>NC_142273.1:702155-1404310 GCF_052056855.1 Sturnus vulgaris
CTCCCTGTGGTTCCTTTCTGAGATGATCTGTGGGGTAGGATCAGGCTCTAGGGCAGCATCCCTGTTTCCTAGGGTAGGTATCAGAGTGGTAATCCAAACCAATATTCCCTTATCTCTGAATGCTAAATAGAACAGGCATATCAGTAACACCAGCTACTGTATGATATCATTAGCATTTAGAGGAGATTTTAGCCCTTCAAAAACTGGTGGGGTAGACCCAAAAACTGGGTGAAGGGTTGGGAGAAAATTTTCCCTGGTGTCATTCACTCAAAGTAGGTACCATTATTAAAGAAACATCAAAAACGTACAGTTAGAGTGTGATAGCCCTGAATCCATGTAGTTGCCTTTCAAAGGAAGTTAAAAATCCATGAATTCCTTACCTTATTAACCCATGAAACAAATTGGATAACAGCCACAGTAGCTTTAGTTATAGGGCCCATGTTTAGATAAGGACCTGCAAATGGGAGGAATACAGCCACCACCATGTGCCACCTAAACCAGGGTAAGCTAGACCACATGGTGCCACCCAATGAGGTTTCTATATCCAGCACACAAAAAAACAGGTTACCCAAGAACTGTTATTCCTTCTTTCTCTCGACATCTTCACGCCCCACATTGGGCGCCAAAATCTGTCTTGGTTTGAAAGACAAGTGTCTGCCAAGAAAGACCGGACCCTCTTTTTAAAACAGAGAATGTAAACCCCCTCCCTCCAAATTATTATAATTTTGAAATTAAGGGGGCTCTCAGGCAAAGATATGGGAATAGGAATAATAGTTCTTTACTAGAAAAATTAAAATAGAAATACAGTATTACAGAGAACAAACCCAAAAACACTGACAGTCAGAATATAAGTCAGTCAGGGTGTTGGTAGCAGTCCTATTAAATGGTGGCTGCAGCCCTGCTGGATGACAGATGTGGTTCAGTTGAAGCAGTGGTCCTGTAGAAGGATGCAGTTTTCCTCCGAAAGGTCCAGAGATGATGTGGAAAGGACCAGTTTCTCCTCTAGAATCCAGTGGAAAAAGGCTGCCTTGGAGTTCCAGATCCCAGTTTTTATCTAGGTAGGAAAGGCTTGGCTCCTGCCCCTGGCTGGATCATCTCCCAGTGGGATGATGTAATTTGATCAGTCATACAGTGGGACCCAATGGGATTATGTAATTTTACCAGTCATTCAGAGGGACTCAACGGCCCAACATCCCTGCATGACCCTTCAACACCTCGCCAGACATCCCTGGGCCCTGAGCCAAGGTCACTGGATGCTCAGCCCCTCCTAGGTCAGGGCCAGTAGGTGCCACCCCCCCTTCTCTGGGGGCCTTCCCACCACTCTCCAGTGTTGGAGTCAGTAAGTCAGGAGTCTCTCTGATTTCTTCAGAGAGAAATCAGAGTGCAGGGATTGAATTAAAGTCTTTGGATGGAATGAGTAAATGCATAGATGGAGTGAATAAGTAAGTAAGTAAATGGAATAAATTTTAAGTGCTTTTAGTGAGTAAAAGGTCTTAGATGCCTGAGAAATAGTACATGTTCTAGTGAAGGTTGAAAAACATACTAGTGTTTCCTTGGAGGCTCCAAGAACCTAGTTTCAGACATAATAGAGTTAAGAATATTGCTTACATTTTTCAGTTAGAACAAGATAGGCCATGTACCTAGTTTATACATTAGCCTGGTGTGTTAAGAAACTAGAATTCTAATAGGTTAAGTGGTCCGAGTTTGTGTCTTAGCTAGTTGGAAAGTTTCTATAAAAGAACATGCATTAAGCGGAGCTGGTGCTCTACCCCATGGCTTTATGCCATGTGCATTTTGCCATTGCATTTTGCCACTGCAGTTTTGCCATTATTTTATGCCATTGCTTTTGCCGTTGCTTTTATGCCATTGCTTTGCTTTGTTTTTGCCTTTGAGACTGAAGTGCTTCTACAATAAATAACTTTATAGCAACTATTAACTTGCTTGGCTTTTTAAAGAAGAAAATAACCCGACAGTGTGGGTGCCCAAGAAGCACCCAAAGGTCCGCAAAACCTCACATTCCAGGACCCATGTCCCTCATTGTCACCCACCCATATGGATCCACCAGTGAAAGGCCACAATGATACCCATGAGCAGGACCAGGAACAACAAGGACCCAACAACCCTTGCACCCACTGCAGGAAATAGAGGGGGACACATTGGGATGACTGGGGTTACCCCAGAAATTCTGCAATCCCAGTGACCTCATGAGTTCCCCTCCTGTGCCCTGTTCCATTTGTGTCACTGCTAGGGACAGAGCAAAGGTCAGCCTGAGTCATCTATGATCCAGGGGCCTCAGACCCACATAGGAACCCTGTGTGACCCCACCTGTACCTCCTTGTCCCCAAGATGTCACCTCCAGGGCCAGCTCTGGGCTGAGTGCCAGGAACACGTGGTGCCCATTCTGTCCCAGTGGGTTGGTGGCCACACACTGGTAGGTGCACAAATATGTCCCATATTGACATCCCCAAGCTCCAGGAGGGGACTCTGGCCCGCCTGCATTGAGCAGCACAGGGTCACAGGGTCACCTGCATGCACCTGGATTGCCGGGGGACCAAGAGTAATGGTGGCATTGTCCACAGGCACGGTGGGGACAGAGACAGAGTTGGCACCTGCCGGGGTTGGATGAGGATGTTCTGGGTGAGGTCACCTCCCAGCCCAAGAGTCCCGCTCACCGAGGACAGTGACCTTCAACTGGGGGCTCTCGGCCACACTGTCACCATTACTGGCCCAACGCTGGTGGTGGCTGCTGTCATTGTTCCCAATGTGCTGCAGCTCCAGGCGGGGGCTGGTGCCTACCAGTGTCCCCGAGCCCCCGCGGTGCCAGGAGAAGGACAGGAGACCTGTCCCCATGGCCACGGAGCAGCTCAGCAGCACCAGTGCCACCTGTCCCCCCAGGGGCTGCACCAACAGGGACACCCCTGAGAATGGAAATGCTGTGGGAGACGAGGGACACCATGAGACTGTGAGGGTGCCGGGGGGGGCCGAGAAGGGGCTGGGGGACCCCAGTGAGGGAGAGAGGGCACAAGGATGGGAGAGGCCTGGAAAGGGACCCCAAGGAAAGATGGGGAGTTCAGGGAAGGGACACCAGGGAGGGTTGAAGGGACCCACGACAGAGGCTGGGTGTCCTGGGCAGTGACTGGGGGATGCGGAAAAGATATCAGGGATGGATGGGGGCATCAAGTCATGGCTGGGGGTTGCAGGGCAGGCCCGGGGAAAGGAAGGGCATACTTGGTGGATTGCGGATCCCAAGGCAGGGCTGGGGTTCCCTGGGCAGGGGTAGTGTGGGGGCTGTGCAGGCTCCCCAAGCCAATCTCCTCACTCACTGAGCACTGTGATGCCGAGCAGGGAGCTGCTGAACCACACACCGCCCCCACCTCGAAGCGCAGCTCATAGCTGTATTTCCCCGAGTCAGAGACCCTCATGGCGGGCACCAGGACCTGCAGGGACCCCTACGGATCACCACCAACTGCCCGTCCCATTAGAAGCGGTAAAGGAGTGGGGCTAGGGTCTGCAGGGGGCTGGGGGTGCTGAGGCAGCTTAGATTGAGAGGAGACCCCTCGGTGAGCTCGGGGGGACCTTCCAGCACCAAGAGAGGCGTGAGTGCTGGGGAGATGGAAGGAGAATTTGTGACCCCAAGTCCCTGGGGAGAGGCTGTGGGGGGTCGGGGAGGTGGCTGTGGGGTGCTCACCTTGCACTATCACTGGCACCTGCCAGACTCCTTCCATCCCCAGTATTTCAGCCAGTGTTATCCTGGGGGATGGTGGCTCCAGTAGATTCCAGACTTCCCCATAATCTCTCGTCCCCTGAAGGAGCTGAGCAGTCAAGAGCAGCTTGGGAATGGAGCCCCAGGCAGGAAGGAGCCCCCAGATTCCTCCTTGAAGCCAGTGGCCATCCAAATGTGGGGCCCAGCCATGGCCCAGCCCCACTGCACAGGGATGGGCATTGGCCAGCCCTGCTCTGGCCAGCCCCAGCTGGCAGCCAGGACCTGAGGCTCCCCCCGCCCCTTGGCTTTGATTCTCACAGCTTTTGGGCTGCTTCAAAGGTGAGAATTCTGGGGGGAAAAGGCGTGGCTGTGGTTTGCTCAGCCCTGCAAGAAGCACAAAACCAGGGTGAGCCCAAGCAGTGGCTCTGCGAGGGCCTTTGATGGTTTTCAGAGCAGGGCTGGCTGGAAACCCCCCCTGCAGGGGCAGCTGCGAGGGAACCAGTGCGGAAATGCAGCAATTGATCATTTGGTGCCTGTGCCCAAGGCACTGAGAGAGCCCCAGAACTGCTGCAAATGCCACAAGGATCTGCTCAACAAGCTGACCAGGACCCTCCTCTTTGAACTAAACCTGCAGCCCTCTCAGAAAGAATGTTTGTGTTCTGGATGTGGACAGCAGAAGAGAGGGAAAAGTGTGGAAATATCGAGCAGGGGCTGCACCCGTGGCTCTGGGGCACAGGGGTGTCACAGCAGGAGCAGGGAGTGCCCAGGCAGAGGAATTGAGGGCAGGCTGCAGTGGATTTACCAGGGAATCAGACCCTGAGGAAGACACGGGCATTTCCAGAGATTGCTGTGCCCTGCTCCAAGGATGGAAAGAGTTTCTCCCATTTGGGGAGCTGAATCCATGGGAAATAATTTCTAACTCTGGCCCAACAAAAGCCTTCCTTAGGGCTGGGTTGGTGCCCAGCAGGCAGGGAACAATCCCAGGGAAATGTTGGACACTCAGGGAGATTCCACACTCTGTGTTATCCACAAGCAAACACTGCTGTAGGATGCACCAATGGGCTCCTAAAGGGAACGAAGACACCTCATTTCTTTGTGATTTGTGTTTGTATTGTGAGCAACTTGTTGGGAGGGCAACCATTTAAAGGATTCTAGAAAGCAGACCATTTTCTACCTTGTCATATTGATTTTTTACTGAGTTAATTTTTGATTGCAAAAAATGGCCATGGAAAAGATTTTTGCCTTTATTCTATGGATGTATACTTTTGTCTAAATCAATTGGGCATCAGGAAATTGAACGAAATGTAGCCTGTGAATCATCAGAGCACAGTCATAAGACCTCCCCGTAATTTTGTGCATCCCAGAGGTACCAGGGCCCCACTGGGGACAGCGGGAACGTTCAGGGTCCCTCAGAAGGGAAGTGCTCAGGATGTACCACCTCTGTGACAGGAATCCCCAAAGACGTGGCAGTCCAATTCCCCTGGATCCCCATTGTCCTGGACATCCATCCTTGGTTCCCCACATTCCCTGAGCCCGTCACTCCTGGGAGCTCCATACCCCAGACCATAGTATAATGTCCCCAGCCTGTCCCCTGCTCCTTTCCTGTCTCCACCTTTCCCCCACCTTGCCCCCACCAGAGGCCACCTACACGTGGGGACGAGACGTGACCTCGCTTCCTGTCCCTTCATGGGAAGAGCCGCCAGCCAGGGGACAGGTGGCCACAGCAGCGAGTGACAGCCAGTGCCCATGGCCGGGGACAGCGGGATGGCCGGGAAGGTGGCGCTGCTCCTGTGGGGTGAGTGCCCCGGGCACGGGCCTGACGGCCCGGGGATGGGCCCCGGTGAGGCAGAGAGCGGTGGGGAGGGGGCACAGGGGGGCTGCGGGGTCCCCTGAGGTCCCCAAGGCCAGCAGAGCCAGGGCATGGGCATGGAGCCCAGTGTGACCAGAGTCGTGGGGTGGCCCTGGGGACAGGAAGAGGGGAACTGGGATGTGGGGATGGCAACAGGGGGATCGAGATGGGGGGCCATGGGGATGTGGCAAAAGGAACCTTGGGGCTGGGGCAGCTGTGGGGACAGGGAGACAGAGATGCAGGGACAGGGACAAGGGTCATGTCCCATGCAGATGGGCCATGGGGACAGGTGCCATGGGGATGTGGTCTTGGAGACAGGTGCTGTAGGGCTGGGGGAGATGACCACGGGGCAGGGAGTGTCCACAGTGTCCCGATGTCCTGCCTCAGCCCAGGGTGACCGAGGTGTCCCTGTCCTCAAAGTCTACGGGCTAGTCCAATTTTCCTGTTGGGACAGTTTAGGGAGAGAAACCACACCTGGTGCCCCAGGTGATCCTGTCCCCATGGTGCCACCCCCAGCCAGCCCTGTCCCTTCTCCCTTCCAGCCCAGACCCTCGGCCTCGCTGGTGAGTCCTCGCGGGATGCCATGTCCCTGCCCCGCTGTCCCCATTCCCGTGGTGTCCCTGGCAGGCTGGTGTCCCCTGTCACCTGCAGGTGCCCAGACCCCACAGCTTCTCGTGGAGCCCCCCTGGATGCCAGCAGTGCTGTGGGACCGGGTGACACTGACCTGCCAGGGCTCGGGGACTGCCAGTGACAGCACCTGGTACAGGGACGGGGGGCTCTGGACACAGGTGGGACGCGACCGTTTCATTGTCATCGAGAGTGGCACCTACCAGTGTCAGAGACCCGGCAGTGGGCTCAGCCCCCCGGTGTTGGTGTCAAATGGTAAGCGGCAATCTGAAAGGCTCAGGGTGGCTCCCTGATAGGTCTGGCTGGGCTCCACTCCGTGCACACAGGGACATCCCAGGGCATCCCAGTGTGGTGGGAACCCTGTGGTGACATCTGTGCCACGGGGCTGCTCTTGATGTCCCTGGGACCCTCCCGCGCAGTGGACACTCCAACCAGATGTCCCCGGTGCCATGAGCATCCACTTTGGAGCTGTCTCGGGCTCCTCAGTGTGACGGGACCCTCCTGTCCCACAGAGCGGCTGGTGCTGCAGGTGCCAGCACGGGCGCTGCTGGAGGGGGACACGGTGACACTGCGCTGCCGGGGTTGGCAGGACAAGTCGGTTACCAGCGTGCGATTTTACAAGGATGAGAAAGAGCTCAGGGGGTCCCTCAGAGGCACCGAGCTGTCCCTGTCCCCTCTGCAGCTGCACAACAGCGGTCGCTACCGCTGCAGGTGCTCGGTGCGCTCAGGAATGTCACAGTCAGCACCGGTGACAGTGACAGTGCACGGTGAGCACCCCCACGGCTGCAACTCCAATATCCTGACACCCCCAAAGCCACTTCTCAGAGTCACAGTCCCCACCCCCATCTCCTTCCCAGAGCTCTTCTCGGCGCCGCTGCTGGAGGGTCCCCCCGAGCTCCCCGAGGGGTCCCCCCTCAATCTCAGCTGCCTCAGCACCCCCAACCCTCTGCGGACCCCAGCCCCCCTCCTGTACCGCTTCTACCGGCACGGGCAGTTGGTGGGGGGCCCGCAGGGGTCCCCGCAGCTCCTGGTGCCGGCCGTGGGGGTCTCCCACTCGGGGAATTACACCTGCGAGGTGCGCTCCGAGGGGGGGGCCGTGCGGAAGAGCAGCGCCCGGCTCGGCGTCACGGTGCGCAGTGAGTGCGGGGATGGGCACGGTAAGTCCTCACAGCGCTCCCAGGTCCATTCAGCCTTCCCTGGGTGCATGTCTCCCTGTATGAGGTCCCTCCACTGTCCACAGGTCCCACCATCCCTCTCTAGGCTCCCAAAATCTTCCCTGTGCTTCCCGTCAACACTCCCGATGCTTTGCTTCTCTGAATCTCCCTTTCTCCCACCCCTTTCCAAGCCTCCCCCCGGCTCTGCGCCCCCTTCTTCCTCGTTGTGATTCCCTCACCCCCCTTTGATCCTCCCCTTCCCTGAGTCCCTCACTTCTCCCTTGTGTCCCCCAGTCCTCCCATGTCGCAGTCCCTCCTGTGTCCCCTCCCTCCCACAGGAATCCCGCTCTCAGGGGTGTCTCTGTCAATGCAGCCCCCCGGGGGACAGGTGGCACTGGGGGATTGCCTGGAGCTGAGCTGGGCAGTGGCGATGGGGACAGGTCCCCTGTCCTTCTCGTGGAATCGGGGGTCTCGGGGGCACCACTGGGCATCGGCCTGGAGCTGCAGCACATTGGGGACAATGACAGCGGCCACTGCCAGTGCCGGGTCAGTGATGGTGACAGCGTGGCCGAGAGCCCCGCACTGAACATCACTGTCCTGGGTGAGCGGGACCCTCGGGCTGAGGGTGACCCCACCCACGGCATCCCCAATTCCACACATTCCCATCCCACCTCATCCCCCCACACCATCCCCAGCCCAGCCCAGCTCACAGCCCCCACCACTGGGTGTCACAGACCAGGGCAACTGGGACCGTCTGGCTCCAGGGATCCCAGCACATCCAAGCCCTGCATCCCTAAGCCCAGCTGTCACATCCCCCACTGCACACCAGGTCACATTCACCCTGCTGAGTGTGACCCTCCCAAGGCACTGAGACCCTTGGCATTGGGGTGATGTCCACGTTGATGGCCTCATGGCACCCATCACATCCCACCCACGCCATTCCACACCCCCTGCCGTTGGACACAGCATCCCTCATCCCACCCTCACCTCACCCTCATCCCATCCTCATCCCCCACCCCTCACCCATCACATGTCCTCATCCGACACCACATGATGACCCCCAGCACCACGGGGTCACTGTCCTGGGTGAAGGAGACCCTCTGTCCCCAGGTGCCACCATGCAGACTCCCTCATGACCCCACACCGGGTGCCAGCCCCTCCCCCGGCCTCAGCCCTGTCTGTGTCCCCGCAGTGCCCGTGGCCAATGCCACCATCACCCCCGGTCCCCCGGCACTCCAGGTGCGCCCAGGTGACCCCGTGACCCTGCGCTGCTCGGTGCAGGTGGGCTCAGCCCCTGTCACTTTCACCTGGCTGCACGATGGGCAGGAGGTGGCCCAGGGTCCCCTCCTGGAGCTTGGGGCCGTCGATGTGGGACATTCGGGCACCTACCAGTGCGTGGCCACCAACCAGCTGGGACAGGACGGGCACCGCGTGTTCCGGGCACTCAGCCCAGAGCTGGCCCTGGAGGTGACACCACAGGGAACCACTGGACACCACTGGAGCAGAGGTGGGGTCACACGAGCTCATTGGGATTGCAGGAGTCCTGCCGTGACAGGTGACCCTGATGTGTCCCTTCTGTCCCCAGCAGTGGCCGCAGGCCTTGGCGGGTCCCTCCTCTTCCTGCTCCTGCTCCTGGCTGCAGCTGTGGGCTGGCACCGGTGCCACAACAGGGGTGGGTGACAATGGGGACAATGGGGACCCCGGGAGCTGGGGGGACACCTAAATGTGGGGGTGATGGGGCGGCACCCAGAGCTCCTGACTTGGGCAGTGATGAGAACTCAGGACCTTTGCTCAGGGTCCTGAAGGATTCGGGGTGGTGTTGGAGGGACTTGCAGGGATTTTGGGGGTTCTTTCAGTGATCCCAGGGGAATTTGGAGGGTCCCCCTTCTTGCTAGTCCTGAGTATCTGAGATCTCTGGGGATGCAGAGCAGTGGCCTAGTTCAGGGGTTCTGAGGGGACAGGGATGCTCACGGGTCCTGGGAGACATTGAGGGAGCGGTGGGGTTTAAGGATTCATGAGAGGGGTCAGGGTCCTGGGGAACCCCACAGTTACCCCTCCCCTCTTTCCTTTGCAGCCTCCAGGAAGCAGCAGGAAAGGTGAGTGGGGGGCTCAAACCACACTCTCCCCTTTCACCCCAACCCCCAAGACCTCCCATCCCCCCCACACATCCCCTTGATTCCCTCAGGGCCCCCCCGGAGCCCCCGGCCCCCCCAGAGGAGGGGGAGGTGCTGTACACCCACGTCGTGATCCCCAAGCAGACGGGGGGTGAGTCCGGGCTGGGACACAGGGACACGTCACCCATGGGTGTCCCCGTGCCCAGATGCCACAGCCAGTGTCTCTCGCAGTGTCCCCCTGTGCCACCACACTCCAGGATCCCGAGGTGACCTACGCAGAGCTGGCAGCAACCCATGGGCGACCTCGGGAATGCGGGGACATCTCTGGGAATGTGCTGTGACACTCGGGGCACGGCTGGGAACTGGGGCACTGGAGGTCATTGCCTGAGGCAACCCCCCATGTCCCCCCACCTCCAGGCCCTCATTTGTGCCCACCGTGCCCTGGAGGTTGCCACGAGTGGGGGGTCCCATGTGGGGCTGCCCAGAGCTCCCCATTCCAGTGCTCCCAGTGCCCCCAGTAGCGCCAGGGGCTCCCTATTCCCTCCCCCAGTGCCAGGGGGCACAGGACCCTTGTCCCTCTTATTGGACTGTCTCGGTTTGAAAGACAGGTATTTTCTAAGGAAAGGCGAGAACCCTTTTCCGAGATGCAGAGTGCAACCCCGTCCCTTCTAATTATTTTAGTTTCAAATCAGAGGCTTTCAGGCAGAAGATATGGGGAAAGGAATAACAGTTCTTTACTGATATCTAACAAGGCAAAATAGCAGAAAACAACAGCTATAAAAATTGACAACAGAATAGTATAGCTCAGTTCCAGTCCCTGTTGGCCAAGGCCCTCTCTCCCTGCACTCAGTTATCAGTGCTGTGGGCAGGGCAGGTCCCGTGCAGCTGAAGGGGGCTGGGTGGTGGCACCGGCGGCCCAGGGGTGAGAGGGATGGAGGAGCGACTCCCCCCTCACGGTGTCGGTCGTGGTGCTCGGCAGAGTGTCCGGAGGCAGTAGGATGAGGGGGGAAAACGGCCGAGTGATGTCCAACAGCAGGGAACGTGGCTCCCGGCGCTGGGATGGCAGGGGAGATGGTAGCTAGGAGCACGGGGCGTCCTCCTAGCACTCCACGAGCCAAGCGAGAGCCAGAGAGAGCCTGCTCCAGACCCCCCTCCCCCTTTTCCTTTTCCGGTCTCCCCCCCACCCTCCACACACTCCCTGCGAGAGAACATTATCTATCGTTTGAAGGTGTAGCCACAACTACTTAGCATAACAATGGGAGAAATTCCACAGACAGAAAAGGGAACAATTCAACCCCCAACATGGACACAAAACATAGCTTTTGGATTAAAGTGGAAAAAATGGTTTTTGTTTGTTCAGCTCTGCCTGCTCAGCTCAGGAAGGAGGAGGGTCCCGGTCAGGTCGTTGAGCAGATCCTTGTGGCATTTGCAGCAGTTCTGGGGCTCTCTCAGTGCCTCGGGCACAGGCACCAAATGATCAATTGCTGCATTTCCGCACTGGTTCCCTCGCAGCTGCCCCTGCAGGGGGGGTTTCCAGAAAGCCATGCTCTGAAAACCATCAAAGGCCCTCGCAGAGCCACTGCTTGGGCTCACCCTGGTTTTGTGCTACTTGGGCCTTTTTTCCTCCACAGAAAGAATTCTCACCTTTGCAGCAGCTCGAGAGCTGCGAGAATCAAAGCCAAGGGGGCGGGGGGAGCCTCAGGTCCTGGCTGCCAGCTGGGGCTGGCCAGAGCAGGGCTGGCCAATGCCCATCCCTGTGCAGTGGCCAAGGTGAAAAGCTCCACAAAACCTTCCCGGGAGACAAAAAATCTTCTTGTGGGCAGAGCTGGGGGCATCTGAGCCAATATGTCCAATGCTTCCTCAGTAGCCCAAAATCCCTGGGAGATGCAGCAAAGCCCTGTGTTTGTGCACAGTTATGGTTAGGAGCATGACTGAATTTCAGGAACCCTGGCCCTAATTGCAAAATCTCCTTAAAGGGCCGCTCCTCCTCCCCCTTCAGTTGCTGTATCGGGACCAGCAGTGGCCCAGGAAGAGCAGCAGCTCCAAACGAGCTGTGGAGCCCCTGAGGAGCCCTGGCAGTGTCAGCAAGGAGCACCTGCTTTCCTCAGCATCCCAGGGCAATTCAGCATTCCCAAAGCTGCTGTGCCAGGGCTGGCGGAGGAAAAGGCAGTGAAAGGCTGAGGGTTTTCAGGAATTGTGCTGGAAAGGCCCGAGAGGTGCTGTTGTGGAGCTGAGAGCTGCCTGGGGTTGGGTGGTGCCTTCCTTGCGTTGGGGATCAGGGAGAGCGGTGGCGGGTGTTGCGCAGGGTGTGTGCCTGGCCCCGGGACACTGCTGCGCTGCCCCTGGGCACTGGGATCCAAGCTGCTGCCTTGGTCTCTTCTGCCCGGGCGCTGCCGGTGCTGGTGCCGGGAGCGATTGGTGCAAAGCGTGAGTTTGCAAAAGGAGCGATTTCCCCTGGTCCCTCCCGCCCGAGGCCGCCATGGCCCCTGAGGGGTTCGAGCGGCACCGGGGCGCCCCCTGCTGGCCGGGATTGCTCCCTGCAGCGCCCCCTGCTGGCCGGGATTGCTCCCTGCAGCGCCCCCTGCTGGCCGGGATTGCTCCCTGCACCGCCCCCTGCTGGCCGGGAGTGCTCCCTGCACCGCCCCCTGCTGGCCGGGATTGCTCCCTGCAGCGCCCCCTGCTGGCCGTGGCCAGAACTGCACCAAAGATGAACAAACAGCCCTGAGCGGGTTGGAAATTTCTGTTCTCGTGTTGCTGTTTCCTCTGTTCTGTTCTATAAATTTCCCAGCAATGAACTGTTATTCCTTTTCTTACAGTTTTGTCTGCAAGCACCATAATTTTCACGGTTATACAACTTGGAGGTACAGGTCCTCTTTCCATTCCAGGAACGTTTCTGCTTTCCTTGGCAGACGTTTCTCTTTTAAACCAAGATCATTTCAAACTCCTGGGTCCCCAGCAGACACTGGGGGACAGTGTCTGATGCAGACACTTCAAGACAAGAGAGGGTCAGACACTTGGCCACCTAATGCTCTGCTTTTTAAGCCCTTGGGCCATCAATGGCCCTTTCACAAGCTGGGACACCTGGTCACTTGGCCAATCAGGAGGTGGGTATGGAAGAGGAAAAAGCAAGGGTGGACTGTGGGGACCCCAGGAGCCCTGAACCTTCCTGGGACCTAAGCTCCTCCAACCACCCACGAGACCCCCAAGTCCCTACTGGAGCCCCAATTCCCACCACACTCCTGATTCCCCTCAGATACACCAAGCATCTCCGAACCCTCCAGAAATTCTCCATCACTGCAGTGCCCTTAACTCCCCCATGCCCCCAGCCCTCTGAGCCCCAGAACCCCAAACCTGGCAGGGAGGGGCACCCCCCAAACTCCCCCAGGACCCTAAAAAGATCCCCCAATATCCCTGCACTCCCCCTCTATGAACTTCCTGAATCCTCTAGGAGCTCCCAGTGCCATCCCAATGTTCCGCAAATCCCACCCTGGGCTGCCCCTGGAGCCTGAACACGACCCTCCAAATTGGCCCCACAACCCCCAAGACCCCCAGTTGAGGTCACTGTGGGCTCCGTTTCCCCCAGCCCAGGGGCTTTGGGTGCTGCCCCCACTCTGGGGGCTTTCCCCTCACTCCAGGACCCCCATGCCCCTCCCATTGTCACCCACCCTGGCAGTGCCACCAGTGACAGCCCCCAATGACAGCCAAGAGCAGGAGCAGGTACAGGGGAGTCCTGCTGTAAGGGTCGGTCTGAAGTTCCCCTCGATTTTGCCTCCCGACCGTCACAAGGAGACCTCGAGGACCCCCACCCAGGCTGACTCCCAACAATGGTTTACTGGCCGGGCCAGGTGGATGCTCATGACTGTGTGCTGGTGTATTGTGTTCACTGGACCGTGCTGTTGTGGCACCAACCAGAGACTGTGTTGTACCAACTGAGGAGTGCTTGTCCGTACCTGTCTCCTGCAGCACCACACAATGGTCCATAAATCTTCCCACCTTTTGGCCAGAAGCCACTCGCTTTGGAGAAGGACTATAAAAGAGCAACCCTCTGGAAAAGACCCTTTGAGATCTCTCCACTGATGAAGACCCCCTGGAGAAGACCCCTGAGATCTCCCCACGGACGAGGACTCGTCTATCGGATGACCCGCTAGGACGCCCATCTCGTCTGTTGGTAGCTATTCTCCCATCCCTTCCTTTCCTTCCCCTTTCCCTATCCTATACCTCTCCCCTTTACCGTAACTGAGTTGTTGGCATTTGATGAAATGCATTGCTGTGGTTGAATAAACTGATTTTCTGTTGTTGAATAAACTGATTTTGTTGCCTGCATTTTGCCTGTTTGCACCTTTGAGATCAAAAGAACCATCACGACCCCCGCTATGCATTAATAGAGGATCGTGACACCTGCTGACATTCACAGCCACTGCCGGGGACAGAGGGGGACAGAGCAGTGGTCAGCCTGAACCCTGGAGGTCCTGAACACCCCGGTGAGCCCGTGTGACCCCACCTGTGATCCAGTGTCCCTGTGGTGTCACCTCCAGGGCCAGCTCTGGGCTGAGTGCCCGGAACACGCGGTGCCCGTCCTGTCCCAGCTGGTTGGTGGCCACGCACTGGTAGGTGCCCGAATGTCCCACATCGATGGCCCCAAGCTCCACGAGGGGACCCTGGGCCACCTCCTGCCCGTGATGCAGCCAGGTGAAGGTGACAGGGGCTGAGCCCACCTGCACCGAGCAGTGCAGGGTCACGGGGTCACCTGGGTGCATCTGGAGTGCCGGGGGACCGGGGGTGATGGTGGCATTGGCCACGGGCACTGCGGGGACACAGACACAGCTGAGGCCGGGGGAGGGGCTGGCACCTAGTGTGGGGGGAGGGATACAGTTAGGGGATGGGGACAATATGGGAGTCTGTGGGTGAAGGACACCCAGAACCAGAGGGCCCTCCTCACAGAGGTGTTGTGTCCTATGCTGGTGGTGGCCATTACTGAAAGTGGCATGCTGTGGGTGGGGTGAGGGTGGAATGGCTAGGATGGGGGGTTGCTGTGGGTCCTGCTCAGACAGGACAGTGATGTTCATTGCGGGGCTGTCAGCCACGCTGTCCCTGTAGCTGACCCAGCACTGGTAGTGGCCGCTGTCATTGTCCCCAGTGTGTTGCAGCTCCGGGTGGGGGTCAGTACCCAGCGGCATATCCAAGTCTGCCGGTGCCAAGAGAAGGACAGGGGACCTGTCCCCATGGCCACTGTGCAGCTCAGCACCAGGCAGTGCCACCTGTCCCCCGGGGGTTTGCACTGACAGGGATACCTATGAGAATGGAACCCCTTGGGGGGAAACAGCATGGTTGGGGGATACAAGGATATGCAGGGAAGGTGAGGTAGGAGAGGAGTAAAGGGGACCCCAGTGTGGGAGAAGACTGACCCAGGCAGTGACAAGGAACAAGAGAAGGGACAGAGAGGATTCAGGGGCTCAGAGAGATGTGGGGAGTGCTTAGGGTGGAATGAGGGCACTGGGGAAAGAATGGGGAGAAGATGGGGGGTTCCTAAGGCAGGGCGGGGATTATGATGGCCTGGATAAGGGACTCGTGGGGGCTCCCGGTGCCCATCCCCGCATTCACTGCACACTGTGACGCTGAGCCAGGTGCTGCTCTTCAGCACGGTCCCCCTCTCGGAGCACACCTCACAGCTGTAATTCCCCGAGTGGGAGACCCCCAGGTCGGTCACCAGGAGCTGCAGGGACCCCTGCGGGATAGCCACCAACTGTCCGTACTAATAGAAGCAGTAAAGGAGGGGAGCTAATGGCTGCAGGGGGTGCTGAGGCAGCAGAAATTTAAGGGGGGCCCCTTGTTGGGCTCGGGGAGACCCTCCAGCACCATAACTGGGAAGAGCTCCGGGAAGGAAAAGACAGGACAGTCATGACCTCCAGACTGGGGAAGGGACTGTGGGAGTTTTTGGTGTGGGGGTGCTGGGGTGCCAGCTGTGGTGGTGCTCACCTTGCACTGTCACTGTAACTGGCACCGACTCCTCCCACACAGCTGATACCCTGAAGCCCTCTCAGCCCCTGCAGTGGTAGCAGTGACTGTGGTGCATCTTCAGGGTGAGAAGGGACAGCTCGGTCCCTCTGTGGGACCCACGCAGATATTTCTTATTGGGATAGAACCGCACCCCAATGAGTGCCCTGGCAGCACAATGTCACCCTGTCCCCCTCCAGCTGTGCTCATGCTGGTACCTGCAGCACCAGCAGGTGGGGGTGGCCCCACAGGGACAGCGGCACCCAGGGTGCAGGTCAGGGGGCTGTCTCCAAACTCTCCCTGTAGGGACAGGAGTTCTTGTGGGAAAGTGGACAGGGATGGTCTCCAAAAGATTTGGAGAGGCTGAGAGACAGCCACCCATGCACCACATCTGTGTGGCACAGATGCCTTGGGGTCAGGGACACTGTGGTCACCCTGGACTGAGGCAGAACATGGAGACATTATAGACACCCTGGGCACAAGGACACCATGGACGCACCCCATGCTGGCTCAGGTCACCCCCACCAGCTCATGATCCTATCCCCACGACCCCCTCCCTGTCACCACATCCTCACAGTTCTTCTTCCCCTACTGTCCTTGCATCCCAGTTCCCTTGTCCTTATTCCCAGAGCTACCTCAGCCCAAAAGTGCCAGTCCGCACATTCCTGCCCCCACATCCCCATCCCTAAAGTCCTGCCTCCCTATCCTGTCCCCAAAGCCACCCTGCATGCCCATTCACACCAAGGCCCACTGTAGGTAACACACACTGCCTCTGCTGGCCTTGGGGTCCTCAGGGAACCCCGCAGCCCCCAGTGCCATCTCCTCACTGGTCTCTGCCTCACCGGGGTCTGTCCCTGGGGTGTCAGGCCTGTGCCTGTGGCACTCATCCCACAGGAGCAGTGCCACCTTCCCAGCCATCCTGGTGTCCCCGACCATGGGCACTGGCTGTCACTCACTGCTGGGGACACCTATCCACTGGCTGGTGGCTCTTCAGATGAAGGGACAGGAAGTGAGGTCAGCTCTTGTCCTCATGTGTAGGTGGCCCTTGGTTGGGGCAGGGTGGGGATCATCATGGGGATGCAGTGGGACATCATTTTCCCAGGACTGGGGGACTCAGGGGAGCTAAGGAGAGGTGTCCAATGGAATGGGATTTCTACAGCAATGGGGGTCAGGTGAATGGGGGTTTTGAGCAGACAGATCACAGGAGAATGAGGTCTGAGAGAGTAGGGGTCCAAGGGAGTGGGGGGGTCTCCATTGGGGGTGCTATAGGAAGGGGTTCTCATTGGAATGTGGGTAACAAGGATTTGGGGCATGGAATGGGGGTACTGGGTGAAAGGCTCTATGAGAACTGGGGTAGTGGGGGGGACGTTGTTGAGAATGGAGGTCCTGGGAAATGGCAGTCTATAAGGGTCGGTCCAAAGTTTCCCTCGTTTTTGCGTCTCAACCATCGCAAGGAGACCTCAAGGACCTCCACCCAGGTTGACTCCAAACAATGGTTCCCTGGCCTGGCCAAGATGGATGCTTGTCAGGTGACTGTGTGCTGGTGTATTGTGTTCACTGTGCTGTTTTGTCACCAACCAGTGATCGTGTTGTACCAACTGGAGACTGCATGTTCTGCCCAACTGCACCTGTCTTCCACAGCACCACACAATGGTCCATAAATCTTCCCACTTTTTGGCCAGAAGCCACTCGCTTTGGAGAAGGACTATAAAAGAGTGACCCTCTGGAGAAGACCCTTGAGATCTCCCCACGGATGAAGACTCATCTATTGGTTGGCCCATGAGGACGTCCATCTAGTCTCGTTTGTAGCTATTTTCCCATCCTCTTCTTTTTCTCTATATATTTTGTTTCCTATATCTCTCCCCTCTATCACAACTGAGTTGTTGGCATTTAATAAAAATGCATTGCTGTTGTTGAATAAACTGATTTTGTCCCCTGCATTTTGCCTGTTTGCACCTTTGAGATCAAACAAACCATCATGACCCCCGCTCTGTATTAATAGCAGATCATGACATTAAATTGGCATCACGGACAGGATATTCTGGCAGACAGAAGCGATGCAAGGTTATGTGTAGTCTGTAGCAGGGGTAGGAAGTCTTACCCCAGCTGCACCTAGCTGGCCACCTTGAAAGGGTGAGCCTGTCTAGAAAGCAAGGGGGGTTTTTCTGATTTCCCACAGACTGCAGACACCTTGGTGTAAAGCATCCCCAGACTCGTTTGAGGGCTCTGTCGTCAGGATTTCACAAATCAGATCTACCGGTGCAAAAGGCGGGACACTGTTGTTGTTGTTGTTTTCTGATGTTTGACTACTTGGTGTAGTGAAGAGACAACCTGGTGTTTTGTAACTAAGGAGTGCCTCCCAAGTAGTTTGGTCTCTTCTCCCGCACAGGGAAGGGAAGGGGGGCACACAGTGAAAGCTGTTTCGTTGTGTGTGGTAACTTAAGCAATAGACCTCCCTGTTGTGGTTTTTACTTATCCCTTCACAAAATGACTGAGAATTCCACTATAACAGATAAAGCTGCATTTTATGCTCTATTAGCTAAGTATAGTGCCAGACTGTCACAAGGTGGGGAGGAATGGGAGAACAATAATTGGTTTAATCTGGAGAATGTGCTTGATAGAATATGTTCTTTGCAACATGAATCACAGCTCAAACTGGGCAAAAAAAAACCCATACGCTGCTCAGTTTTGAGAGCTTGTCTTGTAGCTGCCATCGAAACCCGCTCTAAGAGAGGAAGTGAGGAAAGCACAATTATAGATTCTTTACAAAATCTCATTCAAATTTTGCAAAAACAATGAGATAAGAAAGGAATGAGAACTGTTTGTTGTGAGATGAAAATCATTCGTTACAGGCTGCCCTAAGAGAAGAACGTGCCAAAAATTCAAGGCAGAATGAAACACTCACAGAAACAGAGGAGAAGGAAATTGTTCACATTCATCAAATTTATCCCCAAAAGGAGTTAACTATAATGAAAGATCTTGGGGAACACTGCTGCCCGAAATTGAGATCTGTGGTTAAAACACAATATACTTATCTTGGTCCTGATGATTTTGAACCAAACATATCTACAAAAGAAATCCCACATTCTGCTACTGAATTGGCAAAACTGAAAAAGGAATATGGGCGACTCCCTCATGGGACAGAGACTGAATATGTATTTCGAGTGTCTCTTACTGGGGGAGATCAGATTAAATTATCAGAAAGTGAAGCTGGTGGGTATTGGGGACATGGGGTTTTCTTAACAACTGGAGATAGAAACTACCCATGGTCCTTGACCCAACGTGCAGCTTTTTGGGCCAGGGGGCTTAACCCCTTGGAAAGGGGAGACCCTGTAACTTTAGTTGGTACTCCCGACCAACTTTTGGAAAACATTCACAAAGCTGCTTGCCTGCAAATGATACATGAGAGAAAACTGACTACCACCTATGAATCACCTATGCAATTACCTGTAATGCCTGAAATCATGACCCCTTTAATTCGTGGTCTCCCAGAAACACTCAAATTTACAGCAATTCTTCTTCAAAAAACTATTGCATCCATGACACCTGTAGAAAGATTAGAGTTGGGAACTCATGTGAGCAATCTGGTTCCGTGGACTCTTTCCCTCCCTATGAATCCCCCTCGAGACGGACTCCAGATTTTCCTGCCAATAACTGTAAAATTTGGACATGAATCAAAGTTGCAGAGGAGCTGCTGAATTACAGCAGGAAATATGGACCTATAAAAGTTCCAGAGGAAAAACTGGAGAAAACTAAAGGTGTTAGACACATTGTATCTCCTAGTGATAAGCCAGAAAAGGGGAAACAGAGCACTCCCCATCACGATTGGTGATCATGAGTGTTAAAGAAACAAATTCCTAAAGATGTTATGGATGGCTTACCATTTGACAAGTTGATAAAGATTGTTTTAAACTGGCACTGCCCTAAGTTCATTACATCAAACTCCCCTACTGTCCAGCCTAGTGCACCCCCTAATCCACCGGTTGTGGCCAGTGAGTCAAACCAAACCCTCCACACGTTCTGAGCAGTGAGCCAAATCTATCTCCTCCACAGGTTCTGAGAGCTCAGCCAGAGTTTTCTCCTTTTCAGCTTTTGGGATTGGAGCTGAAACAGCTTCAGAAGCAGGGCAACTAGAAACTCTGTCTCTCGTGGGTGAGCAGAGGGATGGGGGGGGATTGGTTATTTATTAGAGCGCTCACCAGAAATCCTAATACTAGGCACCTCCTGATAACAGCAATAGTTGGTCCTACAAAGGCACCTGTCACCTTTGTGGTTGACACTGGAGCCCAAATTTCTGCATTAACAAGAAAAGCTGCCCAGAAATGTGGAGTTGTTCCAACAAGGAGACAATGCTTTGTTCTCAATGACTTGAACCACAGAATCTATGGATATAGCTCTGATAAAAATCTTACTACCTGGAGAGGAGAATTTGTTACTTATTAAAATCGTAATTGGAGATATTCCAAATTATTTATTAGGAATGGATGTCCTTGCTGGGAGACAGTGGAAAGATGAAGAGGGTTGTCTCTGGTTTTTTGGCACACCACGTTTTAATATTAATCTCCTCCAAACTGCATCCTCCTTACCTTTCAGTAAAATTACTAATGTGAAACAATACCCACTTCCCACTGGTGCCAAAGAAGGAATCAAGCCAGTTATTCAGGACCTGAGAGATCAGGGAGTGATAATTGACACTCATTCTCCCTTTAACTCTCCAGTGTGGCCAATCCATAAACCCAATGGAAAGTGGAGGCTAACAGTAGATTCTTGCAGACTAAATGCAAACACGGATCCTCTCACAGCAGCTGTCCCAAATTTAGCTGAACTGGTAACTTCAATTCAGGAGAAGGCTCATACAATCATGGCAACTATAGATGTCAAAGACATGTTCTTTATGATACTGATACAGCCAGAGGACATGGACCGTTTTGCCTTCACCTGGGAAGGACAGCAATACACCTTCACTAGGCTTCCTCAAGGGTATAAACACTCCCCTACTCTAGCCCACCATGCTTTAGCACAGGAATTAGAAAAGATACCCAAACCTGACAATGTAGCTGTCTATAACTACATTGATGATATTCTGGTGGGGGGAGATGAAATAGAAGTAGTGGGGGATACCCAACAGAAAATAAACTCTCATCTGGAAAGCCTTGACTTACAAATTCCCCCAGAGAAAATTCAAAAACCTTCTCAGGAGGTGAAGTTTTTGGGAATTTGGTGGAAAGGAGGTATGACATGTATTGCACCTGATACTCTAACCTCCCTGGATCAAATTAAAATGCCTGGATCCAGGAAAGAGCTTCAACAAGCTCTGGGATTATTAGTGTTTTGGAGAAAACACATCCCTGATTTTTCAATTATTGCCAGGCCTCTTTATGACTTGCTGAGGGAAGGGTTAAAATGGGATTGGACTCCTTCTCAGGAGGAAACACTACAATTGCTGATTTTTGAAGCAACTGCACATGAAGCTCTAGGCCCTATTCATCCCACAGATCCTTTCCAGGTAGAATGGGGATTTGCCACCTCGGGGCTATCAGTGCACATATGGCAACGGGGCCCAGAAGGCCCTACAAGGCCCCTTGGTTTCTATTCCCGTGGTTTTAAAGATGCTGAAAAAAGATACACTACCTGGGAAAAGGGGCTTTTTATTGTTAGCATAGCTCTCATAGAAGTGGAGAAAATTACACGTCAGCAATCAATTGTATTGAGAGGCCCTTTCAAAGTTATTAAAGCAGCTACCAGCGGGACCCCTCCCCCTGACGGGGTGGTCCAGACATCCTCAGTTAGGAAGTGGTATGCCCAGATAGAACATTACTGTAACATCTTCTCAATAACAGAAGGAGCTGCAAAAAATATGGTCATACAAGAAGCTGAGAGCTTGGCTAGCAGCCATGACAAACCTGCCTCAGTAATTAAAGTGGCCCCTCCTTTCTCCCCTGAACAATCAGCGAATTCTTGGCTTACTGATGCTTTTGCCAAACGAGAGGGAAAGGTGTAGAAATACAGGGCAGTAGCTCTTCATACTTCATCTGGTGAACGAATTATTACTGAGGAGAAGGCAGTGCTCAGGTTGGTGAACTGATTGCTGTTTGGAGTGTTTTCCAGCGTGAGGCACAAAATACCTCTCTTGTTTGTATTTATACTGACTCCTATGCTGTGTTTAAAGGATGTACAGAGCGGCTTCCTTTCTGGCAGCAAAATGATTGGGAAGTCAACAGAATCCCAGTATGGAAAAAGGAAAAATGGCAAGAAATTCGAAATATAGCAAGTCAAGGGAATTTTGCCGTGGGGTGGGTGACTTCTCATCAGACAGATGGAAATCCAGCTGGTGAGTGGAACAATGCTGCTGATGAGTTAGCAAGACTAAGTCCCCTGAAAAAGGAACAAATTACAGAGGACTGGGAACAGCTGCTAGAATGGCTTCATATTAAAAGACAACACACTGGTGTGAAAGATTTGTACAAAGAAGCCCTCGCTCGTGGCTGGCCTGTCACCAGGGAAATGTGTAAAACATGCATATCAGCTTGTGAGCAATGCCACAGACGACTAGAAAGACATCCTTTGGAAGATGACCCTTTGCACTTAAGGAAAGGTAAAGGTTTATGGGACGTGTGGCAGGTAGATTCTATCGGTCCCCTTAAGAAGTCTGGTGGTAAACATTTCATGCTGGTAGCAGTGGAAATAATATCAGGGTTAGTTCAAGCTGAAGCCTTTAATAGAGCTACAGGAGAAAACACTGTTAAGGCATTGCAAGAATGGTTTGGAACTTTCCCAAAGCCACAGGAGATTCAATCTGATAATGGGTCTCACTTTACTGCTAAAGTAGTACATGAATGGGCAAGGGAGGAAGGAATAAAGTGGACTTTTCACACCCCCAAGCCAACGGGATTGTAGAAAGGACTAATGGTCTCCTAAAGCAACTCCTAAAACCACATGAGGGAAGTTGGGATCTTCAATTAGGGCAAGCTGTAAAAGGTATAAGTGACAGATGGGAAGTAAATAGGTGTCCCAAAAGAACTGTTTTTTGTCCAAAAGCCCCAAGCATCATTCCTGCACTACGGGTCCTAATGATCCTAAAAATCCAGCCCATTACCTTGGGCAACCTGTTTTAGTAAACCTTCCTACTGTAGGAGAAGTGCCACTAGAGCTAAAACCCCCTTTGAATAAATATGCATGGGTAGCCACCAATGCTCTGGGAAAGGAGCATCGGATAAGTACCCATTGGATTGTTCCATCATTTTGACCTCCTGCCTCTTGGTGGCAGACTCTGTTGTGTTTGCTTTTCACAGAAGAACACCGAGGGACATGTGAACCGGATAAACCATGAGAATCTTTTTGATACTTCTCTGCATCGTACCACAACGCCATGGCCAAAACTCGGCTGAGTGGCCGTGGTCTGAAGCTTCCATCAGGTATACCAGTGCTCTAGGACCCTGCCCCAGAGATCGTCCCCCATTTCGACAGTAGTAATGCACAATTCTGAGGTGTACCATTCCAATGACTGGGGTTGGGACAAAAAGGATTGTGCTATGGTACTAACGGGAACAATTGGTGAAGAAATTAAGGTAGGATGCAGAAAAGTGGAAAAATTCCTTCACGAGAAAGCTACTACTGGGAATTTCTTAAAATCAGATATAACTAGTAGCTTGCACCCTAACATCACGGCAAGTCTCTGCCCCACAACAGTATGGACATGTAAAAAACAAGTCCCCCTAATACTGTGTTGTCGCCAGAGTTAGATTGGTAACTATGCCTTGGACCCTGATGCCAACAATGTCGAAGTTACAAAGCTTTGCGTGGACAAATTTACTGACTGTTGGCATAACTTTACTTTAACCAGACCAACCTATGTAACATGCTCCTGGCAGAATGACATAGCAGATGAGTCCAGCTTGAAAGGTCTAACCTATAGGTTCAAAATAAATGCTGTAGAAAAACCCACACTGACTCCAATAATTACATACCATGGTGTAAGCACCTCCCTAGTGTTGGATGATGTCCTAGGGTGACGTTATGGTGCTTGTATCTCCAATCATGTGTTCTGTTTGTGCTTGGAATTATATTTTGTGCTTTCAGGACTGACTCTGAAAGTGAAGGTTTGTTTTGTTTCGTTATCAGCTGACTCACCTCCCCCATAGTCTGTGTTTAGGAGAGGCTTGCTTGCTTGCTTGCTTGCTTGCTATCGCTCCTACTTTTTGCTTTTGCCCTTGCTTTTGCTTATTAGTTAGTTCATCTAGGCAGTCCAATTTTTTCCCTGAACTGTGTGTTGTTTTTTTTTTCTCTCCCTTTCCTGAATACCATCTGAACCTGTTCCAGACGGGAACCTGGGAAACACCAAGAAACACCAGGAGTCTGCATTTTGTGAACTGCAGCAGTCATCCCCAGAGCCAGAGACCAATAACTGGGCGACCACTCGCAGGAGAGACTTTCTGAGTTTGTCATCCTTTCAGAGCAGCGAAAGAGTTTTTGTCATCTGGTGTTGTTAATTTTTTTTTTTTTTTTTGTGGTGGGGAGTGTTTTGCTTGTTAAATAAACAGGTTTTTTCCACTTCTCTCTGAGGAAATTCTTCCCAAACCCGGTGGTGGGGAGTCGTTGGGGTTTGTTTCTGGGGGCTCCTTCTGGAGGTTTTCCCCAAATTTGCCCTAAACCAGGACAGATGACAAAAACAAGGGTTTTCCTCCTTTTGTGGTGACACAAGTTGATGATGTTGCAATAACTTGTAAATTAGTTGCTGGATCCCTCATCGAACCTGCATATAGTCATGGCATAGGACCTCATGGCAGTACCTCATACTGTCGAATCCAATATTGGGTTTATTGGCTGAATTTAACTGCTGTACGGTTTTCCATAGAGTCATGTGTGGTAAAAACAATACAAGATACTGGGGAGAACTTGATGTTAATATTGTAACACCTGCCATCCAGCCACCGGTTCTGTTGAGTCCTACAATTTTTCGAATTGGACCATATGTAATTAGAAAAACTGGCCGAAAAGAAATATTATTTAATCCGGCATGGTCTCTTAAACATATCAAATTGTTGATGCAATGCAATGTCTCAGAAATTCAGCCAGCTGATCACCTTTTTTTCAGACTTCTTTTGAGGGGTAGACAACCTGGTTGCAAAACAGAATTCTTCTAAGAAACGAATGGCAAGAGACATAACTGGTGTTGTGGGAACAGGATTGGGAATTTTAAATAGCATAGGTTCAGAAGTACCAATGAATAATTGGCTACCACATCTGGAGATGTAACCAAATTACAACAGCCCCTTGTTGGGGGTTGAATTGTTCCCTTTTCTTTCTGTGGAATTTCTCCCATTGTTATGCTAAGTAGTTGTGACTACACCTTAAACAATAATGTTCTCTCGAAGGGGGGTGGGTGGAGGGGGATGGGGGTGGGGGGAGACACCAGAAAAGGAAAGGTGGGACGGGGGTCTGGAGTGGGCTGGGGCTCTCTTGCTTGGCTCGTGTAGTGGGAGGACACCCCGTGCTCAGATCTGGCATCTCCCCTGCCATCCCAGAGCTGAGATCCACGCTCCCTGCTGTTGGACATCGCTCTGCTGCTCTCCCATCTCACCCTACTATCTCTGGACACTCTGCTGAGCACCACGACCAACACCGTGAGGGGGAGTCATTTTCCCATCCCCTCTCACCCCTGGGCTGCCACCACCATCACCCAGCCCCCTTCAGCTGCCCTGCCCCCAGCACCGATAACTGAGTGCAGGAAGAGAGGGCCTTGGTCAAAAGGGACTGGAACTGATCTATACTGTTCTAATGTGCTGTCAATTTTTATAGCTGTTGTTATTTCTGCCTTGTTAGATATCAGTAAAGAACTCTTATTCCTATCCCCATATCTCCTGCCTGAAAGCCTCTGATTTGAAACTAAAATAATTAAAAGGGAGGGGGTTGCACTCTGCATCTCAGGAAAGGGGTTCTCGCCTTTCCTTAGCACACACTTGTCTTTCAAACCGAGACACCCCTGAAATCATCCATAACAGCTTTGGGAACCCAACAGTGGTTGGTATCAAACATATTGCCAAATTGGGAAAAGGTAAATGTAAATGACCACAAACTGATAATCGACGCGCTGGGGGCAACACAAAATAACATTTCTCTGGCTCTCAGCTGTATCCAGGCCCAGTTCTGGATGCAGTCGGTTGCTGCTTCAAGTATAAGAGAAGGCGAGGAAGGCACTTTTTGTACTGAAATTCGAAAAAGAGTCTGGGACAGTGCCACCTATTTTGAAAGAGAATTCCTGTCCTGGTGGAACTTAGTAAATTTTACCTATGACCCCAGCACAAACACAGCCACAGCCTTTGCACTGGTGATACACAATGCTTCAGTGCATTCAATATTCCCCATCGTTGTATTAGGGTTGAACCATGACAGAGCTATTTTCTATCCTTTTGAGCATAGGGAATGGGCCTGTCAAATTGGTGAGAAATGGCAAACTGTCAATTTGGAAACTTGCATGGTCCAGGAACAACAAGGATTTATCTGTGGAATAATGCAATTAGAGCTCAAGATATCTGCTTGGACACAGAACAGAATGTTTGTAACTTTGAAATTCATCCAAACGAGATTCCTGAAACTGTACTGGGGTATATGGCAATGGATGTGCATGCTTTAGAACTGCTTTATAGAAAATTTGCGAGTGGATACTAAAAATCATTCAAATCTTTGTGTTTGTAACTTTACTAGAATTGCAGGGTGTGATTTTTCCTATGTAGCTCCAGTTACTTCTTACCATCTTTTGCAGTCAAATTACACACTGATCCACCATCTATTGCCCACTCCAATTGGAATGAACCTCTCTCTGGTGAAGCAATTGTTGCTCCACCAAGATCTGATCAAAATTTTGGAGAGGATCAAGAAAAACGGACAGAAAACTCTAATAGCTGTTCATCACAATGTGGAAAAAATACATCTTGTTTTGGAAACAGTAAAGACAGATGCTGAACACAGGTGGTGGGATACTCTCTTTGGGTGGTCACCTACTGCTACAGGTGTCCTGAACAAATTGTGTCATCCCACCATTGTTCTCTTGATTTTGGTTTTGATTGCTTTTGTTTTATCAGCAATCCTATACATTATGAATTGGAGAATGATGAAACAGTTAGCACAATTGGCATCTGTGATAGATTTACCCAAATCGGTCACTGTTGACATCCCTAAAGTTATTGACACAAGACGAACTACACAGGTATTTAAAAAATAAGATAAAAGGTGATGCTGACTGAAATTGCCAAATTTTTTTCATTGTGTGGTATTTTTGATATCAAAATCATGTACTTCTTCTTTTCTAATAAAAAAATTGAAATAATTGCTTATTTCATTGTAATCAAAAGTGAATGTATATTTTAATTGTTGAATTGATGATTTGTTTTGGCCTGTTTTATCTCTCTCTTTCTTTTTCCTTTTCCTTTCCCTTATTCTTTCCTATTTTGTCTGACTCTGTCTCTGTTTTTCGGGATATGCTACCAACTTGGATGAGTCCTGAAGACTTTACAACAACTCCACAAAGGAGCACTCTTGATGAATATCGTGAGTCACAGGGTGGTGTAAGGGTTGGTCTGAAGTTTCCCTCGTTTTTGCCTCTCGACCGTCACAAGGAGACCTCGAGGACCCCCACCCAGGCTGACTCCAAACAATGGTTCCCTGGCCTGGCCAAGATGGATGCTTGTCAGGTGACTGTGTGCTGGTGTATTGTGTTCACTGTGCTGTTTTGTCACCAACCAGAGATTGTGTTGTACCAACTGGAGACTGCATGTTCTGCCCAACTGCACCTGTCTTCCACAGCACCACACAATGGTCCATAAATCTTCCCACTTTTTGGCCAGAAGTCACTCGCTTTGGAGAAAGACTATAAAAGAGTGACCCTCTGGAGAAGACCCTTGAGATCTCCCCACGGATGAAGACTCATCTATTGATTGGCCCATGAGGACATCCATCTTGTCTCATTGGTAGCTATTTTCCCATCCTCTTCTTTTTTTCTCTCTGTACTTTGTTTCCTATATCTCTCCCCTCTATCACAACTGAGTTATTGGCATTTAATAAAAATGCATTGCTATTGTTGAATAAACTGATTTTGTCCCCTGCATTTTGCCTGTTCACACCTCTGAGATCAAACGAACCATCACGACCCCCGCCCTGTCTTGGTGGATGGTGACAGGTCATTGGTGTGGTCAGTGGGGGGGCAGTGGGCATGGTCAATGGAAGAACACAGTGGGGAGGGATCAGTTGGTGTGGGCATGAGGGTATGGTCAGTTGGGTGATCGGTAGGTGCAGTCAGTGGGTGTGGTGAGTTGGGTGTGATTACTGGAAGTGGTCTGTGAGTGTGGTCGGTGGTATGGTCACAGACTGCTGGCAGTGGATAGGGTCAGTGAATGTGGTCAGTTGGGAAGTCAGGCGGGTGTGTTCAATTAGGTGGTCAGCGGGGGTGTGGGCATTGGTTTCTTGGATATAGGTGTGGTCAATGGATGTGCTCAGTGTTTATGGTCAGAGAGGTAGTCAGCTGGGGTATGGTCAATTAGGGGGTGTGGTCAGTGGGTGTGGTCAGTGTGATGTGTTCAATGACGGTATGGTTATTTGGGTGGTGAGAGGCATGTGGTCAGTGGATGTAGTCACTGGGTGTGGTCAGTTGGATGATCTCTGGAGGTGGTTGGTGGGTGTGGTCGGGGGTGTAGCAGGTGGGTGTGGTCAGTTAGTACAGTCAGTGGGAAGTGGGCATTGGTTTCTTGGATATGGGTGTGGTCAGTGGATGTGCTAAGTGGTTATGGTCAGGAGGGTGGTCAGTTGGGGTATGGTCAATTGAGGGGTCACTGGAGTGTGGTCAGTGGGTGTGCTCAGTGCGATGTGCTCAGTGGTGGTATGGTCATTTGGGTGGTGAGAAGCATGTGGTCTGTGGATGTGGTCACTGGGTGTCATCAGTGAGTGTGATCGGTGGGTGTGGTCAGTGGTGGTGGCCTGTAGGTTTGAGCAGTGCAGAGTGGTCAGTGGGGTTTGGGCTATAGGTGTGATCTCTGGTATGGTAAATGGGTGTGGTCAGTGGGTGCAGTCAGTGCATCTGGTTATTTGGGTAGCCAGTGGGTGTGGTCAGTTGGTTGCTGGGGGTGGTAAGTGGGTGTGGTCAGTTGGTGTGGTCATTGGAGGTCGTCTGTGGGATGTGGGCAGTGGGGAGTTGTAAGAGTCGGTCCAGAGTTTCCCTCATATGCCTCATGACCGTCGCGAGGATAAAGGCTACCCCAAGGACCCCCCACCTGCTTCTGGACAGGAGTTCTAGCCTGGTCGAGGTGGATGCCCTTGCCAAGGGACTGTTTGCAGGTGCTCTCTGTGCTTGCTGTGCTGTCCACGGCACAATGCCTTTGAAGAGGTACTATGCCTACACTGGTCTCGAGCAGGCACTAGCTGGAGCAGCAGGTTCTGTACATGTGTTTCTCGGAGCAGCCCTCACAATAGTCCATAAATCTTCCCAACCTTTTGGCCGGACGCCACTTGCTTTGGAAAAGGGCTATAGAAGTGACTCTCTGAAGAAATTTTCTGAGATCTCCCCACAGAAGACATGTCTATTGGCTGGGATCACGAGGACGCCGGAGTCTATTGGCAGGACCACGAGGATGACTGCCTCATCTGTTGGTAGCTATTCCCCATTCCCCTCCTTTCTCTCTCTCTCTCTCTTTACTTTGTTTCCTTTAACTCTCCCTCTGTTGCAAAACTGAGTTGTTTGGCACTCAGTAAAGTGCATTTTGCTTTGAGGAAACTGATTTATCCCCTGTTGCATCTTTTGCACCCCCGAGATCAAAATGAACCATCACGACTCCCGCCTGTATTAACAGTGGATCGTGACAGGAGTGGCCACTGGGGGTGGTCAGTGGGTTTGCTGAGTGAGTGTGTGTAGTGGCTAACAGCTGGCCCTGAAGCCTTACAGTTATAATTAATCCTAAGTATGATTTTATAACTGAAATGTAAGTAATTATTGTCACACAAACACGGAGTTTTGTGTTGATTCTGTCTCAGCTGTGATGAGTGGTGACCCTGACCTGATAGGCAAAAGCCCATCCATGGGGATAGTGGCAGGGATGGAACCCCAGAGGGGGAGGGCAGCCAGGAAGAGCTGCCAGTAGTCAAGAGTTGTGGAGGTACAGACTAAAATAGAAGAACCTGCTGGGGACCCTTGTAAATAGAAGACTCTTATAAAAAGAAGAAGCAGCTGGAGATATGGGAATGCAATATCCACAGAAGAAAGAGAAGGCACTCAGAGCCATGGACTGGACACAGCCACAAGAGCACAGCAGAGACGCTGTGGGTACTGCTCACCAGGGAAGCGACGGAGAGAGTGAGTGCATCCTGAGGTGTGCAGAATGGAAGGAGAGGGAGGAAGTCAAGGGAGGGATGGCCGTTATCAAGGACTGCAGTGCTGCCCTGCCACGTTGCTGCTGGAGCTCCCCTGCCGCAGCTATTGCAGCGCCTGTATCGCTCACAGGTTTGCCCCTCTCCCTGAGCTCCTGAGAACTCTGCAGCCCCTCCTGCCATCTGTCACGATCCTCTATTAATGCAGAGCGGGGGTCGTGATGGTTCTTTTGATCTCAAAGGTGCAAACAGGCAAAATGCAGGCAACAAAATCAGTTTATTCAACAGCAGAAAATCAGTTTATTCAACAACAGCAATGCATTTCATCAAATGCCAACAACTCAGTTACGGTAAAGGGGAGAGGTATAGGATAGGGAAAGGGGAAGGAAAGGAAGGGATGGGAGAATAGCTACCAACAGACGAGACGGGCGTCCTAGCGGGTCATCTGATAGACGAGTCCTCGTCCGTGGGGAGATCTCAGGGGTCTTCATCAGTGGAGAGATCTCAAAGGGTTCTTTCCAGAGGGTCGCTCTTTTATAGTCCTTCTCCAAAGCGAGTGGCTTCTGGCCAAGAGATGGGAAGATTTATGGACCATTGTGTGGTGCTGCAGGAGACAGGTACAGACAAGCACTCCTCAGTTGGTACAACACAGTCTCTGGTTGGTGCCACGACAGCACGGTCCAGTGAACACAATACACCAGCACACAGTCATGAGCATCCACCTGGCCTGGCCAGTAAACCATTGTTGGGAGTCAGCCTGGGTGGGGGTCCTCGAGGTCTCCTTGCAACGGTCGGGAGGCAAAATCGTGGGGAACTTTGGACTGACCCTTACACCATCCCATCTCCACAGACCAGCACAACAGTCTTGGTCTTGGAGCCCTCAAGAACTATTCCTGCTCCAGGCCCAGGGCCCATCCCAAAGCTGGGGCAGCCAGAAAGCTGTGCCCATTTCTATTCATTCCTGCTCAAATGAGGATGGATCCTCAGCCACTTGGAGGTTGCTGATGAATTTTACTACTGCAGAGGCCTCTTCTTTCTTGAGCACTTCAGTTCAGGAATTCAGTTACAAATGTTCATAAACATTTGTTCAAAACATCCAAACAAGAAAATCCCCTAGGAATAATTTTTCAATTCTTCTGTGCTTAATTACACAGATTTCAGAAGTCTATTTAAAGTGAATATATCATATTGAAAACAATGCAGAGAGAACTGTTTTGTCCTGTTTTCTTTTCCTGTTTGTAAATTGATATCAGCCATGTCCAATTGATACTGATCCCCTTCTATTGAGCACCTTCTAATGCAGTCTAAATAGATATGAAAATCAAGACTCTTCATGGCTGACAGTCAATCAAACTTTGTTCCCCCTCCCTCCCCACCATTTCCCTCATCCAACCCCTGGGACTCCTATGGATCAGGAATGGTGTTGCCAGCAGGACCAAGGCAGTGATTCTTCCCCTGTGCTCAGCATGGTTGGGCAGCATCTCGAGTCCTGTGTCCAGTTCTGAGCCTCCAATTTAGGAAGGTCATGGAGAGAATGGACCATGCCCAGAGAAGGGCAACAAGGCTGGTGAGGGGTCTGGAACACAAGTCCTGTGAGGAGCAGCTGGGAGAGCTAGGTTTGTTTATCCTGGAGAAGAGGAGGCTCAGGGGAGACCTCATCACTCTCTACAACTCCCTGACAGGAGGGTGCAGACAGAGGGGATTGGGCTCTTTTCCCAGGGAACAGTGAAAGGACATGAGGACAGAGCCCTAAACATTTCCAAGGGAAGGTTAGACTGGACATTAGGAATACGTTCTTCAACAAGAGGGTGATTGGACATTGGAATGGGCTGCCCAGGGAGGTGAGTGAGTCACCATCCCTGGAAGTGTTTAAGGAAAGACTGGATGAGGCATTGAGTGGTCTGAGTGACAAGGTGGCGTTAGGTGGCAGGTTGGACTTGATGCTCTCAAAGGTCTTTGCCAGTCTGGTTGATTCTGTGATAATTGTGACACTGCAGAGCCCTGGGGAAGCAAGGGGCCATTGTGACACTGCAGGGCCTCGTGGAACTGAGAGGACCAGAGTGACACTGTGTATGACAAGGCATCATAGAGCCAAGGGGCCATTGTGACACTGTGGGGCTACATGGGAGCAACGAGTCCATTGTGACAGTCTGGGTCCTTGTGGAACCACAGAGGCCACTGTGACACTGCAGGGCCTTGTGGAACCAAGAGGCCATTGTGCCACTGTGGAAACAGAGAGAGACCCTTGTGAGAGCCTAGGGCCTAATGGAATCAAGGGACCATTGTTCCCTTGTAAGAACTCTTGGAACTAAGAGAACAATTGCGACACTATGGTGCCCCATGGAACCAAGGGTCCCTTGTGACACTGCAAGATCTTGTGTAACCAGGGCTCCACTGTGACACTGCAGCAGCAAGGAATTCATGGTGGCACTTGGAGGCTTCATGGAACCAAGAGGCCACTGTGACTCTGCAAGGTCTTGTGGATCTACCTGCTTGTTGTTTTGGTGTTCCTCATTAGCCTGACTCTTAGGGACATGGGCAGACTTTCAGAGGCAGCTTGTCTACCCAGGTGGCAATGTCTTTCCACTAATCAGCAGCCCAGATTTGTTTTCCTCTATGTTGCTAGTTAGCCTTTTTCCACCTTTCCAGCCAACCCCACAGAGCATTGGCTACCATCCATGAATCAGTGTAAAGGTAGAGCTTTGGCCACTTCTCTCTTTCAACAATGTCCAGGACCAGCTGAACAGCTTTGAGTTCCACAAGTTGACTCCATCCACCTTCTCCTTCAATATCTTGTGCAACCTGTCATGTGGGGCTCCATACCGCTGCTTTCCACTTCCGGTTCATCCCCACGATGCGGCAGGAGCCATCAGTGAAAAGAGCATAGCGTGTTTCATCTTCTGGCAGTTGGCTATATGGTGGGGCTTCTTCAGCCAGGGTCACTTGTTCCTGTTCCTCTTCCTCGGTGAGACCAAAGTTTTCACCTTCCGGCCAGTTTGCAATTATCTCCAAAATCCCTGGGCAATTTGGATTTCCAATATGGGCACGTTGTGTGATGAGGGCAATCCACTTGCTCCATGTGGCGTTGGTGGCATGGTGGGTCAAGGGAACCTATGCTTTAAACATCCACCCCAGCACTCGTAGTCGGGGTGCCAGGAGGAGTTGTGTTTCCGTGCCAATTACCACTGAGGCAGCTTGAACTCCTTCACAGGCGGCCAAGATCTCCTTCTCTGTTGGAGTATAGCTGGCTCTGTAACTTCAGCTCCAGAATCCCAAAGATCAGCCTAGAGTCTCACCAGGCAGCTTCTGCCAAAGGCTCCAGGACAAACCATTGCTCCTGATTGCAGAGTAAAGCACATTCTTCACCTCTGGTCCTGTCCTGACTGGGCCAAGGGCTACCGCATGAGCAATCTCCTGCTTGCTCTGGGTGAAGGCTTGCTGCTGCTCAGGCCCCCAGTGGAAATCGTTCTTCTTGAAGGGGACCAGGTAAAGAGGGCTCACAATCTGGCTGTACTCAGGAATGTGCATTCTCCAAAAGTCTATAGCACCTAGGAAAGATTGTGTTTCCTTCTTGCTGGTTGGTGGAGACATTATGGAGATCTTATGAATGACCTCATGGGGATCTGGTATCATCCGTCTTGCCACTTTACTCCCAGGAACTGGATCTCTTGGGCAGGTCCTTTGACTTTGCTTTTCTTGACATTGAAGCTGGCTCCCAGCAGAATCTGGATGATCTTCTCTCCTTTCTCAAATACCTCCATTACCAGTTTACCCCACACAATGATGTCATCAATGTACTATAGATCTTCTGGAACTTCATCCTTTTCTGGTGCAGCCTGGATCAGTCCATGGCAGATGGTGGGACTGTGTTTCCACCCCTGGGGGAGTCAGTTCTACCTGTACTGCACGCCCCTCTAGGTGGAAGCAAACTGAGGCCTGCACTCTGCTGCCAGAGGAATGGAGAAAAATGCATTGGTGATGTCAATGGTGGCGTACCACTTTGCTGCCTTGGACTCCAGCTCGTACTGCAGTTCCAGCATGTCCAGCACGGCAGCGCTCAGCAGTGGAGTCACTTCATTCAATGCACAATAGTCCACAGTCAATCTCCATTCTCCATCAGACTTGTGCACAGGCAAGATGGGGCTGTTGAAGGGTGAGTGGGTCTTACTGACCACCCCTTGGCTCTCCAGCTCACAGATCATCTTGTGGACGGGGATCATGGCATCCCAATTTGTCCAATACTGTTGGGGGTGTGCCGTCAGGAGGGTAATTGGCACATGTTGCTCATCCACTTTTGGGAGACCTACTGCAGATGGGTTTTCTGATAGTCCAGGCAAGGTGTTCAACTGCTTAATGCCCTCTGCCTCTACAGCAGCTATTCCAAAAGCCCACCTGAGTCTCTTTGGGTCTTTGTAATAGCTGTTCTGGAAGAAGTCTATGCCTAGAATACACGGTGCCTCTGGGCCAGTCACAATTGGATGTTTCTGCCACTCCTTCCCAGTCAGGCTCACCTCAGCCTCCAGCAAAGTCAATTCCTGCAATCCCTTTGTCACCCCAGCAATGGAAACAGGTTCTTCCCCCACATGTCCTGATTGCATTAGGGTACACTGTGCATTATATTTCTGTGGCTCTGATGTGCCAGGCCATTGAATTCACACTGTCCAAAAGACCTGGTTTTCCCATGCCTCTACCTGGCTAGAGGCAGGGCCCCTCTAGCCCTGGTTATTATTTCTCTCCTGGGCATACATACTGGAGGTTCCTTCAAGGGGATCAGATAGATCATTCTCCGTTCTGTCATACGCAACACATTGGTCATAGTAGGTTGAGGCAACCTTCACTTTAGCCAAAGTCCCTTGGTTAGTGTTTCCCTTCCTGAGTTGACACACCCATGCTGCTAGAACAGAAGTGGGTTTCCCATCCCACTTTCTCATGTCTTCCCCATGCTCATGCAGAAAGAGCCACAGTTCAGCTTGTGGGACGTATCCTCTCTTGCTAGCTGGGGGACGTTGCGTTCTGACCTTGGGGGCCTGTGACTTGCACAGGTGCCATACGGAACCTGTTCCTCCTTACCTCCTCCCTCATCTCCCTCATCTCCTCTTGGAGGCTCTTAATCACAGCAGAGACATGGGCCTGCATCGGGCCATCGATCATACTCTCAAAATTTCTAAGCTTGTTGGCAACAGAACCCACTGTCTCTCAGTTTTTATTGGCATTAATAGTCACAATAAAGGTGGTGTAGTGTGGACGCTGGTGAGACCCAGGGAAAACAGCAGTTTGAGTTTTCCCAAGCTACTCAAAGGAAAACAGAAGGGAAAGAATTAATAACAAAGTTTAGCACCTGGTGTTGTGGACAGGAGTCATAAGTGAGGAAAGTGATATTTTGGTAAGAGCATGTTTACAAGAGGTGTTGTCTTCCTTGGACCAATGAGCTTTTTCTATCCTCAGTTCAGCAAACTAGTCTATAAAAATATGCCTACTCCTGCAATAAATCACTTCTTCTGCTTTCTGGATAAAGCCTGTGTTGCTGTATTTTTTTGCTACTCCCTAGCCTTACAGCAGCAATGGAGGTTCCACGGAGATCACATTTGGGACATTACTGACGTTCATAGCACTGGGATATATCCAGGTGCTTGGAGTCTGCCAGGACCAGGAGGGATCCTTTGAGGTCTGTCAGAACTGAGGCTACGGCCAGAGCTAGATTAATCCTGGCCAGAGCCATGCCATGAGCAGACTGAGCAACCCAGAAGATTGGGACAGCAGAGCCTGAGGCCAAAACCAGTGCCATGACGATATGGCCAGAGTTAGAACCATCTGGGAAGCCACAGACTCCCCCTCCCCAGATGCAGTGGGACAGGAGGTCCACGGGATATGTCGGACTGTCTCCTCCCTCGTTAAGAAAGGTACTGTGTTTTCTGTCCTCCTTTGAGAGGATCAATTTTATTGGAACACGAGCATATAGTTCGGGAGCCTATTGGCTTGTTTTGGAGCAGTGAACCCCCTGGCTTAGTTTCTAGGAGGAAAGAGCTCTCTTTAAAGATGGGGAGCCAACTATCTAAAAATCAGGAAACTCTACTCTCAACATGGAGAAATGTTTTGGCAGGCATGGAGACTCTGGTCTCAGATGAAGACCTGTGTACTTTGTTAGCTTGGGTGAAAGATTGTGGTTTCTCAGATTATACAGAAGTGGCATTCTCTCCAACACTGTGGGGAAAGCTTGGGGGCCATAGATGGAACGCTTTTTGGAGAGGGGACATTTCAGTTTCCTCTCTAATAGGTACTCGGGGAATTACTTGGGGAATTATTTATAGAAGTATGAGGGGCGGAATCCCATAAAATAGTGAGGCACAGGAGGGAAGTGAATCAGATCTAGCAACCGACCAGGATGAGGAAGAATCTGCCTTCCAGTCTGGCAATGGACAGGACTGCACGGGGGTCCCTTGCTCTGTAACTTCCCCTGGAAATCTGTTGACCCCAGTGACCCCCTGTGCATTGTACCCTTCACGTAAGGACTATGTTCCGCTCATATACCGTTCCCCAAAAGATTGTATTAAACCAATATATCCCTCACCAGCAGGGATGGGGGGGCCAATCAGCAGATAATGGCGTCAATCGCCCCCCCCATTTGCGCCTCAAGGGGCAATTGCCCCCTCTGCCCACAGGCACCTACCCATGCAGGGCCAGCCACCCGCTGACATTGCTGCTACAGTCACTCTCACCGTCCCTCTGCTGCTACCCAAGGGAGCCACGCATGCCCTGTTTTTCCCTATGGATGCGGCCGGCCAAGCGGCAGCAGAGGCTCATATGGCAGCCACAGTGGCAGAGCAGGCAGCAGCCACGGTGTAAACTGCAATGACAGCGTTGGCAGCCGCCTATGTATGGCAGCCTACAAGGGTGTTGTCCACACCTGCAGTGGATGTGAGCCTATGGCATCCATTGGCTGCAGATGGCCTGCAAGTGCCACCTGTCGCAGATATGGGGATGGCACCAGCCCCTCCCTCATCTCTGCTGTCTGAGCTAGGCCCACCCGCCAGGGTGGGGCCGCGGGCACCCTCCTCTGCTCCTGCAGGGGTGGAGCTGCCTTCTGCTTTACTCCCAGAATCACGGCCCACCCACTTGGAAATGACAGCCTCTTCATCGGCTTCAGCAGGGGCAGTGCCGGCCCCCCCACCACCTCCGGTGCTGCGTCTCGCCTCACCAGCCAAAGAAGATGTAGCTATTTGTGCACCCATGGGCAGGCCTCTTCCATCAATGCCTCCAGTAGCCATGCCATCTTCTGTCAGGCAGGTACTGCCTTCATCACTCCCACCCCATGCTGACGCCACCGATGGGCAGCATCCCCCCCTCCAGGGGCATGCCTTCGTTTTGTAAAGCCGACACAATGACAGTCCAGAGGTTTCCCCCCAGAGCCATCTCTGGACGCTTCCCCCATGTTCAGACACTGTGAGACCTAAAAATCACTGTGATTTTTGGGAAGCAGTCAAGCTTCAAGCATTGCAACAGGGTGACTGGGACTTGTTAGAACACATGGTGATGCCCAGGGGTGGTGTCAGTCATATGGAGGGGGTGGGGGAGAGTGTTCAAGTGGATGCTTGTGAGCTCAACCTGACCTCTAGGGGGGAATGACCACAAAATTATAGTGAATCCAAATGAAAGAGGAAGCTCAGGCATTTCCCATGTTTAAAGCTGTCCTTAATACAGGACTACTTGATAGACATGATGTCATAGCCTGGTGTGTAGTCCAGGATTTCCAGGACAAAGTTGCACAATATGTGCTTGGCTCTACACAAGTTATACAAGTTATCAGGGTATTGAATACAGATTTACTGGCACCATATGACATTAAGCATATAGCCCAAGTGCTGTTCCAGCCTGTTCAATTTACAGTTTTTGAAGATAATTGGAGGCAGATGACTGAAAAGGCAGCTGCAGAGAATATGCAGCACCATCGGACAGATCTTAGGTTTGCAATGGGAAGCAATGCTCTAATGGGCAGCATTGCTTTTCTAATCCTGATTTTCAGGCTACCTTGGACCCTCTGGTCCTTGAACAGTGCCAAAAAATAGGTTTTGCAGCAATGCTAAAGATGATAGAGCTAGCAGCTCCTAAGCCAAGATATGTAAAAATTGTTCAGGGTCCCAGAGAACCATTCTTACAATTTGTTGAAAAGATGGCAGCAGCCTTGGAAAAACAGGTTGAGGATGATAATCTAAGGCAACTGTTATGCAAACAGCTGGCCAGGGACGATGCAAATGTTGATAGTAAGAAGATTATACAGGCTTTGCCAGGAGATCCATCATTAACTGACATGATTGAGGCATGTGCTAATGCAGGTACCATAGACCATGAGGTCTCTACTCTAGCAGCTGCCATGTGGCACCATCATACGATTTCAGGGGGTGGACAATGGAAACTGGGAAAAATAAGGGCAAGGATAAGCAGAAACCAGAGAAGTGAAAGGCTAATGAGCCTACTTTTCTATGTTCCAAGTGCAGGAAACTGGGTCACTTTGTAAACCAATGCAAACCAGACCATGCTAATGGTCAATGATTGGAGGGCCAGGGAAACGGATAGATTAGCACCAACGGGTACAGCGTGCAGACACAAGCAGTGCCTCAGAACCCAGCACTGGCACATGTTTCCTCAGTCAATTTTCAGCCAGTACCGGAGGATCAGCCGGGGTGGATGTACACACCGCAACAACAGTCACCCTAGACTCTAACAGTGTACATAAGATTCCTCTGGATGCCTTTGGAACTTTAGGCCAAGGGCTGAGTGCACTACTAGTTGGATGATCTAGTGCTACTCTTCAAGGAATCTTTGTTCACCCAGATGTCATAGATGCTGACTTTACGGGTCAAATCTCTGCTTTAGTTTCTATGCTTTGTCCCCATCACTATCCCAGCAGGAACTTGTATTGCTCAGCTTGTGCCTTTTTGTTCTTGTGTTCCCAGGGCTGATAAGCAAGATCGCAAAGATGGTGGCTTCAGATCTAAGGGACCACCACAAGTCTTTTGGACTGTGCACATCTCCAAACAGCGCCCACAGATGTGCACTCTGATTTTACCCAGCACCAGCCTGCCTCAGATTCAGCTAAGAGGTTTGATAGATACTGGGGTGGATGTAACAGTGATGTCCCTTTCTGCCTGGCCTCCCACATGGCCAATGGCCCCTCTTGGCCAAGCCACTGAAGGGCTGGGGGGAGCAACACAGACCTTTCTAAGTCAACGGCCTGTGCTGCTCAAAAATTTTGAGAGGCAGACAGCCACAGTCTGACTCTCCATTACCACAGCCCAAATCAACCTCTGGGGGCAGGATGTTTTGGTGGCCTGGGGAGTGCAAATTGAAACATATTTTTGTTTGGGGCCACTGAAATGAAGGGCAAAAATTATTCTATGATGCCTTTACGGTGCCTGACCAATACCCCTATTTGGAAGAATTAATGGCCCCTAACAAAAACTGAATTGATCGCCCTTTGTCAATTGGTTCAGGAACAGTTACAGCAGGGACACATTGAACCTTCTAATAGTCCCTGGAATACACCCATTTTTGTTATAAAGAAAAAATCAGGGAAATGGAAATTGTTACAAGATCTCAGAAAGATTAATGCAATGATGGAAAGCATGGGGGCATTGCAGCCTGGTATGCCCTCCCCCACCCTGGTCCCTGCTGGATGGGACATTCTGATCAATGATTTGAAGGATTGCTTTTCACAACTTCTTTGTGTCCTGAGGACAGATGGAAATTTGCTTTTCCAGTGCCTACAATTAACAGTTCTGAGCCAGGACAGAGATATCAATGGAAAGTTTTGACACAAGGCTGTCCTAGTAGCCCAATGCTCTGTCAATGGTGTGTGGCTCAAGCCTTGTCTGGAGTCCGCAAGCAGTTTCCTGACCCATACTGTTACCATTACATGGACAACATCCTAATAGCAGCTTCTACTCAAGATGAGTTGCTGAGCATAGAGCCTCAGCTGCTCACTGCTTTACACTGTTATGGACTGCAAGTGACCCCAGAAAAGGTCCAGCGACAACCTTCTTGAAAATATTTTGGGGGTCAAGATCTTGGATCAAACAATTCAGCACGAAGAGGTGCAATTTGCAGATTCTATTAAAACTCTGAATGATCAAAAATTACTGGGTGCTATAGGTTAGTTACATCCTTACTTAGGACTAACCACAGCACAGTTGTCCCTCCTTTTCAACATTCTGAAGGGGTGTGGAGGGAGCAGAAAACACAGAAGAAAGTTTCCCTGCATCCTCAGAACAAGCTCCTTGGAAAACCATAGCTTAAAGATAAGAAATGGCTTGTGAAATGACAAATACAAAAGGAATTTAGCTTCCCCGCCTTGGAAGACCCTCTTATCTATCTTCAATATTAGTGGTTCATTTTCTTTTAGTATCCATAGGCCAGCTTTGAATGTAAAATCCCTTAAGGATTGGTTAGAAAGTAGAATTCCCTTGGTGATTGGTGCAAATTGTAAAATCCTCAAAAGATATAAAACCCCTGTAAAACAATAGCCGTTGGTATATGCTAGATAGGATGCCTTCATAGAATAAACTATGGATTTGTGCCTTTCTGCATATGCTGGTTTCTTTTCCCCGCTGGTCTGAGAGCTCACCGCGAGCCAAAATTCTATCTGAGCAAGGCTCGGGAATTTGCTCGGTCACTGAAGGCTGCAGAAGCAGTCTCAGGGATCCCAAAGGGACCCTGAAAACCCCACCAGTGGCAAAGGGGGACTCTCGTTTAGATTCACCTCGGAGAGTGACCCCTGAGGGGCAGCAAGCACTGAAGGAGGTGCAGCAAGCTCTTTCTACTCGTCAGGTATACTGAGTAGATCCTTCCAGTGATATCACCGTGTTTACAACCAATCCAGATTTACATCCTACAGGTATCATTGGCCAATGGAATGACAAATGGTCTGATCCCTTGCACATTCTAGAATGGGTCTTTTTGCCACATCAGTTAAAGAAGACAGCAACTACCTTGCTTGAATTGCTTGCTCGACTGATAATCAAATGCCATCAATGATGCTTGCAATTGATGGCAGCAGATCCCGCGAAAATTATTCTTCCTCTAGAGTGTAGAGAATTCTCTGAAGGGAGCTTTGTTAATAGGGTTCCCTTGCAAAACACACTGCAAGACCTTACAGGACAGATTGCTTATGATCTACTCAGCCATAAGCTACTGTAAATGGCAAAAACAGCCAAGCTGCTGTTGAGACCCAGAAACAGTCGGGTGCCAATGCAAGGCCCTACAGTCTTCAATGATGGGTCAGGCAAAACAGGTAAAGCCATTGTTACCTAAGAAGATGAGTCTGGCTGGCAAATGCTGGAAGGCCATGAGACAGGCTCTGCTCAAATGCTTGAGTTGAAGGCTGTCACCATGGCATTCCAAAAGTTTTCTCAGGTACCCTTGAATTTGGTCATTGACTCTGCTTATGCTGCAGAGATAAGTCAGCATTTGGATTGCTCACTCCTAAAGGAAGTTGACAATGCCGGGTTCTTTCAGCTGTTGAAGGCCCTGTGGTGTGCAATTCAAGCTCAAGTTCATCTGTATTATATTCTGCACATACGGAGTCACACAAACTTACCAGGTTTTCTAATGGAAGGTAATGCCAGGGCTGACAGGTTGGCTAACCCCCACGGGGGTAGCACCTCAGCCTGACAAGATTGCACAAGCCAGAGCATCGCATGACTTTTTCCATCAGAATGCACATGCTCTGCAAAAACAATTTCATTTAACAGCAGCTGAGGCTGGTGACAGTGTCAATTCTTGTGTTGACTGTCATGGGCTTGCTGCACCTTTACCAGCGAGGCTGAACCCTAGAGGTCTAAAGGCCCTGCTGTTTTGGCAAACAGATGTTACTCACGTCGCTGAATTTGGCAGATTTAAGTATGTGCACTTGTCTATTGACACCTTTTCTTCCACCATATGGGCATCTGCTCATATTGGGGGAAAAGGTCGCAATGTGATTGTCCATTGGAGGATGGCTTTTGTGATTCTGGGCATACCTTCTGCAGTGAAAACTGACAATGGCTCTGCTTACGTCTCACAAAAGATGAGGCAGTTTTTGCAGCTGTGAGGAGTCTCGCATAAATTTGGCATTCCACATTCTCCAACCGGTCAAGCCACTGTTGTACACTCTCATGGTACTCTAAAGTGTGTTTTGGACAAACAGAAAAGGGGAATGGCTGGAGAAACACTACACAGCCCATTGGGAAAAGCTGTTCATACCGCCAATCACCTTACAGTGCCACAAGACTGTTATTGTAAATTACTTGACCTCATTACAGACTTCAGATGAGACATGTCTGCCTCAAGCAAAGGTCTTTATACATGACCTAACCACAAACAAGTGGGAGAGCCCACATGAACTTATCGTTTGGGGTCATGGATACTCTTGCATCTCAACAAATACCGGGGTACACTGGCTACCTGCAAGGTGTGTCCACCCTGAACTGCAATGCCAGAAACAGAATATGGCCAATACACAACCTTCAACTGCTGAGCAACATACTGATCACCAACCAGATGGTCCCTCTACAAGTAGAGAATGAATATTCATCTGTTCATGCCTGAACTAATTTGAATTTTTAGACAGATTTTATTAATGTATTAGAAATAGTAATAGATTTTAATTCTAGTAAGCAGTAACAGATCTCACTATTGTATTAGAAATAACACTATGGTAATGTACTTCTTGCAGAGAAGAGCAACAGGTTTGAAAATTTCCTAAGCAGTAGAGGTACCCTCAGGTCTCTTGAGTTGTGTTTGTTTTCACTTGCAAGGGGCCCCACAAGGAACCACAAACATTTCTCTTTTTAAATAAAAAAGGGGGACTTTTGGATGCTGGTGAGAGTCAGGGAAAAACAGCAGTCTGATTTTCCCAAGCTACTCAAAGGAAAACAGAAGGGAAAGAATTAATAACAAAGTTTAGCAGCTGCTGTTGACAGGATGAGTGCATGAGGAACATGACGTTTTGGTAAAAGCATGTTTACATGAAGTGTTGCCTTCCTTGGACCAACGACCTTATTCTATCCTTTGATTCTGCAAACCAGTCTACAAAAATCTGTCTACTTTTGCAATAAATGGCTTCTTCTGCTTTTGGGAAGGAGCCTGTGTTGCTGTGTTTCTTGGTCACTCCCTAGCCTTACAGTGACACAGATGTGCCTGTATAGATTGACCCAGCAAAATGAAAATAAAATAAATCCAAAAGTTTGGTATCAAAAAGGGAAAATTGATTGAATTGCCCAGGATAGCCAGAATATGATAGATCTGAGAGATATCATTATCCAGGGCATCTGAGAAGCAGTGGCTAGGGGACAGAATATTAATAAAGGTTTTAATGAACATCAAGAAAAAGATGAATCTCCCACCGATTGGTTAGAAAGGCTGAGGAAAGCTTGCAGATGTATTCAGGAGTGAATTCAGCCTCCCCTATGAGGGAAGCACTCTTAAAAACACAATTTGTGGCAAAATCATGGGGAGACATAAGAAAAAACTGGAAAACCAGAACTGGAGCTAAAAATAACTACAGCTAGGAACCTGACTCAATTTCTCTTTGGGAAAACTGACGAAAAATTAAACCATAATTGCATAGAATTAACAGAATTACAGACTAAAGTAAGACCAGACCTAGAAGAGTGGGCTGGTTTCACCTGGGGATGACAGATTCAGAGAGAGGTTTTCTCTATGAGAACTTCCTCTGTGAGTTGACAGGACCAACTGAAGGCGGATTTGGTTATTGACAGCCTGAGGAACCAATTGGAGAAAGTTCGTTCACTCTGTGAACACACATTTTGAAGGAGGTAACCCAGAAAAGAGCTCTCTCTCTTTTCCAGTAGCAGTGCAGGTAACACCAGCCCGGCCTGGCTCCACTGCAGGCCTGTGGGCCTGGCAGGGGGGGCACGGCCGGGCCCCCCTGTCTGGGGAGCTGGCATGGCCCGGCAGGGAGGAGGGGTGGCCATGACAGTGACTGCTGCTGCTGCTGAGCCCCAGGGAGGCTGATTGAGATCTCAGCCGTTCCCCCCACACACCTTTTCCAGCACAGTCTGAGTTTCCGAGATCCTGGCACAGCTTCAGCACTGCAGCCTTGCTTTCCCGTGTGAAATCTTAACTCTTTCAATGCTCAGATAAGACTTGCAGACTTTTCAATCCTCCCCAGAGTGAAAAGGGAAAAATAAAAGAGCTAAGTTTCTTTAGATGAAAGGAGAATGAGGAGCTGCTGTGAAGATGGCTGAAAATCCTTTTGTAAGATTGTGGGGATGAACTAATATTGCACTGAATACTCCTATAAACCATGGAGAAAGACATGGGGGGTTGGAGATGTTCCATTTGATAGATTGTTAATCAACAAGCATCTGTGTTGAGAATCCTTCGCCCTGAGGAGAAAAGGGGATCTCTTTTTCTGGAGATGAAACATGAAGAGAGAGAAAGAGAGATTAAGAGAATTTTTGGTTTGGAACAGTTTATTCTTAGAAGTAAATACCCCATGAGTTTAACATGGCCCATAAGCACATCTTTGGGAAATCTGTGAAGATGGAAGGAGCTTCACAACTTGCGAGTTCTTTCCTGGGCAGATGTAAATTGTGAAAGTGAAACCACCAGAGAATTGGGTATTTTCCTTCCCTGTGGAGAAGTCCCTATGGCCTAACAAGAGGAAACTTCTCTCTCTGAAGTGAACTGAATAGGATTATTTAAGTGGAGAACTGACTGAAGTATGTTGTTGTTAAGAAGGAGTGGGAAGAGGGAGAAGGGAGAGGTCTGAAAATCTTATTCTGAATTTGTTTCTTTCTTTCTTTGTCTAGTTAATAAATTTATTGTTATACCCCTTTTAAGTTTTAGGCCTGCCTTGCTCTTTTGCTCCTGTCTCTGTCTCACAACAGGAAAATGACTATATTTAAATTGGCAAGTCAAAACTTTGACATTATTTGGTGCATTGAGCAGTAAATTCAAATTAAACTAAGACAAAGAGGAAGAGCTGACTGAAAGAAAGAGGCTGTTTATAGATGGATCCTTAAGGGTAACAGAAGGAAAACATAAATCTAGATACGCAGTTGTAGATGAGAGAACATGGGAAGTAGTGGTCGACCACAAAGACCGCTACAAGCACCGTGGAAAAGGAGTGGATGCATGCATCTCGGGTAAAAGGACCTATGTGAGACAAAGACTGGAAAATAACTTCTACTCCAAGAGACTTGAAGATAAAGATCATCAGGCCATCAAATCATCCACCAAATGCTGGGCGATAAGATGTTTGCAGAAAGGGTGTAATTGTTATCCATTCCCTTGTGCTAAGTGTAAATATTTTAAAGAGAATGGTATTATCATTGTCTAAGGGGGTACCCTCCAAGGAGGCTGTGCCTAAACTGTTTGTATATTGAACAAATATTATCAAGTAGCATTTTGAAAGAAGCAGTGCAAAAGGAGCTACTTGAATTAGATTCACCGAAGTGGTGGGATATTTGGAACCACGGGTTAAGAGGGAAACTAGATAGCAAGGCATAGGTAATAAGAATAGAGTGTTGCAAGAGAAACCAAATTCCTTGTAACGGACCTCCAGTAAAGGTTAAAAAGTGGGGGGCATTTATAAAGAGGCATGAGATCCATAAAAGCCAGTATGGAGTCCCAAAGAATATCCTTGCTGCCAAAAAGATGATTCACTCGGTAGGCAGAGGAGGCAGAGGGTAAGATTGTTGTGGAGACTAATACTCATTCTGAGCCTTGCCCCGAGTGGGATTACAGATCCAGGCTCAAAGTGTGTCCAAAATGTTAAATATGGCATAAAAACCTTCCAGTCTGTTGCTGTTCACTCCAACATAAATGCAACTTGTTACAACCAAGTGAAATTAGAAGCTTGTCGATATGGAGGTCAAGAGTATTGGGTAGCAGAAAAATCTAAGACCGGGGGCCTTAGGCAAGAGGAGTTTACCAAAGCTGTCCTATAGAAAAAAGATACTTATTTTACTAAAAGAAATATGTGGGGATATTCAGATTACAGAGAAGTACAGCACGAGTATAAGAAAAAATTTAGTATAAGAAAAAAAGTGTAACTAAACACTTAAAAAGAAGTAACACTACTCAAACAACACACAGAAAGCTTATATGAGCAAATAAAAAAGAGAGTTAGTGAGTGGGATTTACCAGCTTTAGAGAAAAGTTTGTTTGTTGATCTGATACAAAGAGTGGCACAAGAATTAAACATAACCTCCTGTTGGATATGTGGGGCCAGTCAAATAACTGAACAGTGGCCATAGGAAAGGGAAGGGCTAAGCCTAGACCAATTAGTAATTTGGAATAGAACTCATAAATCAAGGGAAAACCACCCTGAGGGATGGGTCATGAGCAACAAAATACTAAGTCAAGTATGTATTACACAAGGAAGTCCCAGTTTTGCAAAATCTCTGGGACACACTGCCTGCAAACTGATATATACCACTAACTCTACATCAGAAAATGGAACTTGGTGGCCAAAATTGCCACAAGGGTATTGTACTACAAATTGTAGCTCTGAAACATTGTGTTAAGTAAATCAAACTAATGCTAACCCCTTTGAAGAGGTATCTAACTTAAATCAAACTAATGCTAACCCCTTTGAAGAGGTATCTAACTTAAAAAAAAAAAAAAAAATACTGGGACAATTCAGGAAAAATCAATGAAAGGTAGAAAGCACCAGACGGGTTATTTTGGATCTGTGGGAATAGAGCATATGCAGAGTTAGAGAAAAAAGTGGAAAGAAACCTGCACCATTGGTGTGATACAACCAGTCTATTTCTTACTCCCAAGGTGGAAGGGGAAGCCAATTAAGAAAACCATTATATGAGACTTTAAAAAGAAGGAAGAGGAATGTTAACATAGATGGTACACAAACATGGAAAAATGATCAAGGGCCACCCCAAAGAATTATTGAATATTATGACCCCACCACCTGGGCACAAGCGGAAGTTGGGGTTACCATACTCCTGTATATATGTTAAATCGTATTATTTGGCTACAAGCAGTGGTTGAAATCAAAACTAACCAGACAGCACAAGAGATAGAATTATAGCAAAACAATTGTTGCAAACCAGAGCCACAGTGTATCAAAATCGATTAGCATTAGAGTACTTATTATCAGAAGAAGGAGAAGTATGTTGAAAATTTAATACCTCTGAATGTTGCCTGGAAATTAATGATAATGGGAAAGCTATTACTAAAATAGCTGGAAAAATAAAAATAATTGCCCACGTTCCAGTTCAGAAATGGAACTCTATACTATCTGACCATTAGTGAGTTAAATTATTTGGAGGCTCTTGGTGGAAAAAAGTGGGATTTATGATATTGTGTTCTTTGTTAAGACTATTGTTTGTAGTAGGTATGATTCCATGCTTTATTCAGCTGATTCATTCTGTGATTCAGGGAATGCAGATAGCCACAATGCCTGTAGACCCTGAAGCTGCCAAAAGGGGAAAAACTCACTCTCTTGTAATTATAAAATCAGAACCCAACTAAAGCTTATGGCTGCTCAAAAGACCATTGCATATGAATCAATAAATTAAAGAAAAATGGGAGGGATTGTGAAAAATGTATGTGAGATTCATGTTACGAGGCAATAGTAGAAATGAAACCATGCAAATGCTATGTGATGAGCAGAATAAGTGCCTAGAATAATTATAAAAATCAATTTTAAAAAGTCAAATAAAGCATAGAATAATGTCTGCATAAAAATAAGGAACTCGTGGTTACATCAGCTTGCTTGTGCTTATGCTTACTTGCACAAAAAAAATGAGGTACCTTTGGTTATATTTTGCTTGCATAGAACAAAAATTAAGTAAATTGTGAAAACTATATTATGCAAATAATGTAGATGTATAAATATCTGATAATTACACATGCAAAAAGAAAAGGTCATGAAAAAAGACACTGAGGGAGACACAGAGCCCTCATCCAAAAGACCACCGAAAGAGGGCAAACAACCCCCTAGCAACAACCAACACCTGCACAGAAGATTACCATTGCCGTGAAATTAAGGAAACAAAAGAAGGCGAGGGGTACCAGGAGAACAAAACAAGCTGAACTAATGCTATGTTGTATGCGTCGTTGGTGGAGTGGCTCCCCAGAGCACCCAGAGTTGTTTGCTTGCTGCTTTTTCTATTAATAAATAATTATTGGAGGGATCATAATTTCTCGTGAATTTATAACACCAGCACCCCCTTCACCCCCTTTTTCCTCCACCTCTGAGTCCCCAAAAACTTGTACCTGCTCAAGTGTTCCCTGGGATCAGGAAACTAGGAACTGAGGGGGGGGGCATGAAAGTGAGGAAAATATGGATAAATTAAAAATAAAGAGATGGAAAAGCCTCGTGAAGGGTAGGAGGCACAGCCTTGGAGCCCCCCAGAGCCACCAGGAGTCCCTCTGGAGAGGACCCCAAGCAACGAGCACCCTGAGGGATGCTGCCCTCAACCCTGGGTCACCCAAAAATCTGAGGGACCCAGTGAAGGAGCTGCACCCCCTGTGCCCACCCAGCCACTCCCCAACACTGGGACCCTCATTCTCCTGGGAACTCTACTATGGGACCCCTATTCCTTAGGCCTTCCTTCTTTGATACCCCTGTCCTGGGACTGTTCCATGATCTGTTATTAATACAGAGCAGTCATGATGGTTCGTTTGATCTCAAAGGTGCAAACAGGCAAAATGCAGGGGACAAAATCAGTTTATTCAACAACAGCAATGCATTTTTATTAAATGCCAATAACTCAGTTGTGATAGAGGGGAGAGATATAGGAAACAAAGTATAGAGAGAGAAAAAGAAGAGGATGGGAAAATAGCTATGAACAAGATGAGATGGACATCCTCATGGGCCAGCCAATAGATGAGTCTTCATCCGTGGGGAGATCTCAAGGGTCTTCTCCAGAGGGTCGCTCTTTTATAGTCCTTCTCTAAAGCAAGTGACTTCTGGTCAAAAAGTGGGAAGATTTATGGACCATTGTGTGGTGCTACAGGAGACAGGTGCAGTCAGGCAGAACATGCAGTCTCCAGTTGGTACAACACGATCGCTGGTTGGTGACAAAACAGCACAGTGATCACAATACACCAGCACACAGTCACCTGACAAGCATCCATCTTGGCCAGGCCAGGGAACCATTGTTTGGAGTCAGCCTGGGTGGGGGTCCTCGAGGTCTCCTTGCGATGGTCGAGAGGCAAAAACGAGGGAAACTTCAGACCAACCCTTACACCACCCTGTGACTCACAATATTCATCAAGAGTGCTCCTTTGTGGAGTTGTTGTGAAGTCTTCAGGACTCATCCAAGCTGGTAGCATATCCCGAAAAACAGAGACAGAGTCAGACAAAATAGAAAAGTAGGAAAGAATAAGGGAGAGGAAATGGAGAGAGAGAGAGATTAAAACAAAACAAAACAAATAATCAATTCTCAATTAAAATATACATTCACTTTTGATTACAAAGAAATAAGCAATTTTTTCAATTTTTTTATTAGAAAAGAAGAAGTACATGATTTTGATTCCAAAAATACCACACAATGAAAAAAATAAGCAATTTCAGTCAATATCACATTTTATCTTAATTTTTAAATACCTGTGTAGTTCATCTTGTGTCAATAACTTTAGGGATGTCAACAGTGACCGATTTGGGTATTTCTATCACAGATGCCAATTGTGCTAACTGTTTCATCATTCTCCAATTCATAATGTATAGGATTGCTGATAAAACAAAAGCAATCAAAACCAAAATCAAGAGAACAATGATGGGATGACACAATTTCTTCAGGACACCTGTAGCAGTAGGTGACCACCCAAAGAGAGTATCCCACCACCTGTGTTCAGCATCTGTCTTTACTCTTTCCAAAACAAGATGTATTTTTTCCACATTGTGATGAACAGCTATTAGAGTTTTCTGTCCGTTTCTCTTGATCCTGTCCAAAATTTCGATCAGATCTTGGTGGAGCAACAATTGCTTCACCAGAGAGAGGTTCATTCCAATTGGAGTGGGCAATAGATGGTGGATCAGTGTGTAATTTGACTGCAAAAGATGGTAAGAAGTAACTGGAGCTACATAGGAAAAATCACACCCTGCAAATCTAGTAAAGTTAAAACACAAAGATTTGAATGATTTTTAGTATCCACTCGCAAATTTTCTATAAAGCAGTTCTAAAGCATGCACATCCATTGCCATATACCCCAGTACAGTTTCAGGAATCTCGTTTGGATGAATTTCAAAGTTACAAACATTCTGTTCTGTGTCCAAGCAGATATCTTGAGCTCTAATTGCATTACTTTCATAGATAAATCCTTGTTGTTCCTGGACCATGCAAGTTTCCAAATTGACAGTTTGTCATTTCTCACCAATTTGACAGGCCCATTCCCTATGCTCAAAAGGATAGAGAATAGCTCCGTGTGATGGGTTGACTTGGGAAGAAGAAACTCAGAGAGAAGTTCTCTCTAAGGGAGCTTCCTTTGTGAGGGTTGGGACAACTTCAACAGCCAATGGGAGAAAGTCAGTTCTCTCCGTGAACACACATTTTGAAGGAGGTAATCCGGAACTGAGCCTCTTTGTCTTTCCGGTGGCTGTGCAGGTAACACCAATCCGAGCTTCCCCCCGCCGTGCAGGGGGGAGGCTTGGGAGGCCGCTTGGGCCCCGTTTGCAAATGAGGAGACCCGATGGCCGGGAGGAGGAGAGGCTCCTTGATAAGACCTTCATGGCTTCCTCCTCCATGAGCCTGCGGCTCTGGGGTGGGGTGCCCGGTTCCTGCTGCTGTTGGAAAGACCAGGCCTGCCCAGCCCCGACGTGGCCTGGGGGTGGCAGCCAGGCTTTGTCTGGAAGCAGAGGTGGCCATGGGCAGTGTGGGGCTGCAGCCCAGCCCCAGAAAGGCTGATTAACACCTCAGCGACCCCCCATAGCATGGCCTGGGCCTGGCCCAATTCTTGCAGTTGTGTTAAACTTCAACTCTTTAGTGCTCAGGTAAGATTTGCAAAACCTCTGGCCTTCCTTTGAATATGAAAGGGAATAAGAAGATTTCTGAAGTCAGTGAAGCAAGAGCTAAGTTTTTTAAATGGAAGGAGAAGGAGGAGATGCTGTCCAGATGACTGAAAATCCTTTTGTAAGATTGTAGGGATGAACTGATGTAATGAATATTCCTATAAACCATAGAGAAAGACATGGGGGATTGGAGATGTTCCATTTGATAGACGATTTTAACAAAGAGCACCTGTGTTGAGAATCTTTGCCCTGAGCAAAGAAGAGGAGCTCGGTTTTCTGAGGATGAAGCCTGAACAGAGAGAAAGGAGATGAAGAGAACCTTTGCTGTGCAACATTTCATTCTTAAAAGTAATACCCCATGAGACAGACATGGCCCACATCTACAGCTCTGGGAAGGTTGTGGAGTTGGGAGGAGTGTCACGATTGCAGGTTCCCGGGCAGATGCAAATCGTGAAAAATGAAACCACGAGAGGACTGTTTTCTTCCTTCTTGTGGAAAAATGCCTACAGCTTTCAACAAGAGGACACTTCTCTCTCCAGAAGTGAACTGAAAAAGACTAAATAGGGAACTGACCGAAGTATTTGTTGTCTGTTTGTTTTGTTGTTATGAAGGTTGGGAGAGGGAAGGAAGGAGTGGTCTGAAAAAAAATCTTATTCTGAATTTGGTTCTTTTCCCCTTTCTTTGTTTGTGCAGTTAAGAAATTTTTTTTTACACTCTTAAGTTTTAGGCCTGCCTTGCTTTTTGCTCCTGGTTCTGCCACACAACAGAAAAATGAGTTTATTTAAATTGGCAAATCAAAACAAAGACACTCCGTCATGGTTCAACCTTAATACAATGATGGGGAATATTGAATGCACTGAAGCATTGTGTATCATCAGTACAAAGGCTGTGGCTGTGTTTGTGCTGGGGTCATAGGTAAAATTTACTAAGTTCCACCAGGACAGGAATTCTCTTTCAAAATAGGTGACACTGTCCCAGACTATTTTTCGAATTTCAGTACAAAAAGTGCCTTCCTCGCCTTCTCTTATACTTGAAGCAGCAACCGACTGCATCCAGAACTGGGCCTGGATACAGCTGAGAGCCAGAGAGATGTTATTTTGTGTAGCACCAAGTGCATCAATTATCAATTTGTGGTCATTTACATTTACCTTTCCCCAATTGGGCAATATGTTTGATACCAACCACTGTTGGGTTCCCAAAGCTGTTAAGGATGATTGCAGTGGTTGCTGTAATTTGGTTACATCTCCAGTTGTGGTAGCCGATTTATTCATTGGTACTTCTGAATCGATGCTATTCAAAATTCCCAATCCTGTTCCCACAACACCGGTTATGACTCTTGCCATTCATTTTTTAGAAGAATTCCACTTTTGCAACCAGGTTGTCCATCCCTCAAAAGAAGTCTGTAAAAAGGGTGAACAAGCTGGCCGAATTTCTGAGACATTGCATTGCATCAACAATTTGATCTGTTTAAGAGACCATGCAGGATTAAATAATATTTGGTTTTGGCCAGTTTTTCTAATTACATATGGTTCAATTAAAAAAATCATAGGACTCAATAGAACCAGTGGCTGGGTGGTAGGTGTTAAAATATTAAAATCAAGTTCTCCCCAGTATTTTATCTTGTTTTTACCACACATGCTATTATAGGAAAACTGTACAGCAGTTAAGTTTAGCCAACAATCTTGATTTTTTATTCTACAATATGAGGTACCTCCATGAGGTCCTATGCCATAACTATATGCAGGTTTGGTGAGAGATCCAGCCACTAATTTACAAGTTATTGTGATATCATCACCTTTTGTCACCATGAAAGGAGGAAAAACCTTGTTTTTGTCATCCAACATTAGGGGGGTGCTTACACCATAGTATGTAATTACTGCAGTCAATGTGGGTTTTTCTACAGCATTTATTTTGAACCTATGGGTTAGACGTTTCAAGCTGGACTCATCTGCTGTGTCATTCTGCCAGGAGCATGTTACATAGGTTGGTCTGGTTAAAGTAAAGTTATGCCAACGGTCAGTAAATTTGTCCATGCAAAGCTTTGTAACGTTGACATTGTTGGCATCAGGGTCCAAGACATAGTTACCAATCTAACTCTGGCAACAACACAGTATTAGGGGGACTTGTTTTTTACATGTCCATACTGTTGTGGGGCAGAGACTTGCTGTGATGTTAGGGTGCAAGCTACTAGTTATATCTGATTTTAAGAAATTCCCAGCAATTGCAATAGTAGTAGCTTTCTCGTGAGGGGATTTTTCCACTTTTCTGCATCCTACCTTAATTTCTTCACCAGTTGTTCTAGTTAACACTCTAGCCCAGTCCTTTTTGTCCCAGCCCCAGTCACTGGAATGGTATACCTCAGAATCGTGCAGTACTACAGTCGCAAGGTTTGGGTGACGATCTCTGGGGTAGGGTCCTAGAGCACTGGTATACCTTCCCCACAAGATTACATCCTCCTGAACCACAAATGGCTATGTGTCCTTCAGGGCCCTTAAAACTGATAGAGTATATGCTGCAAAAGCTGGCACAGTGGCCCCTAATACCTGACAGAGTGTCCAGTGATGGAATTATGATCCACTCTGGTGGCCAACGGCATTTGGAGATCAGTGTCACATCAGCTCCAGTGTCAATGAGTCCCCTGCAGACAATGTTTTTTTCCATGTGGCTCACAACACAGATGATCTCTGAGCGTCCACAACTGATCCTACTAATCCAAGCAACAAAGGGAGTACTACACTGTGACTCTGGTAAAAGAAAAGCTTGTGCAATCATTAGTCCATGAGGAATAAAACATGGGGGGTCAGGACACGTGGCAAGGACCGTAATTTCCTGGTTTGCGGTGACTGTCAAAACAGAAGGTATCGCATAAAATCCTTCTGAGTTGGATCTACTAATTCCTATGATTAAGAACTTATGTGTCTGTTATTCTGGGCCTAACTGTCCTGTGGAAATAGTATGATGCACACAATCTGTTTTAAGTGCTGGCTGCGCAGTCAGCAGCTCCAGTCTGGTGCCTAGGGGCATTGTGACAGGGAGGTTGGCTATGATGCGCTGCAACTGTGGATTTGTGGGCTGTCAGTCGTTTCTGGCATGCTCAATACAGATTTTTGTGTCATCACGCGCCACTTTCCTGTGCTCCGCTGGCAGTTTCCTGCCCGGTGACCATTGCATCTCTGTACTTGATGAGAGATGTTAGTGCCACAACAATGCCCTTTATACCCACAATGCTTTTGAAACAATTTTCTTTTTGATTTATTACAGCTCTTTGCGAAATGTCCTTCCTTGCCACAATTGTGGCAAGGCCCTAGGTTTTGTCCTTGCTGATTTTTAATGGTCTCTTTAAATGCTATAAAAGCCTCTGCTAACATTCATGTTTGGATCATAGCAGTTTGCATTTGCTGTTTCCTTATTATCCTCTTGAGCAGATGTTAGTGCATCAGCAAGGATTTGTGCTTGCAGTACAGCAGAGTGCTCCGGAGTTGTTATGCGGTTGCATGCCTTGATCATTTGAGCAATGGTGGGCTCAGGATCAGAGGGCAATGCACTTAGTGCCTTTTTACAGTCAGAATTAGCATTTGAGACTGCCAGCCTTTTCAGTAGCTCTTCTCTTGCTCTATCCAAAACTATTTGTTTGCCAAGAGCTATTTTTAGTCTGTCCAGGAGTTTTATATAAAGCTCATTAGGGCCTTGTCTAATATCAGAAAACTCCAAATTTGACTTACTTCCACCTGGGACTTTTAAAAGAGCTTTCCTAGCAGAGTCCTTAATGTCACTTAAAATATGCCTAGGAAGGTTCTCAGCCTGATGATCCAGGTCCACATCATCTCCCTCTCCTGCTAGGTGCTCTATGGGAGAAGTTGCCCATGCCTGATCCCCTGCATGGTTCCTTAGCAGGTTTTTTAAAAGCCGTTTCCATGCTAGCTCCCATAAGGAATATTCAGTAGGGGACAGCAGGGTAATCATCATATAACTCAAGTCATGAGGTGTTAACACATGTGCAGAGAGGGTAGCTTGCACCAGGTTGCCAAAGTACCGTGAATCTCTCTTGTACTCCCCAGCGGCTTTACATAGTTCTTTTATTTCCCCGAAGGTGAGGGGTTCCCAATGGGGATTAGCACCTCCCCTCCCATACCAGACTGGCATTACTTAAAGATTGGATACAATTTCCCACTCCCCCTCTCTAGCTGCTTCCCTCTTTTATTTTTTCCCAAGGGTCAGTGTGAAACATCCCTGGTTGGAAGTCGTCCTCAGATGAGGAGTAGGAGGAGGAGCAGGAGGAGGGATCATAGTCAGGGGTAGGCCTCAGGATAGGCCTCGGTACCAGTAGGCGAGGTGCTGCCATTTTGTGAGCAGGCCCTTCCGGAGCCCAGGTGGGTGGGGTTCTGTCATGCCAGGAGAGGGTCTGGTCTTTGGGGCAAGTTCCAGTGAGAGCACAAGAGGTGTGGCCCAGGGTGGAAGGGGAGCGCTGTAGGGATGACAGGGTGGAGCTAAGGGCAGGGTTTCCTGACCAGCCAGATAGTCGTCAGAGGAGGAGGAGTTAGTGCTCTTAATATAGCAGTCTTTGCTGGAATGGTGGCCTTTGCTGTGACTCTGGTTGAGATGAAAGGTGGTGGGTTACAACATGTTAGATGAGGGACAAGGGTGACGTGCAGGACTGGGTGGAATGGAACAGTGGGTTCCAGAATGATATGGCCATTACCACTCTGGACCCTGAGTGGACACGATGGAGATGGACACGGGGCAGTGGATCCATCAACTGAACTGTTATTTTCTCTGAGCCATGCCTGGGCGTAGGCCTTCACCATATTGGCCCCATATCTATCTCTAGGAAAGGTTTTTGGGCGACAGTGTGAGGGGGTGGCTCTCCCAGGCATATCTGAATCTGGAGTGAAAAGTCCCATTAATCTTCATAGGATTGGTAGGAGTTTTTTCATCAAACTATTTCCTTTGGAAGCCAAATTGTGTGATTTATCTTTACCTGAGTCCCAAAAATATTTTGTCTTTCCCTTGGGCATAGTCGAGACTGGATGATTTTTAAATGCCCATTTCACAATCAGTTTTAATTCTTGTTTTTTAAATTTGATGTCCCATGCAGCCAGTTCAAACTTTAAAATTCATATATGTCCCTCTCATCTACTGGCAGTCTGGTACACATCTTAGACAACTGAAAAACTGGTTTCTTTAAGGCTTCTGGCAAAAACCCTCATAGAATTTGGGGCACTCTGGGGACCTTGTAAGGTTAAACTTGAAAGAAAATCGAGTGGGTGATGGGGCAACTGTCCTCCCTCACAAGTCCTTACCTGTTCCCTGCAGGCTTCTCGTGGGGCTCCTCCCCTGTGCGCTGGGCTGCCCTGCTGTCAGCACCCACGCTGCTGAAGAACAAATTCTTCAGTACTCTGTGCCAGGCCTGTGTGGTTACTGCGCTGCAAAGAGAGAGAAAAGACAGAAATACACACGGTCCTCTTTTGGGGAAAAAAGGCCAACTTTATTTTACGACAGCCTGTATTTAAAGTGTGTTACGTGCAGCTAGGACAGGACAGTAGTTCATTGGACAATTGGGAATAACATCCTTGGGACAGCACCTCAGGATGTATCCCACGGGAAAGACACCAGGTGTTAATCTTTATTATGAATTCCACTCTGTTTTTCACCATATTATCACCCTGGGAGATTTCCTCCCTAACTGAAGCTGTAGTCAGCTTGTCAGCCTGGGAATGGACCTGAGAGTCAGGAGAAATCCAGGCCTGAAAAGAATTTCCAAGCTCTAATTCCCTAGCTCTCTATATGTGTGTGTCCACAGGCCTGGCTTTCTCAAAACTCACTGAAGTGAAGGACGAAAAACCTAACTGGCATACCAGGAGACCTTTCCAATGATTATCCCAGCAGATCCTTTGAATATCAGAGGTCTCTGCTTGGGCGCCACGTGCGGCAACTCGGGGTCTGGCCCGGATGGACCATCTGGGAGATTGGTGAGAGGTCTCTAAACTTGGTGATTCAAAATGAGGGATGAGCACAGATAGGTGACCCAAAAAATAAATTTATTAATATAAAAATAGCAAACTGGATGAAGGTGAGCACAGTACTAAGGGGTGCACCAAAACGGCCAAGGGCAAGGGTAAACACAATTTATATAAGGTAGGATAGAGGTGGAGATTGAAGGTGAGGGTCCAATAGGAAAGAGGAATTAGGAATATGTAAAATATTGCAGCACTTTTAAACCAATAATCCTACAGAGAATGCACAGAGGATGCTGGAAGTGAACCAGTCTCTTCACTGTAACTGTACTGGGTTCTCCCACGCCCTTTTGCTTCAGTCTCGAAAACTTTCTTTCACTCCAACACACACCTACTGACCACCCCCACTGACCATACCCCAATGACCCCCAGCTAACCATACCATTGACCACACCCACTGACCAAACTCCAATGACAAACCAACTGACCATATTCCCACTGACCACTCCACTGACCACACCCCCTGACCACCCAACTGACAACCCCCACCTGTCTACCCAACTTACCACATTCACTGACCACACCCACTTACCACAGACAGTGACCACACCCACTGACTACACTCACAGACCACCTCAGCTGACCACACCTCAAGGACCACACCCACTGACCACACTGCCACTAACCACACCACCATTGACCACCCCTAATGACCCAACACACTGACCAGCCCACTGCCCACCCCAAATGGCCACACCCACTGACAACACCCTACTGACCACCCTCACTGACCACAACTACTGACCACACCCACTGAACATACCCATTCCTAAGACACCTACACCCATACCCCACTGACCACCCAAATCATCATACCCCAACTGACCACACCCACTGACCACACCCCACCAAATTCTCCCACCTGACCACATCAACAGCCCACTCCTACTGACCATAATCCACTGACCACCCAACTGAACAAACTGACTGACCACCCAACTGACTGTACCCCAACTGACCACGTGCTACTGAGCACATCCACTGACTGCACCCCCTCATTGACCACACCCACTGACCACACCCCCACTTGACCACACCAACCAAACCACCCAACTGACCACTTCCCCATTGACCACAACCACTGACCATGCCTTCCGCCCATACCAAATGCCCACACCCATTGACCACACCCTACTGTACACTTCCACTGACCACACCCACTGCCTACATCCCACTGACCACCCAGCTTACCACACTTGCTTCCTACAGCCACTAACCACAGCCACTGACCACACTCAATCCCCTCCTTAATGACCACACTTACTGGCAACACCCACTAACTACACCTCATTGATCACACCCACTGACCACACCCACAGAGAACTTCAAAGTGACCGCACCCACTGTCCAAACAAACTGACCACACCTCAATGCCCACACCTAACTGACAACACCCACTAACTACACCCACTGACCACACCCCACTCACACCCAAATCACCATACCTGTGCTGAGCACACCCAGTGAGCACATGCACTAACCACAACCACTGACCACACTCCAATGACCATACCACTGACCATACCTCCACTGACCACAGCAACTGGCCGCACAACTGACCACATCCCAATTCAGCACAACCACTAACCACAGCTTCTCCCCACACCGAATGGCCACACCTAATTACCACACCCCAGGGACCACTCCCACTTAACGTGTCCCCCAGTGCCACCTGTCCCCTGGGAAGCTGCACCGACAAGGGCACCCCCAAGAGCGGGACCCCTGCGGGGAGACAGAGGGTGGATTGGGGGACATGGGAAGAGTGGGGGGCATCAGGGAGCAGTGAGGGACTCAGGAAGGGGGAGGATCAGAGAGGGGTGGAGGAATCCCAGTGAGGAAGAAGGGGCCCAGAGATGGGGGGGAGGCTTGGAAAGGGGTGGAAGGGACCCCAGGGAAGGACTGGAGATTCAGTGAGGGGACACATTGAGAGGGTTGAAGGGAACCACAGGGAAGATTTTGGAGACCCAGACAAGGATGGTGGGACCTGTGGACAACAGAGGGACATCAGAGAGGGAGAGGTGCACCCAGGGAGTGGTGAGGGGACCTAGTGAGGGATGCAGGCACCAGGAAAGGTGACGGGGGAACCCAAGGAGAGAGCTGGGAAGGCAGGGCAGCACACAGAAGGTTGAGCAGGGATAGGAGACCTGGGAGGGCTGTGGGGGCTCCCCGTGCCCATCCCTGCACTCACTGCCCACCGTGACTCTGAGCCGGGTGCTGCTCTTCTGCATGGGCCTCCCCTCGGAGCGCACCTCGCAGCTCTCATGCTACTCCCCGAGTGGGAGACCCCCACGGCGGGCACCAGGAGCTGTGGGAACTCCTGCAGGCCCCCCACCAACTGCCCGTCCCGGTAGAAGCAGTACAGGAGGGGGGCTGGGGGCTGCAGGGCAGTAGGGGTGCTGAGGCAGTTTAGATTGAGGGAGAACCCCTCGGTGAGCACAGGGGGACCCTCCAGCAGCGGCACCGAGACTGTTTGTGGCTTTCCTTTTATTTCCCTTTTTATTAATTCTTTTCAAACTAAAATGAACAAAGGAAAAAAATTTGGATAGTTTTGTCTCCCTGCTCCACTTTGAGAGTTAATAGGTCTCCAATTTTGTCCCAGGAAGAGACAGAATCTACATTTTGCAGGGTAAACTGAGGGAAATGAAGAGATAACCAGCACACAAACTGCTTTAACTGTTTCCTAGAAATTGCAACATTTCCTCTGCTTAAGATATCCCAAACTTGGGAATATATACTCCTTTTTTGTGCAGAAAGCTGAGAGGCCATACTGCCGTTAAAAACAATCTACACAATTAAATCTACCTTATCTCGCAGTCAGACACAAACAGAAAGTGTTGAAAATAGTCCACAACCAGCTTGGGGACGGGTCTGGTGTCTTCTCTTCCCTGCGTGACGCGGGGATAGGAGGAGAGATTGAGCGCTGGAGAGCCAAGCGGCTTTCAAACTGCAGCCAGCCATGCCCGTAGCCTCCACTGCTGAAACCACGCTGCTCCTCCACCCATCCCCACTGCAGCTCACTGCTGCTTGCAGCGCCACTCCACCACTCAACTCCACCGCTCCGCATGCGTGCTGCTGTGGCTTGCATGCTGCTTGCTCGCAGTTTGGGCAGCACCCTGTGGACCAGCACTGCTGCCTGTGCTACGTGGCTCAGTCCCGCATGTGCTGCACTGTGGGCACTCCCCCCCCATCACGAACGGGGGTTATTTCAGGGCCCTTGCTAACACTCGTGAGGGATATTCACCTCCCTCTTTGGCTGGCTGAAACTGCTGCAAGGTAAGTCCTTTGTCCGAGGCTGACCTACCTTTGGGCTGAAGGCAGGCTGCTGGACTCGTCCTCGTAGGTACAGCTGCACAAAAAGCAGCCTGTTGCCTGCAAGGTAACTGATATTCCAAGGACTCGTATAATCCATTCCTGGATACCCAGCCACTGCGCAGGGTCTCTGACCTTGTAGAAAGCCCCACAAGAAGGCCCAGTGCTGGATGCCAGCTGATGGGATTCTTCTTTTCCCCGGGTCCTCTCGTCTACCTCTGGACTGTGGAGATTAAGAATACTCCATCAAGGACATAGGCAAAAGACAAGGAGGCTCCTTCTTCCCAGGAGCAAGGTCCCACTTTAATGGAGAACACTTCCAAGGGAAGAAGAGAGAGAGGGCAGCAAATGGCGGGCAGTTTTAAACCCTGGGGAAGGGGAGGGGAGGAACAGGATCCCGACAAATGGGGTGTACCCGAAGGGGAGGGACAACGGGAGGGCAGAACCATCACCATAGCTTCGGGAAGTACAGAACAAACCATTTAGTGCAATAGAACCATCATGAGCCCTGTGATACAAGGCAAACTATTTAGTGCAATAAAACACCCCACGGACACCCAGGGGCTTTTTCCTCTCTTCATTTTCTTCTTTTAATTCTTCTTTAATTTTAATTCTTTAATTCTTCCATCTTTTCTTCTTTTAATCCCCCAGTTTCACACCCCCCCAGTTCATACCTTCATTATCCTGATATCTGAGCAGGGAATAGGACTGGGGGAAACCCAGGGTGGGGGAAGCAAGGGGAGGGGCCTGCACAGATTGGGGGGGGGGGGGCTGTGGGGGATGGGGGTTTCCCACTGCGCCCCCCCAGCAAGTTCACTTTCTCTCTCCTGCAACAGAAGGAAGAGGCCGTTTGTGCAGAGAGTCACATGGGTTGGTTCTGTCCTGGGGGGCACATACAGGGGTCCTGTCCTCGGGTTCCTGTTACTGGGGGACACATCCGGCCCACCTGAGTCCTATCTTGGGGGAAGGTGGCTCTAGGGGGATCCTGACTTCCTTATTCTTGCTCATCGCCTGCAGGACCTCAGCCAAGAAGAGCAGCTTAGGTACGGAGCCCCAAAGGAAGTGAGGTGCTCCCAAACTGCTCCTCCTTGAAGCCAGTGGCCATCCAAGTGTGGGGCCCAGCCATGGCCCAGCCCCACTGCACAGGGATGGGCATTGGCCAGCCCTGCTCTGGCCAGCCCCAGCTGGCAGCCAGGACCTGAGGCTCCCCCCGCCCCCTTGGCTTTGATTCTCGCAGCTCTCGAGCTGCTGCAAAGGTGACAATTCTGGGGGGGAAAAGGCGTGGCTGTGGTTTGCTCAGGCCTGCAAGAAGCACAAAACCCAGGGTGAGCCCAAGAAGTGGCTCTGTGAGGGCCTTTGATGGTTTTCAGAGCAGGGCTGGCTGGAAACCCCCCCTGCAGGGGCAGCTGCGAGGGAACCAGTGCAGAAATGCAGCAATTGATCATTTGGTCCCTGTGCCCAAGGCACTGAGAGAGCCCCAGAACTGCTGCAAATGCCACAAGGATCTGCTCAATAATACAAGTGGGACCCTCCTTCTTGAACAAAACCTGCAGCTTTTTGGAACCTCCTGAAAAGAAGGTTTGAGTTCTGGATGTGGACACCACCAGGGAGGGAAAAGTGTGGAAATATCAAGCAGGGGCCCCACATCTGGCTCTGGGGCAGAGTAGTGTCACAGCAGGAGCAAGGATTTGCCCAAGCAGGGCAATTTAGGGCTGGATGCAGTGGATTTACCAGGGAATCAGACCCTGAGGGACACACGGGCATTGCCACAGATTGCTGTGCCCTGCTCCAAGGATGGACAGAGTTCCTCCCTTTTTGGAGTAGAATCCATGGGAAGTAAAACAAATTTCAGCGTGGGAATGAGAAAAATGGGAAGAGTTACTAACTATGGTCCAACAAAAGCCTTCCTTAGGGCTGGGTTGCTGCCTAGCAGTCAGAGAACAATCCCATGGAGCTGTTGGACACTCAGGGACATTCCACCCTCTGTGTTATCCACAAGGAAATGCTGCTGTAGGATGCACCAATGGGTTCCTAAAGGGAACCAAAACACCTCTTTTTTTGTGATTTATTTGTGTTTGTATTGTGAGCAACTTCTTGGGAGAACAATGATTTAAAGGATTCTATAGACTAGATCATTTTATACCTTGTCAGATTGATTTTTCTGAGTTCATTTGTGGTTGAAAAAAAGTGGTGAGGGAAAATATTTTTGCCTTTCTTCTATGAATGTATTATTTCGTCTCATCCAATTGGCCATCAGGGTATCCAAGCAAACGTAAGCTGGGATTTCCCATCATCAGGGCAAGGTCGTAATAGGCGTCCCCTTAACTTTGGACACCCCAGAGGTTCCAGGGCCCCACTGGGGACAGAGGGAATGCACAGGGCCCCCCACGACACAGGTGCCCAGGATGTGCCACCTCTGTAACAGGAATCCCCAAAGACGTGGCACCCCAATTCCCCTGGACCCCCACTGTCCTGGATACCCATCCTTGGTTCCCCACATTCCCCGAGCCAGTCACTCCTGGGAGCTCCATCCCGCATCATGTGCCCAGACTATCCCATAATGTCCCCAGCCTGTCCCCTACTCCTTTCCTGTCTCCAAATTTCCCCCACCCTGACCCCACCAAGGGCCACGTAGGTACACGTGGGGACGAGACGTGACCTCGCTTCCTGTCCCTTCATGGGAAGAGCCGCCAGCCAGGGGACAGGTGGCCACAGCAGCGAGTGACAGCCAGTGCCCATGGCCGGGGACAGCGGGATGGCCGGGAAGGTGGCGCTGCTCCTGTGGGGTGAGTGCCCCGGGCACGGGCCTGACGGCCCGGGGATGGGCCCCGGTGAGGCAGAGAGCGGTGGGGAGGGGGCACAGGGGGGCTGCGGGGTCCCCTGAGGTCCCCAAGGCCAGCAGAGCCAGGGCATGGGCATGGAGCCCAGTGTGAGCAGAGTCGTGGGGTGGCCCTGGGGACAGGAAGAGAGGGACAGGAATAGGGGAACTGGGATCTGGAGATGGGAACAGGGGAATAGAGGTGTGGGGACAAGGATGTGGCAATAGGAACACTGTGGCTACTGTGGGGAAAGGAACAAAGAGACAGGGAGGCAGGGACAAGGGAAATGTACATTGGAGATTGGGCATGGGGACAGGTGCCATGGGAATGGGAGCATGGACACAGGGCCATGGGGATGTGGCCGTGGGGACAGGTGCTGTAGGGCTGGGGGAGGTGACCTGTGCACACATGGGGTGTCCACAGTGTCCCCATGTCCTGCCTCAGCCCAGGGTGACCGAGGTGTCCCTGTGCTCAAACCCTCCGTGCTAGACCAGTGTTCCCGTGGGGACACTTTGGGGACAGACACCACACCAGGTGCCCCAGGTGATGCTGTCCCCATGGTGCCACCCCCAGCCAGCCCTGTCCCTTCTCCCTTCCAGCCCAGACCCTCGGCCTCGCTGGTGAGTCCTCGGGGGATGCCATGTCCCTGCCCCGCTGTCCCCAGCCCCGTGGTGGCCCTGCCAGGCTGGTGTCCTCTGTCACCCGCAGGTGCCCAGAGCCCCCAGCTCCTGGTGGAGCCCCCCTGGAGGCCGGCGGTGCTGTGGGACCGGGTGACACTGACCTGCCATGGCTCAAGGACTGCCGGTGTCACCACCTGGTTCAAGGATGGCCGGCTCTGGTGGCAGGAGAGACCCGGCCACTTCCTTGTCACTGAGAGCAGCACCTACTCATGTGACAGAGCCGGCAGTGGGCTCAGCATCCCCTTGATGGTGGCAAATGGTGAGGGGGGGATCTGAAATGCTCAGGGTGGTTCCCTGATAGGTCTGGATGGTATCTACTCTGTGGGTGGCCTCACAGCACTCGTTTGACAACGGCTTGTTTCCTGCATTCAGGGACATCCCAGTGCATCCCAGTTCATCCCAGTGTGGTGGGAACCCTGTGATGAAAGCTGTGCCAAGGGGCTGCTCCTGGTGTCCCTGGAACCCTCCCACGTGGTGGACACTCCAGACAGATGTCCCAGGTGCCATGGGCACCCAATTTGGAGCTGTCTCGGGCTCCTCAGTGTGACGGGACCCTCCTGTCCCACAGACCCGCTGGTGCTGCAGGTGCCAGCACAGGTGCTGCTGAAGGGGGTCACAGTGACGCTGCGCTGCTGGGGCTGGCAGGACAACCCTGTCACCAGGGTGCGATTTTAGAAGGACAGGAAGGATCTAGGGGGGTCCCTCAGGGGAGCCGAACTGTCTCTGTCGCATATGCAGTTGCACCACAGTGGTCGCTACCACTGTGGGGGCTTGATGGCCTCAGGAATGTCACCAGTGACAGTGACAGTGCAGGGTGAGCACCCCCGCGGCTGGGACTCCAAAATGCTGACACCTCCAAAGCCAGTTTGCATTGCACTCAGAATGACAGTCCCAATCCCAATCTCCTTTTCAGAGCTCTTCAGGGTGCCAGTGCTGGACGGTCCCCCCCGAATCTACAGAGGGGTCCCCCCTCAATCTAAGCTGGCTCAGCACCCCCAGCCCACTGAGGCCCCCAGCCCCCCTCCTGAGACCCTTGGCATTGGGGTGATGCCCCCGTTGATGTGCATCATGACACCCATCACATCCCACCCACGCCATTCCACACCCTCCCCACCAGGTGACGGCCATCCCTGCCCTTGGACACAGCATCCCTCATCCCACCCTCACCTCACCTCACCCTCATCCCATCCTCATCCCCCACCTCTCACCCATCACATGCCCTCATCCCACACCACATGATGACCCCCAGCACCACGGGGTCACTGTCCTGGGTGAAGGAGACCCTCTGTCCCCAGGTGCCACCATGCAGACTCCCTCATCCCTCCACACCGGGTGCCAGCCCCTCCCCCCGGCCTCAGCCCTGTCTGTGTCCCCGCAGTGCCCGTGGCCAATGCCACCATCACCCCCGGTCCCCCGGCACTCCAGGTGCGCCCAGGTGACCCCGTGACCCTGCGCTGCTCCGTGCAGGTGGGCTCAGCCCCTGTCACCTTCACCTGGCTGCGTGACGGGCACGAGGTGGCCCGGGGTCCCCTCCTGGAGCTTGGGGCCATCAATGTGAGACATTCAGGCACCTACCATTGTGTGGCCACCAACCAGCTGGGACAGGACGTGTGGCTTTGCCTGTCGAGACTTTCACCCTTATTCCCGACTAGCTCAGATGTTAGAATGAAACATCAGAGATCTGCCACATGAATATGAATAAAAGATAACAAAAGAGGCTTTTTCGCCCCTGGGGAGATTCTTAGTTTTATTTCTTGTGCTCCTCCAGGAGCGAAAAGAGAGCGAGGTCAAGGTGCAGATGTCTTTTCTAGGGTCTGTAAGGGGGAGGGAAGAAATTGGATCTTGGCCAACTAGGCATGGCCAGACGGGGAGGGACCAGGCCACAGGATATTGCAGGGGTCACAGAATCTACCATTTCCAATACATCTAGTAAGTTACAACAAGGACTGGCACCATGTTTTCAGGGCACTCAGCCCAGAGCTGGCCCTGGAGGTGATACCACAGGGACACTGGATCATAGGTAAGTTCACAAGAGGTCACTGGGATTGGGGGACCCCTGGAGTGACAGGTGACCCTGATGTGTCCCTTCTGTCCACAGCAGTGGCAGCAGGGCTTGACGGGTCCCTCTTCCTGGTCCTGCTCATGGGTTCAGCTGTGGGCTGGCATAAGTGGAATAATATGGGTGGGTGACAATGGGGACAATGAGGGCCCTGGGGAGCTAGGGGGCTGTAGATTGAGCAGAAAACACTCATAAAGAAGAAAGTCTCTCTCTGTATCCCCAGAATAGGCCCCTTGGAAAACCATAGCTTAAAGATAAGAAAAGGCTTGTTAAATGTCGAATACAAAAAGGAATCCAGTTCCCCCCGTTTGGTAAACCCTCTTATCTATCTCCAGTATTAGTGGTTCATTTTCTTTTAGTATCCATAGGCCAGCTTTGAATGTAAAATCCCTCGGGGATTGGTTAAAATGTAGAATTCCCTTGGTAATTGGTGCGAAATGTAAAACCCTCAAAAGATATAAAAACCCCTGTAAAACCCTTACCATTGAATATGCTAGATTGGATGCCTTCATAAAATAAACCATGGATTTGTGCCTTTCTGCATATTCCGATCTCTTTACCTTGCTGGTTTGAGAGCTCGCCGTGAAACAAATTCTCTCTGGGAAAGGCTTGAGAATGTGCTCTGTAGCTGAGGACTGCCGAAGCAGTCTCAGGGACCCACGGGGAACCCCAAAAACCCTGCCAGTGATGGGGGCCACCTAAATGTGGGGGTGATGGTGCTGCATCCATAGCCCCTGACATGGGCAGTGATGAGAGCTCAGGACCTTTGCTCAGAGTCATGAAGTATTTGGAATGGTGTTGGGCCTTGCAGAGATTTTCGGGGTTCTTTCTGTGATCCTAAGAAATTTGGATGGTCCCCTTCCCTTCCATGCTTAAGCTCCTGGGGGATCAGGAAGTCCAGAGCACTGGCTTCATTCAGGAATTCTAGGAGGGCACCACGGATGCTCAGGGATCCTGGAAGAAATTGAGGATGCAGTGAATTTTCAGGATTCCTAAGAGGGGTCAGGTCGCTGGGGACCCCACAGTTACCCCTCCCCTCTTTCCTTTGCAGCCTCCAGGAAGCAGCAGAAAAGGTGAGTGGGGGGCTCAAACCACACTTTTGTTTTTCATCCCAACCCCCAAGACCTCCCATTCCCCCACACATCCCCTTGATTCCCTCAGGGCCCCCCCGGAGCCCCCGGCCCCCCCAGAGGAGCAGGAGGTGCTGTACACCCACGTCGTGATCACCAAGCAGACAGGGGGTGAGTCCAGGCTGGGACACAGGGACACGTCACCCATGGGTGTCCCTGTGCCCAGATGCCACAGCCAGTGTCTCTCGCAGTGTTCCCCCTGTGCCACCACACTCCAGGATCCCGAGGTGACCTACACGGAGCTGGCAGCAACCCATGGGTGACGGTGGGAATCAGAGAATATCTCTGGGAATGTGCTGTGACACTCGGGGCACCAGAGGGCACTTGGGGGCTCTGGGGGAACTGAGGGCACTGGGTGAAACTGGGGGCACTGGGGGCACTAGTGGTCCCTGTCTGAGGGCAGCCCCCGTGTGTCACCCCCTCCCCCCCTTGTCTCCCTTGGGTGCCCAGCCTGCCTCGGAGTTCGCTATGAGTGGGGGGTCCCATGTGGGGCTGCCCAGAGCTCCACGTTCCAGTGCTCCCAGTGCTCTCAATACCCCCAGGGGCTCCCCATTCCCTCCTTCAATGCCAGGGGGCACAGGATCCTTGTCTCTCTTATTGGACACAAAATGCAGCTATTGTATTAAACCGGGGAAAATTGCTTTTGTTTCTTCAGCTCTGCCTGTGAATCACGGTTTTAAAAAGTTAAAATTTTTGCTAAGAATAGAAGTAGTTTCCATGACCAAGATGTAAGCTAGGTAGGTAAATGGTAGGTTAATAATTTCTAGATGCCTAGGCTAGAGCTAATTGGTATAATTATCTGCTATTAGAAATGTACATACAGAAGAACGTAAAATAAGTAAATTGTAAACCATGAAGCACAGGGCCTTGGATTGTGCCACAGGGTCACAGAGACCTGATGAAGACTCTCCTGACTTCATCCTTCGAGACCACTGACCTATTTCGAGACCACCAACCCAATTCAAGAGAAGAACTGCACACGCGTAAAGGACTAATGGGCTCATTTTAATATGGAATGGGGATGGGAGGTACTGGGGTTATGCATATGTATTGTATGTAAGATCTTGGGGAATAAATAGATGGCAAAGAACCTTGCTCGGGGCGGTCACACCTTTCAGAGGTGACTCCCGTGCCACCCGCCAGTGAATAAATATTCCACTTTGTAACTTTCATTAGTTAGAGGGTCTTTGTCCAAGATTATACCACTTTTTGTAATGATTCACCTGCTCAGCTCAGGAAGATGGAGGGTCCTGGTCAGGTTGTTGAGCAGATCCTTGTGGCATTTGCAGCAGTTCTGGGGCTCTCTCAGTGCCTTGGGCACAGGGACCAAATGATCAATTGCTGCATTTCCGCACTGGTTCCCTCGCAGCTGCCCCTGCAGGGGGGGTTTCCAGCCAGCCCTGCTCTGAAAACCATCAAAGGCCCTCGCAGAGCCACTGCTTGGGCTCACCCTGGTTTTGTGCTACTTGGGCCTTTTTTCCTCCACAGAAAGAATTCTCACCTTTGCAGCAGCTCGAGAGCTGTGAGAATCAAAGCCAAGGGGGTGGTGGGAACCCTCAGGTCCTGGCTGCCAGCTGGGGCTGGCCAGAGCAGTGCTGGCCAATGCCCATCCCTGTGCAGTGGCCAAGGTGACAAGCTCCACAAAACATTCCTGGCAGCAAAAAATCTTATTGTGGGCAGAAATGGGGGCATCTGAGCCCCAAAATGTGTGCAATGCTGCCTCAGCAGCCCAAGGTGCCTGGGAGAGGCAGCAGAGCCGAGTGTTTGTGCACAGGGATGGTTTAGCAGCAAGGCTGAAATTTTGGAACCCTGGCACAAATTTCAGCTGCTTGTTAAGGGTCTGCAGCCCTCAGAGAAGAATAGGGGCATTGGCCCAAGCAGCTTCAATTTCACCCCATTTTACCATCCCAATGCACTGCTCCCAGCCCAGGCTGTCCCTCTGCACGAGCTGCAGCTGCAGAGTCCTCGGTGCTGTGACTCTGCCCTCCTCCTCCTCCTCATCCCCCACTGACTGCTGTGTTGGGACCAGCAGTGGCCCAGGAAGAGCAGCAGCTCCAAACGTGCTCTGGAGCCCCTGAGGAGCCCTGGCAGTGTCAGCAAGGAGCACCTGCTTTCCTCAGCATCCCAGGGGAATTCAGCATTCCCAAAGCTGCTGTGCCAGGGCTGGAGGAGGAAAAGGCAGTGAAAGGCTGAGGGTTTTCAGGAGTTGTGCTGGAAAGGCCCGAGAGGTGCTGTTGTGGAGCTGAGAGCTGCCTGGGGTTGGGTGGTGCCTTCCTTGCGTTGGGGATCAGGGAGAGCGGTGGCGGGTGTTGCGCAGGGTGTGTGCCTGGCCCCGGGACACTGCTCCGCTGCCCCTGGGCACTGGGATCCAAGCTGCTGCCTTGGTCTCTTCTGCCCGGGCGCTGCCGGTGCTGGTGCCGGGAGCGATTGGTGCAAAGCGTGAGTTTGCAAAAGGAGCGATTTCCCCTGGTCCCTCCCGCCCGAGGCCGCCATGGCCCCTGAGGGGTTCGAGCGGCACCGGGGCGCCCCCTGCTGGCCGGGATTGCTCCCTGCAGCGCCCCCTGCTGGCCGGGATTGCTCCCTGCAGCGCCCCCTGCTGGCCGGGATTGCTCCCTGCAGCGCCCCCTGCTGGCCGTGGCCAGAACTGCACCAAAGATGAAGAAACAGCCCTGAGCAGGTTGGAAATTTCTGTTCTTGTGTTGCTCTTTGTTCTGTTTAGTTCTATAAATTTCCTAGCAATGAACTGTTATTCCTTTTCAGACTTTTTTTGCCTGATAGCTCCATAATTTTTACAATTATAACAATTTGGAGGGATGCATCCTCTTTCCATTCCAGAGAAGTTCCTACTTTCCTTGGAGATGGTTCTACTTTAAACCAAGACAGTTTGGTCTCTTCAGTTCCAGCACGGATGGGACAGACACTCCTAGAGAAGACAGGCTCAGACACTTGGCCACCTCATGCTCTGCCTTCGAAGCCCTTGGGCCACCAAGGGCCCTCTGCCACGGTGGGACTCCTGGTCCCTCGGCCACTCAGGAGTTGGGTTTGGCAGAGCGTCACTCTGTCCCCAGTGTTCCATGGCTGACAGACTGACTGAAATACAGGAGTCTGTCTCACCCATCCCTGCCACACACAGGTGTTCCAAAATGTCTTGAGACATCAAACTTTTCCTAACCCTGACACCCGTCCCTGCACCATGGCCTGATCCCAACTGCCCTGGGAAAGGGGGAGGCTCCAGATCGCCCCAGGGCCTTTATGACATCATGGTGTGGGGAACACGGCAGAAGAGGGGCTTGAGACAGGGCAGAAGGGAATCTAGAGCACTGGTTTTTAGTGGCAGCCTAAAATTGGAGAATCCCATCCCTAGAGCCTGGCAGATCTGAACAAAGAAACACCATTTTTGCCAGTTTAACCATAAAGCTGCATTTTGGTTCCAATAGAAAGGCAATGAGTCCTGTGTTCCCTGGGCACTGGGAGTATAACAGCCAGGTGAGGGTTTGCATCACTTTAATTAGTGGTTTGTCATCTGTCTCGACTGTCTTCCCTCAGAGTCAGGATTAACAGGAACACGATGGAAACCGTTTCTCTGGTGTTCAGGCTTGGATGTTTATTATATCTTATCAGAAAGTACATGGAGTAAAACAGCACTTCCACTACTTGCTAGAAGCGAGGAACAATGCCTACAGATGCAACTGCTACAAGGTCTTTTATGGCAAACAGTCCAATAGAGAATTAACACCTACATTATTTATACTTTTGAACCAATAACCAGATTCCCATCACCCTTAGAGTGACACTGACTGACCAACCAGAAATTACTACCAGAAAACCATGAAGAAGAAAGAAGAAGAAGAAAGATGAACAAAGAAAGAGACAACACTCAAAAACCTCCATGTTGTCCCATACCTATTACTATACTATAAAAACCTCAAATTTAAAACCCATCACCCCATGAAAACACACACTTCTAATTCACTGCACACACTTCTAATTCACTACACACATGATTTCTATTTCATCATTCATATTTAGAAGATGCGGGGTGACGCGAGCAACGGGGAGGGAAGGCATGCAGACAATCAATATGATTGATAAAGCAAGCTCCGTTTATTCTCTGTTACAATGGTTTTCTATACACTTAGCAAGCAACAAGTGCAGCTGTCATATTTTGATTGGTTGCAGATTCCTGCCTCGCTGCTTCTTCTTGCCAAGTTTCTTCCTTGTTCTCATGAGAAACTTCTGTAAAGTTGCATTAGAGCAGGATGACAAGATTACAGTGCCCTTGTCACATTAAAACATATTGAAACACTTGTGAAATGATGTACAGCCTGTCTTATTCAGATCAACAAGGGGATTGATCGAACAATGCTTCCAAAGACCCATGACCCTGATCAGTAAGCCATTCCTCAACAAGAAGATGTCTCCAAGGCCTCAGGTAAAAAGCAATGTTTTTCAGTGTTTTCTCTGTGTGAAAGCACAGAACTCTCAAAACCTCCAGATTTCAGGGATCCAACATGGGAGGAGACATGAGGAGCCGTGGGTGTACTGGGAGTGCTGAGAGGGGCATTGCAGAGGCACTGGGAGTACAGGGGTATTGGGAGATAGAATGGGAACCACCTGGATCTACTGGGAGCAATGGAGAGGCACTGGGAGGGGAAAGGGAGCCCTTGGGGATACTGGGAACACTGTGGGGAGGAAATAGGGAACTGTCTGAGGGTTCAGGAAGCACTTGGATATGGAATGGGGAGCCACTGGTTATAATGGAAGGGGGTGGGGAAGCCCTTGAGGGTTCTGGGGGCATGGGGAGCTCTGGGTGCTCTGTGCAGTCGCAAACGTGACCGCCTACTTGTGCGCACTTAGGCGTGAATGTTGGGCACCCACGGGGGCAGTGGGAGGGACACACAGGTGTGGCAGCCCATGAGTGGGGTCCCCTAGTGCCCACAGTACTCCCAGTGCCCCCAGTTCCCCCAGTTCCCAGCCGTGCCCCGAGTGTCACAGCACATTCCCAGAGATGTCCCCGCATTCCCGAGGTCGCCCATGGGTTGCTGCCAGCTCTGTGTAGGTCACCTCGGGATCCTGGAGTGTGGTGGCACAGGGGGACACTGCGAGAGACACTGGCTGTGGCATCTGGGCACAGGGACACCCATGGGTGACGTGTCCCTGTGTCCCAGCCCGGACTCACCCCCCGTCTGCTTGGTGACCACGACGTGGGTGTACAGCACCTCCCCCTCCTCTGGGGGGGCCGGGGGCTCCGGGGGGGCCCCGAGGGAATCAAGGGGATGTGTGGGGGGGATGGGAGGTCTTGGGGGTTGGGGTGAAAGGGGAGAGTGTGGTTTGAGCCCCCCACTCACCTTTCCTGCTGCTTCCTGGCAGCTGCAAAGGAAAGAGGGGAGGGGTAACTGTGGGGTTCCCCATGGCCCTGACCCCTCTCAGGAATCCTCAAACCCCACTGCACCCTCAATTTCTCCCAGGAACCTTGGGCATCCCTGGTGAGCCCCCAGAACCCCTGAACCACCCCAGTGTTCAGGACCTCCTGAGTCTCCAGAAGCTCAAGCCTGACAGGGAAGAGCAACCTCCAAATTCCTCCGGGATCACAGAAAGAACCCTCAAAATACCTGCAAGACCCTCTGACACCACCGCAAATCCTTCAGGATCCTGAGCAGAGGTCCTAAGTGCTCAGCGCTGCCCAAGTCAAGGGCTGTGGGTGCCACCCCACACTTAGCTGGTCCCTCAGCTCCCCAGGGCCCCCATATTCCCCATTGTCACCGACCCATGTAGTTCCACCTGTGCCAGCCCACAGTTACACTCATGAGCAGGACCAGGAAGAGGAGGGACCAACCAAGCCCAGCGGCCACTGCCGGGGACAGAAGTCATCAGGGTCACCTCTCACTCTGAGGATCCTGCAATCCCAATGACCCCGTGTGAGCCCACCTGTGATCCAGTGTCCCTGTGGTGTCACCTCCAGGGCCAGCTCTGGGCTGAGTGCCCGGAACACGCGGTGCCCGTCCTGTCCCAGCTGGTTGGTGGCCACGCACTGGTAGGTGCCCGAATGTCCCACATCGACGGCCCCAAGCTCCAGGAGGGGACCCCGGGCCACCTCCTGCCTGTCACGCAGCCAGGTGAAGGTGACAGGGGCTGAGCCCACCTGCACCGAGAAGCTCAGGGTCACGGGGTCACCTGGACGCACCTGGAGTGCCGGGGGACCGGGGGTGATGGTGGCATTGGCCACGGGCACTGCGGGGACACAGACAGGGCTGAGGCCGGGGGGAGGGGCTGGCACCCGGTGTGGGGTCATGAGGGAGTCTGCATGGTGGCACCTGGAGACAGAGGGTCTCCTTCATCCAGGACAGTGACCCCGTGGTGCTGGGGATCATCATGTGGTGTGGGATGAGGGCATGTGATGGGTGAGGGGTGGCAGATGAGGATGGGATGAAGGTGGGATAAGGGACGCTGTGTCCAAGCATGGTGGGGATGGTGGGGAGGGTGCAAAATGGCATGGGTGGGATGTGATGGGTGCCATGAGGCACATCAATGGGGGGATTCACCTCAATGCCAAAGGCCTCAGTCCCCTGAGAGGGTGATGCTCAGTAGGGTGAATGTGACCTGATGTGCCGCGGGTGATATGAGAGCTGGACTTAGAGATGCATGGCTTGGATGTGCTGGGTGGGGATCCCTGGAGCCAGACGGTCCCAGTTGCCCTGGTCTGTGACACCCAGTGGTGGGGTCTGTGAGCTGGGCTGGGCTGGGGATGGTGTTGGGGAGATGAGGTGGAAAGGGAATGTGTGGAATTGGAGATGGTGTGGGTGGGGCAACTCTCAGAGCCCAAACGTACTTTGAGAAGGAGACGGGGGTGAGGTCTGTGACTCTGAGTTTTCTGAGAAGTGGCTTTCTGGGTGTCAGGATATTGGAGTTCCAGCCTTGGAAGTGCTCACCACGCACTGTCACTGTCACTAGTGCTGACAGTGGCATTTTTGAGCCCACCAACCCCCCGCAGTGGTAGCAGCTGCTGTTGTGGAGCTGCAGAGGGGACAGAGATAGCTCAGTGCCCCTGAGGGACCTTCTGAGCTCCTTCCCATCCTTGCAAAAAAATTGCGCCCTGGTGACAGAATTTCCAGCCAGCCCCCGCAGCGCAGTGTCACCGTGTTCCCCTCCAGCAGCGCCCGTGCTGGCGCCTGCAGCACCAGCGGCTCTGTGGGACAGGAGGGTCCCGTCACACTGAGGGTCCCGAGACAGCTCCAAAGTGGGTGCCCATGGCAGCGGGGACATCTGGCTTGAGTGTCCACAGCATGGGAGGGTCCCAGGGACACCAGGAGCAGTCCCATGGCACAGCTGTCAGCACCAAATCCCACCACATTGGGGTGCACTGGGATGCAAACGAGGGGTGTGAGGCCAAACGAGGGCTGTGAGGCCACCCACAGAGTGGAGCCACCCAGACCTATCAGGGAGCCACCCTGAGCATTTCAGATCCTCCCTCACCATCTGACACCATCACGGTGGGGCTGAGCCCACTGCCGGCTCTGTCACCTGTGTAGGTGCCACTCTCGGTGACAAGGAAGAGGTCGAATCCCTTCTGCCCCTAGCGCTGCCTGTCCTTGTACCAGGAGGTGACACTGGTGGTCCCCGAGCCCTTTTGCCACATCCTTGTCCTCACATCTCGATCTCCCTCTTCCCATCCCCACATCCCAGTTCCTCTGTTCCTGTCCCACTGTTCCTGTCCCCAGGGCCACCCCACGACTCTGGTCACACTGGGCTCCATGCCCATGCCCTGGCTCTGCTGGCCTTGGGGACCTCAGGGGACCCCGCAGCCCCCCTGTGCCCCCTCCCCACCGCTCTCTGCCTCACCGGGGCCCATCCCCGGGGCGTCAGGCCCGTGCCCGAGGCACTCACCCCACAGGAGCAGCGCCACCTTCCCGGCCATCCCGCTGTCCCCGGCCATGGGCACTGGCTGTCACTCGCTGCTGTGGCCACCTGTCCCCTGGCTGGCGGCTCATAGAAGAAAGGGGTAGGAAGCGGGGTCACGTCTTCTCCTCATGGGTAGGTGGCCCTTGGTGGGGGCAGCTTGGCCCCAAGCTGGGGACAGGCTGTGGGCAGCTGGGGACAGGCTGGGGACAAGACTGGGTGGCACAAGGTGGGCCATGGCCCTCCAGGAATGGAGGACTTGGAAGGTGTGTGGAGCCAGGGATGGGTGTTCAGGGGAATGGAAGGGCTTGAGTAGGGGGAGTCACCAGGGGTTGGGGGACTCAGGGATGGGAGTCCCAGGGCAATGGGTGCTTTATGGATTTGGGGACATGGATGGGGGTCCAAGGGATGAGGGTGCAAGGGGAAGGAGGGTCCAGGGATAATCATGGTTCTGGGAGAAATGGGATTGTAGGGGATGGAATTTGGGTGGAAGAGTTCCTTGGGAATGGGAGTCCTGGGCCATGGAGATCTCGGGGAATGGCAGTCCTGGGATGGGGGTTCCAAGGAAGGGGGACATAAGGAATGGGGGTCCCTTGATTGGAATCCCAGGGGAATGGGAGTGCCAGAGATGGGCAGTGGCTGGGCAGCCCCATGGGTCACAGCTCCTTCCTTGGGTCCCTCAGATTTTGGGGTGACCCAGGGCCCAGCAGAGCCCGCCCAATGTGCTGGTGTCCTGGGGTCAACCCAGGTGGATTTTGAAGGTCTCTAGGCCTGTGTTCCCCACAGTGAGGAGGCTCTGGGGGACCCCGGGCTGGGATGTAGGACAGGAACCCCCCTCAAGACGTGTGACCCCCAGAACAGGATCCCCTCAGGCAGGACCCCCTGGATGTGCCCTCCAGGACAGAACCAGCCCCGTGTGACTCTCAGCACAAGCAGCCTCTTCCTTCTACTGCAGGAGAGAGAAAGTTTCCCTCTTGTTGTTGTGGGGGCAACGCCGGACACTCCCATCCCCCGCGGCCTCCCCAACCCTCCTTGCAGACCCCTCACCCCTGCTTCCCCCACCCTGGGGTTCCCTCAACCCATTCCCTGCCCAGGTGTGCCCCAGGCTCATCAAGGCACAAACTGGGGGGTTGTAAATTTGAGGGGTTAAAGGAGGGAAATGGAAAATGAAGAGAGGAAAAAGCCCCGGAGGGATGGGGAGCACAGACCCAGAGCCCTTCAGAATCCACCTGGGGTGTTTCCCCCAAACCAGCAGCACTTTTGGGGCCGGTGCTGGTTCCAGAGTCACCCCAAAATCCGTAACCATAGGGGTCTCCCACTCGGGGAATTACAGCTGCGAGGTGCGCTCCAAAGAGGGGACCGCGCAGAAGAGCAGCGCCCGGCTTGGCATCACAGTGCGCAGTGAGTGCGGGGATGGGCACGGGGAGCCCCCACAGCCCCCATGCCACCTGTAGTTGGGGAAACACCGACTTGTCTGCGGACATACAACCCATCGAGTCGCTCCTGCCTTTCCCGGGGCCCTCCCCAGGTCCCCCAGCCCTGATGTGGTGTCCCCATACATCGACATCGTTTCCGCATACCCCCATCACCACCCAGGACTCCTGACCCCTGTCGGAGGTCCCCTCACCCCTCCCTGATGGCCCCTTCCTGAACCCCTCATCCTTCCTTGGGGTCCCTTTGCAGACCCCCCCCATCTCTGTCCCCCTCTCCCGCACTGGGGTCACCAGCCCCTCCCCAACCCCCCCGGGTCCCTCACTGTCCCCATTTGTCTCCTCACTCCTGCAGGGGTTCCAGTCTCAGCGGTGTCCCTGTCAGTGCAGCACCCCAGGGGACAGGTGGCACCTGGGGACCGCCTGTTGTGGAGCTGCGCTGTGGCCACGGGGACAGGTCCCCTGTCCTTCTCCTGGCACCATGGGGGCTCGGCCACACCACTGGGCACTGGCTCTCGCCTGGAGCTGCGGCACGCTGGGGACAATGACAGTGGCCACTACCAGTGCCGGGTCAGCGACAGGGACAGCGTGGCCAAAAGTGCCCCCTTGAATGTCACCGTCCTGGGTGAGCGGGACCCTCGGGCTGGAGGTGACCCCACACACAGCATTCCCATCCCCCCCTCGCCACTTGCCAGCCCTGTCTGTGTCCCCGCAGTGCCCGTGGCCAATGCCACCATCACCCCCGGTCCCCCGGCACTCCAGGTGCGCCCAGGTGACCCCGTGACCCTGCGCTGCTCGGTGCAGGTGGGCTCAGCCCCTGTCACCTTCACCTGGCTGCACGATGGGCAGGAGGTGGCCCGGGGTCCCCTCCTGAAGCTTGGGGCCGTCGATGTGGGACATTCGGGCACCTACCAGTGCATGGCCACCAACCAGCTGGGACAGGACGGGCACCGCGTGTTCCGGGCACTCAGCCCAGAGCTGGCCCTGGAGGTGACACCACAGGGACACTGGATCACAGGTGGGGTCACACGGGCTCACCGGGCTGTTCAGGACCCCCAGGATTCAGGGTCACTGCAGTGTGTGTCCCCCTCTGTCCCCGGCAGTGGCTGTGAATGTTGTCATGACACTCCTCTTCCTGCTCCTGGCTGTCACTGGGGGCTCATACTGGTGGCACCGCCGGGGTGGGTGACAATGGGGAGGCATGGGGATCCCAGGGATTGGGGTGAAGCCCCCAGAGTGGGGGAGCCATAGGGTGACACCAACAGCTCTTGACCCAGAGACCTCAGCTGGGGCTCCTGAGGAATTTGGGGAGGTCCTAGAGGGTCGTGCAGGGTTGTTGGGGGTTCTGGGGAGTTTTGGGGCTCAGGGGGCAGTCAGGGGTCTCGTGGGTGTTCAAGGGCCCTGAGGCCCCCACAGTCACCCCTTCCCCCTTTCTTTGCAGCCCTCAGGAAGGAGCAGGAAAGGTGAGTGGGGAGCTCCAGGTCTGACCCCCCATTTTAGCTTCACCACAGGAAGGCCCACACCCCCACAGAGCCCCCCTTATCCCCGCAGGCCTCCCCAGGAGCCGTCGGCCCCCCCGGAGGATGGGGCAGCACTGGACCCCCTCACTGTGGGCACCAAATGGGCAGGGGGTGAGTACAGGGGGGTACAGAGACACGTCACCTACGTGTGTCACCCCATCCAGGTCCCCATATATGGAGTCTCTCACAGGGCGTCCCCCCGCCCACCCCCATCGTCCAGTTGATCCACGTGAAGCTGCCAGGACTCCAGGTGTGACAGTGAGAACCCAGTGACAGCAGTGAGAAAGTGCTGTGACACTGGAGGGCGCTGGGGCACTGGGGGGCACTTGAGATCCCCCGAGGACACCCCACCATATGCCTCCCCCCCTCCCCGGGCCACTGGGTGCCCATCCTGCCCAGGAGGTGGCCACGAGTAGGGGGTCCCATTTGGGGCTGCCCAGAGCTCCCCGTTCCAGTGCTCCCAGTATCCCCAGGGGCCCCCATTCCCTCCCCCAGTGCCAGGAGACACAGGACCCTTGTCCCTCTTATTGGACATAAAACACAGCGATAGGATAAAACCGGGAGAAATTGATTTTGTTTGTTCAGCTCTGCCTGCTCAGCTCGGGAAGGAGGAGGGTCCCGGTCAGGTCGTTGAGCAGATCCTTGTGGCATTTGCAGCAGTTCTGGGGCTCTCTCAGTGCCTTGGGCACAGGGACCAAATGATCAATTGCTGCATTTCCGCACTGGTTCCCTCGCAGCTGCCCCTGCAGGGAGGGTTTCCAGCCAGCCCTGCTCTGAAAACCATCAAAGGCCCTCACAGAGCCACTGCTTGGGCTCACCCTGGGTTTTGTGCTTCTTGCAGAGCTGAGCAAACCACAGCCACGCCTTTTCCCCCCCAGAATTGTCACCTTTGCAGCAGCTCGAGAGCTGCGAGAATCAAAGCCAAGGGGGCGGGGGGAGCCTCAGGTCCTGGCTGCCAGCTGGGGCTGGCCAGAGCAGGGCTGGCCAATGCCCATCCCTGTGCAGTGGGGCTGGGCCATGGCTGGGCCCCACACTTGGATGGCCACTGGCTTCAAGGAGGAGCACTTTGGGAGCTCCTTCCTGCCTGGGGCTCCATTCCCGAGCTGCTCTTGCCAGCTCAGATCCTGCAGGGGATGAAGTAAAGTGGAGAAGTGTGGAACAGGATTTCTCCCAAACCCCAATAAAACCATCATGTCCCAATTCATCAGGACAGAAACCCCGTGAGGGGATTGTGGGGAGCAGGAGAGAGAGGGGGAAGCCCCCCAAGAGCTTCTCAGGTGTTTCATGTGCAGGGTCTCATCCATCTCCTGGTTGCCAGCACTGAGGCCCTGCAGGGCTTTTGGGTGTGGGGGTGGCTTTGGGTGTTTTTGGGGTGTCTGTGCCCTCCCTGACTGACACCAGCCCATGTCCATCCCCCTCCCCAGTCAGCCCCGCTGGGGTTTTTCCCCCACAGAATGATCCTGGTGGGCTGTGCAATGGGGCCGAGGTGCTGCACCTGTGAGGGTTCCCAAATGGGGATGGAGGGCTCCCAGATGGGCGGGGGCAGCCAATGAGGGGGTGTAGAGTGGGCGGGTCACACCCCAAATTGGGACACCCCAGAGGTCACAGAGGTCACAGTGCCCCACTGAGGACAGAGGGGGTCGCCAGGGCCCCCCACCCACCCGGGACAGGGGTGTGCAGGATGTGCCCTACCCTGGACAGGGACTTCCTCAGGGAATGTGTCCAGGGACCCTGCCCAGAACCCCCATCCCCCAGGACAGGATCTCCCCTGCTGGGATGTGTCACCACTGGGACAAAATCCACCCAGAACGTGTCACCCCCAGAACAGGATCCCCTCAGGCAGGACCCCCTGGATGTGCCCCCCAGGACAGAACCCGCCCCCGTGTGACTCTCAGCACAAACGGCCTCTTCCTTCTGCTGCAGGAGAGAGAAAGGGAAAGTGTTGGGGGGGCTCAGCCGGACACCCCCAGCCCCCACAGCCTCCCCACCCCTCCATACAGACCCCCACCCCCTTTTCTCCTTCCCTGGGGCCTCCCCAACCCATTCCCTGCCCAGGTGCTCCCCAGGGTTTCTGAGCCAGGAATTGGGAATAAGGGAGCATGGCACAAAAGTGAGGAAAATGAGGAAAACAGAGAAATAAAGAGAGGAAAAGTCAAGGGCAGGGGAGGGCACAGAAGCAGAGCTACCCAGGACCCCATGTGATGCCTGCCCAGGAAATGAACATCCAATGGAGGCTGCATGGGGCCCTGGGTCACCCCAAAATCAGAGGCACCCAGCGCAGGAGCTGACACCCACGGGCCCACCCAGCAACTGCCCATCCATGGCATCCCCATTCCCCTGGGAATCCAACCATGGAACCCCCATTCCTTGTCCACCCTTCCCTAGGACCCTCTTCCCAGGACTGCCATTCCTCAGGATCTCCATTTCCAAGGATCTCCATCCTGGTAGTTCCAGCCCCTGGGACAACCCTTCCCTTGGGGTCCATTATTCCCCCAGGACCCCCATTCCCATGGCACCCCCATCCCTGGGATGCATCCCATGATCACAAATCCCTGAAGGCCACATTGTCCTGGGACCCTCATCCCTGAGTCTGAATCCACCCAACTCTTGGGACCCCCATTCCCATGGGAACCAATCCCTGGCACCCCAATCCCCTGGACACCCATCCTTGGCCCCGTGCATCGCCTCAGTGCCCAAATTCGGTCAACATCCTGTTCCCATCATGTCCCACCATCACCCCCATATCTCACAAGGTCCCCACCCTGCCCCCATCCTGTCCACACCCTGCCCCCACCAAGGGCCACCAACACGTGGGGACGAGACGTGACCTCGCTTCCTGTCCCTTCATTGGAAGAGCCACCACCCAGGGGACAGGTGGCCACAGCAGCGAGTGAGAGCCAGTGCCCATGGCCGGGGACAGCGGGATGGCCGGGAAGGTGGCGCTGCTCCTGTGGGGTGAGTGCCCCGGGCACGGGCCTGACGGCCCGGGGATGGGCCCCGGTGAGGCAGAGAGCGGTGGGGAGGGGGCACAGGGGGGCTGCGGGGTCCCCTGAGGACCCCAAGGCCAGCAGAGCCAATCTATGAGGTGACCGGGGTAATGGGGTGGCCCTGGGGACAGGAGAGGGGGACAAGAACGTGGAGACAATAATGGTGGGACAGGGATTTAGGGAGGCATTATGGGGCTGATGGACATGACCTGTGCCAGCAGGACGTGCCCATGGCATCCCCAATTCCAGGCTGTCCACACTGCCCCCGTGTCCTGCTGGAGCATGGGGTGCATTCAGCGTCCCTGTCCTTGAGGGACCCATGCCACACAAGCACAGTTTGGGGACAGACACCAAACTCTGTGTCCCTGTGCTCCTGTCCCCACATTGCTATCCCCAGCCAGCCCTGTCCCTTCTCCCTTCCAGCCCAGACCCTCGGCCTCGCTGGTGAGTCCTCGGGGGATGCCATGTCCCTGCCCCGCTGTCCCCAGCCCCGTGGTGGCCCTGCCAGGCTGGTGTCCCCTGTCACCCGCAGGTGCCCAGAGCCCCCAGCTCCTGGTGGAGCCCCCCTGGAGGCCGGCGGTACTGTGGGACCGGGTGACACTGACCTGCCAGGGCTCGGGGACCGCCGGTGACACCACCTGGTACACGGGCGGGTGGCTCTGGTGGCAAAAGGGACCCAAACGCTTCGTTGTCAACGAGAGTGGCACCTACACGTGTGGCAGACCCGGCAGTGGGCTCAGCCTCCCCGTGAGGGTGTTAAATGGTGAGGGGGGATGTGTGCCCTGGCACCCTTGGGGTCCCCGACAGCTCTGGGTGGGCTCCTTTCCTGGGTCACACCCCCCCATGTGCTGAGAGCCTGTCCCCTGCTCACGGGGACATCCCAGAGCATCCCAGTGCACTGAGACCCCCTCAATGCAAGGGGGGACCCCTGGTGCCTCCCAAGGCCTTTGGGAACCCCCAGACTCCCCAGATGTGACAGGTCCTTCCTGTCCCACAGAGCGTCTTGTGCTGCAGCTGCCGGCACGGGCGCTGCTGGAGGGGGACACGGTGACACTGCGCTGCCGGGGCTGGCACGATGGCACAGTCACTGGAGTACGATTTTACCATGGGGACAGGGATCTGGGGAGGACCCTCTGCGGGACCCAGCTGTCCCTGTCCCCCCTGCAGCTGCACCACAGTGGCCGCTACCGCTGTGGGGGCTGGGTGAACTCTGGGCCATCACCGTGCTGGGAGAAGTCAGCCCCAGTGACAGTGACAGTACATGGTGAATGTGGGAATGGGGACGGGAAACCCCCAAATCCTCCCAGCTTTCACGCACCAGTGCCTGGGTCCCTCAGCCTTCCTTTCATCCCTCCCTGGCTCACCCAGACCTTCCCATGTCCGTCTCGGGTCCCTCCATCTCTGTCCGGGTCCTTCTCCAGGTCCCCCCATTCCTACCTGGCATCCTATACCCCTCCCGAATTCCCAGCTCCATCCTCTACTCTCCCTTCCCTACCCAGCTTGCTTCCACCCCTCCCTGCTTCCCTCCAGTCCCTCCCTGGGCTCCTCCCGCCCTTCTCTGAGCCACCCCACATCCCCCCCGGAGTCTCCTCTGTCCTAGCTCGTGTCCCTCATCCCTGCCTGCCTCAACTCCACCCGTCCCTGGGTTCACTTCTCCCTCAATGGGGTCCACTCCCCATATGTTTCACCCCTCCCATGTCCCCAATCCCTCCTGTGTCCTCTCGCAGGGGTCCCGCCCTCGGGGGTGTCGCTGTCGGTGCAGCCCCCCGGGGCACAGGTGGCACTGGGGGACTGCCTGGTGCTGAGCTGTGCGGTGGCCATGGGGACAGGTCCCCTGTTCTTCTCCTGGCACCGGGGGGGTTCGGGGACACCACTGGGCACTGGCTCCAACGTGGAGGTGTGGCACGCTGGGGACAATGACAGTGGCCACTACCACTGGAGACAACATGGCCAAGAGTGTCCCCCTGAATGTCACCATCCTGGGTGAGCAGGACCCTCGGGCTGGGCGTGACCTCATCCACAGCATTCACATCCCACCCATCCCACCCTTATTCCCCCCTCGGGTCCTCTCCCCTAGTGGGTGCCAGCCCCTCCCCCGGCCTCAGCCCTGTCTGTGTCCCCGCAGTGCCCGTGGCCAATGCCACCATCACCCCCGGTCCCCTGGCACTCCAGGTGCGCCCAGGTGACCCCGTGACCCTGCGCTGCTCGGTGCAGGTGGGCTCAGCCCCTGTCACCTTCACCTGGCTGCGTGACGGGCAGGAGGTGGCCCGGGGTCCCCTCCTGGAGCTTGGGGCCGTCGATGTGGGACATTCGGGCACCTACCAGTGCGTGGCCACCAACCAGCTGGGACAGGACGGGCACCGCGTGTTCCGGGCACTCAGCCCAGAGCTGGCCCTGGAGGTGACACCACAGGGAACCACTGGACAGCACCGGAACACAGGTGGGGTCACACGGGTCCTAATTGGGTCTGAGACCCTCGGATCATTGATGACCCAGGTTCACCCCTCGCTCTGTCCCTTGCCAGTGACACAAACGGAACAGGGCACAGGAAGGGAACTCCTGAGGTCACTGGGATTGGTAAAAAACCTCTGGGGTGACCCCAGTGACCCCAGTCTGTCCCCCTCTATTTCCTGCAGTGGTTGCAGTGGTCCTTGGGTCCTTGTTGTTCCTGGTCCTGTTCATGGGCATCATTGTGGCCTTTCACTGGTGGATCCACATGCGTGGGTGACAATGGGGGACATGGGTCCTGGAGAGTGGTGGGAAGGCGCTCAGAGAAGGGGGGGTTGGCACCCACAGCCCCTCACTTGGGAGGGGCTGAGCTCCCAGTGACCTTGGCTGAGGGCCCTGGGGTGTGTGGGGAGGTGCTGAAGGGTCGTACAGGGATGTTGGGGGTCCTATCAGGGCTTTTTGGGGAATTCACAGAGTGCCCTTCCCTGCCAGGCTTGGGGTTCTGGGAGTTCAGGATGTTGGGGAAGTGGTGTGGTTCAGGGATTCTGAGGTGACCTGAAGGGAATTGAGGTTCTGGTGGCAGTTCAGGATTCCTGAGGGTGGATGGGGAATCAAAGTCACCCCTCCAGTTTTCCTTTGCAGCTGCCAGGAAGCACCAGCAAAGGTGAGTGCAGGCTCCAACCGTGATTTGGGTTTTCCCCAAACCCCCAGGACCTCCCATTCCCTTCCACACACCCCCTTGTTCCCACAGGGCCCCCCCGCTGAAGGATCCTCAGGCGACCTACATGGAGCTACAGGGGCCACATGGGCAACCATGGGATCCCAGTGACATCTATGACAATCTACAACAAAAGTTGTGACACTCTGGGAAGCCAGAGGCACTGGGTGACACGGGGTGCTCCCTCCATGGCTCCTGTGGTTGCCCGTCCTTCCAAGGGAGGTGGTCATGAGTCAGGAGGAGGCTACACAGGGCACCCTGTGCTCCCCATTTCCTCTCCCAGTACCCCCAGGGGCTCCCCCATCCCCTTGCCCGTACCTGCAGGGACTCCCCACCCCCCATCCGAGCGCTCCAAGTACCCTCAGTGACTTCCCCATTCTCTGGCCACAGTGCTCGCAGTACACCCAGGGGTTCCCCATCCCCCCTCCCACACCCCCTGTCCCATCCCGCTCTCAAAGGGGGAGTCGCGAGGATTCTTTCTGATCCATTTCTCAGATGAAAATGAAGCACAAATGCTGCAATATCATATCTGAGAAGTGTTTATTGATAAAGGAGGGGAAGTGTTCTCACCAACGGGCACAGATGAGAGAGCAGAGAGGGAAAAAGCGAGACAGAGAGAGAAACAGAAGACAGGGACAGTGTTACTGCAAGAACCCCAGGTGCTCTGTTGGCATCAGCTCGGCAGGTGCAGTGTGAGTGTTGAAATCCACAGCGAGCCCACGTGGCTTTTGTGAGTGCCTGGGTGCGATTTCCAAGCGGCGGCACCTGCGTGTCTGTGGTTTGGCCAACGATGGCCATGGGCTGGTGATGCAGCACTGGTGGCCATGGGCTGGTGATGCAGCACGGGTGGCCATGAGCTGGTGATGCAGCACGGGTGGCCATGGGCTGGTGATGCAGCACGGGTGGCCATGGGCCGGTGATGCAGCACGGGTGGCCATGGGCTGGTGATGCAACACGGGTGGCCATGGGCTGGTGATGCAGCACTGGTGGCCATGGGCTGGTGATGCAGCACGGGTGGCCATGGGCTGGTGATGCAGCACGGGTGGCTATGGGCTGGTGATGCAGCACGGGTGGCCATGGGCTGGCTGCTGCAGCACGGGTGGCCATGGGCTGGTGATGCAGCACGGGTGGCTATGGGCTGGTGATGCAGCACTGGTGGCTATGGGCTGGTGATGCAGCACTGGTGGCCATGAGCTGGTGATGCAGCACTGGTGGCTATGGGCTGGTGATGCAGCACGGGTGGCTATGGGCTGGTGATGCAGCACTGGTGGCTATGGGCTGGCTGCTGCAGGTTGGTGCTGCAGGGCTTGTGCAGCTCCTGGCTGTGGGCAAACGGGAATCACGGCAGAGGCGGTGGGTGCGTGCAGGCTTCTTGATAAGTCCTTTTGTAAGTTTCCAGACAGGGCTGTTTTGGCACTCCTGCCCCTGTTCAGGTCATGAAAGCTGCACGGTGGTTTGGTAATTTCTCTTCTGACTGGGCCTCATTTTCCTGGTGCCAAGTGATGTCTGGTCAATTGAATAGATCCCTACTTTGAACCTGCTGATGATGAAAACACATGCATATCTTCTCTTTAACTTAGTGAATCAATTATGCCCTGTCATTGTACATTCAATTGAAGGGATTTATCTAAAAATCGTTTAACAATTTTTTATATATAAATTTTGCATTACTCAGACTTCTTTAGAAGCTAATTCCCCTTGCTTTTTGTTTTAAAAGCGGTATGCATGACTCTTGCTAAGAACATGAAGAGAATAACAAAGCAATATGTCTAGTGAGACCAGAAACTTACAGCAGTCAGGAATAATTCAGATATAACAATCCAAAACATTTCCAATAACAGACATAATTAATAACACATGTGAAATTAGATGATTACCAAGCACTAAAACATTGTGCTATCATCCCAGTGTCTGCAAGAACTGATAAACCTCAAATCAGTGAAGAACTGGATAATCATCTCTGGAAAACGATTCCCAAGCTCACTTGAAAAATAGGTCCAGCTCTCATATTGATAGGGTCAAATTGCCAAGTCAAAGTGACTCGAGTGTTGTTTTGATACAGAAAACATCTGAGTGTGTTGGCAGTTTCCCATCCAGGTAGAGCCAGGGCATGGCCAGAGTCCTGGCTCTAATTGGAAAAGAATTCCCTGATATAATTTAAAAAACAGGACTCTTAAGAGTAGAAGTTATGAGTACATTGAGAATATGAGAATATTCAGAATATTGAAAATTGAGAACAAATTGAAAAGATGAGAATTTTTGAGTAAAGGTCTTGGGGTGAAAGACTAATCAAACCCATCCAATAGGTGGTTCCCTCCAAAGATTTCCTCAGGATAGAGATGAGAAAAGCAGCAAACTGCTGGAGTGCTTCTGTAAGAAATAATTGGGATTGCATCTGTGCTCTGTCCTCTCTCACAATAACCACAAGATCATCAGTTTAGAGGAGGTTTTCAACAAAGCTCAGATACTGTTTCTTGGAACTCTTAAAAGACTGACAACCATGAGACAAGAGAGAGGTAGCCTGGATAAAGGAGATGCATATGCAACTAGAGGAGAAAAAGAAAAGATCCTGACAATGACACGTGTCTCATAGAGAATTACACCATGAGATGTTAAAACATATGAAAAAGCCAGCTATAAATCCGATATTAATATCTTAGGAATTATGCCTTTTACAAAATCGGTAAATTCACACCATGCAATCAATAGTGTTGCAGCAGACCTTAGATTTGAGATAGAAATGAATCAAGACACAGACTCTTGTTTAACACATGAAAAGGTCCCGGTTTATTCTTAATTATCACTTGAGTAGAACAAAAAGCACACTTAAGAGAACTCAGTGAATCAGTATTAAAACCGAACATAACATAATCTAAATAAAACTGGAACAGAACGTTGTCTAAATTTAGTGGTACTGAAACTTACAGAAATGAAACTTAACACAATGAACCTAATAGAACTTAGCCTTAGTCAATCTTAACAGAACGTAACTGGACATTACAATACTGGACCTTGACAGGAATAGAAACCAACATCTATTACAAGTTATAGACATAACTTACTCTAATGCTAGTAATACAAAAAGGCACTAAAAGGTTCGAACAATCTGCGAACAGGATGATTTTACTGGAGGGATTAAAATGGATGTGATAAGTATCTTGTGATTCTATGTCGTTTGGATCATGATAATTGCAATTATTAGGTATAGCTCTTATTAGGATTTTTCAAGTACAGTTTTAATCATTCGTAAATTACTGAAGAGGTATACATAATCAAAATGTTGATACATCTGTTATGGCAATAAGGATTTTCAGTCTGGGCTTAAATATTGATTGCTGTTCTACTAACATTTAATTAAAAACATTTGGGAAGAAAGAGTCCCCCGAATTAAGGAGGCAGAAACATTATCCGCCTGTAAATATTGTTGGGTATATAAATTTCCAGTTATTATAGTAAAAGCCAATACCATTATAATGTGCCACAGTGCACGTAGTTTTAAATTCCTCCAGTAAAACAATAAAAATAATTCCTTTCCCCCTTTTTTTCTTTTTTTTTTTTTTTTTTTTCTTTTTTCTGATAGAAGGGATTTGCAGACACAGTCGCCTGTGGGCTGTGATAAAGAGAGGTAGCTCAGAAGTCGGGCAGCAGACGGCGGGGGGGCAGCTCCGGGCCCCGCGGGGAAAACGGAGCCGCCCCGAGAGCGGGGGCAGAGGGGGACAAAGAAAAAAAACTTTTGCTGTATGGCATCTATATTCGTAGGGGTTGCATCCCTACATTTGGAACGAGCAGGTGGCGCTGGAAGCCGTGCGGACCCGCCACGGCACCGAGCCCGAAGCGAGCCCGGCACAGCCCCCCGGGGCTGCTGCACCCCCAAGGACACGCGGGGGAAAAAGAGGAGGGGAAAAGGCAGTAAAAACAAACCCTAAAACTGCACACAGGAGCGGGAAAAAACACCGGAAAATGAAGGCAGAACAAGGCTAAAAAGGCACAAAGCCCCCCCACCCCTCACCCCCCGCCCCAGCAGAGCCGCCGGCTCCGCCAAAAGCCGCGCCCCGAGACCACGAGAGAATGCGAGCGGAGCCCCCAGCTCCGGAAAGGAGCCGTGCCGCAGGAAATGCCGCCCGGCCCCCGCAGCTCCGGAGCCCGCACACTCCCCGCAAAGCCGCGGCCAGGCGCAGCCGGGGCTTCGGGGGGCTCTGGAGCACAGGACTCACCCGGACGCTGCTGCGCCACGGCCGCGGCTCCCCAGAGGGCGGGAGCGGCTGCCCCGCGCTATCGGGGGCAACTAAACCGCGCCCCGGCTATTGTGCAGGCGCACGCAATGGAATTCCGGATCCCGGTTTCTTTGTCCCTCTCCATGCATCTTCACGTGGCTGGATTAAAAGCAGTTTCAAAAGCGACTATAACATTTGCTAGTAGTTTTTTCAACATGACCAACGGACTTAGAAGGTAATCTTTCCATCATTCGTGGGCAAAGGGAACAGAAACAGAGCCACAGACACGGGGGGCACCGTTCGAAAGTTTTCCGGCACCCTAGGGGGGGCGTCGAGAGCCGCAGCGGCAAGCGGCAAGCCGTCTGTAATTTTTTCTTTTTTTATACCATGTAGGTAGCGATTTTGTGGCTGCCATGTGATCCCCTATGGCCTCTGTCTCCCCGGCTCGCTGGCCCTATCTCTCCCACGATTCCAGATCGCGGCTCCGCGGTTGCTTTGCTCATGTGTTCCCCGGTTCTTCAGACCGTGCCTCGCGTCGCCTTGGACGCTTTTTATTTTTTTTTTTTTCCGGCTCTCGTCTGTTCCCTCACCACGGTTCTTGAGACCGCTGTCCCCACGACTCGCTCGGCCGTGCTCCCACGCTCAAGGGCTTGATACATTTTCCGGTTCGTGACTTTTTCTTGTTTCTTGCTGTCCTGCGGCTGGCTGTAGCCGTAGCCTTTCGCTACTTTATATATTCCATTTCTGAGTGCCTTGCTTTCTTTTGACCCATCGCTTAATGCATCCCACAGTTATTTCCCACTCGAGGCTGTCGAAAACACTCCTGGGGTGGCAAAAAATCCTCTCTCCTGAGTCCATCACAACAGTCTTTTGAAGACCTGCGGGTCATACTTAACTGCTCTCTTAGAGAGAATAAGCTGGAGGACATTCAGCGTGGCCTGTTCTTCTTTTGACAGTGCCTTTCCCATCCTTCCAGCCCCTGCCGCTCACCTTTTCCCGATGTACCCTGGGCAGTGTGCATATTTTTCCCGGAGCCTTTTCCCGAGCCTTCTTTCTCCTGCACTCCTTGGAGCCGCCCTCCGGCTCCCCCAGCACGGTCCTGTAGCGGCGATCTCCGACCGAGCCCCCGCCTTTTCACCCTGCAGAGCCACCTGCAGAGTCCAAAGGGGCCGATGCTCTGCTTCATTATCACCGTTTAATCACATCGTGGAGTCACCAACATGCAGGAACTCAGGACTTCTGAACAGCTAAGCAATGGGATTAAGCAGAAGCCACTTCATTGTTTACATTATGCACTACTTATACATTCTAAAACTCCTGTTCACACGATCACACTGTACTTGATCTTGTCCACACGCTCTACTCACACCTTGCAGGAAAAAGGATTGGTTACAGTCCAGTGCTTCACGGCCCTTCTTTATCTGAGTTCTTGCAATCTTGGTATTCTGTTTTTCAGCCTCTTCTTTCCCAATTTAGCATAATTTGTGTTTCAGTAGCTGTGACAAATTCCAGACTCTTTGATAAGAATATCTAAAAATGGTTTGGCCTGAGCACACTGTGGCCTAAGCTGTTCAAATACATTGGTACAGTGGGCACCCATGGGAACAAGAGGGGGAGGGACACAGGGGGGCCACCTTCGGGCAGGGACCCCCAGTGCCCCTAGAGCCCGCCAGTTCCCAGCCGTGCCCCGAGTGTCACAGCACATTCCCGGAGATGTCCCCACATTCCCGAGGTCGCCCATGGGTTGCTGCCAGCTCTGCGTAGGTCACCTCGGGATCCTGGAGTGTGGTGGCACAGGGGGACACTGCGAGAGACACTGGCTGTGGCATCTGGGCACGGGGACACCCATGGGTGACGTGTCCCTGTGTCCCAGCCCGGACTCACCCCCCGTCTGCTTGGTGATCACGACGTGGGTGTACAGCACCTCCCCCTCCTCTGGGGGGGCCGGGGGCTCCGGGGGGGCCCTGAGGGAATCAAGGGGATGTGTGGGGGGGAATGGGAGGTCTTGGGGGTTGGGGTGAAAGGGGAGAGTGTGGTTTGAGCCCCTCACTCAACTTTCCTGCTGCTTCCTGACAGCTGCAAAGGAAAGAGGGGAGGGGTAACTGTGGGGTCCCCATGGCCCCGACCCCTCTCAGGAATCCTCAAACCCCACTGCTCCCTCAATTTCCCGAAGGACCCCTGAGCATCCATGGTGTCCCTCAGAAACCCTGAACCACCCCAGTGCTCTGGAACCCCTAAGCCCCTGGAAGCTCAAGCCTGGCAGGGAAGGGGAGCATCCAAATTCCGCCTGGCTCGCTGAAGGAACCCCCAAAATCCCTGCAAGTCCCTCCAACACCACCCCAAATCCTTCAAAACCCTGAGCAAAGGTCCTGAGCTCTCAGCACTGCCAAAGTCCAAGGCTGTGGGTGCTGCCCCATCATCCCACATTTAGGCGGCTCCCCAGGATACTCATTGTCACCCACCCCTGTTGTGGCACCGGTGCCAGCCCACAGCTCCAGCCACGAGCAGGAGCAGGAAGAGGAGGGACCCGCCAAGGCCTGCGGCCACTGCTGGGGACAGAAGGGACACATCAGGGTCACCTGTCACGGCAGGACTCCTGCAATCCCAGTGAGCCCGTGTGACCCCACCTGTGATCCAGTGTCCCTGTGGTGTCACCTCCAGGGCCAGCTCTGGGCTGAGTGCCCGGAACACGCGGTGCCCGTCCTGTCCCAGCTGGTTGGTGGCCACGCACTGGTAGGTGCCCGAATGTCCCACATCGACGGCCCCAAGCTCCAGGAGGGGACCCCGGGCCACCTCCTGCCCGTCACGCAGCCAGGTGAAGGTGACAGGGGCTGAGCCCACCTGCACCGAGCAGCGCAGGGTCACGGGGTCACCTGGGCGCACCTGGAGTGCCGGGGGACCGGGGGTGATGGTGGCATTGGCCACGGGCACTGCGGGGACACAGACAGGACTGAGGCCGGGGGAGGGGCTGGCACCCGGTATGGGGGACGGGAGGGATGGGTTTGATGGGGAAATGTGGTGGATGGGGACACTCCATGGAGGGGTGAGGGGACACAGGGCAGAGGCGGGGGGCACAAGAAAAATTTCTGGGGGTCAGGAGTGTAGCCAGGTGGGGGTCCCGTGGGGGCTCCCCGTGCCCATCCCCGCACTCACTGCGCACCGTGACGCCGAGCCGGGCGCTGCTCTTCCGCACGGCCCCCCCCCTCGGAGCGCACCTCGCAGCTGTAATTCCCCGAGTGGGAGACCCCCACGGCGGGCACCAGGAGCGGCGGGGACCCCTGCGGGCCCCCCACCAACTGCCCGTGCCGGTAGAAGCGGTACAGGAGGGGGGCTGGGGTCCGCAGGGGGCTGGGGGTGCTGAGGCAGCTGAGATTGAGGGGGGACCCCTCGGGGAGCTCGGGGGGACCCTCCAGCAGCGGCACCGAGAAGAGCTCTGGGAAGGAGATGGGGGTGGGGACTGTGACTCTGAGTCCATTGAGAAGTGGCTTTGGGGGTGTCAGGATATTGGAGTTGCGGCCGTGGGGTGCTCACCGTGCACTGTCACTGTCACCAGTGCTGACACTGACAGTCCTGAGCTCACCCAGCCCTCGCAGCGGTAGCGGCCGCTGTTGTGCATCCGCAGGGGGGACAGGGACAACTCGGTACCCTTGAGGGACTCTCCCAGATCCTTCTCGTCCTGGTAAAATCGGACCATGGTGACAGGCTTGTCCGGCCGGCCCCGGCAGCGCAGTGTCACCGTGTCCCCCTCCAGCAGCGCCCGTGCTGGCGCCTGCAGCACCAGCGGCTCTGTGGGACAGGAGGGTCCCGTCACACTGAGGAGCCCGAGACAGCTCCAAAGTGGGTGCCCATGGCAGCGGGGACATCTGGCTGGAGTGTCCACTGCGAGGGAGGGTCCCAGGGACACCAGGAGCAGTCCCGTGATAGAGCTGCCCCACAGGGGTCCCACCACACTGGGATGCACTGGGATGTGCCTGTGTGCAGGGGACAGGCTCTCATCACACGAGGGCTGTGAGGCCACGCAGACCTATCAGGGAGCCACCCTGAGCATTTCAGATCCCCCCTCACCATCTGACACCATCACGGCGAGGCTGAGACCACTTGCCGATCTCTGTCATGTGTAAGTGCCACTCTAAGTGACAAGGAAGCTGTCGCGTCCCTCCTGCCCCCAGCGCCGCCCGTCCGTGTACAAGGAGGTGTCACCGGCGGTCCCCGAGCCCTGGCAGGTCAGTGTCACCCGGTCCCACAGCACCGCCGGCGTCCAGGGGGGCTCCACCAGGAGCTGGGGGCTCTGGGCACCTGCGGGTGACAGGGGACACCAGCCTGGCAGGGCCACCACGGGGCTGGGGACAGCGGGGCAGGGACATGGCATCCCCCGAGGACTCACCAGCGAGGCCGAGGGTCTGGGCTGGAAGGGAGAAGGGACAGGGCTGGCTGGGGGTGGCACCGTGGGAACAGCATCACATGGGGCACCTGGTGTGGTGTCTGTCCCCAAACTGTCCCCACGGGAACACTGGTGTAGCACGGAGGGTTTGAGCACAGGGACACCTCGGTCACCCTGGGCTGAGGCAGGACATGGGGACACTGTGGACACCCCATGTGTGCACAGGTCACCTCCCCCAGCCCTACAGCACCTGTCCCCACGGCCACATCCCCATGGCCCTGTGTCCGTGATCCCATTCCCATGGCACCTGTCCCCATGGCCCATCTGCATGGGACGTGGCCCTTGTCCCTGGCCCTGCATCCCTGTCTCCCTGTCCCTGTCCCCACAGCTGCCCCAGCCCCAAGGTTCCTTTTGCCACATCCTTGTCCCCCCATCTCGATCCCCCTGTTCCCATCCCCACATCCCAGTTCCCCTCTTCCTGTCCCCAGGGCCACCCCACGACTCTGCTCACACTGGGCTCCATGCCCATGCCCTGGCTCTGCTGGCCTTGGGGACCTCAGGGGACCCCGCAGCCCCCCTGTGCCCCCTCCCCACCGCTCTCTGCCTCACCGGGGCCCATCCCCGGGCCGTCAGGCCCGTGCCCGGGGCACTCACCCCACAGGAGCAGCGCCACCTTCCCGGCCATCCCGCTGTCCCCGGCCATGGGCACTGGCTGTCACTCGCTGCTGTGGCCACCTGTCCCCTAGCTGGCGGCTCTTCCCATGAAGGGACAGGAAGCGAGGTCACATCTCGTCCCCACGTGTACCTACGTGACCCTTGTTGGGGGCAGGGTGGGGGAAAGGTGAAGACAGGAAAGGAGTAGGGGACAGGCTGGGGACATGATGGGATAGTCTGGGCACATGGTGGGGGATGTTGTTCCCAGGTGTAGGGGGCTCAGGACATGTGGGAACCAAGGATGTGTGTCCAGGACAGTGGGGGTCCAGGCGAATTGGGGTGCCCCGTCCTTGGCGATTTCTGTCCCAGAGGTGGCACATCCTGGACGCCTTTGTCCTGAGGGTCCTGAGCATTCCTGCTGTCCCCAGTGGGGCCCTGGAACCTCTGGGGTGTCCAAAGTTAAGGGGACAACGGTTACAACCTTGCCTTGATGATGGGAAATCCCAGGAAACATTTGCTTGAATTCCCTGATGCCCAATTCTTTGAGACAAAATTATAAATCCGTAGAAAAAAGGCAAAAATCTTTGCCCCTACCATTATTTTCCCCAATCAAAAATGAACTCAGCAAAAATCAGTCTGACAAGATATTAAATGATCTGATGTATAGAATCCTTCAAATCATTGTTCTCCCAACAAGTTGCTCACAATACAAACACAAACAAATCACAAAGAAATGAGATTTGTTGGTTCCCTTTAGGAGCCCATTGGTGCATCCCACAGCAGCATTTCCTTGTGGATAACACAGAGTGTGGAATGTCCCTGAGTGTCCAACAGCTCCATGGGATTGTTCCCTGCCTGCTGGGCACCAACCCAGCCCTAAGGAAGGCTTTCCTTGGGCCATAGTCAGGAACTCTTCCCATTTTCCTCATTCCCACTCTCAAACTTGATTTACTTCCCATGGATTCTGCTCCCAAGCAGGGAGGAACTCTGTCCATCCTTGGAGCAGGGCACAGCAATCTGTGGCAATGCCCGTGTGTCCCTCAGGGTCTGATTCCCTGGTAAATCCACTGCAGCCTGCCCTCAATTCCCCTGCCTGGGCACTCCCTGCTCCTGCTGTGACACCCCTGTGCCCCAGAGCCACGGGTGCAGCCCCTGCTCGATATTTCCACACTTTTCCCTCTCTTCTGCTGTCCACATCCAGAACACAAACATTCTTTCTGGCAGGTTCCAGAGGGCTGCAGGTTTTGTTCAAGGAGGAGGGTCCCGGTCCGGTCGTTGAGCAGATCCTTGTGGCATTTGCAGCAGTTCTGGGGCTCTCTCAGTGCCTTGGGCACAGGGACCAAATGATCAATTGCTGCATTTCCGCACTGGTTCCATCACAGCTGCCCCTGCAGGGGGGGTTTCCAGCCAGCCCTGCTCTGAAAACCATCAAAGGCCCTCGCAGAGCCACTGCTTGGGCTCACCCTGGGTTTTGTGCTTCTCGCAGGGCTGAGCAAACCACAGCCACGCCTTTTCCCCCCCAGAATTGTCACCTTTGCAGCAGCTCGAGAGCTGCGAGAATCAAAGCCAAGGGGGCGGGGGGAGCCTCAGGTCCTGGCTGCCAGCTGGGGCTGGCCAGAGCAGGGCTGGCCAATGCCCATCCCTGTGCAGTGGGGCTGGGCCATGGCTGGGCCCCACACTTGGATGGCCACTGGCTTCAAGGAGGAGCAGTTTGGGAGCTCCTTCCTGCCTGGGGCTCCATTCCCGAGCTGCTCTTGCCAGCTCAGATCCTGCAGGGGATGAGGGAAAATGGAGAAGTGTGGAACAGGATTTCTCACAAAACCAAATAAAACCAAAATGTCCCAACCCCTCAGGACAGAAACCCCGTGGGGGGATTGTGGGGAGCAGGAGAGAGAGGGGGAAGCCCCCCAAGAGCTTCTCAAGTGTTTCATGTGCAGGGTCTCATCCATCTCCTGGTTGCCAGCACTGAGGCCCTGCAGGGCTTTTGGGTGTTTTTGGGGTGGCTTTGGGTGTTTTTGGGGTGTCTGTGCCCTCCCTGACTGACACCAGCCCATGTCCATCCCCCTCCCCAGTCAGCCCCGCTGGGGTTTTTCCCCCACAGAATGATCCTGGTGGGCTGTGCAATGGGGCCGAGGGGCTGCACCTGTGAGGGTTCCCAAATGGGGATGGAGGGCTCCCAGATGGGCGGGGGCAGCCAATGAGGGGGTGTAGAGTGGGCGGGTCACACCCCAAATTGGGGCACCCCAGAGGTCACAGAGGTCACAGTGCCCCACTGAGGACAGAGGGGGTCGCCAGGGCCCCCCACCCACCCGGGACAGGGGTGTGCAGGATGTGCCCTACCCTGGACAGGGACTTCCTCAGGGAATGTGTCCAGGGACCCTGCCCAGAACCCCCATCCCCCAGGACAGGATCTCCCCTGCTGGGATGTGTCACCACTGGGACAAAATCCACCCAGAACGTGTCACCCCCAGAACAGGATCCCCTCAGGCAGGACCCCCTGGATGTGCCCCCCAGGACAGAACCCGCCCCCGTGTGACTCTCAGCACAAACGGCCTCTTCCTTCTGCTGCAGGAGAGAGAAAGGGAAAGTGTTGGGGGGGCTCAGCCGGACACCCCCATCCCCCACAGCCACCCCATCCCTCCATACAGACCCCCCACCCCCTTTTCTCCTTCCCTGGGGCCTCCCCAACCCATTCCCTGCTCAGGTGCTCCCCAGGATTTCTGACCCAGGAACTGGGGATGAGGGAGCATGGCACAAAACTGAGGAAAATGAGGAAAACAGAGAAATAAAGAGAGGAAAAGTCAAGGGCAGGGGAGGTCACAAAAGCAGAGCGACCCAGGAGCCCCATGTGATGCCGGCCCAGGAAACGAGCACCCCAGGGGGGCAGCGCTGGTCCCTGGGTCACACCAAAATCTGAGACACCCAGGGAAGGAGCTGTGACCCAGGGGCTGCCCAGCCACTGCGCATCCCAGCACACTCATTCCCCTGGGAGCCCAACCATGGGACTCCCATTCCATATGTCCCACCTTCCCTGGGACTTCCATTCCTGGGACCCATCCCATGATCACAAATCCCTGGAGGCCACGTTGTTCTGGGACCCTCATCCCTGAGTCTGAATCAACCCAACCCTTGGGACCCCCATTCTCATGGGACCCCATCCATGGTACTCCAGTGCCCTGGACACCCATCCTTGGCCCCCTGCACCACCTCAGCTTCCAAATTCTGGAAACATCCTGTTCCTGTCATGTCACACTATCACCCCCATGTTACCACCCTGCCCCCACCAAGGGCCACCTACACATGAGGACGAGACGTGACCTCGCTTCCTGTCCCTTCATCGGAAGAGCCACCACCCAGGGGACAGGTGGCCACAGCAGCGAGTGACAGCCAGTGCCCATGGCCGGGGACAGCGGGATGGCCGGGAAGGTGGCGCTGCTCCTGTGGGGTGAGTGCCCCGGGCACGGGCCTGACGGCCCGGGGATGGGCCCCGGTGAGGCAGAGAGCGGTGGGGAGGGGGCACAGGGGGGCTGCGGGGTCCCCTGAGGTCCCCAAGGCCAGCAGAGCCAGGGCATGGGCATGGAGCCCAGTGTGAGCAGAGTCGTGGGGTGGCCCTGGGGACAGGAAGAGGGGAACTGGGATGTGGGGATGGGAACAGGGGGATCGAGATGGGGGGACAAGGATGTGGCAAAAGGAACCTTGGGGCTGGGGCAGCTGTAGGGACAGGGACAGGGAGACAGGGATGCAGGGCCAGGGACAAGGGCCACGTCCCATGCAGATGGGCCATGGGGACAGGGGCCATGGGAATGGGGTCACGGACACAGGGCCATGGGGATGTGGCCGTGGGGACAGGTGCTGTAGGGCTGGGGGAGGTGACCTGTGCACACATGGGGTGTCCACAGTGTCCCCATGTCCTGCCTCAGCCCAGGGTGACCGAGGTGTCCCTGTGCTCAAACCCTCCGTGCTACACCAGTGTTCCCGTGGGGACACTTTGGGGACAGACACCACACCAGGTGCCCCAGGTGCTGCTGTCCCCATGGTGCCACCCCCAGCCAGCCCTGTCCCTTCTCCCTTCCAGCCCAGACCCTCGGCCTCGCTGGTGAGTCCTCGGGGGATGCCATGTCCCTGCCCCGCTGTCCCCAGCCCCGTGGTGGCCCTGCCAGGCTGGTGTCCCCTGTCACCCGCAGGTGCCCAGAGCCCCCAGCTCCTGGTGGAGCCCCCCTGGAGGCCGGCGGTGCTGTGGGACCGGGTGACACTGACCTGCTGTCACGATCCGCTATTAATGCAGAGCGGGGGTCGTGATGGTTCTTTTGATCTCAAAGGTGCAAACAGGCAAAATGCAGGGGACAAAATCAGTTTATTCAACAACAGAAAATCAGTTTAGTCAACAACAGCAATGCATTTCATCAAATGCCAACAATTCAGTTACGGTAAAGGGGAGAGGTACAGGGTAAGGAAAGGGGAAGGAAAGGAAGGGATGGGAGAATAGCTACCAACAGACGAGACGGGCGTCCTCACGGGTCATCCGATAGACGAGTCCTCGTCCGTGGGGAGATCTCAGGGGTCTTCATCAGTGGAGAGATCTCAAAGGGTCTTTTCCAGAGGGTCGCTCTTTTATAGTCCTTCTCCAAAGCGAGTGGCCTCTGGCCAAAAGGTGGGAAGATTTATGGACTATTGTGTGGTGCTGCAGGAGACAGGTACGGACAAGCAGTCCTCAGTTGGTACAACACAGTCTCTGGTTGGTGCCACGACAGCACGGTCCAGTGAACACAATACACCAGCACACAGTCATGAGCATCCACCTTGGCCCGGCCAGTAAACCATTGTTGGGAGTCAGCCTGGGTGGGGGCCCTCGAGGTCTCCTTGCGACGGTCGGGAGGCAAAGTCGAGGGGAACTTCGGACCGACCCTTACACCACCCCGTGACTCACGATCGTCGTCAAGAGCGCCCTTTTGTAGAGTTGTAGTGAAGTCTTCAGTTGTGGTGTCTTCAGGACTCGTCCCCGTTGGTAGCATATCCCAGAAAAACAGAGACAGGAGAGTAGGAAAAAGATAAGGGACAGGATAAGGAAAAGGAGAAAAGGGAAAACAAAACAGATCAATTATGTTCAATTTTGTTGATTGCTACCGACTTCAAACAATTTGTTCAATTTTTGATTAGAAATAAATCAATTTTTAAAGCAAGTTTTTGATTAAACAATTCTAATTAAAAAAAAAAAAAAAAAAGAAAATATTCATTTTTTATTTTATTTGAAACCTTGTGTCAATAACCCTGGGGATGTCAACAGTAGCCGATCTGGGTATATCTGTCACAGATGCCAATTGTGTTAATCGTTTCGTTATTCTCCAAGTCATGATGTATAGAATTGCTGACAAAACAAAACCAATTAAAACTAAAATCAAGAGAACAATGGTGGGATGACACAATTTGTTCAGGATACCTGTAGCAGTAGGTGACCACCCAAATAGAGTATCCCACCACCTGTGTTCAGCATCTGCCTTTACTCTTTCTAAAACACGATGTATTTTTTCCACATTGTGATGAACAGCTATTAGAGTTTTCTGTCCGTTTTTCTTGATCCTGTCCAAAATTTCGATCAGATCTTGGTGGAGCAACAATTGCTTCACCAGAGAGAGGTTCATTCCAATTGGAGTGGGCAATAGATGGTGGATCAGTGTGTAATTTGACTGCAAAAGATGGTGAGAAGTAACTGGGGCTACATAGGAAAAATCACATCCTGAAATCCTAGTAAAGTTGCAGACACAAAAGTTTGAATGATTTTTAGTATTCAGTACCAAATTTTCTATAAAAACACTATCACAAGCGGTTCTAAAGCATACACATCCATTGCCTATATATACTAATACAGTTTCAGGAATCTCATTTGGATGGATTTCAAAGTTACAAACATTCTGTTCTGTGTCCAAGCAGATATCTTGAGCTCTAATTGCATTACTTTCACAGATAAACCCTTGTTGTTCCCGGACAATGCAAGTTTCCAAATTGACAGTTTGCCACCTCCCACCGATTTGACAGGCCCATTCCCTATGCTCGAAAGGATAGAGAATAGCTCCATCATGGTTCAACCCTAATGCAATGATGGGGAATATTGAATGCACTGAAGCATTACGAATCGTCAGTACAAAGGCTGTGGCAATGCTTGTGCTGGGATCATAGGTAAAATTTACTAAGTTCCACCAGGACTGGAATTCTTTTTCAAAATCAGTGGCACTGTCCCAGACTATTTTTCGGATTTCAGTGGGAAAAGTGCCTTCCTCACCTTCTCTTATAATTAAAGCAGCAACTGACTGCATCCACAACTGGGCCTGGATACAACTGAGAACAACCATTGTTGGGCTCCCAAAGCTGTTAAGGCTGTTTGTAGGGGCCGTTGTAATTTGGTTACATCTCCAGCTGTGGTAGCCAATTTATTCATTAGTACTTCCGAATCGATGCTATTCAAAATTCCCAATCCTGTTCCCACAACACCGGTTATGTCTCTTGCCATTCGTTTTTTAGCAGGATTTCGTTTCCGCAGCCAGGTTGTCCATCCCTCAAAAGAAGTTTGTAGAAAGGGTGAACAAGCTGGTTGGACTTCTGAGACATTATTTTGCATCAATAATTTGATTTGTTTGAGAGACCATGCCGGATTGTTGGCCAGTTTTTCTAATTACATAAGGTCCAAATTGAAAAATTGCAGGGCTTAGCACAACCGGTGGTTGGGTAGTAGGTGTTACAACATTAACATCAAGTTCTCCCCAGTATTTTGTATCATTTTTCCCACACATGATTTTATAGGAAAATTGTACAGCAGTTAGGTTTAGCCAACAGTCTTGATTTTGGGGTTTGCAATATAAAGTCCGGCCATGAGATCCTATGCCATAACTGTATGCAGGTTCGGTGAGGGATCCAGTTGCTAATTTACAAGTTATTGCGACATCATCACCTTGTGTCACCACGAAAGGAGGAAAAACCTTGGTTTGTCATCCAACACTAAGGGGGGTGCTTCTTCATGTCCCTCGGTGTTCTTCTGTGAAAAGTAAACACAAACAGAGTCTGCCTCCAGGAGGCAGGAGATTAAAATGATGGAACTATCCAGTGTGTAGCGTGAACTGGAATTCTGTTAACTTCCCAATCATTTTGCTGCTGAAAAGGAAGCCACTCTGTACCTCCTTTAAACACAGCATAGGAGTCAGTGTAGATGTAAACAAGAGAGATATTCTGTACCTCAAGTTGGAAGACACTCCAAACAACTGTCAGCTCACCGGTCTGAGAGCTGCCTTCTCCCTCAGTAAAAATTTGTTCACCAGCAGAAGTGGGGAGGGCTACTGCCCTGTATTTCCCCACCTTTCCCTCTCGTTTGGCAGAAGCATAAGTGAACCAAGAATTTGCTGATTGTTCAGGGGAGAAAGGAGTGGCTACTTTACTTACCAAGGCAGGTTTGTCATGGCTATTTGCCAAGCTCTCAGTTTCTTGTATTGCCAGATTTTTTACAGCTCTTTCTATCACTAAGAAGATGTTACAGTAATGTTTTATCTGGGCATACCACTTCCCAACTGAGGATCTCTGGGCCACCCCGTCAGGGGGAGGGGTCTCAATAGTGACTGCGATGTGTTTTCTCCAGAACACTAATAATTCTAGATCCTGTTGGATATCTTTCCTGGATTCAGGCAATTTAATTTGATCCAGGGAGGTTAGAATATCAGGTGGAATACATGTCATACTTCCTTTCCACCAAATTCCCAAAAACTTCACCTCCTGAGAAGGTTTTTGAATTTTCTCTGCGGAAATTTGCAAATCAGGGTTTTCCAAATGAGAGATTATTTTTTGTTGGGTATCCCCCACTACTTTTATTTCATCCCCTCCCACCAGAATATCATCAATGTATTGATAGACAGCTGTATTGTCAGGTTTGGGTATCTTTTCTAATTCCTGGGCTAAAGTGTGGTGGGCCGAAGTGGGAGAATGTTCAGACCCTTGGGAAAGCCCAGCCCAGGTGAACTGCTTTGGCTCAACTCCCAGAGCCTGTGCAGGAGATTGATTTGGTGCATTGTTCAGAACTTGTGGAGAAGTTTGCTCTGGTACACTGCCCAGAACCTGTGGAGAAGGTTGCTCGGGGGGTGCATCACTAATATAATCATATTCTATTTTAATCACAGGTTTCAAGTTGGAGCAGCAGTGTTCCCCACAATTTTTCATCAAAATTGGGTCTTTTGGAGAGTACATTGGATTAATGTGAATAGCTTCCTTCTCCTGTGTTCCTTTTGGTGAATCAGCATGCTTTGAATTTTCGTCCCATTCTTCTCTTAAGGCAGCTTTTAACAAATTATTTTCATCTCGCAACAAATGGTTCTCATTCCTTTCTTGATCTAATTGTTTTTGCAAAATTTGAACAAGATTTTGCAGAGAGTCTATAATTGTTCTTTCCTCATTTCTGCGCTCAGAGCGAGTTTCTATAGCTGCCGTAAGACAAGCTCCTAAAACCGAGCAGAGTATGGTTTTATCTTTGCCCAGTTTGAACTTTGACTCATGTTGCAGAGAATATATTCTATCAATCACATTCTCCAGATTAAACCAATTATTGTTCGCCCATTCCTCCCCACCTTGGGACGGTCTGGCGCTATACTTAGCTAATAGAGCATAAAATGCAGTTTTATCTGTTACAGTGGAATTCTCAGTCATTTTGTGAAGGGATAAGTAAAAACCACAACAGGGAGGTCTATTGCTTAAGTTACCACACACAACGAAACAGCTTCCGCTGTGTGCCCCCCTTCGCTTCCCTGTGTGGGTGAAGAGACCAAACTACTTGGGAGGTACTCCTTAGTTACCAAAACACCAGGTTGTCTCTTCACTGCACCAAGTAGTCAAACATCATAAAAAACAACAAAACAACAACAACAGCAACAACAACAGTGTCCCGCCTTTTGCACCAGTAGATCTTTTGTGAAATTCTGACGACAGAGCCCTCAAGCGAGTCTGGGGATGCTCCACACCAAGGTGTCTGCAGTCTGCGGGAAATCAGAAAAACCCCCCTTGCTTTCTAGACAGGCTCACCCATCCAAGGTGGCCAGCTAGGTGCGGCTGGAGTAAGACTTCCTTCCCCTGCTACAGACTACAGACAACCTTGCATCCCTTCTGTCTGCCAGAAAATCCTGTCCGTGACGCCAATTTAATGTCACGATCCGCTATTAATGCAGAGCGGGGGTCGTGATGGTTCTTTTGATCTCAAAGGTGCAAACAGGCAAAATGCAGGGGACAAAATCAGTTTATTCAACAACAGAAAATCAGTTTAGTCAACAACAGCAATGCATTTCATCAAATGCCAACAATTCAGTTACGGTAAAGGGGAGAGGTACAGGGTAAGGAAAGGGGAAGGAAAGGAAGGGATGGGAGAATAGCTACCAACAGACGAGACGGGCGTCCTCACGGGTCATTCGATAGACGAGTCCTCGTCCGTGGGGAGATCTCAGGGGTCTTCATCAGTGGAGAGATCTCAAAGGGTCTTTTCCAGAGGGTCGCTCTTTTATAGTCCTTCTCCAAAGCGAGTGGCCTCTGGCCAAAAGGTGGGAAGATTTATGGACTATTGTGTGGTGCTGCAGGAGACAGGTACGGACAAGCAGTCCTCAGTTGGTACAACACAGTCTCTGGTTGGTGCCACGACAGCACGGTCCAGTGAACACAATACACCAGCACACAGTCATGAGCATCCACCTTGGCCCGGCCAGTAAACCATTGTTGGGAGTCAGCCTGGGTGGGGGCCCTCGAGGTCTCCTTGCGACGGTCGGGAGGCAAAGTCGAGGGGAACTTCGGACCGACCCTTACACCTGCCAGGGCTCGGGGACCGCCGGTGACACCACCTGGTACAGGAACGGGCAGAGATGGGGACAGGAGGGGCGCGACAGCTTCACTGTCACCGGGAATGGCACGTACCACTGTCAGAGACCCGGCAGTGGGCTCAGCCTCGCCGTGATGGTGTCAGATGGTGAGGGGGGATCTGAAATGCTCAGGGTGGCTCCCTGATAGGTCTGCGTGAGCTCCACTCCGTGGGTGGCCTCACAGCCCTCGTGTGGTCAGAGCCTGACCCCTGCACACAGGCACATCCCAGTGCATCCCAGTGCATCCCAGTGTGGTGGGACCCCTGTGGTGACATCTGTGCCACGGGGTTGCTCCTGGTGTCCCTGGGACCCTCCCTCGCAGTGGACACTCCAGCCAGATGTCCCCGCTGCCATGGGCACCCACTTTGGAGCTGTCTCGGGCTCCTCAGTGTGACGGGACCCTCCTGTCCCACAGAGCCGCTGGTGCTGCAGGCGCCAGCACGGGCGCTGCTGGAGGGGGACACGGTGACACTGCGCTGCCGGGGCCGGCCGGACAAGCCTGTCACCATGGTCCGATTTTACCAGGACGAGAAGGATCTGGGAGAGTCCCTCCAGGGTTCCGAGTTGTCCCTGTCCCCCCTGCGGCTGCACAAGAGCGGCCGCTACCGCTGTGGGGACTGGGTGAGCTCAGGACTGTCAGTGTCAGCACCGGTGACAGTGACAGTGCACGGTGAGCACCCCACAGCCCCACCCCGACACCCCCACAGCCCCTCCCCAGGCACTCGGGGTCACAAATCCCCCTCCCATCTCCACTGAGCTCACGCCTGTCTTGGTGCTGGAGGGTCCCCCCGAGCTCCCCGAGGGGTCCCCCCTCAATCTCAGCTGCCTCAGCACCCCCTGCTCCCTGCGGCCCCCAGCCCCCCTCCTGTACCGCTTCTACCGGCACGGGCAGTTGGTGGGGGGCCCGCAGGGGTCCCCGCAGCTCCTGGTGCCCGCCGTGGGGGTCTCCCACTCGGGGAATTACAGCTGCGAGGAGCGCTCCGAGGGGGGGGCCGTGTGGAAGAGCAGCGCCCGGCTCGGCGTCACGGTGCGCAGTGAGTGCGGGGATGGGCACGGGGAGCCCCCACAGTGGGCACGGGACCCCCACCTGGCTACATCCCTGACCCCCAGAAATTTTTCTTGTGCCCCCTTGCCTCTGCCCGGTGTCCCCCCATCGCTCTCTGTGTCCCCTCACCCCTCCATGAGGTGACCCCATCCACCACATTTCCCCATCAAACCCATCCCTCCCGTCCCCCCTCCACTCACAACGGGTGCCAGCCCCTCCCCCCGGCCTCAGCCCTGTCTGTGTCCCCGCAGTGCCCGTGGCCAATGCCACCATCACCCCCGGTCCCCCGGCACTCCAGGTGCGTCCAGGTGACCCCGTGACCCTGAGCTGCTCGGTGCAGGTGGGCTCAGCCCCTGTCACCTTCACCTGGCTGCGTGACGGGCACGAGGTGGCCCGGGGTCCCCTCCTGGAGCTTGGGGCCGTCGATGTGGGACATTCGGGCACCTACCAGTGCGTGGCCACCAACCAGCTGGGACAGGACGGGCACCGCGTGTTCCGGGCACTCAGCCCAGAGCTGGCCCTGGAGGTGACACCACAGGGACACTGGATCACAGGTGGGGTCACACGGGCTCACTGGGATTGCAGGAGCCCTGCAGTGACAGGTGACCCTGATGTGTCCCTTCTGTCCCCAGCAGTAGCCGCAGGCCTTGGCGGGTCCCTCCTCTTCCTGCTCCTGCTCGTGGCTGGAGCTGTGGGCTGGCACCGGTGCCACAACAGGGGTGGGTGACAATGGTGACAATGGGGACAACAAGGACCCCCGGAGCTGGGGGGACACCTAAATGTGGGGGTGATGGGGTGGCACCCAGAGCCCCTGACTTGGGCAGTGCTGAGAGCTCAGGACCTTTGCTCAGGGTCCGGAAGGATTTGGGGGGGTGTTGGAGGGACTTGCAGGGATTTTGGGGGTTCCTTCAGTGATCCCAGGGGAATTTGGATGCTCCCCCTTCCTGTCAGGCTTGAGCTTCTGGGTGCTCAGGGGGTCCAGAGAACTGGGGTGGTTCAGGGGTTCTGGGGGGCTCTAGGGATGCTCAGGCGTCCTGGGGGAAACTGAGGGTGCAGTGGGGTTTGATGATTCCTGAGAGGGGTCCGGGCCATGGGGACCCCACAGTTACCCCTCCCCTCTTTCCTTTGCAGCTGTCAGGAAGCAGCAGGAAAGGTGAGTGGGGGGCTCAAACCACACTCTCGCTTTTCACCCCAACCCTCAAGACCTCCCATCCCCCCCACACATCCCCTTGATTCCCTCAGGGTCCCCCCGGAGCCCCCGGCCCCCCCAGAGGAGGGGGAGGTGCTGTACACCCACGTCGTGGTCACCAAGCAGACGGGGGGTGAGTCCGGGCTGGGACACAGGGACACGTCACCCATGGGTGTCCCCGTGCCCAGATGCCACAGCCAGTGTCTCTCGCAGTGTCCCCCTGTGCCACCACACTCCAGGATCCCGAGGTGACCTACGCAGAGCTGGCAGCAACCCATGGGCGACCACGGGAATGTGGGGACATCTACGGGAATGTGCTGTGACACTCGGGGCATGGCTGGGAACTGGGGGAACTGGGGGAACTAGGGACACTGGGGGACTCCACCCATGGGCAAACCCCCGTGGGTGTTCCCCCCACGGCTCCTGTGGGTTCCCATCATTCATGGGTAGGTGGGCACAAGTGAGGGGTCACCAGGGCACCCAGAGCTCCCCATGGCCTCTGAACCCCCAAGGGCCTCCCCACCCCCCTTCCACTCCCCCCAGTGCCTCCCCATTCCACATCCAAGTGCTCCCAGTACCTTCAGAGATTTCCCCATTCCCTCCCCACCGTGCTCCCAGTACCCCCAAGGGCTTCCTGTTTCCCCTCCCAGTGCCTCTCCATTGCTCCCAGTAGATCCAGGTGGTTCCCATTCTCTCTCCCAGTTCCCCTGTACTCCCAGTGCCTCTGCAATGCCCCTCTCAGCACTCCCAGTACACCCACGGCTCCTCATCCCTCCTCCCAGTGCCCGGGGAACACAGGACTCGTTTCCCTCTTTTTGGCACCAAAATGCAGCTTTTTGGTTCAACTGGCAGAGACGGTGTTTCTTTGTTCAGCTCTGTTGTGCTTTAGGAATGGGATTCTCCAATTTTGGGCTGCCACTCTAAACCAGGGCTCTGGATTCCCTTCTGCCCTGTCTCAAACCCCTCCTGTGCCGTGTTCCCCACACCATGAGGTCACAAAGGCCCTGGGGGAGTTCTGCAGCCTCCCCCTTTCCCAGGGCACTGGGGATCAGGCCATGGCACAGGGTGAGGTGTCAGGGACAGGAAAAGTTGGATGTCTCGAGACATTTTGGGACACCTGTGTGTGGCAGGGATGGGTCAGGCCTTGCTGTTGGTGACACAGGGCCCCGTGTGTCAGTCAGTCTGTCAGCCATGGCACTCTGGGGACAGAGTGACGCTCTGCCAAACCCAGCTCCTGAGGGGCCGAGGGACCAGGAGTCCCACCTTGGCAGAAGGATCTTGGTGGCCCAAGGGCTTCAAAGGCAGAGCGTGAGGTGGCCCAGTGTCTGAGCCTGTCTGCTCTTGGAGTGTCTGCCCCATCCACGCTGGATCCCAGGAGCTGGAAACTGTCTTGGTTTAAAAGAGAAACGTCTGCCAAGGAAAGCAGGAACCTTCCTGGAATGGAAATAGGAGCCGTCCCTCCAAATTGCTATAAGTGTGAAAATTATGGGGCTTGCAGGCAAAATTGTAAGAAAAGGAATAACAGCTCATTGCTGGGAAATTTATAGAATGGAACAGAACAAACAACAACACGAGAAGATAAATTTCCAACGCGCTCAGGGCAGTTTCTTCATCTTCGGTGCAGTTCTGGCCACGGCCAGCAGGGGGCGCTGCAGGGAGCACTCCCGGCCAGCAGGGGGCGCTGCAGGGAGCAATCCCGACCAGCAGGGGGCGGTGCAGGGAGCAATCCCGGCCAGCAGGGGGCGGTGCAGGGAGCAATCCCGGCCAGCAGGGGGCGGTGCAGGGAGCAATCCCGGCCAGCAGGGGGCGCTGCAGGGAGCAATCCCGGCCAGCAGGGGGCGCCCCGGTGCCGCTCGAACCCCTCAGGGGCCATGGCGGCCTCGGGCGGGAGGGACCAGGGGAAATCGCTCCTTTTGCAAACTCACGCTTTGCACCAATCGCTCCCGGCACCAGCACCGGCAGCGCCCGGGCAGAAGAGACCAAGGCAGCAGCTTGGATCCCAGTGCCCAGGGGCAGCGGAGCAGTGTCCCGGGGCCAGGCACACACCCTGCGCAACACCCGCCACCGCTCTCCCTGATCCCCAACGCAAGGAAGGCACCACCCAACCCCAGGCAGCTCTCAGCTCCACAACAGCACCTCTCGGGCCTTTCCAGCACAACTCCTGAAAACCCTCAGCCTTTCACTGCCTTTTCCTCCTCCAGCCCTGGCACAGCAGCTTTGGGAATGCTGAATTCCCCTGGGATGCTGAGGAAAGCAGGTGCTCCTTGCTGACACTGCCAGGGCTCCTCAGGGGCTCCACAGCTCGTTTGGAGCTGCTGCTCTTCCTGGGCCACTGCTGGTCCCGATACTGCAGCCCCAGGAGAGGGAGGTGGAGCAGACTCTTAACGAGCTGTTGGAATTTGGGCCGGGGGTCCTGAAGTTCAGCTCTGCTGCTAAACCATCCCTGTGCACAAACACTCGGCTCTGCTGCCCCTCCCGGGGATTTTGGGCTTCTGTGGCAGCACTGGACACATTTAGGGGATGACAGGGTCCCAGCTCTGCCAACAAGAATTTTTTTGGTTGGCGGCAAGGTTTTGTGGAGCTTCTCACCTTGGCCACTGCACAGGGATGGGCATTGGCCAGCCCTGCTCTGGCCAGCCCCAGCTGGCAGCCAGGACCTGAGGCTCCCCCCGCCCCCTTGGCTTTGATTCTCGCAGCTCTCGAGCTGCTGCAAAGGTGACAATTCTGGGGGGGAAAAGGCGTGGCTGTGGTTTGCTCAGCTCTGCAAGAAGCACAAAACCCAGGTTGAGCCCAAGCCGTGGCTCTGCGAGGGCCTTTGATGGTTTTCAGAGCAGGGCTGGCTGGAAACCCCCCCTGCAGGGGCAGCTGCGAGGGAACCAGTGCGGAAATGCAGCAATTGATCATCTGGTCCCTGTGCCCAAGGCACTGAGAGAGCCCCAGAACTGCTGCAAATGCCACAAGGATCTGCTCAACGACCTGACCGGGACCCTCCTCCTTCCTGAGCTGAGCAGGCAGAGCTGAACAAACCAAAACCATTTCTGCCGCTTTAATCCAAAAGCTGCGTTTGTGTCCAATAAGAGGGACAAGGGTCCTGTGCCCCCTGGCACTGGGGGAGGGAATGGGGAGCCCTGGGAGTACTGGGAGCACTGGGAGCACTGGAACGGGGAGCTCTGGGCAGCCGCACATGGGACTTCCCACTCATGGCCACCTTCAGGGAAGGATGGGCACCCACGGGAGCCTCGAGGGGGGAAGCAAGGGAAGTGCCCTCGGGTAGGGACCTCCAGTGCCCCCAGTGTCACAGCACGTTCTCGTAGATGTTACTGGGGTTCTGCTGTCGCCCGTGGAGTGGTGGGAGCTCCTCGTAGTCACCTGGGGGAAGGTGATGGGGGGTCACTGAGAGAGACTCCGGGGTTGGGGACCTGGGTGGGGGTGACACCCGTGGGTGACGTGTCCCTGTGCCCCCCTGTACTCACCCCCTGCCCTCTCGGTGCCCACGATGTGCGGGTCCAGCACCGCCCCCTCCTCCGGGGGGGCCGAGGGCTCCTGGGGAGGCCTGCGGGGATAAGGGGGGGTCTGTCGGGGTGCGGGGCTTCCTGCGCTGAGGGTAAAATGGGGGGTCAGACCTGGAGACCCCCACTCACCTTTCCTGCTCCTTCCTGAGGGCTGCAAAGGAAAGAGGGGGGAGGGGTGACTGAGGGGGCCTCAGGGCCCTTGAACACCCTCGGGACCCCTGACTGCCCCCTGAGCCCCCAAACTCCCCCAAAACCCCTGACAGAACCCCCAACATCCCTGCACGACCCTCCAGGGTCTCCCCAAATCCCCCAGGAGCCCCAGCTGAGGTCTCTGGGGGCTCAGCTTCACCCAAGTCAGGAGCTGTTGGTGACACCCTATGGCCCCCCCACTCTGGTGACTTCACCCCAATTCCTGGGACCCCCATGTCCCCCCATTGTCACCCACCCCGGCGGTGCCACCAGCGACAGCCCCCGATGACAGCCAGGAGCAGGAGCAGGTACAGGAGGGCCCTGCCGACATTCACAGCCACTGCCGGGGACAGAGGGGGACACAGCGGGGTCACCCTGAGCCCCGGGGGTCCCGAACAGCCCGGTGAGCCCGTGTGACCCCACCTGTGATCCAGTGTCCCTGTGGTGTCACCTCCAGGGCCAGCTCTGGGCTGAGTGCCCGGAACACGCGGTGCCCGTCCTGTCCCAGCTGGTTGGTGGCCACGCACTGGTAGGTGCCCGAATGTCCCACATCGACGGCCCCAAGCTCCAGGAGGGGACCCCGGGCCACCTCGTGCCCGTCACGCAGCCAGGTGAAGGTGACAGGGGCTGAGCCCACCTGCACCGAGCAGCGCAGGGTCACGGGGTCACCTGGGCGCACCTGGAGTGCCGGGGGACCGGGGGTGATGGTGGCATTGGCCACGGGCACTGCGGGGACACAGACAGGGCTGAGGCCGAGGGAGGGGCCGGCACCCGGTGTGGGGGGAAGGGGGACGGGAGGGATGGGTTTGATGGGGAAATGTGGTGGATGGGGACACCCCATGGAGGGGTGAGGGGACACAGAGAGCGATGAGGGGACACAGGGCAGAGGTGGGGGGCACAGGAGAGATTTCTGAGGGTCGGGGATGTAGCCAGGTGGGGGTCCCGTGGGGGCTGTGGGGGCTCCCCGTGCCCATCCCCGCACTCGCTGCGCACCGGACCCACCCTCGGAGCGCACCTCGCAGCTGTAATTCCCCGAGTGGGAGACCCCCACGGCGGGCACCAGGAGCTGCGGGGACCCCTGCGGGCCCCCCACCAACTGCCCGTGCCGGTAGAAGCGGTACAGGAGGGGGGCTGGGGGCCGCAGGGGGCTGGGGGTGCTGAGGCAGCTGAGATTGAGGGGGGACCCCTCGGGGAGCTCGGGGGGACCCTCCAGCACCAAGACAGGCGTGAGCTCAGTGGAGATGGGAGGGGGATTTGTGACCCCGAGTGCCTGGGGAGGGGCTGTGGGGGTGTCGGGGTGGGGCTGTGGGGTGCTCACCCTGCACTGTCACTGTCACCTGCGCAGATTCCTTCCACCCCCAGATTCCCATCCAGCCCCTGCAGTGGTAGCGGCCGCTGTGGTTCAGCCCCAGAGGGGACAGGGACAGCTCGGGGCCATCGCCGCTCGTCCCCAGTTTGTTCCCGTCGCGGTAGAAGGACACCCAGGTGACCGAATTTTCACGCCAGCCCCGGCAGCGCAGTGTCACCGTGTCCCTCTCCAGCAGCGCCCGCGCCGGCACCTGCAGCACCAGCCAGTCTGTGGGACAGGGGGGACCTGTCACAGCCGATGTCACCAGAACCCCCCATTGGGTCACAGCAGGGGTCTCCAATTCCAGCACGGGGATCCCCCTGCACTGGGATGCTCTGGGATGTCCCCAGAGCAGGGGACAGGCTCTGGTCACACCAGGGGTGACCCATGGAGCTGAGCCCACCCTGAGCCCTCGGGGTCCCCGCGGGTGCCAGGCTGGGGACACCCAAATCTCTCTCACCAATTGAGACTGTCAGTCGGCGGCTGAACCTGGTCCCGGGTCTCTCACACCGGTAGGTGCCATTCTCGGTGACAGTGAAGCTGTCGCTTCTCTCCTGTCCCCATCTCTGCCCGTTCCTGTACCAGGTGGTGTCACCGGCGGTCCCCGAGCCCTGGCAGGTCAGTGTCACCCGGTCCCACAGCACCGCCGGCCTCCAGGGGGGCTCCACCAGGAGCTGGGGGCTCTGGGCACCTGCGGGTGACAGGGGACACCAGCCTGGCAGGGCCACCACGGGGCTGGGGACAGCGGGGCAGGGACATGGCATCCCCCGAGGACTCACCAGCGAGGCCGAGGGTCTGGGCTGGAAGGGAGAAGCGACAGGGCTGGCTGGGGGTGGCACCGTGGGGACAGCAGCACCTGGGGCACCTGGTGTGGTGTCTGTCCCCAAACTGTCCCCACGGGAACACTGGTGCAGCACGGAGGGTTTGAGCACAGGGACACCTCGGTCACCCTGGGCTGAGGCAGGACATGGGGACACTGTGGACACCCCATGTGTGCACAGGTCACCTCCCCCAGCCCTACTGCACCTGTCCCCACGGCCACATCCCCATGGCCCTGTGCCCGTGACCCCATTCCCATGGCACCTGTCCCCATGGCCCATCTGCATGGGACGTGGCCCTTGTCCCTGGCCCTGCATCCCTGTCTCCCTGTCCCTGTCCCCACAGCTGCTCCAGCCCCAAGGTTCCTTTTGCCACATCCTTGTCCCCCCATCTCGATCCCCCTGTTCCCATCCCCACATCCCAGTTCCCCTCTTCCTGTCCCCAGGGCCACCCCACGACTCTGCTCACACTGGGCTCCATGCCCATGCCCTGGCTCTGCTGGCCTTGGGGACCTCAGGGGACCCCGCAGCCCCCCTGTGCCCCCTCCCCACCGCTCTCTGCCTCACCGGGGCCCATCCCCGGGCCGTCAGGCCCGTGCCCGGGGCACTCACCCCACAGGAGCAGCGCCACCTTCCCGGCCATCCCGCTGTCCCCGGCCATGGGCACTGGCTGTCACTCGCTGCTCTGGCCACCTGTCCCCTGGGTGGCGGCTTCGCGGGAAAAAGGGAAGGAAGCGAGCTCAGATTTTATCTCATCGTGTTGTTGTCCCTTGGGGGGGACAGGGTGGCCCCAAGCTTGGGACAGGCTGTGGGCGGGGTGGGGACAGCCTGGGGACAAGGCTGGGTGGCACAAGGTGGGACATGGGGTTCCCAGGAGTGGGGGGCTCAGAGGGTTTGGGGAGCCAGGGATGGGAGTACCAGGGGAATGGGGGTCCTGAGGAGGGGGAGTCACAAGGGCTGTGGGTCCCAGGGATCAGGGTACCATGGAGGGTCCTGGGACAATCAGGGTTCTGGGCGCAGGGGTTGTAGGGAAGGGCATTTGGGGGAGAGGGTTCCGTGGGAATTTGGGGGAGAGGGTTCCTTGGGAATTGGGGTCCCCGGCCATGGAGATCCTGAGGAATGGCAGCCCTGGGATGGGGGTCCCAAAGAGGGGGGACATAAGGAATGGGGGTTCCATGGCTGAGTTCCCAGGGGAATGTGGGTCCCAGGGATGGGCAGTGTCTGGGCAGGCCCGTGGGTCACAGCTCCTTCCCTGGGTGCCTCAGATTTTGGGGTGACCCAGGGCCCAGCCCTGCCCGCCCAATGTGTTGGTGGCCTGGGGTCAGCCCAGGCAGATTCCGAGGGGCTCTGGGTCTGTGTCCCCCACACTGGGGAGGCTCTGGGGATCCTCGGAGCCCCTCCAGCCCTGGGACTCCCCCTCCTCAGGACCCCCATTGCCCTGGACCCCATCCCTGGCTCCCCACAGGCTCTGAGACCCCCACTCCTGGAAACTCCATGTCCCACCTTGTGCCACCCAGCCTTGTGGCCACCCTGCACACACCCTGTCCCCGGCGTGGGGCCACCCTGCCCTCACCGTGTGTCACCACCACAGTGCAATGAGATCTGAGCTCGCTTCCTTCCCCTTTTTCCACAGAGCCGCCACCCAGGGGACAGGTGGCCACAGCAGCGAGTGACAGCCAGTGCCCATGGCCGGGGACAGCGGGATGGCCGGGAAGGTGGCGCTGCTCCTGTGGGGTGAGTGCCCCGGGCACGGGCCTGACGCCCCGGGGATGGGCCCCGGTGAGGCAGAGAGCGGTGGGGAGGGGGCACAGGGGGGCTGCGGGGTCCCCTGAGGTCCCCAAGGCCAGCAGAGCCAGGGCATGGGCATGGAGCCCAGTGTGAGCAGAGTCGTGGGGTGGCCCTGGGGACAGGAAGAGGGGAACTGGGATGTGGGGATGGGAACAGGGGGATCGAGATGGGGGGACAAGGATGTGGCAAAAGGAACCTTGGGGCTGGGGCAGCTGTGGGGACAGGGAGACAGGGATGCAGGGACAGGGACAAGGGCCACGTCCCATGCAGATGGGCCATGGGGACAGGTGCCATGGGAATGGGGTCACGGGCACAGGGCCATGGGGATGTGGCCGTGGGGACAGGTGCTGTAGGGCTGGGAGAGGTGACCTGTGCACACATGGGGTGTCCACAGTGTCCCCATGTCCTGCCTCAGCCCAGGGTGACCGAGGTGTCCCTGTGCTCAAACCCTCCGTGCTACACCAGTGTTCCCGTGGGGACACTTTGGGGACAGACACCACACCAGGTGCCCCAGGTGCTGCTGTCCCCACGGAGCCACCCCCAGCCAGCCCTGTCGCTTCTCCCTTCCAGCCCAGACCCTCGGCCTCGCTGGTGAGTCCTCGGGGGATGCCATGTCCCTGCCCCGCTGTCCCCAGCCCCGTGGTGGCCCTGCCAGGCTGGTGTCCCCTGTCACCCGCAGGTGCCCAGAGCCCCCAGCTCCTGGTGGAGCCCCCCTGGAGGCCGGCGGTGCTGTGGGACCGGGTGACACTGACCTGCCAGGGCTCGGGGACCGCCGGTGACACCACCTGGTACAAGGACGGGCAGCGCTGGGGACAGGAAAGACGCGACAGCTTCCGTGTCACCGAGAGTGGCACCTACCGGTGTCAGAGACCCGGGACCAGGTTCAGCCGCCGACTGACAGTCTCAATTGGTGAGAGGGATTTGGGTGTCCCCAGCCTGGCACCCGCGGGGACCCCGAGGGCTCAGGGTGGGCTCAGCTCCATGGGTCACCCCTGGTGTGACCAGAGCCTGTCCCCTGCTCTGGGGACATCCCAGAGCATCCCAGTACAGGGGGATCCCCGTGCTGGAACTGGGGACCCCTGCTGTGACCCAATGGGGGGTTCGGGTGACATCGGCTGTGACAGGTCCCCCCTGTCCCACAGACGATCTGGTGCTACAGGTGCCGGCGCGGGCGCTGCTGGAGGGGGACACGGTGACACTGCGCTGCCGGGGCTGGCGGGACAATTCGGTCACCTCGGTGTCCTTCTACCGCGACGGGAACAAACTGGGGACGCTCCGCGATGGCACCGAGCTGTCCCTGTCCTCTCTGCAGCTGAACCACAGTGGCCGCTACCACTGCGGGGGCTGGATGGGAACCTGGGGGTGGATGGAATCTGTGCAGGTGACAGTGACAGTGCAGGGTGAGCACCCCACAGCCCTACCCCGACACCCCCACAGCCTTTACGGGACCCCTCAGCCCTCCCTGGGAACCCCCCTGCCAGTTCCAGGTCAGCGATGGTGACAGCGTGGCCGAGAGCCCCGCATTGAACGTCACTGTCCTGGGTGAGCGGGACCCTCGGGCTGAGGGTGACCCCACCCACGGCATCCCCAATTCCACACATTCCCATCCCACCTCATCCCCCCACACCATCCCCAGCCCAGCCCAGCTCACAGCCCCCAACACTGGGTGTCACAGACCAGGGCATCTGGGACCGTCTGGCTCCAGGGATCCCCACCCAGGATAACCAAGCCCTGCATCCCTAAGCCCAGCTGTCACATCCCCCACTGCACACCAGGTCACATTCACCCTGCTGAGCGTGACCCTCCCAGGGCACTGAGACCCTTGGCATTGGGGTGACGCCCCGTTGATGTGCCCCATGGACCCCATCACATCCCACCCACGCCATTCCGTGCCCCCCACCAGGTGACGGCCATCCCTGCCCTTGGACACAGCATCCCTCATCCCGCCCTCACCTCACCCTCATCCCATCCTCATCCCCCACCTCTCACCCATCACATGCCCTCATCCCACACCACATGATGACCCCCAGCACCACGGGGTCACTGTCCTGGGTGAAGGAGACCCTCTGTCCCCAGGTGCCACCATGCAGACTCCCTCATCCCCCCACACCGGGTGCCGGCCCCTCCCCCCGGCCTCAGCCCTGTCTGTGTCCCCGCAGTGCCCGTGGCCAATGCCACCATCACCCCCGGTCCCCCGGCACTCCAGGTGCGTCCAGGTGACCCCGTGACCCTGCGCTGCTCGGTGCAGGTGGGCTCAGCCCCTGTCACCTTCACCTGGCTGCGTGACGGGCACGAGGTGGCCCGGGGTCCCCTCCTGGAGCTTGGGGCCGTCGATGTGGGACATTCGGGCACCTACCAGTGCGTGGCCACCAACCAGCTGGGACAGGACGGGCACCGCGTGTTCCAGGCACTCAGCCCAGAGCTGGCCCTGGAGGTGACACCACAGGGACACTGGATCACAGGTGGGGTCACACGGGCTCACTGGGATTGCAGGAGCCCTGCAGTGACAGGTGACCCTGATGTGTCCCTTCTGTCCCCAGCAGTGGCCGCAGGCCTTGGCGGGTCCCTCCTCTTCCTGCTCCTGCTCCTGGCTGGAGCTGTGGGCTGGCACCGGTGCCACAACAGGGGTGGGTGACAATGGGGACAATGGGGACCCCGGGGACCCCGGGAGCTGGGGGGACACCTAAATGTGGGGGTGATGGGGCGGCACCCAGAGCTCCTGACTTGGGCAGTGCTGAGAGCTCATGACCTTTACTCAGGGTCCGGAAGGATTTGGGGTCATGTTGGTGGGACTTGCAGGGTTTTTGGGGGTTCTTTCAGTGATCACAGGGGAATTTGGAAAGTCCCCCTTCATGTCAGGCTTGAGCTTCCAGGAGCTCAGGGTGTGCAGAGCACTGGGGTGGTTCAGGGGTTCTGGGGACCTCCAGGGATGCTCAGGGGTCCTGGGGAAAACTGAGGGTGCAGTGGGGTTTGAGGATTCCTGAGAGGGGTCGGGGCCATGGGGACCCCACAGTTACCCCTCCCCTCTTTCCTTTGCAGCTGCCAGGAAGCAGCAGGAAAGGTGAGTGGGGGGCTCAAACCACACTCTCCCCTTTCACCCCAACCCCCAAGACCTCCCATCCCCCCCACACATCCCCTTGATTCCCTCAGGGCCCCCCCGGAGTCCCCGGCCCCCCCAGAGGAGGGGGAGATGCTGTACACCACGTCGTGGTCACCAAGCAGACGGGGGGTGAGTCCGGGCTGGGACACAGGGACACGTCACCCATGGGTGTCCCCGTGCCCAGATGCCACAGCCAGTGTCTCTCGCAGTGTCCCCCCGTGCCACCACACTCCAGGATCCCGAGGTGACCTACGCAGAGCTGGCAGCAACCCATGGGCGACCACGGGAATGTGGGGACATCTACGGGAATGTGCTGTGACACTCGGGGCACAGCGGGGAACTGGGGGAACTGGGGGAACTAGGGGAACTGGGGGCACTGGGGGACCCCACCCATGGGCAACCACCCGTGGGTGTCCCCCCCACTGCTCCCATGGGTGCCCAACATTCACGGGTAGGTGGGTACAAGTGAGGGGTCACCAGGGCACCCAGAGCTCCCCATGGCCTCTGAACCCCCAAGGGCCTCCCCACCCCCCTTCCACTCCCCCCAGTGCCTCCCCATTCCACATCCAAGTGCTCCCAGTACCTTCAGAGATTTCCCCATTCCCTCCCCACCGTGCTCCCAGTACCCCCAAGAGCTCCCTGTTTCCCCTCCCAGTGCCTCTCCATTGCTCCCAGTAGATCCAGGTGGTTCCCATTCTCTCTCCCAGTTCCCCTGTACTCCCAGTGCCTCTGCAATGCCCCTCTCAGCACTCCCAGTACACCCACGGCTCCTCATCCCTCCTCCCAGTGCCCGGGGAACACAGGACTCGTTTCCCTCTTTTTGGCACCAAAATGCAGCTTTTTGGTTCAACTGGCAGAGATGGTGTTTCTTTGTTCAGCTCTGTGGCGCTTTAGGAATGGGATTCTCCAATTTTGGGCTGCCACTAAAAACCAGAGCTCTAGATTCCCTTCTGCCCTGTCTCAATCCCCTCCTGTGCCGTGTTCCCCACACCATGAGGTCACAAAGGCCCTGGGGGGGTTCCGCAGCCTCCCCCTTTCCCAGGGCATTGGGGATCAGGCCATGGCACAGGGTGGGGTGTCAGGGACAGGAAAAGTTGGATGTCTCGAGACATTTTGGTACACCTGTGTGTGACAGGGATGGGTCAGGCCTTGCTGTTGGTGACACAGGGCCCCATGTGTCAGTCAGTCTGTCAGCCATGGCACTCTGGGGACAGAGTGACGCTCTGCCAAACCCAGCTCCTGAGGGGCCGAGGGACCAGGAGTCCCACCTTGGCAGAAGGATCATGGTGGCCCAAGGGCTTCAAAGGCAGAGCATGAGGTGGCCCAGTGTCTGAGCCTGTCTGCTCTTGGAGTGTCTGCCCCATCCACGCTGGATCCCAGGAGCTGGAAACTGTCTTGGTTTAAAAGAGAAACGTCTGCCAAGGAAAGCAGGAACCTTCCTGGAATGGAAATAGGAGCCATCCGTCCAAATTGTTATAACTGTGAAAATTATGGGGCTTGCAGGCAAAACTGTAAGAAAAGGAATAACAGCTCATTGCTGGGAAATTTATAGAACAGAACAGAACAAAGAGCAACACAAGAACAGAAATTTCCAACCCGCTCAGGGCTGTTTGTTCATCCTTGGTGCAGTTCTGGCCACGGCCAGCAGGGGGCGGTGCAGGGAGCAATCCCGGCCAGCAGGGGGCGGTGCAGGGAGCAATCCCGGCCAGCAGGGGGCGCTGCAGGGAGCAATCCCGGCCAGCAGGGGGCGCCCCGGTGCCGCTCGAACCCCTCAGGGGCCATGGCGGCCTCGGGCGGGAGGGACCAGGGGAAATCGCTCCTTTTGCAAACTCACGCTTTGCACCAATCGCTCCCGGCACCAGCACCGGCAGCGCCCGGGCAGAAGAGACCAAGGCAGCAGCTTGGATCCCAGTGCCCAGGGGCAGCGGAGCAGTGTCCCGGGGCCAGGCACACACCCTGCGCAACACCCGCCACCGCTCTCCCTGATCCCCAACGCAAGGAAGGCACCACCCAACCCCAGGCAGCTCTCAGCTCCACAACAGCACCTCTCGGGCCTTTCCAGCACAACTCCTGAAAACCCTCAGCCTTTCACTGCCTTTTCCTCCTCCAGCCCTGGCACAGCAGCTTTGGGAATGCTGAATTCCCCTGGGATGCTGAGGAAAGCAGGTGCTCCTTGCTGACACTGCCAGGGCTCCTCAGGGGCTCCACAGCTCGTTTGGAGCTGCTGCTCTTCCTGGGCCACTGCTGGTCCCGATACAGCAGCCCCAGGAGAGGGAGGTGGAGCAGACTCTTAACGAGCTGTTGGAATTTGGGCCGGGGGTCCTGAAGTTCAGCTCTGCTGCTAAACCATCCCTGTGCACAAACACTCGGCTCTGCTGCCTCTCCCAGGGATTTTGGGCTACTGTGGCAGCACTGGACACATTTAGGGGATGACAGGTCCCAGCTCTGCCAACAAGAATTTTTTTGGTTGCCGGCAAGGTTTGGTGGAGTTTGTCACCTTGGCCACTGCACAGGGATGGGCATTGGCCAGCCCTGCTCTGGCCAGCCCCAGCTGGCAGCCAGGACCTGAGGTTCCCCCCGCCCCCTTGGCTTTGATTCTCGCAGCTCTCGAGCTGCTGCTAAGGTGAGAATTCTAAGGGGGAAAAAGGCGTGGCTGTGGTTTGCTCAGCCCTGCGAGAAGCACAAAATCCAGGGTGAGCCCAAAAAGTGGCTCTGCGAGGGCCTTTGATGGTTTTCAGAGCAGGGCTGGCTGGAAACCCCCCCTGCAGGGGCAGCTGCGAGGGAACCAGTGCGGAAATGCAGCAATTGATCATTTGGTCCCTGTGCCCAAGGCACTGAGAGAGCCCCAGAACTGCTGCAAATGCCACAAGGATCTGCTCAACGACCTGACCAGGACACTCCTCCTTCCCGAGCTGAGCAGGCAGAGCTGAACAAACCAAAACCATTTCTGCCGCTGGTTCGGGGGGACACCCCAGGCTGATTCCGGGGGGCTCTGGGTCTGTGCCTCCCCCTCCCCCTGGGCTTTTTCCTCTCTTCATTTTCCATTTCCTTCCTTTAATTCCTCAATTTCACATCTCCCCCGATTTCGTGCCTTGATGATCCTGGGGGCTCCTGAGCAGGGAACGGGTTGGGGGAACCCCAGGGTTGGAATACGGGGGCTGCAGGGGATGGGGATGCCCGGCTGTGTCCCCCCAACACTTTCACCTTCTCTGAAAAGAGGAAACTTCTTTCACTTTGATTCTCCCGTGAGAGTCAAACGGGGGCTCGTTCTGTCCTGGGGATGGCACATCCAGTGGTGACACATCCAGGGCTGACACATCCACGGGTGAGAAATCCCGGGGTGACACATCCTGGGGTTCCTCTCCCCGTTCTCTTGGGTCTCCCTGTCCTGGAGCTGACACATCTTCGGGTCCTGTCCCCGTTCTCTGGGGTGTCCCTGTGCTCGGGGTGACACATCCTGGGGTTCCTGTCCTGGGGACGAGCCGGAAAAGCTCGAGCAGCGGCTCTGCCCCGCGGCCGTGCCGGGGCTGGCGGAGGTGACCCCGGCTGGATGGCCACAGTGGCCTCGGACACGCCGTCGCAGCCACCCTCTGTCCCCGCAGCCCGCGACAGTCCCGGCCCTGGCAGCCGCGATCGCGACAGTGCCCCGAGCCCGGGACTCCGCTCCCGCAGCGCCGGGGGCTCCTCCCCGGGCTCCCGGGACCCCTCCGCCCTCCCGGCACCTCCCTCCCGGCGCCCCGGGGCCGCGCCCGGCGGAGGCTCCGCAGCAGCTCCGGGGCTCAGACGCCGCTCGGGGAGCGCCGAATGCGGGGCTTTGGGCACCGGCGGGCACCGGGCAGGGCTGGAGCTGGCCCGGCCTTGGGGGTGATTTGGGGCCACCCCCGGCTCCGTGCCGGGGCTTTCGGGGCGCTCGGGGCTCCAGATCGGCCCAGGGGCTCGGCAGCTGCGGGATCGGTGCCCGCGGCCATCCCGAGGTCCCCGAGCCCTTGGCCGGTGTCACCGAGAGGGGACAAACAGCGAGCGGCAGCTCCTTCCCCTGCAGGGGCAGCTGCGAGGGAACCAGTGCGGAAATGCAGCAATTGATCATTTGGTCCCTGTGCCCGAGGCACTGAGAGAGCCCCAGAACTGCTGCAAATGCCACAAGGATCTGCTCAACGACCTGACCGGGACCCTCCTCCTTCCTGAGCTGAGCAGGCAGAGCTGAACAAACCAAAACCATTTCTGCCGCTTTAATCCAAAAGCTGCGTTTGTGTCCAATAAGAGGGACAAGTGTCCTGTGCCCCCTGGCACTGGGGGAGGAAATGGGGAGCACTGGGGGGGTACTGGGAGCACTGGGAGCACTGGAACGGGGAGCTCTGGGCAGCCCCACATGGGACCCCCCAGTCGTGGCCACCTCCCGGGCACGGTGGGCAACCACAGGAGCCGAGGGGGTGGGGAAAAGGGGTGTGCCCTCGGTTAGGGAACTCCATTGTCCCCAGTGTCCCCAGTGTCCCCAGTGCCCCCAGTGTCCCCAGTGTCCCCAGTGTCCCCAGTGTCCCCATTGTCCCCAGTGTCCCCAGTGTCACTGCCCGTTCTCGTAGCTGTCCCTGCGGTGCCGCTGTCGCCCGTGGGGTCCCGGCAGCTCCTCGTGGTCCCCTGGGGCTGTGGAGTGTCCTGAGTGAGGCTCCGGGGTTGGGGACCTGGGTGGGGGTGACACCCGTGGGTGACGTGTCCCTGTGCCCCCCTGTACTCACCCCCTGCCCTCTCGGTGCCCACGATGTGCGGGTCCAGCACCGCCCCCTCCTCCGGGGGGGCCGAGGGCTCCTGGGGAGGCCTGCGGGGAAAAGGGGGGGTCTGTCGGGGTGCGGGGCTTCCTGCGCTGAGGGTAAAATGGGGGGTCAGACCTGGAGCCCCCCACTCACCTTTCCTGCTCCTTCCTGAGGGCTGCAAAGGAAAGGGGGGAGGGGTGACTGTGGGGGCCTCAGGGCCCTTGAACACCCTCGGGACCCCTGACTGCCCCCTGAGCCCCCAAACTCCCCAAAACCCCTGACAGAACACCCACCATCCCTGCACGACCCTCCAGGGTCTCCCCAAATCCCCCAGGAGCCCCAGCTGAGGTCTCTGGGGGCTCAGCTTCACCCAAGTCAGGAGCTGTTGCTGACACCCAATGGCCCCCCCACTCTGGTGACTTCACCCCAATTCCTGGGACCCCCATGTCCCCCCATTGTCACCCACCCCGGCGGTGCCACCAGCGACAGCCCCCGATGACAGCCAGGAGCAGGAGCAGGTACAGGAGGGTCCTGCCGACATTCACAGCCACTGCCGGGGACAGAGGGGGACACACCGGGGTCACCCTGAGCCCCGGGGGTCCTGAACAGCCCGGTGAGCCCGTGTGAGCCCACCTGTGATCCAGTGTCCCTGTGGTGTCACCTCCAGGGCCAGCTCTGGGCTGAGTGCCCGGAACACGCGGTGCCCGTCCTGTCCCAGCTGGTTGGTGGCCACGCACTGGTAGGTGCCCGAATGTCCCACATCGACGGCCCCAAGCTCCAGGAGGGGACCCCGGGCCACCTCCTGCCCGTCACGCAGCCAGGTGAAGGTGACAGGGGCTGAGCCCACCTGCACCGAGCAGCGCAGGGTCACGGGGTCACCTGGGCGCACCTGGAGTGCCGGGGGACCGGGGGTGATGGTGGCATTGGCCACGGGCACTGCGGGGACACAGACAGGGCTGAGGCCGGGGGGAGGGGCTGGCACCCGGTATGGGGGGAGGGGGGGACGGGAGAGATCGTTTTGATGGGGAAATTTGGTGGATGGGGACACCCCATGAAGGGGTGAGGGGACACAGAGAGCGATGAGGAGACACAGGGCAGAGGCGGGGGACACAGGAGAGATTTCTGGGGGTCAGGGATGTAGCCAGGTGGGGGTCCCGTGGGGGCTGTGGGGGCTCCCCGTGCCCATCCCCGCACTCACTGCGCACCGTGACGCCGAGCCGGGCGCTGCTCTTCCACACGGCCCCCCCCTCGGAGCGCACCTCGCAGCTGTAATTCCCCGAGTGGGAGACCCCCACGGTGGGCACCAGGAGCTGCGGGGACCCCTGCGGGCCCCCCACCAACTGCCCGTGCCGGTAGAAGCGGTACAGGAGGGGGGCTGGGGGCCGCAGGGAGCAGGGGGTGCTGAGGCAGCTGAGATTGAGGGGGGACCCCTCGGTGAGCTCGGGGGGACCCTCCAGCAGCGGCACCGAGAAGAGCTCTGGGAAGGAGATGGGGGTGGGGACTGTGACTCTGAGTCCATTGAGAAGTGGCTTTGGGGGTGTCACGATATTGGAGTTGCAGCCGTGGGGTGCTCACCGTGCACTGTCACTGTCACCGGTGCTGAATGTGTCGCTCCTGAACCCACCCAGCCCTCTCAGAGGTAGCGGCCGCTGTTCTGAAGCCACAGGGGGACAGGGACAGCTCGGTCCCACGGTGCTGCCGCCACAGACGCTCCCCATCGCGGTAGAAGCGCACTGCAGGGACTGGCTCCTTCTACCAGCCCCGACAGCGCAGTGTCACCGTGTCCCCCTCCAGCAGCGCCCGTGCTGGCACCTGCAGCACCAGCTGCTCTGTGGGACAGGAGGGTCCCGTCACACTGAGGGTCCCGAGACAGCTCCAAAGTGGGTGCCCATGGCAGCGGGGACATCTGGCTGGAGTGTCCACTGCGAGGGAGGGTCCCAGGGACACCAGGAGCAGCCCCGTGGCACAGCTGCCCCCACGGGAGTCCCACCACACTGGGATGCACTGGGATGCACTGGGATGTCCCTGTGTCCACGGAACAGGCTCTGGCCACACGAGGGCTGTGAGGCCACCCACGGAGTGGAGCCCACGCAGACCTATCAGGGAGCCACCCTGAGCATTTCAGATCCCCCTCACCATCTGACACCATCACGGGGGTCTGAGCCCACTGCCGGGTCTCTGACACTGCTAGGTGCCACTCTCGGTGACAAGGAAGTGGTCCCGTGGCTCCAGTCCCCACTACTGCCCGTCCTTGTACCAGATGCTGACACCGGTGGTCCCCGAGCCCTGGCAGGTCAGTGTCACCCGGTCCCACAGCACCGCCGGCCTCCAGGGGGGCTGCACGAGGAGCTGGGGGGTCTGGGCACCAGTGGGTGACAGGGGACACCAGCCTGCCAGGGCCACCACGGGGCTGGGGACATGGCATCCCCGGAGGGTCTGGGCTGGAAGGGAGAAGGGACAGGACTGGCTGTGGAACCAGGTGTGGTCTTTGTCCCCAAACTGTCTGTCTTTGGTTGCAATACAGGATGTAACCAAAAGTATGCATTCTATCACCATCTGATAAAATCAGCTGAGGTAGTATCCTTATGTCTCTGGGAGATAATCTTTGCTAAGAGGCCATCTCATAAAACCCAGTAGAACCGTCATCTTTTTCTTTTCCACAACTCATTCTTTTTCCAAAAAATATTGTCTGTTAATGGGCCATTGGGTCCCACTGTATGACTGATCAAATTACATCATCCCATTGAGAGATGATCCAGCCAGTGGCAGGAGCCAAGCCTTTCCTACCTAGATACAAACTGAGATTTGGAACACCAAGGCAACCTTCTTCCCCTGGAACCCAGAGGAGAAACCAGTCCTTTCCACATCATCACTGGACCTTCGGAGGAAAACTGCACCTTCTACAGGACCACTGCTTCAACTGAGCCACATCTGTCATCCAGCAGGGCTGCAGCCACCATTTAATAGGACTGCTACCAACAGCCTGACTGACGGGGTGTCAGAGTTATATTCTGACTGTCAGTGTTTTGGGTTTGTTCCCTGTAATACTGTATTTCTATTTTAATTTTCCTAGTAAAGAACTGTTATTCCTATTCCCATATCTTTGCATGAGAGCACCTTAATTTCAAAATTATAATAATTTGGAGGGAGGGGATTTACATTCTCTGTTTTAAAAAAAGAGGCTCCTGCCTTTCTTGGCAGACACCTGTCTTTCAAACCAAGACACCGTCCCCACAGGAACACTGGTGTAGCACACAGGTTTTGAAGAACAGGTCACCTCGGACACCCTGGCCTGAGGCAGGGCATGGGGACACTGTGGACACCCCATGTGTGCACAGGTCACCTCCCCCAGCACTACAGCACCTGTCCCCATGGCCACATCCCCATGGCCCTGTGCCCGTGATCCCATTCCCATGGCCCCTGTCCCCATGGCCCATCTGCATGGGACGTGGCCCTTGTCCCTGTCCCTGCATCCCTGTCTCCCTGTCCCTGTCCCTACAGCTGCCCCAGCCCCAAGGTTCCTTTTGACACGTCCTTATCCCCACATCTCTATTCCCCTGTTCCCATCCCCACATCCCAGTTCCCCTCTTCCTGTCCCCAGGGCCACCCCACGACTCTGCTCACACTGGGGTCCATGCCCATGCCCTGGCTCTGCTGGCCTTGGGGACCTCAGGGGACCCCACAGCCCCCCTGTGCCCCCTCCCCACCGCTCTCTGCCTCACCGGGGCCCATCCCCGGGGCGTCAGGCCCGTGCCCGGGGCACTCACCCCACAGGAGCAGCGCCACCTTCCCGGCCATCCCGCTGTCCCCGGCCATGGGCACTGGCTGTCACTCGCTGCTGTGGCCACCTGTCCCCTGGCTGGTGGCTCTTCCCATGAAGGGACAGGAAGCGAGGTCACGTCTCGTCCCCACGTGTAGGTGGCCCTTGGTGGGGTCAGGGTGAGGGAAAGGTGGAGACAGGAAAGGAGCAGGGGACAGGCTGGGGACATGATGGGATAGTCTGGCAACATGGTGGGGGATGGAGTTCCCAGGAGTTGGGGGCTCAGGGCATGTGGGGAACCAAGGATGGGTGTCCAGGACAGTGGGGGTCCAGGGGAATTGAGAGCTCCATGCCAGCAGGGATTCAGGGATGGGGGTCCTCTGGGAACATGGTGCCCAGGGATTTGTGATCATGCCATGTGGGTCCCAGGGTAGGGAGTGCAGGGGGGAAAAAGGCACCCTCAGGAATGGGGGTTCTGGGGTAGAAGCATCCCATGGGATGGGATCAAGGCAATGGTGGTGCTGGGCAATGGGAGTGCTGAGATGGGGGTCCCCAGGGAGGAGCGACCAAGGGAATGGGGATGCCAGGGATGCCAGGGTTGGGCTCCCAGGGGAATGGGGGTGCCATAGTTGGGTTCCCAGGGAAATGAGGATCCCAGCAATGGGCAGTGGCTGGGTGGGCAGCAAGGTCACAGCTCTTTCATGGGGTGTCTCAGATTTTGAGGGGACTCAGAACCCAGCATAGCTCCCACAGGGTGCTCATGGCCAGGAGGGAACCCCAGGCTTTTCATGGGAGGCTCTGGCTCTCTGCCTCACACACCCCTGGGCTTTTTCCCATCCCCTCATTTCGTGGCTCAGCCATCCCAGGGAAAACCGGAGCAGAAAACAGGTGGGGGATCCCAGGAAGGGGAAAAGAGGGCTGGGGGGTGCAAGCAGAGACTGGGGGGCTGTGAGGGTTGGGGCTCTCTGGCTGTGTTCCCCCAATATATTAATTTTCTCTTTCCTGAGCAGAAGGAAGAGGCCGTTTATGCTGAGGCCAGGACATGGATTCTGTCCTGGGAGGGCACATCCAGAGAGGGATCCTGCCCTGACAGAAAAGGGCTCCTCTGGGGTGGATGCCTGGGTCTTGTCCCAGGGTCTTGTCCCAGGGAGGTCCTAGTTCTGGGGGTGGCAGCTGCTCTTGCAGGCACAGATCCTGCAGGGAAGGAGCAAGAATGGAGAAGTCTGGAATCCCCCAGAGCCACCATCCCCCAGGACAGCATCACTTCCTTCTGCTTCAGGAGAGAGAAAATGAAAGTGTTGGGGGACAAAGCTGGACACCCCCATCCCCCAGAGCCCTCAACCCCTCCCTGCAGACCCCCTACCCCCTTTTGTCCCAGCCTGGGGTTTCCCCAACCCATTTCCTGATGAGGTGCCCTCCAAGATCATCAAGTCACGAACTGGAGGGTTGTGAAATTGAGGAACTAAAAGAAGGAAATTCAATTGAAGACAGGAAGAAGCCCCTGAGTGGTGGGAGGGGCACCTGGGTGGTAAGGAGGCACAGACCCAGAGACCCATGGAATCCACCGTTGGGGTTTAGGTGACCCCCCAAACCAGGGGCACCCCGGGAGACAGCACTGGGCTTGGGTCACCCCAAACTCTGAGGCATCCAGAGAAGGAACTGTGACCCACGGGCCTGCCCAGCAACTGCCCATCCCTGGCACTTCCATTCCCCTGGCACTCCAATCAAGGGACCCCCTTCATTATGTCCTTTCTCCCTGGGACCCATCCCAGGACTGCCATTTCCCAGGATCTCCATGGCCCAGGACCCCCCGTTCCCAAGGAACCCTGTCCCCAAAATTCCAGCCCCTACAACCCCCCTTCCTGCAGAACCTCGATTATCCCAGGACCCTCCATTTCACTGGGGCCCCCTCATTCTCCCATCACCATCATCCCTCGGACCCCCATCCATGACCCCAAATCCCTGGAGCCCAAATTCCCCTGGGACTCTGATCCCTGAGTCTCCCTGGCCCTGGTGACTCCCCCTCCTCAGGACCCCCATTCCCCTAGACACCCATTCCTGGCTCCCCACTCCCTCTGAGCCCTCCACTCCCGGGAACTCCATCTCCCACCTTGTGCCACCCAGCCTTGTCCCCATTCTGCCCACAGCCTGTCCCCAGCTTGTGGCCACCCTGCCCCCACCACAGGCCACCTACACAATGAGATGAGACGTGACCTCGCTTCCTTCCCCTTCATGGGAAGAGCCGCCAGCCAGGGGACAGGTGGCCACAGCAGCGAGTGACAGCCAGTGCCCATGGCCGGGGACAGCGGGATGGCCGGGAAGGTGGCGCTGCTCCTGTGGGGTGAGTGCCCCGGGCACGGGCCTGACGCCCCGGGGATGGGCCCCGGTGAGGCAGAGAGCGGTGGGGAGGGGGCACAGGGGGGCTGTGGGGTCCCCTGAGGTCCCCAAGGCCAGCAGAGCCAATCTATGAGGTGACCGGGGTAATGGGGTGGCCCTGGGGACAGGAGAGGGGGACAAGAACGTGGAGAAAATAATGGTGGGACAGGGATTTAGGGAGGCATTATGGGGCTGATGGACATGACCTGTGCCAGCAGGACGTGCCCATGGCATCCCCAATTCCAGGCTGTCCACACTGCCCCCGTGTCCTGCTGGAGCATGGGGTGCATTCAGCGTCCCTGTCCTTGAGGGACCCATGCCACACAAGCACAGTTTGGGGACAGACACCAAACTCTGTGTCCTCGTGCGCCTGTCCCCACATTGCTATCCCCAGCCAGCCCTGTCCCTTCTCCCTTCCAGCCCAGACCCTCGGCCTCGCTGGTGAGTCCTCGGGGGATGCCATGTCCCTGCCCCGCTGTCCCCAGCCCCGTGGTGGCCCTGCCAGGCTGGTGTCCCCTGTCACCCGCAGGTGCCCAGAGCCCCCAGCTCCTGGTGGAGCCCCCCTGGAGGCCGGCGGTACTGTGGGACCGGGTGACACTGACCTGCCAGGGCTCGGGGACCACCGGTGACACCACCTGGTACACGGGCGGGTGGCTCTGGTGGCAAAAGGGACCCAAACGCTTCGTTGTCAACGAGAGTGGCACCTACACGTGTGGCAGACCCGGCAGTGGGCTCAGCCTCCCCGTGAGGGTGTTAAATGGTGAGGGGGGATGTGTGCCCTGGCACCCTTGGGGTCCCTGACAGCTCTGGGTGGGCTCCTTTCCTGGGTCACACCCCCCCATGTGCTGAGAGCCTGTCCCCTGCTCACGGGGACATCCCAGAGCATCCCAGTGCACTGAGACCCCCTCAATGCAAGGGGGGACCCCTGGTGCCTCCCAAGGCCTTTGGGAACCCCCAGACTCCCCAGATGTGACAGGTCCTTCCTGTCCCACAGAGCGTCTTGTGCTGCAGCTGCCGGCACGGGCGCTGCTGGAGGGGGACACGGTGACACTGCGCTGCCGGGGCTGGCACGATGGCACAGTCACTGGAGTACGATTTTACCATGGGGACAGGGATCTGGGGAGGACCCTCTGCGGGACCCAGCTGTCCCTGTCCCCCCTGCAGCTGCACCACAGTGGCCGCTACCGCTGTGGGGGCTGGGTGAACTCTGGGCCATCACCGTGCTGGGAGAAGTCAGCCCCAGTGACAGTGACAGTACATGGTGAATGTGGGAATGGGGACGGGAAACCCCCAAATCCTCCCAGCTTTCACGCACCAGTGCCTGGGTCCCTCAGCCTTCCTCTCATCCCTCCCTGGCTCACCCAGACCTTCCCATGTCCGTCTCGGGTCCCTCCATCTCTGTCCGGGTCCTTCTCCAGGTCCCCCCATTCCTACCTGGCATCCTATACCCCTCCCGAATTCCCAGCTCCATCCTCTACTCTCCCTTCCCTACCCAGCTTGCTTCCACCCCTCCCTGCTTCCCTCCAGTCCCTCCCTGGGCTCCTCCCGCCCTTCTCTGAGCCACCCCACATCCCCCCCGGGGTCTCATCTGTCCTATCTCGTATCCCTCATCCCTGCCTGCCTCAACTCCACCCGTCCCTGGGTTCACTTCTCCCTCAATGGGGTCCACTCCCCATATGTTTCACCCCTCCCATGTCCCCAGTCCCTCCTGTGTCCTCTCGCAGGGGTCCCGCCCTCGGGGGTGTCGCTGTCGGTGCAGACCCCCGGGGCACAGGTGGCACTGGGGGACTGCCTGGTGCTGAGCTGTGCGGTGGCCATGGGGACAGGTCCCCTGTTCTTCTCCTGGCACCGGGGGGGTTCGGGGACACCACTGGGCACTGGCTCCCACGTGGAGGTGTGGCACGTTGGGGACAATGACAGTGGCCACTACCACTGGAGACAACATGGCCAAGAGTGTCCCCCTGAATGTCACCATCCTGGGTGAGCAGGACCCTCGGGCTGGGCGTGACCTCATCCACAGCATTCACATCCCACCCATCCCACCCTTATTCCCCCCTCGGGGTCCTCTCCCCTAGTGGGTGCCAGCCCCTCCCCCGGCCTCAGCCCTGTCTGTGTCCCCGCAGTGCCCGTGGCCAATGCCACCATCACCCCCGGTCCCCCGGCACTCCAGGTGCGCCCAGGTGACCCCGTGACCCTGCGCTGCTCGGTGCAGGTGGGCTCAGCCCCTGTCACCTTCACCTGGCTGCGTGACGGGCAGGAGGTGGCCCGGGGTCCCCTCCTGGAGCTTGGGGCCGTCGATGTGGGACATTCGGGCACCTACCAGTGCGTGGCCACCAACCAGCTGGGACAGGACGGGCACCGCGTGTTCCGGGCACTCAGCCCAGAGCTGGCCCTGGAGGTGACACCACAGGGAACCACTGGACAGCACCGGAACACAGGTGGGGTCACACGGGTCCTAATTGGGTCTGAGACCCTCGGATCATTGATGACCCAGGTTCACCCCTCGCTCTGTCCCTGCCAGTGACACAAACGGAACAGGGCACAGGAAGGGAACTCCTGAGGTCACTGGGATTGGTAAAAAACCTCTGGGGTGACCCCAGTGACCCCAGTCTGTCCCCCTCTATTTCCTGCAGTGGCTGCAGTGGTCCTTGGGTCCTTGTTGTTCCTAGTCCTGCTCATGGGCATCATTGTGGCCTTTCACTGGTGGATCCACATGCGTGGGTGACAATGGGGGACATGGGTCCTGGAGAGTGGTGGGAAGGCGCTCAGAGAAGGGGGGGTTGGCACCCACAGCCCCTCACTTGGGAGGGGCTGAGCTCCCAGTGACCTTGGCTGAGGGCCCTGGGGTGTGTGGGGAGGTGCTGAAGGGTCGTACAGGGATGTTGGGGGTCCTATCAGGGCTTTTTGGGGAATTCACAGAGTGCCCTTCCCTGCCAGGCTTGGGGTTCTGGGAGTTCAGGATGTTGGGGAAGTGGTGTGGTTCAGGGATTCTGAGGTGACCTGAAGGGAATTGAGGTTCTGGTGGCAGTTCAGGATTCCTGAGGGTGGATGGGGAATCAAAGTCACCCCTCCAGTTTTCCTTTGCAGCTGCCAGGAAGCACCAGCAAAGGTGAGTGCAGGCTCCAACCGTGATTTGGGTTTTCCCCAAACCCCCAGGACCTCCCATTCCCTTCCACACACCCCCTTGTTCCCACAGGGCCCCCCCGCTGAAGGATCCTCAGGCGACCTACATGGAGCTACAGGGGCCACATGGGCAACCATGGGATCCCAGTGACATCTATGACAATCTACAACAAAAGTTGTGACACTCTGGGAAGCCAGAGGCACTGGGTGACACGGGGTGCTCCCTCCATGGCTCCTGTGGTTGCCCGTCCTTCCAAGGGAGGTGGTCATGAGTCAGGAGGAGGCTACACAGGGCACCCTGTGCTCCCCATTTCCTCTCCCAGTACCCCCAGGGGCTCCCCCATCCCCTTGCCCGTACCTGCAGGGACTCCCCACCCCCCATCCGAGCGCTCCAAGTACCCTCAGTGACTTCCCCATTCTCTGGCCACAGTGCTCGCAGTACACCCAGGGGTTCCCCATCCCCCCTCCCACACCCCCTGTCCCATCCCGCTCTCAAAAGGGAAGTCGCGAGGATTCTTTCTGATCGATTTCTCAGATGAAAATGAAGCACAAATGCTGCAATATCATATCTGAGAAGTGTTTATTGATAAAGGAGGGGAAGTGTTCTCACCAACGGGCACAGATGAGAGAGCAGAGAGGGAAAAAGCGAGACAGAGAGAGAAACAGAAGACGGGGACAGTGTTACTGCAAGAACCCCAGGTGCTCTGTTGGCATCAGCTCGGCAGGTGCAGTGTGAGTGTTGAAATCCACAGCGAGCCCACGTGGCTTTTGTGAGTGCCTGGGTGCGATTTCCAAGCGGTGGCACCTGCGTGTCTGTGGTTTGGCCAACGATGGCCATGGGCTGGTGATGCAGCACTGGTGGCCATGGGCTGGTGATGCAGCACTGGTGGCCATGGGCTGGTGATGCAGCACTGGTGGCCATGGGCTGGTGATGCAGCACGGGTGGCCATGGGCTGGTGATGCAGCACGGGTGGCTATGGGCTGGTGATGCAGCACGGGTGGCCATGAGCTGGTGATGCAGCACGGGTGGCTATGGGCTGGTGATGCAGCACTGGTGGCCATGGGCTGGTGATGCAACACGGGTGGCCATGAGCTGGTGATGCAGCACTGGTGGCTATGGGGTGGTGATGCAGCACGGGTGGCTATGGGCTGGCTGCTGCAGGTTGGTGCTGCAGGGCTTGTGCAGCTCCTGGCTCTGGGCAACACGGGAATCACGGCAGAGGCGGTGGGTGCGTGCAGGCTTCTTGATAAGTCCTTTTGTAAGTTTCCGGACAGGGCTGTTTTGGCACTCCTGCCCCTGTTCAGGTCATGAAAGCTGCACGGTGGTTTGGTAATTTCTCTTCTGACTGGGCCTCATTTTCCTGGTGCCAAGTGATGTCTGGTCAATTGAATAGATCCCTACTTTGAACCTGCTGATGATGAAAACACATGCATATCTTCTCTTTAAATTAGTGAATCAATTATGCGCTGTCATTGTACATTCAATTGAGGGGATTTATCTAAAAATCGTTTAACAATTTTTTATATATAAATTTTGCATTACTCAGACTTCTTTAGAAGCTAATTCCCCTTGCTTTTTGTTTTAAAAGCGGTATGCATGACTCTTGCTAAGAACATGAAGAGAATAACAAAGCAATATGTCTAGTGAGACCAGAAACTTACAGCAGTCAGGAATAATTCAGATATAACAATCCAAAACATTTCCAATAACAGACATAATTAATAACACATGTGAAATTAGATGATTACCAAGCACTAAAACATTGTGCTATCATCCCAGTGTCTGCAAGAACTGATAAACCTCAAATCAGTGAAGAACTGGATAATCATCTCTGGAAAACGATTCCCAAGCTCACTTGAAAAATAGGTCCAGCTCTCATATTGATAGGGTCAAATTGCCAAGTCAAAGTGACTCGAGTGTTGTTTTGATACAGAAAACATCTGAGTGTGTTGGCAGTTTCCCATCCAGGTAGAGCCAGGGCATGGCCAGAGTCCTGGCTCTAATTGGAAAAGAATTCCCTGATATAATTTAAAAAACAGGACTCTTAAGAGTAGAAGTTATGAGTACATTGAGAATATGAGAATATTCAGAATATTGAAAATTGAGAACAAATTGAAAAGATGAGAATTTTTGAGTAAAGGTCTTGGGGTGAAAGACTAATCAAACCCATCCAATAGGTGGTTCCCTCCAAAGATTTCCTCAGGATAGAGATGAGAAAAGCAGCAAACTGCTGGAGTGCTTCTGTAAGAAATAATTGGGATTGCATCTGTGCACTGTCCTCTCTCACAATAACCACAAGATCATCAGTTTAGAGGAGGTTTTCAACAAAGCTCAGATACTGTTTCTTGGAACTCTTAAAAGACTGACAACCATGAGACAAGAGAGAGGTAGCCTGGATAAAGGAGATGCATATGCAACTAGAGGAGAAAAAGAAAAGATCCTGGCAATGACACGTGTCTCATAGAGAATTACACCATGAGATGTTAAAACATATGAAAAAGCCAGCTATAAATCCGATATTAATATCTTAGGAATTATGCCTTTTACAAAATCGGTAAATTCACACCATGCAATCAATAGTGTTGCAGCAGACCTTAGATTTGAGATAGAAATGAATCAAGACACAGACTCTTGTTTAACACATGAAAAGGTCCCGGTTTATTCTTAATTATCACTTGAGTAGAACAAAAAGCACACTTAAGAGAACTCAGTGAATCAGTATTAAAACCGAACATAACATAATCTAAATAAAACTGGAACAGAACGTTGTCTAAATTTAGTGGTACTGAAACTTACAGAAATGAAACTTAACAGAATGAACCTAATAGAACTTAGCCTTAGTCAATCTTAACAGAACGTAACTGGACATTACAATACTGGACCTTGACAGGAATAGAAACCAACATCTATTACAAGTTATAGACATAACTTACTCTAATGCTAGTAATACAAAAAGGCACTAAAAGGTTCGAACAATCTGCGAACAGGATGATTTTACTGGAGGGATTAAAATGGATGTGATAAGTATCTTGTGATTCTATGTCGTTTGGATCATGATAATTGCAATTATTAGGTATAGCTCTTATTAGGATTTTTCAAGTACAGTTTTAATCATTCGTAAATTACTGAAGAGGTATACATAATCAAAATGTTGATACATCTGTTATGGCAATAAGGATTTTCAGTCTGGGCTTAAATATTGATTGCTGTTCTACTAACATTTAATTAAAAACATTTGGGAAGAAAGAGTCCCCCGAATTAAGGAGGCAGAAACATTATCCGCCTGTAAATATTGTTGGGTATATAAATTTCCAGTTATTATAGTAAAAGCCAATACCATTATAATGTGCCACAGTGCACGTAGTTTTAAATTCCTCCAGTAAAACAATAAAAATAATTCCTTTCCCCCTTTTTTTTCTTTTTTTTTTTTTCTTTTTTTTTTTTCTTTTTTTTTTTTCTTTTTTTCTAATAGAAGGGCTTCGCAGACACAGTCGCCTGTGGGCTGTGGTAAAGAGAGGTAGCTCAGAAGTCGGGCAGCAGACGGCGGGGGGGCAGCTCCGGGCCCCGCGGGGAAAACGGAGCCGCCCCGAGAGCGGGGGCAGAGGGGGACAGGGAAAAAAAAACTTTTGCTGTATGGCATCTATATTCGTAGGGGTTGCATCCCTACATTTGGAACGAGCAGGTGGCGCTGGAAGCCGTGCGGACCCGCCACGGCACCGAGCCCGAAGCGAGCCCGGCACAGCCCCCCGGGGCTGCTGCACCCCCAAGGACACGCGGGGGAAAAAGAGGAGGGGAAAAGGCAGTAAAAACAAACCCTAAAACTGCACACAGGAGCGGGAAAAACACCGGGAAATGAAGGCAGAACAAGGCTAAAAAGGCACAAAGCCCCCCCACCCCTCACCCCCCGCCCCAGCAGAGCCGCCGGCTCCGCCAAAAGCCGCGCCCCGAGACCACGAGAGAATGCGAGCGGAGCCCCCAGCTCCGGAAAGGAGCCGTGCCGCAGGAAATGCCGCCCGGCCCCCGCAGCTCCGGAGCCCGCACACTCCCCGCAAAGCCGCGGCCAGGCGCAGCCGGGGCTTCGGGGGGCTCTGGAGCACAGGACTCACCCGGACGCTGCTGCGCCACGGCCGCGGCTCCCCAGAGGGCGGGAGCGGCTGCCCCGCGCTATCGGGGGCAACTAAACCGCGCCCCGGCTATTGTGCAGGCGCACGCAATGGAATTCCGGATCCCGGTTTCTTTGTCCCTCTCCATGCATCTTCACGTGGCTGGATTAAAAGCAGTTTCAAAAGCGACTATAACATTTGCTAGTAGTTTTTTCAACATGACCAACGAACTTAGAAGGTAATCTTTCCATCATTCGTGGGCAAAGGGAACAGAAACAGAGCCACAGACACGGGGGGCACCGTTCGAAAGTTTTCCGGCACCCTAGGGGGGGCGTCGAGAGCCGCAGCGGCAAGCGGCAAGCCGTCTGTAATTTTTTCTTTTTTTATACCATGTAGGTAGCGATTTTGTGGCTGCCATGTCATCCCCTATGGCCTCTGTCTCCCCGGCTCGCTGGCCCTATCTCTCCCACGATTCCAGATCGCGGCTCCGCGGTTGCTTTGCTCATGTGTTCCCCGGTTCTTCAGACCGTGCCTCGCGTCGCCTTGGACGCTTTTTATTTTTTTTTTTTTCCGGCTCTCGTCTGTTCCCTCACCACGGTTTTTGAGACCGCTGTCCCCACGACTCGCTCGGCCGTGCTCCCACGCTCAAGGGCGTGATATATTTTCCGGTTCGTGACTTTTTCTTGTTTCTTGCTGTCCTGCGGCTGGCTGTAGCCGTAGCCTTTCGCTACTTTATATATTCCATTTCTGAGTGCCTTGCTTTCTTTTGACCCATCGCTTAATGCATCCCACAGTTATTTCCCACTCGAGGTTGTCGAAAACACTCCTGGGGTGGCAAAAAATCCTCTCTCCTGAGCCCATCACAACAGTCTTTTGAAGACCTGCGGGTCATACTTAACTGCTCTCTTAGAGAGAATAAGCTGGAGGACATTCAGCGTGGCCTGTTCTTCTTTTGACAGTGCCTTTCCCATCCTTCCAGCCCCTGCCGCTCACCTTTTCCCGATGTACCCTGGGCAGTGTGCATATTTTTCCCGGAGCCTTTCTCCCGAGCCTTCTTTCTCCTGCACTCCTTGGAGCCGCCCTCCGGCTCCCCCAGCACGGTCCTGTAGCGGCGATCTCCGACCGAGCCCCCGCCTTTTCACCCTGCAGAGCCACCTGCAGAGTCCAAAGGGGCCGATGCTCTGCTTCATTATCACCGTGTTAATCACATCGTGGAGTCACCAACATGCAGGAACTCAGGACTTCTGAACAGCTAAGCAATGGGATTAAGCAGAAGCCACTTCATTGTTTACATTATGCACTACTTATACATTCTAAAACTCCTGTTCACACGATCGCACTGTACTTGATCTTGTCCACACGCTCTTCTCACACCTTGCAGGAAAAAGGATTGGTTACAGTCCAGTGCTTCACGGCCCTTCTTTATCTGAGTTCTTGCAATCTTGGTATTCTGTTTTTCAGCCTCTTCTTTCCCAATTTAGCATAATTTGTGTTTCAGTAGCTGTGACAAATTCCAGACTCTTTGATAAGAATATCTAAAAATGGTTTGGCCTGAGCACACTGTGGCCTAAGCTGTTCAAATACATTGGTACAGTGGGCACCCATGGGAACAAGAGGGGGAGGGACACAGGGGGGCCACCTTCGGGCAGGGACCCCCAGTGCCCCTAGAGCCCGCCAGTTCCCAGCCGTGCCCCGAGTGTCACAGCACATTCCCGGAGATGTCCCCACATTCCCGAGGTCGCCCATGGGTTGCTGCCAGCTCTGCGTAGGTCACCTCGGGATCCTGGAGTGTGGTGGCACAGGGGGACACTGCGAGAGACACTGGCTGTGGCATCTGGGCACGGGGACACCCATGGGTGACGTGTCCCTGTGTCCCAGCCCGGACTCACCCCCCGTCTGCTTGGGGATCACGACGTGGGTGTACAGCACCTCCCCCTCCTCTGGGGGGGACGGGGACTCCGGGGGGGCCCTGAGGGAATCAAGGGGATGTGTGGGGGGGATGGGAGGTCTTGGGGGTTGGGGTGAAAGGGGCGAGTGTGGTTTGAGCCCCCCACTCAACTTTCCTGCTGCTTCCTGGCAGCTGCAAAGGAAAGAGGGGAGGGGTAACTGTGGGGTCCCCAGGGCCCTGACCCCTCTCAAGAATCCTCAAACCCCACTGCTCCCTCAATTTCCCGAAGGACCCCTGAGCATCCCTGGTGTCCCTCAGAAACCCTGAACCACCCCAGTGCTCTGGAACCCCTAAGCCCCTGGAAGCTCAAGCCTGGCAGGGAAGGGGAGTATCCAAATACCGCCTGGCTCGCTGAAGGAACCCCCAAAATCCCTGCAAGTCCCTCCAACACCACCCCAAATCCTTCAAGACCCTGAGCAAAGGTCCTGAGCTCTCAGCACTGCCAAAGTCCAAGGCTGTGGGTGCTGCCCCATCATCCCACATTTAGGCGGCTCCCCAGGATACTCATTGTCACCCACCCCTGTTGTGACACCCGTGCCAGCCCACAGCTCCAGCCACGAGCAGGAGCAGGAAGCGGAGGGACCCGCCAAGGCCTGCGGCCACTGCTGGGGACAGAAGGGACACATCAGGGTCACCTGTCACTGCAGGGCTCCTGCAATCCCAGTGAGCCCGTGTGACCCCACCTGTGATCCAGTGTCCCTGTGGTGTCACCTCCAGGGCCAGCTCTGGGCTGAGTGCCCGGAACACGCGGTGCCCGTCCTGTCCCAGCTGGTTGGTGGCCACGCACTGGTAGGTGCCCGAATGTCCCACATCGACGGCCCCAAGCTCCAGGAGGGGACCCCGGGCCACCTCGTGCCCGTCACGCAGCCAGGTGAAGGTGACAGGGGATGAGCCCACCTGCACCGAGCAGCGCAGGGTCACGGGGTCACCTGGGCGCACCTGGAGTGCCGGGGGACCGGGGGTGATGGTGGCATTGGCCACGGGCACTGCGGGGACACAGACAGGGCTGAGGCCGGGGGGAGGGGCTGGCACCCGGTGTGAGGGGAGGGGGGGGACGGGAGGGATGGGTTTGATGGGGAAATGTGGTGGATGGGGTCACCCCATGGAGGTGTGAGGGGACACAGAGAGCGATGAGGAGACACAGGGCAGAGGCGGGGGGCAGAAGAAAAATTTCTGGGGGTCAGGGATGTAGCCAGGTGGGGGTCCCGTGGGGGCTGTGGGGGCTCCCCGTGCCCATCCCCGCACTCACTGCGCACCGTGACGCCGAGCCGGGCGCTGCTCTTCCACACGGCCCCCCCCTCGGAGCGCACCTCGCAGCTGTAATTCCCCGAGTGGGAGACCCCCACGGCGGGCAGCAGGAGCTGCGGGGACCCCTGCGGGCCCCCCACCAACTGCCCGTGCCGGTAGAAGCGGTACAGGAGGGGGGCTGGGGGCCGCAGGGGGCTGGGGGTGCTGAGGCAGCTGAGATTGAGGGGGGACCCCTCGGGGAGCTCGGGGGGACCCTCCAGCATGGGCACCGAGAAGAGCTCTGGGAAGGAGATGGGGGTGGGGACTGTGACTCTGAGTCCATTGAGAAGTGGCTTTGGGGGTGTCAGGATATTGGAGTTGCAGCCTTGGGGGTGCTCACCGTGCACTGTCACTGTCACCGGTGCTGACACTGACAGTCCTGAGCTCACCCAACCCCCACAGCGGTAGCGGCCGCTGTTGTGCATCCGCAGGGGGGACAGGGACAACTCGGTACCCTGGAGGGACTATCCCAGATCCTTCTCGTCCTGGTAAAATCGGACCATGGTGACAGGCTTGTCCGGCCGGCCCCGGCAGCGCAGTGTCACCGTGTCCCCCTCCAGCAGCGCCCGTGCTGGCACCTGCAGCACCAGCGGCTCTGTGGGACAGGAGGGTCCCGTCACACTGAGGGTCCCGAGACAGCTCCAAAGTGGGTGCCCATGGCAGCGGGGACATCTGGCTGGAGTGTCCACTGCGAGGGAGGGTCCCAGGGACACCAGGAGCAGCCCCGTGATAGAGCTGCCCCACAGGGGTCCCACCACACTGGGATGCACTGGGATGTGCCTGTGTGCAGGGGACAGGCTCTCATCACACGAGAGGTGTGAGGCCACGCAGACCTATCAGGGAGCCACCCTGAGCATTTCAGATCCCCCCTCACCGTTTGACACCCTCACGGCGAGGCTGAGTCCACTTCCCGATCTCTGTCATGTGTAAGTGCCACTCTAAGTGACAAGGAAGCTGTCGCGTCCCTCCTGCCCCCAGCGCCGCCCGTCCGTGTACAAGGAGGTGTCACCGGCGGTCCCCGAGCCCTGGCAGGTCAGTGTCACCCGGTCCCACAGCACCGCCGACGTCCAGGGGGGCTCCACCAGGAGCTGGGGGCTCTGGGCACCTGCGGGTGACAGAGGACACCAGCCTGGCAGGGCCACCACGGGGCTGGGGACAGCGGGGCAGGGACATGGCATCCCCCGAGGACTCACCAGCGAGGCCGAGGGTCTGGGCTGGAAGGGAGAAGGGACAGGGCTGGCTGGGGGTGGCACCGTGGGGACAGCAGCACCTGGGACACCCGGTGTGGTGTCTGTCCCCAAAGTGTCCCCACGGGAACACTGGTGTAGCACGGAGGGTTTGAGCACAGGGACACCTCGGTCACCCTGGGCTGGGGCAGGACATGGGGACACTGTGGACACCCCATGTGTGCACAGGTCACCTCCCCCAGCCCTACAGCACCTGTCCCCACGGCCACATCCCCATGGCCCTGTGCCCGTGATCCCATTCCCATGGCACCTGTCCCCATGGCCCATCTGCATGGGACGTGGCCCTTGTCCCTGGCCCTGCATCCCTGTCTCCCTGTCCCTGTCCCTACAGCTGCCCCAGCCCCAAGGTTCCTTTTGCCACATCCTTGTCCCCCCATCTCGATCCCCCTGTTCCCATCCCCACATCCCAGTTCCCCTCTTCCTGTCCCCAGGGCCACCCCACGACTCTGCTCACACTGGGCTCCATGCCCATGCCCTGGCTCTGCTGGCCTTGGGGACCTCAGGGGACCCCGCAGCCCCCCTGTGCCCCCTCCCCACCGCTCTCTGCCTCACCGGGGCCCATCCCCGGGGCGTCAGGCCCGTGCCCGGGGCACTCACCCCACAGGAGCAGCGCCACCTTCCCGGCCATCCCGCTGTCCCCGGCCATGGGCACTGGCTGTCACTCGCTGCTGTGGCCACCTGTCCCCTGGCTGGCGGCTCTTCCCATGAAGGGATAGGAAGCGAGGTCACGTCTCGTCCTCATGTGTAGGTGGCCCTTGTTGGGGTCAGGGTGGGGGAAAGGTGAAGACAGGAAAGGAGTAGGGGACAGGCTGGGGACATGATGGGATAGTCTGGGCACATGGTGGGGGATGTTGTTCCCAGGTGTAGGGGGCTCAGGACATGTGGGAACCAAGGATGTGTGTCCAGGACAGTGGGGGTCCAGGCGAATTGGGGTGCCCCGTCCTTGGCGATTTCTGTCCCAGAGGTGGCACATGCTGGACGCCTTTGTCCTGAGGGTCCTGAGCATTCCTGCTGTCCCCAGTGGGGCCCTGGAACCTCTGGGGTGTCCAAAGTTAAGGGGACACCGGTTACAACCTTGCCTTGATGATGGGAAATCCCAGGAAACATTTGCTTGAATTCCCTGATGCCCAATTCTTTGAGACAAAACTATAAATCCGTAGAAAAAAGGCAAAAATCTTTGCCCCTACCATTTTTTTCCCCAATCAAAAATGAACTCAGCAAAAATCAGTCTGACAAGATATTAAATGATCTGATGTATAGAAACCTTTGAATCATTGCTCTCCCAACAAGTTGCTCACAATACAAACACAAACAAATCACAAAGAAATGAGATTTGTTGGTTCCCTTTAGGAGCCCATTGGTGCATCCCACAGCAGCATTTCCTTGTGGATAACACAGAGGGTGGAATGTCCCTGAGTGTCCAACAGCTCCATGGGATTGTTCCCTGCCTGCTGGGCACCAACCCAGCCCTAAGGAAGGCTTTCCTTGGGCCATAGTCAGGAACTCTTCCCATTTTCCTCATTCCCACTCTCAAACTTGATTGACTTCCCATGGATTCTGCTCCCAAGCAGGGAGGAACTCTGTCCATCCTTGGAGCAGGGCACAGCAATCTGTGGCAATGCCCGTGTGTCCCTCAGGGTCTGTTTCCCTGGTAAATCCACTGCAGCCTGCCCTCAATTCCCCTGCCTGGGCACTCCCTGCTCCTGCTGTGACACCCCTGTGCCCCAGAGCCACGGGTGGAGCCCCTGCTCGATATTTCCACACTTTTCCCTCTCTTCTGCTGTCCACATCCAGAACACAAACATTCTTTCTGGCAGGTTCCAGAGGGCTGCAGGTTTTGTTCAAGGAGGAGGGTCCCGGTCAGGTCGTTGAGCAGATCCTTGTGGCATTTGCAGCAGTTCTGGGGCTCACCCTGGGTTTTGTGCTTCTTGCAGAGCTGAGCAAACCACAGCCACGCCTTTTTCCCCCACAGAATTGTCACCTTTGCAGCAGCTCGAGAGCTGTGAGAATCAAAGCCAAGGGGGCGGGGGGAGCCTCAGGTCCTGGCTGCCAGCTGGGGCTGGCCAGAGCAGGGCTGGCCAATGCCCATCCCTGTGCAGTGGGGCTGGGCCATGGCTGGGCCCCACACTTGGATGGCCACTGGCTTCAAGGAGGAGCAGTTTGGGAGCTCCTTCCTGCCTGGGGCTCCATTCCCGAGCTGCTCTTGCCAGCTCAGATCCTGCAGGGGATGAGGGAAAATGGAGAAGTGTGGAACAGGATTTCTCCCAAAACCAAATAAAACCAAAATGTCCCAACCCCTCAGGACAGAAACCCCGTGGGGGGATTGTGGGGAGCAGGAGAGAGAGGGGGAAGCCCCCCAAGAGCTTCTCAAGTGTTTCATGTGCAGGGTCTCATCCATCTCCTGGTTGCCAGCACTGAGGCCCTGCAGGGCTTTTGGGTGTTTTTGGGGTGGCTTTGGGTGTTTTTGGGGTGTCTGTGCCCTCCCTGACTGACACCAGCCCATGTCCATCCCCCTCCCCAGTCAGCCCCGCTGGGGTTTTTCCCCCACAGAATGATCCTGGTGGGCTGTGCAATGGGGCCGAGGGGCTGCACCTGTGAGGGTTCCCAAATGGGGATGGAGGGCTCCCAGATGGGCGGGGGCAGCCAATGAGGGGGTGTAGAGTGGGCGGGTCACACCCCAAATTGGGGCACCCCAGAGGTCACAGAGGTCACAGTGCCCCACTGAGGACAGAGGGGGTCGCCAGGGCCCCCCACCCACCCGGGACAGGGGTGTGCAGGATGTGCCCTACCCTGGACAGGGACTTCCTCAGGGAATGTGTCCAGGGACCCTGCCCAGAACCCCCATCCCCCAGGACAGGATCTCCCCTGCTGGGATGTGTCACCACTGGGACAAAATCCACCCAGAACGTGTCACCCCCAGAACAGGATCCCCTCAGGCAGGACCCCCTGGATGTGCCCCCCAGGACAGAACCCGCCCCCGTGTGACTCTCAGCACAAACGGCCTCTTCCTTCTGCTGCAGGAGAGAGAAAGGGAAAGTGTTGGGGGGGCTCAGCCGGACACCCCCAGCCCCCACAGCCTCCCCATCCCTCCCTGCAGACCCCCCACCCCCTTTTCTCCTTCCCTGGGCTCCCCCCAACCCGTTCCCTGCCCAGGTGCTCCCCAGGGTTTCTGAGCCAGGAACTGGGGATGAGGGAGCATGGCACAAAAGTGAGGAAAATGAGGAAAACAGAGAAATAAAGAGAGGAAAAGTCAAGGGCAGGGGAGGACACAGAGGCAGAGCTACCCAGGACCCCCATGTGATGCCAGCCCAGGAAAGGAGCACCCCAGGGGGTCAGGACGGGGTCACCCCAAAATCGGAGGCACCCAGGGAAGGAGCTGTGACCCACGGGCCTGCCCAGCCACTGCCCATCCCTGGCACCCCCATTCCCCTGGGAACCAAAGCATGGGACCCCAATTCCTTATGTCCCCCCTCTCTGGGATTCCCATCCCAGGAATGCTTTTCCCCAGGATCTCCATTCCCAAGGACCCCCAGCCCGGTAGATCCATTCCTGAGACCCCCATTCCCTTGGGGACCAGGATTCCCCCCTGACCCCGATTCCCCTGGCACCCCAATCCCAGGGATCCATCCCATGAACACAAATCCCAGGAGGCCACGTTGTTCTGGGACCCTCATCCCTGAGTCTGAACCCACCCAACCCTTGGGACCCCCATTCCCATGGGACCCCATCCCTGGCACCCCAATCCCCTGGACACCCAATCCTTGTTCCCCTGAACCACCTCAGCCTCCAAACTCTGGAAACATCCTGTCCCCACCATCAGCCTCATGTGTCACTGGGTCCCCATCCTGTCCCCACCCTGCCCCCACCAAGGGCCACCTACACATGAGGACGAGACGTGACCTCGCTTCCTGTCCCTGCATGGGAAGAGCCGCCAGCCAGGGGACAGGTGGCCACAGCAGCGAGTGACAGCCAGTGCCCATGGCCGGGGACAGCGGGATGGCCGGGAAGGTGGCGCTGCTCCTGTGGGGTGAGTGCCCCGGGCACGGGCCTGACGGCCCGGGGATGGGCCCCGGTGAGGCAGAGAGCGGTGGGGAGGGGGCACAGGGGGGCTGCGGGGTCCCCTGAGGTCCCCAAGGCCAGCAGAGCCAGGGCATGGGCATGGAGCCCAGTGTGAGCAGAGTCGTGGGGTGGCCCTGGGGACAGGAAGAGGGGAACTGGGATGTGGGGATGGCAACAGGGGGATCGAGATGGGGGGACAAGGATGTGGCAAAAGGAACCTTGGGGCTGGGGCAGCTGTGGGGACAGGGACAGGGAGACAGGGATGCAGGGCCAGGGACAAGGGCCACGTCCCATGCAGATGGGCCATGGGGACAGGTGCCATGGGAATGGGATCACGGGCACAGGGCCATGGGGATGTGGCCGTGGGGACAGGTGCTGTAGGGCTGGGGGAGGTGACCTGTGCACACATGGGGTGCCCACAGTGTCCCCATGTCCTGCCCCAGGCCAGGGTGACCGAGGTGTCCCTGTGCTCAAACCCTCCGTGCTACACCAGTGTTCCCGTGGGGACACTTTGGGGACAGACACCACACCAGGTGCCCCAGGTGCTGCTGTCCCCACGGTGCCACCCCCAGCCAGCCCTGTCCCTTCTCCCTTCCAGCCCAGACCCTCGGCCTCGCTGGTGAGTCCTCGGGGGATGCCATGTCCCTGCCCCGCTGTCCCCAGCCCCGTGGTGGCCCTGCCAGGCTGGTGTCCCCTGTCACCCGCAGGTGCCCAGAGCCCCCAGCTCCTGGTGGAGCCCCCCTGGAGGCCGGCGGCGCTGTGGAACCCGGTGACACTGACCTGCCAGGGCTCGGGGACCGCCGGTGACACCACCTGGTACAGGAACGGGCAGAGATGGGGACAGGAGGGACCCGACAGCTTCCGTGTCACCGAGAGTGGCACCTACCAGTGTGAGAGACCCGGGAATAGGTTCAGCCCCCCCGTGACAGTCTCAAATTGTGAGGGGGGTTTGAGTGTCCCCAGCCTGGCACCCGCGGGGACCCCGAGGACTCAGGGTGGGCTCAGCTCCATGGGTCACCCCTGGTGTGACCAGAGCCTGTCCCCTGCTCTGGGGACATCCCAGAGCATCCCAGTGCAGCGGGATCCCCGTGCTGGAATTGGGGACCCCTGCTGTGACCCAATGGGGGGTCCGTGTGACACCGGGTGTGACAGGTCCCCCCTGTCCCACAGACTGGCTGGTGCTGCAGGTGCCGGCGCGGGCGCTGCTGGAGGAGGACACGGTGACACTGCGCTGCCGGGGCTGGCGGAACGATCCGGTCACCTGGGTGTCCTTCTACCGCGACGGGAAGGAACTGTGGACGATCGGCGATGGCACCGAGCTGTCCCTGTCCCCTCTGCGGCTGAAACACAGCGGCCGCTACCACTGCGGGGGCTGGATGGGAACCTGGGGGTGGATGGAATCTACGCAGGTGACAGTGACAGTGCAGGGTGAGCACCCCACAGCCCCACCCCGACACACCCACAGCCCCCACGGGACCCCTCAGCCCTCCCTGGGAACCCCCCTGCCAGTTCCAGGTCAGCGATGGTGACAGCGTGGCCGAGAGCCCCGCATTGAACGTCACTGTCCTGGGTGAGCGGGACCCTCGGGCTGAGGGTGACCCCACCCACGGCATCCCCAATTCCACACATTCCCATCCCACCTCATCCCCCCACTCCATCCCCAGCCCAGCCCAGTTCACAGCCCCCACCACTGGGTGTCACAGACCAGGACAACTGGGACCGTCTGGCTCCAGGGATCCCAGCACATCCAAGCCCTGCATCCCTAAGCCCAGCTGTCACATCCCCCACTGTACACCAGGTCACATTCACCCTGCTGAGCGTGACCCTCCCAGGGCACGGGGACCCTTGGCATTGGGGTGACGCCCCCGTTGATGGCCTCATGGCCCCCATCACATCCCACCCACGCCATTCCGTGCCCCCCACCAGGTGACGGCCATCCCTGCCCTTGGACACAGCATCCCTCATCCCACCCTCACCTCACCCTCATCCCATCCTCATCCCCCACCCCTCACCCATCACATGCCCTCATCCCACACCACATGATGACCCTCAGCACCACGGGGTCACTGTCCTGGGTGAAGGAGACCCTCTGTCCCCAGGTGCCACCATGCAGACTCCCTCATCCCCCCACACCGGGTGCCAGCCCCTCCCCCGGCCTCAGCCCTGTCTGTGTCCCCGCAGTGCCCGTGGCCAATGCCACCATCACCCCCGGTCCCCCGGCACTCCAGGTGCGCCCAGGTGACCCCGTGACCCTGCGCTGCTCGGTGCAGGTGGGCTCAGCCCCTGTCACCTTCACCTGGCTGCGTGACGGGCACGAGGTGGCCCGGGGTCCCCTCCTGGAGCTTGGGGCCGTCGATGTGGGACATTCGGGCACCTACCAGTGCGTGGCCACCAACCAGCTGGGACAGGACGGGCACCGCGTGTTCCGGGCACTCAGCCCAGAGCTGGCCCTGGAGGTGACACCACAGGGACACTGGATCACAGGTGGGGTCACACGGGCTCACCGGGCTGTTCGGGACCCCCGGGGCTCAGGGTGACCCCGCTGTGTCCCCCTCTGTCCCCGGCAGTGGCTGTGAATGTCGGCAGGGCCCTCCTGTACCTGCTCCTGCTCCTGGCTGTCATCGGGGGCTGTCGCTGGTGGAACCGCCGGGGTGGGTGACAATGGGGGGACATGGGGGTCCCAGGGATTGGGGTGTAGCCACCAGAGTGGGGGGGCCATAGGGTGTCACCAACAGCTCCTGACTTGGGTGAAGCTGAGCCCCCAGAGACCTCAGCTGGGGCTCCTGGGGGATTTGGGGAGGCCCTGGAGGGTCGTGCAGGGATGTTGGGGGTTCTGTCAGGGGTTTTGGGGGAGTTTGGGGGCTCAGGGGGCAGTCAGGGGTCCCGAGGGTGTTCAAGGGCCCTGAGGCCCCCACAGTCACCCCTCCCCCCTCTTTCCTTTGCAGCCCTCAGGAAGGAGCAGGAAAGGTGAGTGGGGGGCTCCAGGTCTGACCCCCCATTTTACCCTCAGCGCAGGAAGCCCCGCACCCCCACAGACCCCCCCTTATCCCCGCAGGCCTCCCCAGGAGCCCTCGGCCCCCCCGGAGGAGGGGGCGGTGCTGGACCCGCACATCGTGGGCACCGAGAGGGCAGGGGGTGAGTACAGGGGGGCACAGGGACACGTCACCCACGGGTGTCACCCCCACCCAGGTCCCCAACCCCGGAGCCTCACTCAGGACACTCCACAGCCCCAGGGGACCACGAGGAGCTGCCGGGACCCCACGGGCGACAGCGGCACCGCAGGGACAGCTACGAGAACGAGCAGTGACACTGGGGACACTGGGGACACTGGGGACACTGGGGACACTGGTTACACTGGGGGCACTGGGGACACTGGGGACAATGGGGACACTGGGGACACTGGGGACAATGGGGACAATGGGGACTCTGGGGGCACTGGGGACACTGGGGACACTGGGGACACTGGGGACAATGGGGACACTGGGGACAATGGGGACAATGGGGACTCTGGGGGCACTGGGGACACTGGGGACACTGGGGACACTGGGGACACTGGGGACAATGGGGACTCTGGGGGCACTGGGGACACTGGGGACACTGGGGACACTGGGGACACTGGGGCACTGGGGACACTGGGGACACTGGGGACAATGGGGACACTGGGGACAATGGAGTTCCCTAACCGTGGGCACACCCCTTGTGTCCCCACCCCCTCGGCTCCTGTGGTTGCCCACCGTGCCCGGGAGGTGGCCACGACTGGGGGTCCCATGTGGGGCTGCCCAGAGCTCCCCGTTCCAGTGCTCCCAGTGCTCCCAGTATCCCCCAGGGCTCCCCATTCCCTCCCCCAGTGCCAGGGGGCACAGGACCCTTGTCCCTCTTACTGGACACAAACGCAGCTTTTGGATTAAAGCGGCAGAAATGGTTTTGGTTTGTTCAGCTCTGCCTGCTCAGCTCAGGAAGGAGGAGGGTCCCGGACAGGTCGTTGAGCAGATCCTTGTGGCATTTGCAGCAGTTCTGGGGCTCTCTCAGTGCCTCGGGCACAGGGACCAAATGATCAATTGCTGCATTTCCGCACTGGTTCCCTCGCAGCTGCCCCTGCAGGGGGGGTTTCAGCCAGCCCTGCTCTGAAAACCATCAAAGGCCCTCGCAGAGCCACTGCTTGGGCTCACCCTGGGTTTTGTGCTTCTTGCAGGGCTGAGCAAACCACAGCCACGCCTTTTCCCCCCCAGAATTGTCACCTTTGCAGCAGCTCGAGAGCTGCGAGAATCAAAGCCAAGGGGGCGGGGGGAGCCTCAGGTCCTGGCTGCCAGCTGGGGCTGGCCAGAGCAGGGCTGGCCAATGCCCATCCCTGTGCAGTGGCCAGGGTGAGGAGCTCCACAAAACCTTGCCGCCAACCAAAAAAATTCTTGTGGGCAGAGCTGGGGGCATCTGATCCCCTAAATGTGTCCAATGCTGCCACAGTGGCCCAAAATCCCTGGGAGAGGCAGCAGAGCCGAGTGTTTGTGCACAGGGATGGTTTAGCAGCAGAGCTGAACTTCAGGACCCCCGGCCCAAATTCCAACAGCTCGTTAAGAGTCTGCTCCACCTCCCTCTCCTGGGGCTGCTGTATCGGGACCAGCAGTGGCCCAGGAAGAGCAGCAGCTCCAAACGAGCTGTGGAGCCCCTGAGGAGCCCTGGCAGTGTCAGCAAGGAGCACCTGCTTTCCTCAGCATCCCAGGGGAATTCAGCATTCCCAAAGCTGCTGTGCCAGGGCTGGAGGAGGAAAAGGCAGTGAAAGGCTGAGGGTTTTCAGGAGTTGTGCTGGAAAGGCCCGAGAGGTGCTGTTGTGGAGCTGAGAGCTGCCTGGGGTTGGGTGGTGCCTTCCTTGCGTTGGGGATCAGGGAGAGCGGTGGCGGGTGTTGCGCAGGGTGTGTGCCTGGCCCCGGGACACTGCTCCGCTGCCCCTGGGCACTGGGATCCAAGCTGCTGCCTTGGTCTCTTCTGCCCGGGCGCTGCCGGTGCTGGTGCCGGGAGCGATTGGTGCAAAGCGTGAGTTTGCAAAAGGAGCGATTTCCCCTGGTCCCTCCCGCCCGAGGCCGCCATGGCCCCTGAGGGGTTCGAGCGGCACCGGGGCGCCCCCTGCTGGCCGGGATTGCTCCCTGCAGCGCCTCCTGCTGGCCGGGATTGCTCCCTGCAGCGCCCCCTGCTGGCCGGGAGTGCTCCCTGCACCGCCCCCTGCTGGCCGGGAGTGCTCCCTGCAGCGCCCCCTGCTGGCCGTGGCCAGAACTGCACCAAGGATGAACAAACAGCCCTGAGCGGGTTGGAAATTTCTGTTCTCGTGTTGTTTGTTCTGTTCTGTTCTATAAATTTCCCAGCAATGAGCTGTTATTCCTTTTCTTACATTTTTGCCTGCAAGCCCCATAATTTTCACAGTTATAACAATTTGGACGGATGGCTCCTATTTCCATTCCAGGAAGGTTCCTGCTTTCCTTGGCAGACGTTTCTCTTTTAAACCAAGACAGTTTCCAGCTCCTGGGATCCAGCGTGGATGGGGCAGACACTCCAAGAGCAGACAGGCTCAGACACTGGGCCACCTCATGCTCTGCCTTTGAAGCCCTTGGGCCACCATGATCCTTCTGCCAAGGTGGGACTCCTGGTCCCTCGGCCCCTCAGGAGCTGGGTTTGGCAGAGCGTCACTCTGTCCCCAGAGTGCCATGGCTGACAGACTGACTGACACATGGGGCCCTGTGTCACCAACAGCAAGGCCTGACCCATCCCTGTCACACACAGGTGTACCAAAATGTCTCGAGACATCCAACTTTTCCTGTCCCTGACACCCCACCCTGTGCCATGGCCTGATCCCCAGTGCCCTGGGAAAGGGGGAGGCTGCGGAACCCCCCCAGGGCCTTTGTGACCTCATGGTGTGGGGAACACGGCACAGGAGGGGATTGAGACAGGGCAGAAGGGAATCTAGAGCTCTGGTTTAGAGTGGCAGCCCAAAATTGGAGAATCCCATTCCTAAAGCGCCACAGAGCTGAACAAAGAAACACCATCTCTGCCAGTTGAACCAAAAAGCTGCATTTTGGTGCCAAAAAGAGGGAAACGAGTCCTGTGTTCCCCGGGCACTGGGAGGAGGGATGAGGAGCCGTGGGTGTACTGGGAGTGCTGAGAGGGGCATTGCAGAGGCACTGGGAGTACAGGGGAACTGGGAGAGAGAATGGGAACCTCCTGGATCTAGTGGGAGCAATGGAGAGGCACTGGGAGGGGAAACAGGGAGCTCTTGGGGGTACTGGGAGCACGGTGGGGAGGGAATGGGGAAATCTCTGAGGGTACTGGGAGCACTTGGATGTGGAATGGGGAGGCACTGGGGGCAGTGGAAGGGGGGTGGGGAGGCCCTTGGGGGTTCAGGGGCCATGGGGAGCTCTGGGTGCCCTGGTGACCCCTCACTTGTGCCCACCTACCCGTGAATGTTGGGCACCCATGGGAGCAGTGGGGGGGACACACACGGGTGGTTGCCCATGGGTGGGGTCCCCCAGTGCCCCCAGTTCCCCCAGTTCCCTCAGTTCCCCCAGTTCCCAGTCATGCCCCGAGTGTCACAGCACATTCCCGTAGATGTCCCCACATTCCCGAGGTCGCCCATGGGTTGCTGCCAGCTCTGCGTAGGTCACCTCGGGATCCTGGAGTGTGGTGGCACAGGGGGACACTGCGAGAGACACTGGCTGTGGCATCTGGGCACGGGGACACCCATGGGTGACGTGTCCCTGTGTCCCAGCCCGGACTCACCCCCCGTCTGCTTGGTGACCACGACGTGGGTGTACAGCACCTCCCCCTCCTCTGGGGGGGCCGGGGGCTCCGGGGGGGCCCTGAGGGAATCAAGGGGATGTGGGGGGGGGATGGGAGGTCTTGGGGGTTGGGGTGAAAGGGGCGAGCCCCCCACTCACCTTTCCTGCTGCTTCCTGGCAGCTGCAAAGGAAAGAGGGGAGGGGTAACTGTGGGGTCCCCATGGCCCCGACCCCTCTCAGGAATCCTCAAACCCCACTGCACCCTCAATTTCCCCCAGGACCCCTGAGCATCCTTGGAGCCCCCCAGAACCCCTGAATGACCCCAGTGCTCTGGACCCCCTGAGCTCCCAGAAGCTCAAGCCTGACAGGGAGGGGGACCCCCCAAATTGCCCTGGGATCACTGAAGGAACCCCCAAAATCCCTGCAAGACCCCCAAACACCACCCCAAATCCTTCAGGACCCTGAGCACAGGTCCTGAGCTCTCAGCACTGCCCAAGTCAGGAGCTCTGGGTGCCGCCCCATCACCCCCACATTTAGGAGTCCCCCAGCTCCCGGGGTCCCCATTGTCCCCATTGTCCCCATTGTCACCCACCCCTGTTGTGGCACCGGTGCCAGCCCACAGCTCCAGCCACGAGCAGGACCAGGAAGAGGAGGGACCCGCCAAGGCCTGCGGCCACTGCTGGGGACAGAAGGGACACATCAGGGTCACCTGTCACTGCAGGGCTCCTGCAATCCCAGTGAGCCCGTGTGACCCCACCTGTGATCCAGTGTCCCTGTGGTGTCACCTCCAGGGCCAGCTCTGGGCTGCGGGCCCGGAACACGCGGTGCCCGTCCTGTCCCAGCTGGTTGGTGGCCACGCACTGGTAGGTGCCCGAATGTCCCACATCGACGGCCCCAAGCTCCAGGAGGGGACCCCGGGCCACCTCCTGCCCGTCACGCAGCCAGGTGAAGGTGACAGGGGCTGAGCCCACCTGCACCGAGCAGCGCAGGGTCACGGGGTCACCTGGGCGCACCTGGAGTGCCGGGGGACCGGGGGTGATGGTGGCATTGGCCACGGGCACTGCGGGGACACAGACAGGGCTGAGGCCGGGGGAGGGGCTGGCACCCGGTGTGGGGGAGGGGGGGACGGGAGGGATGGGTTTGATGGGGAAATGTGGTGGATGGGGACACCCCATGGGGGGGTGAGGGGACACAGAGAGCGATGAGGGGACACAGGGCAGAGGCGGGGGGCACAGGAGAGATTTCTGGGGGTCAGGGATGTAGCCAGGTGGGGGTCCCGTGGGGGCTGTGGGGGCTCCCCGTGCCCATCCCCGCACTCACTGCGCACCGTGACGCCGAGCCGGGCGCTGCTCTTCCACACGGCCCCCCCCCTCGGAGCGCACCTCGCAGCTGTAATTGCCCGAGTGGGAGACCCCCACGGCGGGCACCAGGAGCTGCGGGGACCCCTGCGGGCCCCCCACCAACTGCCCGTGCCGATAGAAGCGGTACAGGAGGGGGGCTGGGGGCCGCAGGGGGCTGGGGGTGCTGAGGCAGCTGAGATTGAGGGGGGACCCCTCGGTGAGCTCGGGGGGACACTCCAGCAGCGGCACCGAGAAGAGCTCTGGGAAGGAGATGGGAGGGGGATTTGTGACCCCGAGTGCCTGGGGAGGGGCTGTGGGGGTGTCGGGGTGGGGCTGTGGGGTGCTCACCCTGCACTGTCACTGTCACCGGCGCCGAATTCTTCCACCACCCCAGGCTTCCCATCCAGCCCCTGCAGTGGTAGCGGCCGCTGTGGTTCAGCTGCAGAGGGGACAGGGACAGCTCGGGGCCATCGCCGATCGTCCACAGTTTGTTCCCGTCGCGGTAGAAGGACACCCAGGTGACCGAATTGTCCCGCCAGCCCCGGCAGCGCAGTGTCACCGTGTCCCCCTCCAGCAGCGCCCGCGCCGGCACCTGCAGCACCAGCCAGTCTGTGGGACAGGGGGGACCTGTCACAGCCGGTGTCACCCGGACCCCCCATTGGGTCACAGCAGGGGTCCCCAATTCCAGCACGGAGATCCCCCTGCACTGGGATGCTCTGGGATGTCCCCAGAGCAGGGGACAGGCTCTGGTCACACCAGGGGTGACCCATGGAGCTGAGCCCACCCTGAGCCCTCGGGGTCCCCGCTGGTGCCAGGGTGGGGACACCCAAACCCCCCTCACCATCTGAGACTGTCACGGGGGGGCTGAGCCTGGTCCTGGGTCTCTGACACTGGTAGGTGCCACTCTTGGTGACAGGGAAGCTGTCGCGTCCCGCCTGTCCCCATCTCTGCCCGTTCCTGTACCAGGTGGTGTCACCGGCGGTCCCCGAGCCCTGGCAGGTCAGTGTCACCCGGTCCCACAGCACCGCCGGCCTCCAGGGGGGCTCCACCAGGAGCTGGGGGCTCTGGGCACCTGCGGGTGACAGAGGACACCAGCCTGGCAGGGCCACCACGGGGCTGGGGACAGCGGGGCAGGGACATGGCATCCCCCGAGGACTCACCAGCGAGGCCGAGGGTCTGGGCTGGAAGGGAGAAGGGACAGGGATGGCTGGGGGTGGCACCGTGGGGACAGCGGGACCCGGGGGCGGGGAGTGGGGCTGTCCCCGAGCTGTCCCCGTCGAGGGAAAGTTCTCGGGGAAGGTCCCCAGCAGGTCTGGAGAGGCTCCCAGGGGACCGCCCTGTGTCACAGCCACCCATGCGCCACGTTCAGGTGGCACAGACAGGGGCAGCACGGCCACCACGGGTGAGGCAGGACATGGGGACACTGTGGACACCCCATGCTGGCACAGGTCACCCCCGCCAACCCCGCTTGTCCCCTTGCCCCTGTCCTCGAATCTCTGTCCTCCTGTTCCTGTCCCACAGCTGCCCCAGCCCCGTGGAGTCAAACCCCAGATCCCTGTCCCCACATTCCTGTCCCCACATTTCTGTCCCCCTGTCCCCACAACTCCGCTGACAATGGGGGCCACTGGCTCTGTCCCCCCCTGGCTCTGCTGGCCTTGGGGACCTCAGGGGACCCCGCAGCCCCCCTGTGCCCCCTCCCCACCGCTCTCTGCCTCACCGGGGCCCATCCCCGGGCCGTCAGGCCCGTGCCCGGGGCACTCACCCCACAGGAGCAGCGCCACCTTCCCGGCCATCCCGCTGTCCCCGGCCATGGGCACTGGCTGTCACTCGCTGCTGTGGCCACCTGTCCCCTCGCTGGCGGCTCTTCAGATAAAGGGGAAGGAAGAGAATTTACATCTTGTTCCCACGTGGTGCTGGCACACGGTGGGGGCAGGGTGGCCCCAGGCTGGGGACAGGCTGTGGGCAGGGTGGGGACAGGCCGGGGACAAGGCTGGGTGGCACAAGGTGGGACATGGAGTTGCCAGGAGTGGGGGTCTCAGAGGGTTTGGGGAGCCAGGGATGGAGTCCAGGGCAATGGGGGCTCCAGGGATTTGGGGTCATGGATGGGGGTCCCAGGGGTGAGGGCGCTTTGAGGGGTCCTGGGAGAATCAAAGTTCTGGGGGAAGGGAGATGGTCGGGGATGGAATTTCGGGGAGAGGGTTCCTTGGGAATTGGGGTCCCAGGCCATGGAGATCCTGGGCAATGGCAGTCCTGGGATGGGGGTCCCTAAGAGGGGGGGACATAAGGAATGGGGGTCCCATGTTCGGGTTCCCAGGGGAATGGGGATGTCAGGAATGGGCAGTGGCTGGGCAGGCCCCAGGGTCACAGCTCCTTCCCTGGGTGCCTCAAATTTTGGGGTGACCCCGGGCCCAGCACAGCCCCCAAAAGTGCTGCTGGTTCGGGGGGGCTCCCCAGGCTGATTCCGGGGGGCTCTGGGTCTGTGCCTCCCCCATCCCCCTGGGGCTTTTTCCTCTCTTCATTTTCCATTTCCTTCCTTTAATCCCTCAATTTCACAACTCCCCCGAGTTGGTGCCTTGATGATCCTGGGGGGCTCCTGAGCAGGGAACGGGTTGGGGGAACCCCAGGGTTGGGAAAGAAGTGGGTGAGGGGTCTGCAGGCAGGGGTGGGGAGGCTGTGGGGGATGGGCTTGTCCGCTTGCACACTTTCACTTTCTCTGAAAAATCTTCTTTCACTTTCATTTTCCCGTGAGAGTCACACGGGGTCGCGTTCTGTCCTGGGGATGGCATATCCAGGGGTGACACATCCAGGGGTGACACATCCAGGGGTGACACATCCAGGGGTGACACATCCAGGGGTCCTGTCCCCCTTCTCTGGGGTGTCCCTGTCCTGGAGCTGACACGTCCTGGGGTCCTGTCCCCGTTCTCTGGGGTGTCCCTGTGCTCGGGGTGACACATCCTGGGGTTCCTGTCCTGGGGACGAGCCGGAAAAGCTCGAGCAGCGGCTCTGCCCCGCGGCCGTGCCGGGGCTGGCGGAGGTGACCCCGGCTGGATGGCGACAGTGGCCTCGGACACGCTGTCGCAGCCACCCTCGGTCCCCGCAGCCCGCGACAGTCCCGGCCCTGGCAGCCGCGATCGCGACAGAGCCCCGAGCCCGGGACTCCGCTCCCGCAGCGCCGGGGGCTCCTCCCCGGGCTCCCGGGTCCCCTCCGCCCTCCCGGCACCTCCCTCCCGGCGCCCCGGGGCCGCGCCCGGCGGAGGCTCCGCAGCAGCTCCGGGGCTCAGACGCCGCTCGGGGAGCGCCGAATGCGGGGCTTTGGGCACCGGCGGGCACCGGGCAGGGCTGGAGCTGGCCCGGCCTTGGGGGGCGATTTGGGGACACCCCCGGCTCCGTGCCGGGGCTTTCGGGGCGCTCGGGGCTCCGGATCGGCCGAGGGGCTCGGCAGCTGCGGGATCGGTGCCCGCGGCCATCCCGAGGTCCCCGAGCCCTTGGCCGGTGTCACCGAGAGGGGACAAACAGCGAGCGGCAGCTCCTTCCCCTGCAGGGGCAGCTGCGAGGGAACCAGTGCGGAAATGCAGCAATTGATCATTTGGTGCCTGTGCCCGAGGCACTGAGAGAGCCCCAGAACTGCTGCAAATGCCACAAGGATCTGCTCAACGACCTGACCGGGACCCTCCTCCTTCCTGAGCTGAGCAGGCAGAGCTGAACAAACCAAAACCATTTCTGCCGCTTTAATCCAAAAGCTGCGTTTGTGTCCAGTAAGAGGGACAAGGGTCCTGTGCCCCCTGGCACTGGGGGAGGAAATGGGGAGCCCTGGGGGTACTGGGAGCACTGGGAGCACTGGAACGGGGAGCTCTGGGCAGCCCCACATGGGACCCCCCAGTGGTGGCCACCTCCCGGGCACGGTGGGCAACCATGGGACCCGACGGGGTGGGGACACAAGGGGTGTGCCCTCGGTTAGGGAACTCCAGTGTCCCCATTGTCCCCATTGTCCCCAGTGTCCCCAGTGTCCCCATTGTCCCCAGTGTCCCCAGTGTCCCCAGTGTCCCCAGTGTCCCCGTTGTCCCCAGGGTCCCCATTGTCCCCAGTGTCCCCATTGTCCCCAGTGTCCCCAGTGTCCCCAGTGTCCCCATTGTCCCCATTGTCCCCAGTGTCCCCAGTGTCCCCATTGTCCCCAGTGTCCCCAGTGTCCCCAGTGTCCCCAGTGTCCCCAGTGTCACTGCTCGTTCTCGTAGCTGTCCCTGCGGTGCCGCTGTCGCCCGTGGGGTCCCGGCAGCTCCTCGTGGTCCCCTGGGGCTGTGGAGTGTCCTGAGTGAGGCTCCGGGGTTGGGGACCTGGGTGGGGGTGACACCCGTGGGTGACGTGTCCCTGTGCCCCCCTGTACTCACCCCCTGCCCTCTCGGTGCCCACGATGTGCGGGTCCAGCACCGCCCCCTCCTCCGGGGGGGCCGAGGGCTCCTGGGGAGGCCTGCGGGGATAAGGGGGGGTCTGTGGGGGTGCGGGGCTTCCTGCGCTGAGGGTAAAATGGGGGGTCAGACCTGGAGCCCCCCACTCACCTTTCCTGCTCCTTCCTGAGGGCTGCAAAGGAAAGAGGGGGGAGGGGTGACTGAGGGGGCCTCAGGGCCCTTGAACACCCTCGGGACCCCTGACTGCCCCCTGAGCCCCCAAACTCCCCCAAAACCCCTGACAGAACCCCCAACATCCCTGCACGACCCTCCAGGGCCTCCCCAAATCCCCCAGGAGCCCCAGCTGAGGTCTCTGGGGGCTCAGCTTCACCCAAGTCAGGAGCTGTTGGTGACACCCTATGGCCCCCCCAGTCTGGGGGCTTCACCCCAATCCCTGGGACCCCCATGTCCCCCCATTGTCACCCACCCCGGCGGTTCCACCAGCGACAGCCCCCGATGACAGCCAGGAGCAGGAGCAGGTACAGGAGGGCCCTGCCGACATTCACAGCCACTGCCGGGGACAGAGGGGGACACAGCGGGGTCACCCTGAGCCCCGGGGGTCCCGAACAGCCCGGTGAGCCCGTGTGACCCCACCTGTGATCCAGTGTCCCTGTGGTGTCACCTCCAGGGCCAGCTCTGGGCTGAGTGCCCGGAACACGCGGTGCCCGTCCTGTCCCAGCTGGTTGGTGGCCACGCACTGGTAGGTGCCCGAATGTCCCACATCGACGGCCCCAAGCTCCAGGAGGGGACCCCGGGCCACCTCGTGCCCGTCACGCAGCCAGGTGAAGGTGACAGGGGCTGAGCCCACCTGCACCGAGCAGCGCAGGGTCACGGGGTCACCTGGGCGCACCTGGAGTGCCGGGGGACCGGGGGTGATGGTGGCATTGGCCACGGGCACTGCGGGGACACAGACAGGGCTGAGGCCGGGGGAGGGGCTGGCACCCGGTGTGGGGGGATGAGGGAGTCTGCATGGTGGCACCTGGGGACAGAGGGTCTCCTTCACCCAGGACAGTGACCCCGTGGTGCTGGGGGTCATCGTGTGGTGTGGGATGAGGGCATGTGATGGGTGAGGGGTGGGGGATGAGGATGGGATGAGGGTGAGGTGAGGGTGGGATGAGGGATGCTGTGTCCAAGGGCAGGGATGGCCGTCACCTGGTGGGGGGCACGGAATGGCGTGGGTGGGATGTGATGGGGGCCATGAGGCCATCAACGGGGGCGTCACCCCGATGCCAAGGGTCTCAGTGCCCTGGGAGGGTCACGCTCAGCAGGGTGAATGTGACCTGGTGTGCAGTGGGGGATGTGACAGCTGGGCTTAGGGATGCAGGGCTTGGATGTGCTGGGTGGGGATCCCTGGAGCCAGACGGTCCCAGTTGCCCCGGTCTGTGACACCCAGTGGTGGGGGCTGTGAACTGGGCTGGGCTGGGGATGGAGTGGGGGGATGAGGTGGGATGGGAATGTGTGGAATTGGGGATGCCGTGGGTGGGGTCACCCTCAGCCCGAGGGTCCCGCTCACCCAGGACAGTGACGTTCAATGCGGGGCTCTCGGCCACGCTGTCACCATCGCTGACCCGGCACCGGCAGGGGGGTTCCCAGGGAGGGCTGAGGGGTCCCGTGGGGGCTGTGGGGGTGTCGGGGTGGGGCTGTGGGGTGCTCACCCTGCACTGTCACTGTCACCTGCGTAGATTCCATCCACCCCCAGGTTCCCATCCAGCCCCCGCAGTGGTAGCGGCCGCTGTGGTTCAGCTGCAGAGGGGACAGGGACAGCTCGGGGCCATCGCCGATCGTCCTCAGTTTGTTCCCGTCGCGGTAGAAGGACACCCAGGTAACCGAATTGTCCCGCCAGCCCCGGCAGCGCAGTGTCACCGTGTCCCCCTCCAGCAGCGCCCGCGCCGGCACCTGCAGCACCAGCCAGTCTGTGGGACAGGGGGGACCTGTCACAGCCGGTGTCACCCGGACCCCCCATTGGGTCACAGCAGGGGTCCCCAGTTCCAGCACGGGGATCCCCCTGCACTGGGATGCTCTGGGATGTCCCCAGAGCAGGGGACAGGCTCTGGTCACACCAGGGGTGACCCATGGAGCTGAGCCCACCCTGAGCCCTCGGGGTCCCCGCGGGTGCCAGGCTGGGGACACCCAAACCCCCCTCACAATTTGAGACTGTCACGGGGGGGCTGAGCCCACTGCAGAATGTGTCACACGTGTAGTTCCCACTCTCGGTGACACGGAAGCTGTCGCCTCTCTGCTGTCCCCATCTCTGCCCGTCCTTGTACCAGGTGGTGACACCGGCGGTCCCCGAGCCCTGGCAGGTCAGTGTCACCCCGTCCCACAGCACCGCCGGCCTCCAGGGGGGCTCCACCAGGAGCTGGGGGCTCTGGGCACCTGCGGGTGACAGGGGACACCAGCCTGGCAGGGCCACCACGGGGCTGGGGACAGCGGGGCAGGGACATGGCATCCCCCGAGGACTCACCAGCGAGGCCGAGGGTCTGGGCTGGAAGGGAGAAGGGACAGGGCTGGCTGGGGGTGGCACCGTGGGGACAGCGGGACCCGTGGCCGGGAGTGGGGCTGTCTCCAGCTGTGAGCCCTCACCCCTGCCAACCCCACGGCCACATCCCCCTGGCCCTGTCCTCACGGTCCCCTTTTGATGTCACTGTCTCCGTGGCCTCATCCCCATGGTGCTTGTCCCCGTGTCCCTGTCCCCAAATCCCTGTCCCTATGTCCCAGTCCCCACAGCTTTCCCAGCTCCGAGGGACCAAACCCCACATCGCTGTCCCCAAATCGCTGCCCCCCTGTCCCTGTTCCTGTCCCACAACTCCGTACTCATCCTTGTCCCCAAATCTCTATTCCCGCATTTCTGTCCTTCCTTTCTGTCCCCCATTCCAGTTCCCCGTCCCTTGTCCGTCGTTGCCGTCCCCACATTCCTGTCCCACATCCCAGTTCCATCCCTTTCCCTTGTCCCTGTCCCCAGGGCCACCCCACAACCCCGCTCACACTGAGGGCCACTGCCTCTGTCCCCTCCTGGCTCTGCTGGCCTTGGGGACCTCAGGGGACCCCGCAGCCCCCCTGTGCCCCCTCCCCACCGCTCTCTGCCTCACCGGGGCCCATCCCCGGGGCGTCAGGCCCGTGCCCGGGGCACTCACCCCACAGGAGCAGCGCCACCTTCCCGGCCATCCCGCTGTCCCCGGCCATGGGCACTGGCTGTCACTCGCTGCTGTGGCCACCTGTCCCCTGGGTGGCGGCTCTGTGGAAAAAGGGGAAGGAAGCGAGCTCAGATCTCATTGCACTGTGGTGGTGACACACGGTGAGGGCAGGGCGGCCCCAAGCTGGGGACAGGGTGTGTGCAGGGTGGCCACAAGGCTGGGTGGCACAAGGTGGGACATGGAGTTTCCAGCAGTGGGGTCTCAGAGGGTGTGGGGAGCCAGGGATGGGGTCCAGGGTAATGGGGGTCCTGAGGAGGGGGAGTCCCAGGGCTGGGGGGGCTCAGAGGATCCCCAGAGCCTCCCCAGTGTGGGGGACACAGACCCAGAACCCCTCGGAATCTGCCTGGGCTGACCCCAAGGCCACCAACACATTGGGTGGGCAGGGCTGGGCCCTGGGTCACCCCAAAATCGGAGGCACCCAGGGAAGGAGCTGTGACCCACGGGCCTGCCCAGACACTGCCCATCCCTGGGACCCACATTCCCCTGGGAACCCGAACATGGGACCCCCATTCCTTATGTCCCCCCTCTTTGGGACCCCCATCTCAGGACTGCCATTCCTCAGGATCTCCATGGCCTGGGACCCCAATTCCCAAGGAACCCCTCTCCCCCAAATTCCCTTCCCTTCAACCCCCTGCCCCCAGAACCCTGATTGTCCCAGGACCCCCATGGCACCTTCATCCCGGGCACCCACATCCCTGACCCCAAATACCAGGAGCCCCCTTTGCCCTGGGACTCCCATCCCTGAATCCCCCCAGTCCTGGTGACTCCCCCTTCTCAGAACCCCCATTGCCCTGGACCCCATCCCTGACTCCCCAAACCCTCTGAGACCCCCACTCCTGGGAGCTCCATCTCCACCTTGTGCCACACAGCCTTGTCCCCAGCCTGTCCCCAGCTTGGGGCCACCCTGCCCCCACACAGGGACAGCAACACGATGAGATAAAATCTGAGCTCGCTTCCTTCCCCTTTTTCCACAGAGCCGCCACCCAGGGGACAGGTGGCCACAGCAGCGAGTGACAGCCAGTGCCCATGGCCGGGGACAGCGGGATGGCCGGGAAGGTGGCGCTGCTCCTGTGGGGTGAGTGCCCCGGGCACGGGCCTGACGCCCCGGGGATGGGCCCCGCTGAGGCAGAGAGCGGTGGGGAGGGGGCACAGGGGGGCTGCGGGGTCCCCTGAGGTCCCCAAGGCCAGCAGAGCCAGGGCATGGGCATGGAGCCCAGTGTGAGCAGAGTCGTGGGGTGGCCCTGGGGACAGGAAGAGGGGAACTGGGATGTGGGGATGGCAACAGGGGGATCGAGATGGGGGGACAAGGATGTGGCAAAAGGAACCTTGGGGCTGGGGCAGCTGAAGGGACAGGGACAGGGAGACAGGGATGCAGGGACAGGGACAAGGGCCACGTCCCATGCAGATGGGCCATGGGGACAGGGGCCATGGGAATGGGATCACGGGCACAGGGCCATGGGGATGTGGCCGTGGGGACAGGTGCTGTAGGGCTGGGGGAGGTGACCTGTGCACACATGGGGTGTCCACAGTGTCCCCATGTCCTGCCCCAGCCCAGGGTGACCGAGGTGTCCCTGTGCTCAAACCCTCCGTGCTACACCAGTGTTCCCGTGGGGACACTTTGGGGACAGACACCACACCAGGTGCCCCAGGTGCTGCTGTCCCCACGGTGCCACCCCCCAGCCAGCCCTGTCCCTTCTCCCTTCCAGCCCAGACCCTCGGCCTCGCTGGTGAGTCCTCGGGGGATGCCATGTCCCTGCCCCGCTGTCCCCAGCCCCGTGGTGGCCCTGCCAGGCTGGTGTCCCCTGTCACCCGCAGGTGCCCAGAGCCCCCAGCTCCTGGTGGAGCCCCCCTGGAGGCCGGCGGTGCTGTGGGACCGGGTGACACTGACCTGCCAGGGCTCGGGGACCGCCGGTGACACCACCTGGTACAGGAACGGGCGGCCCAGGAGACAGGAGAGACGCGACAGCTTCCGTGTCACCGAGAGTGGCAACTACACGTGTGACACATTCGGCAGTGGTCTCAGCCCCCCCGTGAGAGTCTCAGATGGTGAGCGGGGTTTGGGTGTCCCCAGCCTGGCACCCGCGGGGACCCTGAGGGCTCAGGGTGGGCTCAGCTCCATGGGTCACCCCTGGTGTGACCAGAGCCTGTCCCCTGCTCTGGGGACATCCCAGAGCATCCCAGTGCAGGGGGATCCCGTGCTGGAATTGGGGACCCCTGCTGTGACCCAATGGGGGGTCCGGGTGACACCGGCTGTGACAGGTCCCCCCTGTCCCACAGACTGGCTGGTGCTGCAGGTGCCGGCGCGGGCGCTGCTGGAGGGGGACACGGTGACACTGCGCTGCCGGGGCAGGGGGAACGATTCGGTCACCTGGGTGTCCTTCTACCGCGACGGGAACAAACTGAGGACGATCGGCGATGGCACCGAGCTGTCCCTGTCCCCTCTGCAGCTGAACCACAGCGGCCGCTACCACTGCGGGGGCCAGGTGGGAATCTATGGGTGGAAGGAATCTGCGCAGGTGACAGTGACAGTGCAGGGTGAGCACCCCACAGCCCCACCCCGACACCCCCACAGCCCCTCCCCAGGCACTCGGGGTCACAAATCCCCCTCCCATCTCCTTCCCAGAGCTCTTCTCGGTGCCGATGCTGGAGGGTCCCCCCGAGCTCCCCGAGGGGTCCCCCCTCAATCTCAGCTGCCTCAGCACCCCCAGCCCCCTGCGGCCCCCAGCCCCCCTCCTGTACCGCTTCTACCGGCACGGGCAGTTGGTGGGGGGCCCGCAGGGGTCCCCGCAGCTCCTGGTGCCCGCCGTGGGGGTCTCCCACTCGGGCAATTACAGCTGCGAGGTGCGCTCCGAGGGGGGGGCCGTGTGGAAGAGCAGCGCCCGGCTCGGCGTCACGGTGCGCAGTGAGTGCGGGGATGGGCACGGGGAGCCCCCACAGCTCCCACGGGACCCCCACCTGGCTACATCCCTGACCCCCAGAAATCTCTCCTGTGCCCCCCGCCTCTGCCCTGTGTCCCCTCATCGCTCTCTGTGTCCCCTCACCCCTCCATGGGGTGTCCCCATCCACCACATTTCCCCATCAAACCCATCCCTCCCGTCCCCCCCTCCCCCCACACCGGGTGCCAGCCCCTCCCCCCGGCCTCAGCCCTGTCTGTGTCCCCGCAGTGCCCGTGGCCAATGCCACCATCACCCCCGGTCCCCCGGCACTCCAGGTGCGCCCAGGTGACCCCGTGACCCTGCGCTGCTCGGTGCAGGTGGGCTCAGCCCCTGTCACCTTCACCTGGCTGCGTGACGGGCAGGAGGTGGCCCGGGGTCCCCTCCTGGAGCTTGGGGCCGTCGATGTGGGACATTCGGGCACCTACCAGTGCGTGGCCACCAACCAGCTGGGACAGGACGGGCACCGCGTGTTCCGGGCACTCAGCCCAGAGCTGGCCCTGGAGGTGACACCACAGGGACACTGGATCACAGGTGGGGTCACACGGGCTCACTGGGATTGCAGGAGCCCTGCAGTGACAGGTGACCCTGATGTGTCCCTTCTGTCCCCAGCAGTGGCCGCAGGCCTTGGCGGGTCCCTCCTCTTCCTGTTCCTGCTCCTGGCTGGAGCTGTGGGCTGGCACCGGTGCCACAACAGGCGTGGGTGGCAATGGGGACAATGGGGACAATGGGGACCCCCGGAGCTGGGGGAACACCTAAATGTGGGGGTGATGGGGCGGCACCCAGAGCTCCTGAATTGGGCAGTGCTGAGAGCTCAGGACCTGTGCTCAGGGTCCTGAAGGATTTGGGGTGGTGTTTGGGGGTCTTGCAGGGATTTTGGGGGTTCTTTCAGTGATCCCAGGGGAATTTGGAGGGTCCCCCTTCCTGTCCGGCTTGAGCTTCTGGGAGCTCAGGGTGTGCAGAGCACTGGGGTGGTTCAGGGGTTCTGGGGGGCTCCAGGGGTGCTCAGGGGTATTGGGGGAAATTGAGGGGTGCAGTGGGGTTTGAGGATTCCTGAGAGGGGTCGGGGCCATGGGGACCCCACAGTTACCCCTCCCCTCTTTCCTTTGCAGCTGCCAGGAAGCAGCAGGAAAGGTGAGTGGGGGGCTCAAACCACACTCTCCCCTTTCACCCCAACCCCCAAGACCTCCCATCCCCCCCACACATCCCCTTGATTCCCTCAGGGCCCCCCCGGAGCCCCCGGCCCCCCCAGAGGAGGGGGAGGTGCTGTACACCCACGTCGTGGTCACCAAGCAGACAGGGGGTGAGTCCGGGCTGGGAAACAGGGACACGTCACCCATGGGTGTCCCCGTGCCCAGATGCCACAGCCAGTGTCTCTCGCAGTGTCCCCCTGTGCCACCACACTCCAGGATCCCGAGGTGACCTACGCAGAGCTGGCAGCAACCCATGGGCGACCTCGGGAATGCGGGGACATCTACGGGAATGTGCTGTGACACTCGGGGCATGGCTGGGAACTGGGGGAACTGGGGGCACTGGGGGAACTGGGGGACCCCACCCATGGACAACCACCCGTGTGTGTCCCCCCCACGGCTCCCGTGGGTGCCCAACATTCACGGGTAGGTGGGCACAAGTGAGGGGTCACCAGGGCACCCAGAGCTCCCCATGGCCCCTGAACCCCCAAGGGCCTCCCCACCCCCCTTCCACTGCCCCCAGTGCCTCCCCATTCCACATCCAAGTGCTCCCAGTACCCTCAGAGATTTCCCCATTCCCTCCCCACCGTGCTCCCAGTACCCCCAAGGGCTCCCTGTTTCCCCTCCCAGTGCCTCTCCATTACTCCCAGTAGATCCAGGTGGTTCCCATTCTCTCTCCCAGTTCCCCTGTACTCCCAGTGCCTCTGCAATGCCCCTCTCAGCACTCCCAGTACACCCACGGCTCCTCATCCCTCCTCCCAGTGCCAGGGGAACACAGGACTCGTTTCCCTCTTTTTGGCACCAAAATGCAGCTTTTTGGTTCAACTGGCAGAGATGGTGTTTCTTTGTTCAGCTCTGTGGTGCTTTAGGAATGGGATTCTCCAATTTTGAGCTGCCACTAAAAACCAGAGCTCTGGATTCCCTTCTGCCCTGTCTCAATCCCCTCCTGTGCCGTGTTCCCCACACCATGAGGTCACAAAGGCCCTGGGGGGGTTCCGCAGCCTCCCCCTTTCCCAGGGCACTGGGGATCAGGCCATGGCACAGGGTGGGGTGTCAGGGACAGGAAAAGTTGGATGTCTCGAGACATTTTGGGACACCTGTGTGTGGCAGGGCTGGGTCAGGCCTTGCTGTTGGTGACACAGGGCCCCGTGTGTCAGTCAGTCTGTCAGCCATGGCACTCTGGGGACAGAGTGACGCTCTGCCAAACCCAGCTCCTGAGGGGCCGAGGGACCAGGAGTCCCACCTTGGCAGAGGGACCTTGGTGGCCCAAGGGCTTCAAAGGCAGAGCATGAGGTGGCCCAGTGTCTGAGCCTGTCTGCTCTTGGAGTGTCTGCCCCATCCACGCTGGATCCCAGGAGCTGGAAACTGTCTTGGTTTAAAAGAGAAACGTCTGCCAAGGAAAGCAGGAACCTTCCTGGAATGGAAATAGGAGCCGTCCCTCCAAATTGTTATAACTGTGAAAATTATGGGGCTTGCAGGCAAAACTGTAAGAAAAGGAATAACAGTTCATTGCTGGGAAATTTATAGAACAGAACAGAACAAACGACAACACGAGAACAGAAATTTCCAACCCGCTCAGGGCTGTTTGTTCATCCTTGGTGCAGTTCTGGCCACGGCCAGCAGGGGGCGCTGCAGGGAGCAATCCCGGCCAGCAGGGGGCGCTGCAGGGAGCACTCCCGGCCAGCAGGGGGCGGTGCAGGGAGCAATCCCGGCCAGCAGGGGGCGCTGCAGGGAGCAATCCCGGCCAGCAGGGGGCGCCCCGGCGCCGCTCGAACCCCTCAGGGGCCATGGCGGCCTCGGGCGGGAGGGACCAGGGGAAATCGCTCCTTTTGCAAACTCACGCTTTGCACCAATCGCTCCCGGCACCAGCACCGGCAGCGCCCGGGCAGAAGAGACCAAGGCAGCAGCTTGGATCCCAGTGCCCAGGGGCAGCGCAGCAGTGTCCCGGGGCCAGGCACACACCCTGCGCAACACCCGCCACCGCTCTCCCTGATCCCCAACGCAAGGAAGGCACCACCCAACCCCAGGCAGCTCTCAGCTCCACAACAGCACCTCTCGGGCCTTTCCAGCACAACTCCTGAAAACCCTCAGCCTTTCACTGCCTTTTCCTCCTCCAGCCCTGGCACAGCAGCTTTGGGAATGCTGAATTCCCCTGGGATGCTGAGGAAAGCAGGTGCTCCTTGCTGACACTGCCAGGGCTCCTCAGGGGCTCCACAGCTCGTTTGGAGCTGCTGCTCTTCCTGGGCCACTGCTGGTCCCGATACAGCAGCCCCAGGAGAGGGAGGTGGAGCAGACTCTTAACGAGCTGTTGGAATTTGGGCCGGGGGTCCTGAAGTTCAGCTCTGCTGCTAAACCATCCCTGTGCACAAACACTCGGCTCTGCTGCCTCTCCCAGGGATTTTGGGCCACTGTGGCAGCATTGGACACATTTAGGGGATCAGATGCCCCCAGCTCTGCCCACAAGAAGTTTTTTTGGTTGGCGGCAAGGTTTTGTGGAACTTCTCACCTTGGCCACTTGTCCTAGGGTGATGTTATGGTGTTTCTATCTCCAATCGTGTGTCCTGATTATGTTTGGTATTATGTCCTGTGCTTCCAGGACTGAGTCTGAGAGTGAAGCTTTGTTTTGTCTTGTTATCAGCCGGCTCACCTCCCCCATGGTCTATGTTTAGGAGAGGTTTTAGCTCGGCTTGCTTGCTTGCCTGCTTGCTTGCCTGCTTGCTTGCCTGCTTGCTCGCTTCTGCCTTTTTCTTTCCTTCGCTTTGCCCTTGCTTTCTGCTTATTAGTTAGTTCAGCTAGGCAGTCCAACTTTTTCCCTGGACTGTTTTGTCTTCCACCCCGTCCCCTCCCTCTCCTGGATACCATCTGAACGGACGGGGACCTGGGAACCCCAAGAAACACCGGGAGGCTACACTTTGTCACCTGCAGCAGTCATCCCCAGCGCCAGAGACTGATAACTGAGCGACCACTCGCCAGAGAGACTGAACTCGTCATCCCTTCAGAACGGTGAAAGAGTTTTTTGTCAGCTGGTGTTGTTTTCCCTGTGCTGGGGAGTGTCTTGCTTGTTAAATAAACAGGTTTTTTCTCCCACTCTTCTCCAAGGAAATTCTTCCCGAACCCGGTGGGGTGGGGGGGGGGGAGGAGTCGTGGGGTTTGCTGTCTGGGGGCTCCTCCTGGAGGTTTTCCCCCAAATTTGGCCGAAACCAGGACACCACTGCACAGGGATGGGCATTGGCCAGCCCTGCTCTGGCCAGCCCCAGCTGGCAGCCAGGACCTGAGGCTCCCCCCGCCCCCTTGGCTTTGATTCTCGCAGCTCTCGAGCTGCTGCAAAGGTGACAATTCTGGGGGGGAAAAAGGCGTGGCTGTGGTTTGCTCAGCCCTGCAAGAAGCACAAAACCCAGGGTGAGCCCAAGCAGTGGCTCTGCGAGGGCCTTTGATGGTTTTCAGAGCAGGGCTGGCTGGAAACCCCCCCTGCAGGGGCAGCTGCGAGGGAACCAGTGCGGAAATGCAGCAATTGATCATTTGGTGCCTGTGCCCGAGGCACTGAGAGAGCCCCAGAACTGCTGCAAATGCCACAAGGATCTGCTCAACGACCTGACCGGGACCCTCCTCCTTCCTGAGCTGAGCAGGCAGAGCTGAACAAACCAAAACCATTTCTGCCGCTTTAATCCAAAAGCTGCGTTTGTGTCCAGTAAGAGGGACAAGGGTCCTGTGCCCCCTGGCACTGGGGGAGGGAATGGGGAGCCCTGGGGGGTACTGGGAGCACTGGGAGCACTGGAACGGGGAGCTCTGGGCAGCCCCACATGGGACCCCCAGTCGTGGCCACCTCCCGGGCACGGTGGGCAACCACGGGAGCCGAGGGGGTGGGGACACAAGGGGTGTGCCCTCGGTTAGGGAACTCCAGTGTCCCCAGTGTCCCCAGTGTCCCCAGTGCCCCAGTGTCCCCAGTGACCCCAGTGACCCCAGTGTCCCCAGTGTCCCCATTGTCCCCAGTGTCCCCAGTGTCCCCAGTGTCCCCAGTGTCCCCATTGTCCCCAGTGTCCCCAGTGTCCCCAGTGTCCCCAGTGTCACTGCTCGTTCTCGTAGCTGTCCCTGCGGTGCCGCTGTCGCCCGTGGGGTCCCGGCAGCTCCTCGTGGTCCCCTGGGGCTGTGGAGTGTCCTGAGTGAGGCTCCGGGTCTGGGGACCTGGGTGGGGGTGACACCCGTGGGTGACGTGTCCCTGTGCCCCCCTGTACTCACCCCCTGCCCTCTCGGTGCCCACGATGTGCGGGTCCAGCACCGCCCCCTCCTCCGGGGGGGCCGAGGGCTCCTGGGGAGGCCTGCGGGGATAAGGGGGGGTCTGTGGGGGTGCGGGGCTTCCTGCGCTGAGGGTAAAATGGGGGGTCAGACCTGGAGCCCCCCACTCACCTTTCCTGCTCCTTCCTGAGGGCTGCAAAGGAAAGAGGGGGGAGGGGTGACTGTGGGGGCCTCAGGGCCCTTGAACACCCTCGGGACCCCTGACTGCCCCCTGAGCCCCCAAACTCCCCCAAAACCCCTGACAGAACCCCCAACATCCCTGCACGACCCTCCAGGGCCTCCCCAAATCCCCCAGGAGCCCCAGCTGAGGTCTCTGGGGGCTCAGCTTCACCCAAGTCAGGAGCTGTTGGTGTCACCCTATGGCCCCCCCAGTCTGGGGGCTTCACCCCAATCCCTGGGACCCCCATGTCCCCCCATTGTCACCCACCCCGGCGGTTCCACCAGCGACAGCCCCCGATGACAGCCAGGAGCAGGAGCAGGTACAGGAGGGCCCTGCCGACATTCACAGCCACTGCCGGGGACAGAGGGGGACACACCGGGGTCACCCTGAGCCCCGGGGGTCCCGAACAGCCCGGTGAGCCCGTGTGACCCCACCTGTGATCCAGTGTCCCTGTGGTGTCACCTCCAGGGCCAGCTCTGGGCTGAGTGCCCGGAACACGCGGTGCCCGTCCTGTCCCAGCTGGTTGGTGGCCACGCACTGGTAGGTGCCCGAATGTCCCACATCGACGGCCCCAAGCTCCAGGAGGGGACCCCGGGCCACCTCCTGCCCGTCACGCAGCCAGGTGAAGGTGACAGGGGCTGAGCCCACCTGCACGGAGCAGCGCAGGGTCACGGGGTCACCTGGGCGCACCTGGAGTGCCGGGGGACCGGGGGTGATGGTGGCATTGGCCACGGGCACTGCGGGGACACAGACAGGGCTGAGGCCGGGGGAGGGGCTGGCACCCGGTGTGGGGGGATGAGGGAGTCTGCATGGTGGCACCTGGGGACAGAGGGTCTCCTTCACCCAGGACAGTGACCCCATGGTGCTGGGGGTCATCGTGTGGTGTGGGATGAGGGCATGTGATGGGTGAGGGGTGGGGGATGAGGATGGGATGGGGGTGAGGTGAGGGTGGGATGAGGGTGAGGTGAGGGTGGGATGAGGATGAGGTGAGGTGAGGGTGGGATGAGGGATGCTGTGTCCAAGGGCAGGGATGGCCGTCACCTGGTGGGGGGCACGGAATGGCGTGGCTGGGATGTGAGGGGGGCCATGAGGCCATCAACGGGGGCGTCACCCCGATGCCAAGGGTCCCCGTGCCCTGGGAGGGTCACGCTCAGCAGGGTGAATGTGACCTGGTGTGCAGTGGGGGATGTGACAGCTGGGCTTAGGGATGCAGGGCTTGGATGTGCTGGGTGGGGATCCCTGGAGCCAGACGGTCCCAGTTGCCCCGGTCTGTGACACCCAGTGGTGGGGGCTGTGAGCTGGGCTGGGCTGGGGATGGTGTGGGGGGATGAGGTGGGATGGGAATGTGTGGAATTGGGGATGCCGTGGGTGGGGTCACCCTCAGCCCGAGGGTCCCGCTCACCCAGGACAGTGACGTTCAATGCGGGGCTCTCGGCCACGCTGTCACCATCGCTGACCCGGCACTGGCAGGGGGGTTCCCAGGGAGGGCTGAGGGGTCCCGTGGGGGCTGTGGGGGTGTCGGGGTGGGGCTGTGGGGTGCTCACCCTGCACTGTCACTGTCACCTGCGTAGATTCCATCCTCCCCCACCTTCCCACCCGGCCCCCGCAGTGGTAGCGGCCGCTGTGGTTCAGCTGCAGAGGGGACAGGGACAGCTCGGTGCCATCGCGGAGCGTCCCCAGTTTGTTCCCGTCGCGGTAGAAGGACACCGAGATGACCGGATAGTTCCCCCAGCCCCGGCAGCGCAGTGTCACCGTGTCCCCCTCCAGCAGCGCCCGCGCCGGCACCTGCAGCACCAGCCAGTCTGTGGGACAGGGGGGACCTGTCACACCCGGTGTCACCCGGACCCCCCATTGGGTCACAGCAGGGGTCCCCAGTTCCAGCACGGGGATCCCCCTGCACTGGGATGCTCTGGGATGTCCCCAGAGCAGGGGACAGGCTCTGGTCACACCAGGGGTGACCCATGGAGCTGAGCCCACCCTGAGCCCTCGGGGTCCCCCCGGGTGCCAGGCTGGAGACACCCAAACCCCTCTCACCATGTGAGACTGTCACTCGGGGGCTGAGCCTGGTCCCGGGTCTCTCACACTGGTAGGTGCCACTCTCGGTGACACGGAAGCTGTCGCGTCTCTCCTGTCTCCTGGGCCGCCCGTTCCTGTACCAGGTGGTGTCACCGGCGGTCCCCGAGCCCTGGCAGGTCAGTGTCACCCGGTCCCACAGCACCGCCGGCGTCCAGGGGGGCTCCACCAGGAGCTGGGTGCTCTGGGCACCTGCGGGTGACAGGGGACACCAGCCTGGCAGGGCCACCATGGGGCTGGGGACAGCGGGGCAGGGACATGGCATCCCCCGAGGACTCACCAGCGAGGCCGAGGGTCTGGGCTGGAAGGGAGAAGGGACAGGGCTGGCTGGGGGTGGCACCGTGGGGACAGCAGCACCTGGGACACCTGGTGTGGTGTCTGTCCCCAAAGTGTCCCCACGGGAACACTGGTGTAGCACGGAGGGTTTGAGGACAGGGACACCTCGGTCACCCTGGGCTGGGGCAGGACATGGGGACACTGTGGACACCCCATGTGTGCACAGGTCACCTCCCCCAGCCCTACAGCACCTGTCCCCACGGCCACATCCCCATGGCCCTGTGCCCGTGATCCCATTCCCATGGCCCCTGTCCCCATGGCCCATCTGCATGGGACGTGGCCCTTGTCCCTGTCCCTGCATCCCTGTCTCCCTGTCCCTGTCCCCACAGCTGCCCCAGCCCCAAGGTTCCTTTTGCCACATCCTTGTCCCCCCATCTCGATCCCCCTGTTCCCATCCCCACATCCCAGTTCCCCTCTTCCTGTCCCCAGGGCCACCCCACGACTCTGCTCACCCTGGGGTCCATGCCCATGCCCTGGCTCTGCTGGCCTTGGGGACCTCAGGGGACCCCGCAGCCCCCCTGTGCCCCCTCCCCACCGCTCTCTGCCTCAGCGGGGCCCATCCCCGGGGCGTCAGGCCCGTGCCCGGGGCACTCACCCCACAGGAGCAGCGCCACCTTCCCGGCCATCCCGCTGTCCCCGGCCATGGGCACTGGCTGTCACTCGCTGCTGTGGCCACCTGTCCCCTGGCTGGCGGCTCTTCCCATGAAGGGACAGGAAGCGAGGTCACGTCTCGTCCCCACGTGTTGGTGGCCTCCGGTGGGGGCAGGGTGGGGACAGGAGGGTGACCTAGTGACATATGAGGGTGATGGTGGGGACAGGATGTTTCCAGAGTTTGGAGGCTGAGGTGGTGCAGGGGAACAAGGATTGGGTGTCCAGGGGATTGGGGAGCCAGGGATGGGGTCCCATGGGAATGGGGGTCCCAAGGGTTGGGTGGGTTCAGACTCAGGGATGAGGGTCCCAGAACAACGTGGCCTCCTGGGATTTGTGATCATTGGATGGATCCCAGGGATTGGGGTGCCAGGGGAATGGGGGTCAGGGGGAATCCTGGTCCACAAGGGAATGGGGGTCTCAGGAATGGATCTACCTGGCTGGGGGTCCTTGGGAATGGAGATCCTGGGGAAAAGCATTCCTGGGATGGGAATCCCAGAGAGGGGGTACATAAGGAATGGGGGTCCCATGCTTTGGCTCCCAGGTGGAATGGGGGTGCCAGGGATGGGCAGTGGCTGGGCAGGCCCGTGGGTCACAGCTCCTTCCCTGGGTGCCTCCGATTTTGGGGTGACCCCGTCCTGACCCCCTGGGGTGCTCGTTTCCTGGGCTGGCATCACATGGGGGTCCTGGGTAGCTCTGCCTCTGTGTCCTCCCCTGCCCTTGACTTTTCCTCTCTTTATTTCTCTGTTTTTCCTCATCAGAAACCCTGGGGAGCACCTGGGCAGGGAACGGGTTGGGGGGCGCCCAGGGAAGGAGAAAAGGGGGTGGGGGGTCTGCAGGGAGGGATGGGGAGGCTGTGGGGGCTGGGGGTGTCCGGCTGAGCCCCCCCAACACTTTCCCTTTCTCTCTCCTGCAGCAGAAGGAAGAGGCCGTTTGTGCTGAGAGTCACACGGGGGCGGGTTCTGTCCTGGGGGGCACATCCAGGGGGTCCTGCCTGAGGGGATCCTGTTCTGGGGGTGACACGTTCTGGGTGGATTTTGTCCCAGTGGTGACACATCCCAGCAGGGGAGATCCTGTCCTGGGGGATGGGGGTTCTGGGCAGGGTCCCTGGACACATTCCCTGAGGAAGTCCCTGTCCAGGGTAGGGCACATCCTGCACACCCCTGTCCCGGGTGGGTGGGGGGCCCTGGCGACCCCCTCTGTCCTCAGTGGGGCACTGTGACCTCTGTGACCTCTGGGGTGCCCCAATTTGGGGTGTGACCCGCCCACTCTACACCCCCTCATTGGCTGCCCCCGCCCATCTGGGAGCCCTCCATCCCCATTTGGGAACCCTCACAGGTGCAGCACCTCGGCCCCATTGCACAGCCCACCAGGATCATTCTGTGGGGGAAAAACCCCAGCGGGGCTGACTGGGGAGGGGGATGGACATGGGCTGGTGTCAGTCAGGGAGGGCACAGACACCCCAAAAACACCCAAAGCCACCCCCAAAACACCCAAAAGCCCTGCAGGGCCTCAGTGCTGGCAACCAGGAGATGGATGAGACCCTGCACATGAAACTCTTGAGAAGCTCTTGGGGGGCTTCCCCCTCACTCTCCTGCTCCCCACAATCCCCCCACGGGGTTTCTGTCCTGAGGGGTTGGGACACTTTGGGATTATTGGGGTTTGGGAGAAATCCTGTTCCACACTTCTCCATTTTCCCTCATCCCCTGCAGGATCTGAGCTGGCAAGAGCAGCTCGGGAATGGAGCCCCAGGCAGGAAGGAGCTCCCAAACTGCTCCTCCTTGAAGCCAGTGGCCATCCAAGTGTGGGGCCCAGCCATGGCCCAGCCCCACTGCACAGGGATGGGCATTGGCCAGCCCTGCTCTGGCCAGCCCCAGCTGGCAGCCAGGACCTGAGGCTCCCCCCGCCCCCTTGGCTTTGATTCTCGCAGCTCTCGAGCTGCTGCAAAGGTGACAATTCTGGGGGGGAAAAAGGCGTGGCTGTGGTTTGCTCAGGCCTGCAAGAAGCACAAAACCCAGGGTGAGCCCCAGAACTGCTGCAAATGCCACAAGGATCTGCTCAACGACCTGACCGGGACCCTCCTCCTTGAACAAAACCTGCAGCCCTCTGGAACCTGCCAGAAAGAATGTTTGTGTTCTGGATGTGGACAGCAGAAGAGAGGGAAAAGTGTGGAAATATCGAGCAGGGGCTCCACCCGTGGCTCTGGGGCACAGGGGTGTCACAGCAGGAGCAGGGAGTGCCCAGGCAGGGGAATTGAGGGCAGGCTGCAGTGGATTTCCCAGGGAATCAGACCCTGAGGGACACACGGGCATTGCCACAGATTGCTGTGCCCTGCTCCAAGGATGGACAGAGTTCCTCCCTGCTTGGGAGCAGAATCCATGGGAAGTCAATCAAGTTTGAGAGTGGGAATGAGGAAAATGGGAAGAGTTCCTGACTATGGCCCAAGGAAAGCCTTCCTTAGGGCTGGGTTGGTGCCCAGCAGGCAGGGAACAATCCCATGGAGCTGTTGGACACTCAGGGACATTCCCCACTCTGTTTTATCCACAAGGAAATGCTGCTGTGGGATGGCACCAATGGGCTCCTAAAGGGAACCAACAAATCTCATTGCTTTGTGGTTTCTGTTTGTTTAGTGAGCAACTTGTTGGGAGAGCAATGATTTAAAGGATTCTATAAACCAGATCATTTTATAGCTTGTCCAATTGATTTTTGCTGAGTTCATTTTTGACTGAGGAAAAATTGTTGAGGGAAAAGATTTTTGCATTTATTCGATGCATTTATAATTTTGTCTCCAAGAACTGGGCATCAGGGAATTCAAGCAAATGTATCCTGGGATTTCCCATCATCAAGGCAAGGTCGTACCCAGCGTCCCCTTAAGTTTGGGCCCCTCAGAGGTTCCAGGGCCCCACTGGGGACGGCAGGAATGCTCAGGGTCCCCCAGGACAGAGGTGCCCAGGATGGATGTGCCACCTCTGGGACAGGAATCCCCAAGGACAGGGCACCCCAATTCCCCTGGGAACCCAAACATGGGAATCCCCATCCGTCATGTCATCCCTTCCTTGGCACCCCCATCCCTGGGATCCCTCCCATGATCAAAAATCCCAGGAGGCCACGTTGTTCTGGGACCCTCATCCCTGAGTCTGAACCCACCCAACCCTTGGGACCCCCATTCCCATGGGACCCCATTCCTGGCACCCCAATCCCCTGGACACCCAATCCTTGTTCCCCTGCACCACCTCAGCCTCCAAACTCTGGAAATATCCTGTCCCCACCATCAGCCTCATGTGTCACTGGGTCCCCATCCTGTCCCCACCCTGCCCCCACCGGAGGCCACCAACACGTGGGGACGAGACGTGACCTCGCTTCCTGTCCCTTCATGGGAAGAGCCGCCAGCCAGGGGACAGGTGGCCACAGCAGCGAGTGACAGCCAGTGCCCATGGCCGGGGACAGCGGGATGGCCGGGAAGGTGGCGCTGCTCCTGTGGGGTGAGTGCCCCGGGCACGGGCCTGAACGCCCCGGGGATGGGGCCCCGCTGAGGCAGAGAGCGGTGGGGAGGGGGCACAGGGGGGCTGCGGGGTCCCCTGAGGTCCCCAAGGCCAGCAGAGCCAGGGTATGGGCATGGACCCCCAGTGTGAGCAGAGTCGTGGGGTGGCCCTGGGGGACAGGAAGAGGGGAACTGGGATGTGGGGATGGGAACAGGGGGATCGAGATGGGGGGACAAGGATGTGGCAAAAGGAACCTTGGGGCTGGAGCAGCTGTGGGGACAGGGACAGGGAGACAGGGATGCAGGGCCAGGGGACAAGGGGCCACGTCCCATGCAGATGGGCCATGGGGACAGGGGCCATGGGAATGGGGATCACGGGCACAGGGCCATGGGGATGTGGCCGTGGGGGACAGGTGCTGTAGGGCTGGGGGAGGTGACCTGTGCACACATGGGGTGTCCACAGTGTCCCCATGTCCTGCCTCAGCCCAGGGTGACCGAGGTGTCCCTGTGCTCAAACCCTCCGTGCTACACCAGTGTTCCCGTGGGGACACTTTGGGGACAGACACCACACCAGGTGCCCCGGGTGCTGCTGTCCCCACGGTGCCACCCCCAGCCAGCCCTGTCCCTTCTCCCTTCCAGCCCAGACCCTCGGCCTCGCTGGTGAGTCCTCGGGGGATGCCATGTCCCTGCCCCGCTGTCCCCCAAGCCCCGTGGTGGCCCTGCCAGGCTGGTGTCCCCTGTCACCCGCAGGTGCCCAGAGCCCCCAGCTCCTGGTGGAGCCCCCCTGGACGCCGGCGGTGCTGTGGGGACCGGGTGACACTGACCTGCCAGGGCTCGGGGGACCGCCGGTGACACCACCTGGTACAGGAACGGGCAGAGATGGGGACAGGAGGGACGCGACAGCTTCCGTGTCACCGAGAGTGGCACCTACCAGTGTGAGAGACCCGGGACCAGGCTCAGCCCCCCCGTGACAGTCCTCAAATGGTGAGGGGGGTTTGGGTGTCCCCACCCTGGCACCCGCGGGGACTCCGAGGGCTCAGGGTGGGCTCAGCTCCATGGGTCACCCCTGATGTGACCAGAGCCTGTCCCCTGCTCTGGGGACATCCCAGAGCATCCCAGTGCAGGGGGATCCCCGTGCTGGAACTGGGGACCCCTGCTGTGACCCAATGGGGGGGTCCCGGGTGACACCGGCTGTGACAGGTCCCCCCTGTCCCACAGACTGGCTGGTGCTGCAGGTGCCGGGCGCGGGCGCTGCTGGAGGGGGGACACGGTGACACTGCGCTGGCCGGGGCTGGCGGGGACAATTCGGTCACCTCGGTGTCCTTCTACCGCGACCGGATCAAACTGGGGACGATCGGCGATGGCACCGAGCTGTCCCTGTCCCCCTCTGCAGCTGCACCACAGCGGCCGCTACCACTGCAGGGGCTGGGTGGGAAGGTGGGGGTGGACGGAATCTGCGCAGGTGACAGTGACAGTGCAGGGTGAGCACCCCACAGCCCCACCCCGACACCCCCACAGCCCCTCCCCAGGCCCTCGGGATCACAAATCCCCCCTCCCATCTCCTTCCCAGAGCTCTTCTCGGTGCCGATGCTGGAGGGTCCCCCCCGAGCTCCCCGAGGGGTCCCCCCTCAATCTCAGCTGCCTCAGCACCCCCAGCCCCCTGCGGCCCCCAGCCCCCCTCCTGTACCGCTTCTACCGGCACGGGCAGTTGGTGGGGGGCCCGCAGGGGTCCCCGCAGCTCCTGGTGCCCGCCGTGGGGGTCTCCCACTCGGGGGAATTACAGCTGCGAGGTGCGCTCCGAGGGGGGGGGCGTGTGGAAGAGCAGCGCCCGGCTCGGCGTCACGGTGCGCAGTGAGTGCGGGGGATGGGCACGGGGAGCCCCCACAGCCCCCCACGGGACCCCCACCTGGCTACATCCCTGACCCCCAGAAATCTCTCCTGTGCCCCCCGCCTCTGCCCTGTGTCCCCCTCATCGCTCTCTGTGTCCCCTCACCCCCCCATGGGGTCTCCCCCATCCACCACATTTCCCCATCAAACCCATCCTCCCGTCCCCCCCCTCCCCTCACACCGGGTGCCAGCCCCTCCCCCCGGCCTCAGCCCTGTCTGTGTCCCCGCAGTGCCCGTGGCCAATGCCACCATCACCCCCGGTCCCCCGGCACTCCAGGTGCGCCCAGGTGACCCCGTGACCCTGCGCTGCTCGGTGCAGGTGGGCTCAGCCCCTGTCACCTTCACCTGGCTGCGTGACGGGCAGGAGGTGGCCCGGGGTCCCCCTCCTGGAGCTTGGGGCCGTCGATGTGGGGACATTCGGGCACCTACCAGTGCGTGGCCACCAACCCAGCTGGGACAGGACGGGCACCCGCGTGTTTCCGGGCACTCAGCCCAGAGCTGGCCCTGGAGGTGACACCACAGGGACACTGGATCACAGGTGGGCTCACACGGGCTCACTGGGATTGCAGGAGCCCTGCAGTGACAGGTGACCCTGATGTGTCCCTTCTGTCCCCAGCAGTGGCCGCAGGCCTTGGCGGGTCCCTCCTCTTCCTGCTCCTGCTCGTGGCTGGAGCTGTGGGCTGGCACCGGTGCCACAAGAGGGGTGGGTGACAATGGGGACAATGGGGACAATGGGGACCCCGGGAGCTGGGGGGACACCTAAATGTGGGGGTGATGGGGCGGCACCCAGAGCTCCTGACTTGGGCAGTGCTGAGAGCTCAGGACCTTTGCTCAGGGTCCTGAAGGATTTGGGGTGGTGTTGGGGGGACTTGCAGGGATTTTGGGGGTTCTTTCAGTGATCCCAGGGGAATTTGGAGGGTCCCCCCTCCCTTCCCCCTCCCTGTCAGGCTTCAGCTTCTGGGAGCTCAGGGTGTGCAGAGCACTGGGGTGGTTCAGGGGTTCTGGGGGGCTCCAGGGGTGCTCAGGGGTCCTGGGGGAAATTGAGGGTGCAGTGGGGTTTGAGGATTCCTGAGAGGGGTCGGGGCCATGGGGACCCCACAGTTACCCCTCCCCTCTTTCCTTTGCAGCTGCCAGGAAGCAGCAGGAAAGGTGAGTGGGGGGCTCAAACCACACTCTCCCCTTTCACCCCAACCCCCAAGACCTCCCATCCCCCCCACACATCCCCTTGATTCCCTCAGGGCCCCCCCGGAGCCCCCGGCCCCCCCAGAGGAGGGGGAGGTGCTGTACACCCACGTCGTGATCACCAAGCAGACGGGGGGTGAGTCCGGGCTGGGACACAGGGACACGTCACCCATGGGTGTCCCTGTGCCCAGATGCCACAGCCAGTGTCTCTCGCAGTGTCCCCCCGTGCCACCACACTCCAGGATCCCGAGGTGACCTACGCAGAGGTGGCAGCAACCCGTGGGCGACCTCGGGAATGTGGGGCCATCTACGGGAATGTGCTGTGACACTCGGGGCATGGCTGGGAACTGGGGGAACTGAGGGAACTGGGGGAACTGGGGGAACTGGGGGAACTGGGGGACCCCACCCATGGGCAACCACCCATGTGTGTCCCCCCCACTGCTCCCATGGGTGCCAAGCATTCACGTGTAGGTGGGCACAAGTGAGGGGTCACCAGGGCACCCAGAGCTCCCCATGGCCCTGAACCCCCAAGGGCCTCCCCACCCCCTTCCACTGCCCCCAGTGCCTCCCCATTCCACATCCAAGTGCTCCCAGTCCCCTCAGAGATTTCCCCATTCCCTCCCCACCGTGCTCCCAGTACCCCCAAGGGCTCCCTGTTTCCTCTCCCAGTGCCTCTCCATTGCTCCCAGTCGATCCAGGAGGTTCCCATTCTCTCTCCCAGTTCCCCTGTACTCCCAGTGCCTCTGCAATGCCCCTCTCAGCACTCCCAGTACACCCACGGCTCCTCATCCCTCCTCCCAGTGCCCGGGGAACACAGGACTCGTTTCCCTCTTTTTGGCACCAAAATGCAGCTTTTTGGTTCAACTGGCAGAGATGGTGTTTCTTTGTTCAGCTCTGTGGCGCTTTAGGAATGGGATTCTCCAATTTTGGGCTGCCACTCTAAACCAGAGCTCTGGATTCCCTCCTGCCCTGTCTCAAACCCCTCCTGTGCCGTGTTCCCCACACCATGAGGTCACAAAGGCCCTGGGGGGGTTCCGCAGCCTCCCCCTTTCCCAGGGCATTGGGGATCAGGCCATGGCACAGGGTGGGGTGTCAGGGACAGGAAAAGTTGGATGTCTCGAGACATTTTGGGACACCTGTGTGTGGCAGGGCTGGGTCAGGCCTTGCTGTTGGTGACACAGGGCCCCGTGTGTCAGTCAGTCTGTCAGCCATGGCACTCTGGGGACAGAGTGACGCTCTGCCAAACCCAGCTCCTGAATGGCCGAGGGACCAGGAGTCCCACCTTGGCAGAGGGACCTTGGTGGCCCAAGGGCTTCAAAGGCAGAGCATGAGGTGGCCAAGTGTCTGAGCCTGTCTCTTCTTGGAGTGTCTGCCCCATCCACGCTGGATCCCAGGAGCTGGAAACTGTCTTGGTTTAAAAGAGAAACGTCTGCCAAGGAAAGCAGGAACCTTGAATGGAAATAGGAGCCGTCCCTCCAAATTGTTATAACTGTGAAAATTATGGGGCTTGCAGGCAAAAATGAAAGAAAAGGAATAACAGTTCATTGCTGGGAAATTTATAGAACAGAACAGAACAAACAACACGAGAACAGAAATTTCCAACCCGCTCAGGGCTGTTTGTTCATCCTTGGTGCAGTTCTGGCCACGGCCAGCAGGGGGCGGTGCAGGAGCAATCCCGGCCAGCAGGGGGCGCTGCAGGGAGCAATCCCGGCCAGCAGGGGGCGCCCCGGTGCCGCTCGAACCCCTCAGGGGCCATGGCGGCCCTCGGGCGGGAGGGACCAGGGGAAATCGCTCCTTTTGCAAACTCACGCTTTGCACCAATCGCTCCCGGCACCAGCACCGGCAGCGCCCGGGCAGAAGAGACCAAGGCAGCAGCTTGGATCCCAGTGCCCAGGGGCAGCGGAGCAGTGTCCCGGGGCCAGGCACACACCCTGCGCAACACCCGCCACCGCTCTCCCTGATCCCCAACGCAAGGAAGGCACCACCCAACCCCAGGCAGCTCTCAGCTCCACAACAGCACCTCTCGGGCCTTTCCAGCACAACTCCTGAAAACCCTCAGCCTTTCACTGCCTTTTCCTCCTCCAGCCCTGGCACAGCAGCTTTGGGAATGCTGAATTCCCCTGGATGCTGAGGAAAGCAGGTTGCTCCTTGCTGACACTGCCAGGGCTCCTCAGGGGCTCCACAGCTCGTTTGGAGCTGCTGCTCTTCCTGTGCCACTGCTGGTCCCGATACAGCAGCCCAGGAGAGGGAGGTGGAGCAGACTCTTAACGAGCTGTTGGAATTTGGGCCGGGGGTCCTGAAGTTCAGCTCTGCTGCTAAACCATCCCTGTGCACAAACACTCGGCTCTGCTGCCCTCCCGGGGATTTTGGGCTACTGTGGCAGCACTGGACACATTTAGGGGATGACAGGTCCAGCTCTGCCAACAAGAATTTTTTGGTTGCCGGCAAGGTTTTGTGGAGCTTCTCACCTTGGCCACTGCACAGGGATGGGCATTGGCCAGCCCTGCTCTGGCCAGCCCCAGCTGGCAGCCAGGACCTGAGGCTCCCCCCGCCCCCTTGGCTTTGATTCTCGCAGCTCTCGAGCTGCTGCAAAGGTGACAATTCTGGGGGGAAAAGGCGTGGCTGTGGTTTGCTCAGCTCTGCAAGAAGCACAAAACCCAGGTTGAGCCAAAGCCGTGGCTCTGCGAGGGCCTTTGATGGTTTTCAGAGCAGGGCTGGCTGGAAACCCCCCCTGCAGGGGCAGCTGCGAGGGAACCAGTGCGGAAATGCAGCAATTGATCATCTGGTCCCTGTGCCCAAGGCACTGAGAGAGCCCCAGAACTGCTGCAAATGCCACAAGGATCTGCTCAACGACCTGTCCGGGACCCTCCTCCTTCCTGAGCTGAGCAGGCAGAGCTGAACAAACCAAAACCATTTCTGCCGCTTTAATCCAAAAGCTGCGTTTGTGTCCAATAAGAGGGACAAGGGTCCTGTGCCCACTGGCACTGGGGGAGGGAATGGGGAGCCCTGGGAGTACTGGGAGCACTGGGAGCACTGGAACGGGGAGCTCTGGGCAGCCGCACATGGGACTTCCCACTCATGGCCACCTTCAGGGAAGGATGGGCACCCACGGGAGCCTCGAGGGGGGACGCAATGGAAGTGCCCTCGGGTAGGGACCTCCAGTGCCCCAGTGTCACAGCACGTTCTCGTAGATGTTACTGGGGTTCTGCTGTCGCCCGTTGGAGTGGTGCGAGCTCCTCGTAGTCACCTTGGGGAAGGTGATGGGGGGTCACTGAGAGAGACTCCGGGGGTTGGGGACCTGGGTGGGGGTGACACCCGTGGGTGACGTGTCCCTGTGCCCCCTGTACTCACCCCCTGCCCTCTCGGTGCCCACGATGTGCGGGGTCAGCACCGCCCCCTCTCCGGGGGGGCCGAGGGCTCCTGGGGAGGGCCTGCGGGGATAAGGGGGGGTCTGTGGGGGTGCGGGGCTTCCTGCGCTGACGGTAAAAATGGGGGGTCAGACGTGGAGACCCCCACTCACCTTTCCTGCTCCTTCCTGAGGGCTGCAAAGGAAAGAGGGGGGAGGGGTGACTGAGGGGGGCCTCAGGGCCCTTGAACACCCTCGGGACCCCTGACTGCCCCCTGAGCCCCCAAACTCCCCCAAAACCCCTGACAGAACCCCCAACATCCCTGCACGACCCTCCAGGGTCTCCCCAAATCCCCCAGGAGCCCCAGCTGAGGTCTCTGGGGGCTCAGCTTCACCCAAGTCAGGAGCTGTTGGTGCCACCCTATGGCCCCCCCACTCTGGTGACTTCACCCCAATCCCTGGGACCCCCATGTCCCCCCATTGTCCACCCACCCCGGCGGTGCCACCAGCGACAGCCCCCGATGACAGCCAGGAGCAGGAGCAGGTACAGGAGGGCCCTGCCGACATCACAGCCACTGCCGGGGACAGAGGGGGACACAGCGGGGTCACCCTGAGCCCCGGGGGGTCCCGAACAGCCCGGTGAGCCCGTGTGACCCCACCTGTGATCCAGTGTCCCTGTGGTGTCACCTCCAGGGCCAGCTCTGGGCTGAGTGCCCGGAACACGCGGTGCCCGTTCCTGTCCCAGCTGGTTGGTGGCCACGCACTGGTAGGTGCCCGAATGTCCCACATCGACGGCCCCAAGCTCCAGGAGGGGACCCCGGGCCACCTCTTGCCCGTCACGCAGCCAGGTGAAGGTGACAGGGGCTGAGCCCACCTGCACCGAGCAGCGCAGGGTCACGGGGTCACCTGGGCGCACCTGGAGTGCCGGGGGACCGGGGGTGATGGTGGCATTGGCCACGGGCACTGCGGGGACACAGACAGGGCTGAGGCCGAGGGAGGGGCCGGCACCCCGGTGTGGGGGAAGGGGGGACGGGAGGGATGGGTTTGATGGGGAAATGTGGTGGATGGGGACACCCCATGGAGGGGGTGAGGGGACACAGAGAGCGATGAGGGGACACAGGGCAGAGGTGGGGGGCACAGGAGAGATTTCTGGGGGTCAGGGATGTAGCCAGGTGGGGGTCCGTGGGGGCTGTGGGGGCTCCCCGTGCCCATCCCCGCACTCGCTGCGCACCGGACCCACCCTCGGAGCGCACCTCGCAGCTGTAATTCCCCCGAGTGGGAGACCCCCACGGCGGGCACCAGGAGCTGCGGGGACCCCTGCGGGCCCCCCACCAACTGCCCGTGCCGGTAGAAGCGGTACAGGAGGGGGGCTGGGGGCCGCAGGGGGCTGGGGGGTGCTGAGGCAGCTGAGATTGAGGGGGGACCCCTCGGGGAGCTCGGGGGGACCCTCCAGCACCAAGACAGGCGTGAGCTCAGTGGAGATGGGAGGGGGATTTGTGAGCCCGAGTGCCTGGGGAGGGGCTGTGGGGGTGTCGGGGGTGGGGCTGTGGGGTGCTCACCCTGCACTGTCACTGTCACCCTGCGCAGATTCCTTCCACCCCCAGATTCCCATCCAGCCCCTGCAGTGGTAGCGGCCGCTGTGGTTCAGCCCCAGAGGGGACAGGGACAGCTCGGGGCACATCGCCGCTCGTCCCCAGTTTGTTCCCGTCGCGGTAGAAGGACACCCAGGTGACCGAATTTTCACGCCAGCCCCGGCAGCGCAGTGTCACCGTGTCCCTCTCCAGCAGCGCCCGCGCCGGCACCTGCAGCACCCAGCCAGTCTGTGGGACAGGGGGGACCTGTCACAGCCGATGTCACCAGAACCCCCCATTGGGTCACAGCAGGGGTCTCCAATTCCAGCACGGGGATCCCCCTGCACTGGGATGCTCTGGGATGTCCCCAGAGCAGGGGACAGGCTCTGGTCACACCAGGGGTGACCCATGGAGCTGAGCCCACCCTGAGCCCTCGGGGTCCCCGCGGGTGCCAGGCTGGGGACACCCAAATCTCTCTCACCAATTGAGACTGTCAGTCGGCGGCTGAACCTGGTCCCGGGTCTCTCACACCGGTAGGTGCCATTCTCGGTGACAGTGAAGCTGTCGCTTCTCTCCTGTCCCCATCTCTGCCCGTCCTTGTACCAGGTGGTGTCACCGGCGGTCCCCGAGCCCTGGCAGGTCAGTGTCACCCGGGTCCCACAGCACCGCCGGCCTCCAGGGGGGCTCCACCAGGAGCTGGGGGCTCTGGGCACCTGCGGGTGACAGGGGACACCAGCCTGGCAGGGCCACCACGGGGCTGGGGACAGCGGGGCAGGGACATGGCATCCCCCGAGGACTCACCAGCGAGGCCGAGGGTCTGGGCTGGAAGGGAGAAGCGACAGGGCTGGCTGGGGGTGGCACCGTGGGGACAGCAGCACCTGGGGGCACCTGGTGTGGTGTCTGTCCCCAAAGTGTCCCCACGGGAACACTGGTGTAGCACGGAGGGTTTGAGCACAGGGACACCTCGGTCACCCTGGCCTGAGGCAGGACATGGGGACACTGTGGACACCCGATGTGTGCACAGGTCACCTCCCCCAGCCCTACAGCACCTGTCCCCACGGCCACATCCCCATGGCCCTGTGCCCGTGACCCCATTCCCATGGCACCTGTCCCATGGCCCATCTGCATGGGACGTGGCCCTTGTCCCTGGCCCTGCATCCCTGTCTCCCTGTCCCCACAGCTGCTCCAGCCCCAAGGTTCCTTTTGCCACATCCTTGTCCCCCCATCTCGATCCCCTGTTCCCATCCCCACATCCCAGTTCCCCTCTTCCTGTCCCCAGGGCCACCCCACGACTCTGCTCACACTGGGCTCCATGCCCATGCCCTGGCTCTGCTGGCCTTGGGGACCTCAGGGGACCCCGCAGCCCCCCCTGTGCCCCCTCCCCACCGCTCTCTGCCTCACCGGGGCCCATCCCCGGGCCGTCAGGCCCGTGCCCGGGGCACTCAACCCCCACAGGAGCAGCGCCACCTTCCCGGCCATCCCGCTGTCCCCGGCCATGGGCACTGGCTGTCACTCGCTGCTCTGGCCACCTGTCCCTGGGTGGCGGCTTCGCGGGAAAAAGGGAAGGAAGCGAGCTCAGATTTTATCTCATCGTGTTGTTGTCCCTTGGGGGGGACAGGGTGGCCCCAAGCTTGGGACAGGCTGTGGGCGGGGTGGGGACAGCCTGGGGACAAGGCTGGGTGCACAAGGTGGGACATGGGGTTCCCAGGAGTGGGGGGCTCAGAGGGTTTGGGGAGCCAGGGATGGGAGTACCAGGGGAATGGGGGTCCTGAGGAGGGGGAGTCACAAGGGCTGTGGGTCCCAGGGATCAGGGTACCATGGAGGGTCCTGGGACAATCAGGGTTCTGGGCGGCAGGGGTTGTAGGGAAGGGCATTTGGGGGAGAGGGTTCCGTGGGAATTTGGGGGAGAGGGTTCCTTGGGAATTGGGGTCCCCGGCCATGGAGATCCTGAGGAATGGCAGCCCTGGGATGGGGGTCCCAAAGAGGGGGGACATAAGGAATGGGGGTTCCATGGCTGAGTTCCCAGGGGAATGTGGGTCCCAGGGATGGGCAGTGTCTGGGCAGGCCCGTGGGTCACAGCTCCTTCCCTGGGTGCCTCAGATTTTGGGGTGACCCAGGGCCCAGCCCTGCCCCGCCCAATGTGTTGGTGGCCTGGGGTCAGCCCAGGCAGATTCCGAGGGGCTCTGGGTCTGTGTCCCCCACACTGGGGAGGCTCTGGGGATCCTCGGAGCCCCCTCCAGCCCTGGGACTCCCCCTCCTCAGGACCCCCCATTGCCCTGGACCCCATCCCTGGCTCCCCACAGGCTCTGAGACCCCCCACTCCTGGAAACTCCATGTCCCACCTTGTGCCACCCAGCCTTGTGGCCACCCTGCACACACCCTGTCCCCGGCGTGGGGCCACCCTGCCCTCACCGTGTGTCACCACCACAGTGCAATGAGATCTGAGCTCGCTTCCTTCCCCTTTTTCCACAGAGCCGCCACCCAGGGGGACAGGTGGCCACAGCAGCGAGTGACAGCCAGTGCCCATGGCCGGGGACAGCGGGATGGCCGGGAAGGTGGCGCTGCTCCTGTGGGGTGAGTGCCCCGGGCACGGGCCTGACGCCCCGGGGATGGGCCCCGGTGAGGCAGAGAGCGGTGGGGAGGGGGCACAGGGGGGCTGCGGGGTCCCCTGAGGTCCCCAAGGCCAGCAGAGCCAGGGCATGGGCATGGAGCCCAGTGTGAGCAGAGTCGTGGGGTGGCCCTGGGGACAGGAAGAGGGGAACTGGGATGTGGGGATGGGAACAGGGGGATCGAGATGGGGGGACAAGGATGTGGCAAAAGGAACCTTGGGGCTGGAGCAGCTGTGGGGACAGGGAGACAGGGATGCAGGGCCAGGGACAAGGGCCACGTCCCATGCAGATGGGCCATGGGGACAGGTGCCATGGGAATGGGGTCACGGGCACAGGGCCATGGGGATGTGGCCGTGGGGACAGGAGCTGTAGGGCTGGGGGAGGTGACCTGTGCACACATGGGGTGTCCACAGTGTCCCCATGTCCTGCCTCAGGCCAGGGTGACCGAGGTGTCCCTGTGCTCAAACCCTCCGTGCTACACCAGTGTTCCCGTGGGGACACTTTGGGGACAGACACCACACCAGGTGCCCCAGGTGCTGCTGTCCCCACGGTGCCACCCCCAGCCAGCCCTGTCGCTTCTCCCTTCCAGCCCAGACCCTCGGCCTCGCTGGTGAGTCCTCGGGGGATGCCATGTCCCTGCCCCGCTGTCCCCAGCCCCGTGGTGGCCCTGCCAGGCTGGTGTCCCCTGTCACCCGCAGGTGCCCAGAGCCCCCAGCTCCTGGTGGAGCCCCCCTGGAGGCCGGCGGTGCTGTGGGACCGGGTGACACTGACCTGCCAGGGCTCGGGGACCGCCGGTGACACCACCTGGTACAAGGACGGGCAGCGCTGGGGACAGGAAAGACGCGACAGATTCCGTGTCACCGAGAGTGGCACCTACCAGTGTGAGAGACCCGGGACCAGGTTCAGCCGCCGACTGACAGTCTCAATTGGTGAGAGGGATTTGGGTGTCCCCAGCCTGGCACCCGCGGGGACCCCGAGGGCTCAGGGTGGGCTCAGCTCCATGGGTCACCCCTGGTGTGACCAGAGCCTGTCCCCTGCTCTGGGGACATCCCAGAGCATCCCAGTGCAGGGGGATCCCCGTGCTGGAACTGGGGACCCCTGCTGTGACCCAATGGGGGGTTCTGGTGACATCGGCTGTGACAGGTCCCCCCTGTCCCACAGACGATCTGGTGCTGCAGGTGCCGGCGCGGGCGCTGCTGGAGGGGGACACGGTGACACTGCGCTGCCGGGGCTGGCGGGACAATTCGGTCACCTGGGTGTCCTTCTACCGGGACGGGAACAAACTGGGGACGCTCCGCGATGGCCCCGAGCTGTCCCTGTCCTCTCTGCAGCTGAACCACAGCGGCCGCTACCACTGCAGGGGCTGGATGGGAATCTGGGGGTGGAAGGAATCTGTGCAGGTGACAGTGACAGTGCAGGGTGAGCACCCCACAGCCCTACCCCGACACCCCCACAGCCTTTACGGGAACCCTCAGCCCTCCCTGGGAACCCCCCTGCCAGTTCCAGGTCAGCGATGGTGACAGCGTGGCCGAGAGCCCCGCATTGAACGTCACTGTCCTGGGTGAGCGGGACCCTCGGGCTGAGGGTGACCCCACCCACGGCATCCCCAATTCCACACATTCCCATCCCACCTCATCCCCCCACACCATCCCCAGCCCAGCTCACAGCCCCCAACACTGGGTGTCACAGACCAGGGCATCTGGGACCGTCTGGCTCCAGGGATCCCCACCCAGGATAACCAAGCCCTGCATCCCTAAGCCCAGCTGTCACATCCCCCACTGCACACCAGGTCACATTCACCCTGCTGAGCGTGACCCTCCCAGGGCACTGAGACCCTTGGCATTGGGGTGACGCCCCGTTGATGTGCCCCATGGACCCCATCACATCCCACCCACGCCATTCCGTGCCCCCCACCAGGTGACGGCCATCCCTGCCCTTGGACACAGCATCACTCATCCCGCCCTCACCTCACCCTCATCCCATCCTCATCCCCCACCTCTCACCCATCACATGTCCTCATCCCACACCACATGATGACCCCCAGCACCATGGGGTCACTGTCCTGGGTGAAGGAGACCCTCTGTCCCCAGGTGCCACCATGCAGACTCCCTCATCCCCCCACACCGGGTGCCGGCCCCTCCCCCCGGCCTCAGCCCTGTCTGTGTCCCCGCAGTGCCCGTGGCCAATGCCACCATCACCCCCGGTCCCCCGGCACTCCAGGTGCGCCCAGGTGACCCCGTGACCCTGCGCTGCTCGGTGCAGGTGGGCTCAGCCCCTGTCACCTTCACCTGGCTGCGTGACGGGCACGAGGTGGCCCGGGGTCCCCTCCTGGAGCTTGGGGCCGTCGATGTGGGACATTCGGGCACCTACCAGTGCGTGGCCACCAACCAGCTGGGACAGGACGGGCACCGCGTGTTCCGGGCACTCAGCCCAGAGCTGGCCCTGGAGGTGACACCACAGGGACACTGGATCACAGGTGGGGTCACACGGGCTCACTGGGATTGCAGGAGCCCTGCAGTGACAGGTGACCCTGATGTGTCCTTCTGTCCCCAGCAGTGGCCGCAGGCCTTGGCGGGTCCCTCCTCTTCCTGCTCCTGCTCCTGGCTGGGGCTGTGGGCTGGCACCGGTGCCACAACAGGGGTGGGTGACAATGGGGACAATGGGGACCCCCGGGGCTGGGGGGACACCTAAATGTGGGGGTGATGGGGCGGCACCCAGAGCTCCTGACTTGGGCAGTGCTGAGAGCTCATGACCTTTACTCAGGGTCCGGAAGGATTTGGGGTCATGTTGGTGGGACTTGCAGGGATTTTGGGGGTTCTTTCAGTGATCCCAGGGGAATTTGGAAAGTCCCCCTTCATGTCAGGCTTGAGCTTCTAGGAGCTCAGGGTGTGCAGAGCACTGGGGTGGTTCAGGGGTTCTGGGGACCTCCAGGGATGCTCAGGGGTCCTGGGGAAAACTGAGGGTGCAGTGGGGTTTGATGATTCCTGAGAGGGGTCGGGGCCATGGGGACCCCACAGTTACCCCTCCCCTCTTTCCTTTGCAGCTGCCAGGAAGCAGCAGGAAAGGTGAGTGGGGGGCTCAAACCACACTCTCCCCTTTCACCCCCACCCCCAAGACCTCCCATCCCCCCCCCACATCCCCTTGATTCCCTCAGGGCCCCCCCGGAGCCCCCGGCCCCCCCAGAGGAGGGGGAGGTGCTGTACACCCACGTCGTGATCACCAAGCAGACGGGGGGTGAGTCCGGGCTGGGACACAGGGACACGTCACCCATGGGTGTCCCTGTGCCCAGATGCCACAGCCAGTGTCTCTCGCAGTGTCCCCCTGTGCCACCACACTCCAGGATCCCGAGGTGACCTACGCAGAGCTGGCAGCAACCCATGGGCGACCACGGGAATGTGGGGACATCTACGGGAATGTGCTGTGACACTCGGGGCACAGCGGGGAACTGGGGGAACTGGGGGAACTAGGGGAACTGGGGGCACTGGGGGACCCCACCCATGGGCAACCACCCGTGGGTGTCCCCCCCACTGCTCCCATGGGTGCCCAACATTCACGGGTAGGTGGGTACAAGTGAGGGGTCACCAGGGCACCCAGAGCTCCCCATGGCCTCTGAACCCCCAAGGGCCTCCCCACCCCCCTTCCACTCCCCCCAGTGCCTCCCCATTCCACATCCAAGTGCTCCCAGTACCCTCAGAGATTTCCCCATTCCCTCCCCACCGTGCTCCCAGTACCCCCAAGAGCTCCCTGTTTCCCCTCCCAGTGCCTCTCCATTACTCCCAGTAGATCCAGGTGGTTCCCATTCTCTCTCCCAGTTCCCCTGTACTCCCAGTGCCTCTGCAATGCCCCTCTCAGCACTCCCAGTACACCCACGGCTCCTCATCCCTCCTCCCAGTGCCCGGGGAACACAGGACTCGTTTCCCTCTTTTTGGCACCAAAATGCAGCTTTTTGGTTCAACTGGCAGAGATGGTGTTTCTTTGTTCAGCTCTGTGGCGCTTTAGGAATGGGATTCTCCAATTTTGGGCTGCCACTAAAAACCAGAGCTCTGGATTCCCTTCTGCCCTGTCTCAAACCCCTCCTGTGCCGTGTTCCCCACACCATGAGGTCACAAAGGCCCTGGGGGGGTTCCGCAGCCTCCCCCTTTCCCAGGGCACTGGGGATCAGGCCATGGCACAGGGTGGGGTGTCAGGGACAGGAAAAGTTGGAAGTCTCGAGACATTTTGGGACACCTGTGTGTGACAGGGATGGGTCAGGCCTTGCTGTTGGTGACACAGGCCCCCATGTGTCAGTCAGTCTGTCAGCCATGGCACTCTGGGGACAGAGTGACGCTCTGCCAAACCCAGCTCCTGAGGGGCCGAGGGACCAGGAGTCCCACCTTGGCAGAAGGATCATGGTGGCCCAAGGGCTTCAAAGGCAGAGCATGAGGTGGCCAAGTGTCTGAGCCTGTCTCTTCTTGGAGTGTCTGCCCCATCCACGCTGGATCCCAGGAGCTGGAAACTGTCTTGGTTTAAAAGAGAAACGTCTGCCAAGGAAAGCAGGAACCTTCCTGGAATGGAAATAGGAGCCGTCCCTCCAAATTGTTATAACTGTGAAAATTATGGGGCTTGCAGGCAAAACTGTAAGAAAAGGAATAACAGCTCATTGCTGGGAAATTTATAGAACAGAACAGAACAAACAACACGAGAACAGAAATTTCCAACCCGCTCAGGGCTGTTTGTTCATCCTTGGTGCAGTTCTGGCCACGGCCAGCAGGGGGCGGTGCAGGGAGCAATCCCGGCCAGCAGGGGGCGGTGCAGGGAGCACTCCCGGCCAGCAGGGGGCGGTGCAGGGAGCAATCCCGGCCAGCAGGGGGCGCTGCAGGGAGCAATCCCGGCCAGCAGGGGGCGCCCCGGTGCCGCTCGAACCCCTCAGGGGCCATGGCGGCCTCGGGCGGGAGGGACCAGGGGAAATCGCTCCTTTTGCAAACTCACGCTTTGCACCAATCGCTCCCGGCACCAGCACCGGCAGCGCCCGGGCAGAAGAGACCAAGGCAGCAGCTTGGATCCCAGTGCCCAGGGGCAGCGGAGCAGTGTCCCGGGGCCAGGCACACACCCTGCGCAACACCCGCCACCGCTCTCCCTGATCCCCAACGCAAGGAAGGCACCACCCAACCCCAGGCAGCTCTCAGCTCCACAACAGCACCTCTCGGGCCTTTCCAGCACAACTCCTGAAAACCCTCAGCCTTTCACTGCCTTTTCCTCCTCCAGCCCTGGCACAGCAGCTTTGGGAATGCTGAATTCCCCTGGGATGCTGAGGAAAGCAGGTGCTCCTTGCTGACACTGCCAGGGCTCCTCAGGGGCTCCACAGCTCGTTTGGAGCTGCTGCTCTTCCTGGGCCACTGCTGGTCCCGATACAGCAGCCCCAGGAGAGGGAGGTGGAGCAGACTCTTAACGAGCTGTTGGAATTTGGGCCGGGGGTCCTGAAGTTCAGCTCTGCTGCTAAACCATCCCTGTGCACAAACACTCGGCTCTGCTGCCCCTCCCGGGGATTTTGGGCTACTGTGGCAGCACTGGACACATTTAGGGGATGACAGGTCCCAGCTCTGTCAACAAGAATTTTTTTGGTTGCCGGCAAGGTTTTGTGGAGCTTCTCACCTTGGCCACTGCACAGGGATGGGCATTGGCCAGCCCTGCTCTGGCCAGCCCCAGCTGGCAGCCAGGACCTGAGGCTCCCCCCGCCCCCTTGGCTTTGATTCTCGCAGCTCTCGAGCTGCTGCAAAGGTGACAATTCTGGGGGGGAAAAGGCGTGGCTGTGGTTTGCTCAGCTCTGCAAGAAGCACAAAACCCAGGTTGAGCCCAAGCCGTGGCTCTGCGAGGGCCTTTGATGGTTTTCAGAGCAGGGCTGGCTGGAAACCCCCCCTGCAGGGGCAGCTGCGAGGGAACCAGTGCGGAAATGCAGCAATTGATCATCTGGTCCCTGTGCCCAAGGCACTGAGAGAGCCCCAGAACTGCTGCAAATGCCACAAGGATCTGCTCAACGACCTGTCCGGGACCCTCCTCCTTCCTGAGCTGAGCAGGCAGAGCTGAACAAACCAAAACCATTTCTGCCGCTTTAATCCAAAAGCTGCGTTTGTGTCCAATAAGAGGGACAAGGGTCCTGTGCCCACTGGCACTGGGGGAGGGAATGGGGAGCCCTGGGAGTACTGGGAGCACTGGGAGCACTGGAACGGGGAGCTCTGGGCAGCCGCACATGGGACTTCCCACTCATGGCCACCTTCAGGGAAGGATGGGCACCCACGGGAGCCTCGAGGGGGGACGCAATGGAAGTGCCCTCGGGTAGGGACCTCCAGTGCCCCCAGTGTCACAGCACGTTCTCGTAGATGTTACTGGGGTTCTGCTGTCGCCCGTGGAGTGGTGGGAGCTCCTCGTAGTCACCTGGGGGAAGGTGATGGGGGGTCACTGAGAGAGACTCCGGGGTTGGGGACCTGGGTGGGGGTGACACCCGTGGGTGACGTGTCCCTGTGCCCCCCTGTACTCACCCCCTGCCCTCTCGGTGCCCACGATGTGCGGGTCCAGCACCGCCCCCTCCTCCGGGGGGGCCGAGGGCTCCTGGGGAGGCCTGCGGGGATAAGGGGGGGTCTGTGGGGGTGCGGGGCTTCCTGCGCTGACGGTAAAATGGGGGGTCAGACGTGGAGACCCCCACTCACCTTTCCTGCTCCTTCCTGAGGGCTGCAAAGGAAAGAGGGGGGAGGGGTGACTGAGGGGGCCTCAGGGTCCTTGAACACCCTCGGGACCCCTGACTGCCCCCTGAGCCCCCAAACTCCCCCAAAACCCCTGACAGAACCCCCAACATCCCTGCACGACCCTCCAGGGTCTCCCCAAATCCCCCAGGAGCCCCAGCTGAGGTCTCTGGGGGCTCAGCTTCACCCAAGTCAGGAGCTGTTGGTGCCACCCTATGGCCCCCCCACTCTGGTGACTTCACCCCAATCCCTGGGACCCCCATGTCCCCCCATTGTCACCCACCCCGGCGGTGCCACCAGCGACAGCCCCCGATGACAGCCAGGAGCAGGAGCAGGTACAGGAGGGTCCTGCCGACATTCACAGCCACTGCCGGGGACAGAGGGGGACACACCGGGGTCACCCTGAGCCCCGGGGGTCCCGAACAGCCCGGTGAGCCCGTGTGACCCCACCTGTGATCCAGTGTCCCTGTGGTGTCACCTCCAGGGCCAGCTCTGGGCTGAGTGCCCGGAACACGCGGTGCCCGTCCTGTCCCAGCTGGTTGGTGGCCACGCACTGGTAGGTGCCCGAATGTCCCACATCGACGGCCCCAAGCTCCAGGAGGGGACCCCGGGCCACCTCGTGCCCGTCACGCAGCCAGGTGAAGGTGACAGGGGCTGAGCCCACCTGCACCGAGCAGCGCAGGGTCACGGGGTCACCTGGGCGCACCTGGAGTGCCGGGGGACCGGGGGTGATGGTGGCATTGGCCACGGGCACTGCGGGGACACAGACAGGGCTGAGGCCGAGGGAGGGGCCGGCACCCGGTGTGGGGGGAAGGGGGGACGGGAGGGATGGGTTTGATGGGGAAATGTGGTGGATGGGGACACCCCATGGAGGGGTGAGGGGACACAGAGAGCGATGAGGGGACACAGGGCAGAGGTGGGGGGCACAGGAGAGATTTCTGGGGGTCAGGGATGTAGCCAGGTGGGGGTCCCGTGGGGGCTGTGGGGGCTCCCCGTGCCCATCCCCGCACTCGCTGCGCACCGGACCCACCCTCGGAGCGCACCTCGCAGCTGTAATTCCCCGAGTGGGAGACCCCCACGGCGGGCACCAGGAGCTGCGGGGACCCCTGCGGGCCCCCCACCAACTGCCCGTGCCGGTAGAAGCGGTACAGGAGGGGGGCTGGGGGCCGCAGGGGGCTGGGGGTGCTGAGGCAGCTGAGATTGAGGGGGGACCCCTCGGGGAGCTCGGGGGGACCCTCCAGCACCAAGACAGGCGTGAGCTCAGTGGAGATGGGAGGGGGATTTGTGACCCCGAGTGCCTGGGGAGGGGCTGTGGGGGTGTCGGGGTGGGGCTGTGGGGTGCTCACCCTGCACTGTCACTGTCACCTGCGCAGATTCCTTCCACCCCCAGATTCCCATCCAGCCCCTGCAGTGGTAGCGGCCGCTGTGGTTCAGCCCCAGAGGGGACAGGGACAGCTCGGGGCCATCGCCGCTCGTCCCCAGTTTGTTCCCGTCGCGGTAGAAGGACACCCAGGTGACCGAATTTTCACGCCAGCCCCGGCAGCGCAGTGTCACCGTGTCCCTCTCCAGCAGCGCCCGCGCCGGCACCTGCAGCACCAGCCAGTCTGTGGGACAGGGGGGACCTGTCACAGCCGATGTCACCAGAACCCCCCATTGGGTCACAGCAGGGGTCTCCAATTCCAGCACGGGGATCCCCCTGCACTGGGATGCTCTGGGATGTCCCCAGAGCAGGGGACAGGCTCTGGTCACACCAGGGGTGACCCATGGAGCTGAGCCCACCCTGAGCCCTCGGGGTCCCCGCGGGTGCCAGGCTGGGGACACCCAAATCTCTCTCACCAATTGAGACTGTCAGTCGGCGGCTGAACCTGGTCCCGGGTCTCTCACACCGGTAGGTGCCATTCTCGGTGACAGTGAAGCTGTCGCTTCTCTCCTGTCCCCATCTCTGCCCGTCCTTGTACCAGGTGGTGTCACCGGCGGTCCCCGAGCCCTGGCAGGTCAGTGTCACCCGGTCCCACAGCACCGCCGGCCTCCAGGGGGGCTCCACCAGGAGCTGGGGGCTCTGGGCACCTGCGGGTGACAGGGGACACCAGCCTGGCAGGGCCACCACGGGGCTGGGGACAGCGGGGCAGGGACATGGCATCCCCCGAGGACTCACCAGCGAGGCCGAGGGTCTGGGCTGGAAGGGAGAAGCGACAGGGCTGGCTGGGGGTGGCACCGTGGGGACAGCAGCACCTGGGGCACCTGGTGTGGTGTCTGTCCCCAAAGTGTCCCCACGGGAACACTGGTGTAGCACGGAGGGTTTGAGCACAGGGACACCTCGGTCACCCTGGGCTGGGGCAGGACATGGGGACACTGTGGACACCCGATGTGTGCACAGGTCACCTCCCCCAGCCCTACAGCACCTGTCCCCACGGCCACATCCCCATGGCCCTGTGCCCGTGACCCCATTCCCATGGCACCTGTCCCCATGGCCCATCTGCATGGGACGTGGCCCTTGTCCCTGGCCCTGCATCCCTGTCTCCCTGTCCCCACAGCTGCTCCAGCCCCAAGGTTCCTTTTGCCACATCCTTGTCCCCCCATCTCGATCCCCCTGTTCCCATCCCCACATCCCAGTTCCCCTCTTCCTGTCCCCAGGGCCACCCCACGACTCTGCTCACACTGGGCTCCATGCCCATGCCCTGGCTCTGCTGGCCTTGGGGACCTCAGGGGACCCCGCAGCCCCCCTGTGCCCCCTCCCCACCGCTCTCTGCCTCACCGGGGCCCATCCCCGGGCCGTCAGGCCCGTGCCCGGGGCACTCACCCCACAGGAGCAGCGCCACCTTCCCGGCCATCCCGCTGTCCCCGGCCATGGGCACTGGCTGTCACTCGCTGCTCTGGCCACCTGTCCCCTGGGTGGCGGCTTCGCGGGAAAAAGGGAAGGAAGCGAGCTCAGATTTTATCTCATCGTGTTGTTGTCCCTTGGGGGGGACAGGGTGGCCCCAAGCTTGGGACAGGCTGTGGGCGGGGTGGGGACAGCCTGGGGACAAGGCTGGGTGGCACAAGGTGGGACATGGGGTTCCCAGGAGTGGGGGGCTCAGAGGGTTTGGGGAGCCAGGGATGGGAGTACCAGGGGAATGGGGGTCCTGAGGAGGGGGAGTCACAAGGGCTGTGGGTCCCAGGGATCAGGGTACCATGGAGGGTCCTGGGACAATCAGGGTTCTGGGCGCAGGGGTTGTAGGGAAGGGCATTTGGGGGAGAGGGTTCCGTGGGAATTTGGGGGAGAGGGTTCCTTGGGAATTGGGGTCCCCGGCCATGGAGATCCTGAGGAATGGCAGCCCTGGGATGGGGGTCCCAAAGAGGGGGGACATAAGGAATGGGGGTTCCATGGCTGAGTTCCCAGGGGAATGTGGGTCCCAGGGATGGGCAGTGTCTGGGCAGGCCCGTGGGTCACAGCTCCTTCCCTGGGTGCCTCAGATTTTGGGGTGACCCAGGGCCCAGCCCTGCCCGCCCAATGTGTTGGTGGCCTGGGGTCAGCCCAGGCAGATTCCGAGGGGCTCTGGGTCTGTGTCCCCCACACTGGGGAGGCTCTGGGGATCCTCGGAGCCCCTCCAGCCCTGGGACTCCCCCTCCTCAGGACCCCCATTGCCCTGGACCCCATCCCTGGCTCCCCACAGGCTCTGAGACCCCCACTCCTGGAAACTCCATGTCCCACCTTGTGCCACCCAGCCTTGTGGCCACCCTGCACACACCCTGTCCCCGGCGTGGGGCCACCCTGCCCTCACCGTGTGTCACCACCACAGTGCAATGAGATCTGAGCTCGCTTCCTTCCCCTTTTTCCACAGAGCCGCCACCCAGGGGACAGGTGGCCACAGCAGCGAGTGACAGCCAGTGCCCATGGCCGGGGACAGCGGGATGGCCGGGAAGGTGGCGCTGCTCCTGTGGGGTGAGTGCCCCGGGCACGGGCCTGACGGCCCGGGGATGGGCCCCGGTGAGGCAGAGAGCGGTGGGGAGGGGGCACAGGGGGGCTGCGGGGTCCCCTGAGGTCCCCAAGGCCAGCAGAGCCAGGGCATGGGCATGGAGCCCAGTGTGAGCAGAGTCGTGGGGTGGCCCTGGGGACAGGAAGAGGGGAACTGGGATGTGGGGATGGGAACAGGGGGATCGAGATGGGGGGACAAGGATGTGGCAAAAGGAACCTTGGGGCTGGAGCAGCTGTGGGGACAGGGAGACAGGGATGCAGGGCCAGGGACAAGGGCCACGTCCCATGCAGATGGGCCATGGGGACAGGTGCCATGGGAATGGGGTCACGGGCACAGGGCCATGGGGATGTGGCCGTGGGGACAGGAGCTGTAGGGCTGGGGGAGGTGACCTGTGCACACATGGGGTGTCCACAGTGTCCCCATGTCCTGCCTCAGGCCAGGGTGACCGAGGTGTCCCTGTGCTCAAACCCTCCGTGCTACACCAGTGTTCCCGTGGGGACACTTTGGGGACAGACACCACACCAGGTGCCCCAGGTGCTGCTGTCCCCACGGTGCCACCCCCAGCCAGCCCTGTCGCTTCTCCCTTCCAGCCCAGACCCTCGGCCTCGCTGGTGAGTCCTCGGGGGATGCCATGTCCCTGCCCCGCTGTCCCCAGCCCCGTGGTGGCCCTGCCAGGCTGGTGTCCCCTGTCACCCGCAGGTGCCCAGAGCCCCCAGCTCCTGGTGGAGCCCCCCTGGAGGCCGGCGGTGCTGTGGGACCGGGTGACACTGACCTGCCAGGGCTCGGGGACCGCCGGTGACACCACCTGGTACAAGGACGGGCAGCGCTGGGGACAGGAAAGACGCGACAGATTCCGTGTCACCGAGAGTGGCACCTACCAGTGTGAGAGACCCGGGACCAGGTTCAGCCGCCGACTGACAGTCTCAATTGGTGAGAGGGATTTGGGTGTCCCCAGCCTGGCACCCGCGGGGACCCCGAGGGCTCAGGGTGGGCTCAGCTCCATGGGTCACCCCTGGTGTGACCAGAGCCTGTCCCCTGCTCTGGGGACATCCCAGAGCATCCCAGTGCAGGGGGATCCCCGTGCTGGAACTGGGGACCCCTGCTGTGACCCAATGGGGGGTTCTGGTGACATCGGCTGTGACAGGTCCCCCCTGTCCCACAGACGATCTGGTGCTACAGGTGCCGGCGCGGGCGCTGCTGGAGGGGGACACGGTGACACTGCGCTGCCGGGGCTGGCGGGACAATTCGGTCACCTGGGTGTCCTTCTACCGGGACGGGAACAAACTGGGGACGCTCCGCGATGGCACCGAGCTGTCCCTGTCCTCTCTGCAGCTGAACCACAGCGGCCGCTACCACTGCAGGGGCTGGATGGGAATCTGGGGGTGGAAGGAATCTGTGCAGGTGACAGTGACAGTGCAGGGTGAGCACCCCACAGCCCTACCCCGACACCCCCACAGCCTTTACGGGAACCCTCAGCCCTCCCTGGGAACCCCCCTGCCAGTTCCAGGTCAGCGATGGTGACAGCCTGGCCGAGAGCCCCGCATTGAACGTCACTGTCCTGGGTGAGCGGGACCCTCGGGCTGAGGGTGACCCCACCCACGGCATCCCCAATTCCACACATTCCCATCCCACCTCATCCCCCCACACCATCCCCAGCCCAGCTCACAGCCCCCAACACTGGGTGTCACAGACCAGGGCATCTGGGACCGTCTGGCTCCAGGGATCCCCACCCAGGATAACCAAGCCCTGCATCCCTAAGCCCAGCTGTCACATCCCCCACTGCACACCAGGTCACATTCACCCTGCTGAGCGTGACCCTCCCAGGGCACTGAGACCCTTGGCATTGGGGTGACGCCCCGTTGATGTGCCCCATGGACCCCATCACATCCCACCCACGCCATTCCGTGCCCCCCACCAGGTGACGGCCATCCCTGCCCTTGGACACAGCATCACTCATCCCGCCCTCACCTCACCCTCATCCCATCCTCATCCCCCACCTCTCACCCATCACATGTCCTCATCCCACACCACATGATGACCCCCAGCACCATGGGGTCACTGTCCTGGGTGAAGGAGACCCTCTGTCCCCAGGTGCCACCATGCAGACTCCCTCATCCCCCCACACCGGGTGCCGGCCCCTCCCCCCGGCCTCAGCCCTGTCTGTGTCCCCGCAGTGCCCGTGGCCAATGCCACCATCACCCCCGGTCCCCCGGCACTCCAGGTGCGCCCAGGTGACCCCGTGACCCTGCGCTGCTCGGTGCAGGTGGGCTCAGCCCCTGTCACCTTCACCTGGCTGCGTGACGGGCACGAGGTGGCCCGGGGTCCCCTCCTGGAGCTTGGGGCCGTCGATGTGGGACATTCGGGCACCTACCAGTGCGTGGCCACCAACCAGCTGGGACAGGACGGGCACCGCGTGTTCCGGGCACTCAGCCCAGAGCTGGCCCTGGAGGTGACACCACAGGGACACTGGATCACAGGTGGGGTCACACGGGCTCACTGGGATTGCAGGAGCCCTGCAGTGACAGGTGACCCTGATGTGTCCTTCTGTCCCCAGCAGTGGCCGCAGGCCTTGGCGGGTCCCTCCTCTTCCTGCTCCTGCTCCTGGCTGGGGCTGTGGGCTGGCACCGGTGCCACAACAGGGGTGGGTGACAATGGGGACAATGGGGACCCCCGGGGCTGGGGGGACACCTAAATGTGGGGGTGATGGGGCGGCACCCAGAGCTCCTGACTTGGGCAGTGCTGAGAGCTCATGACCTTTACTCAGGGTCCGGAAGGATTTGGGGTCATGTTGGTGGGACTTGCAGGGATTTTGGGGGTTCTTTCAGTGATCCCAGGGGAATTTGGAAAGTCCCCCTTCATGTCAGGCTTGAGCTTCTAGGAGCTCAGGGTGTGCAGAGCACTGGGGTGGTTCAGGGGTTCTGGGGACCTCCAGGGATGCTCAGGGGTCCTGGGGAAAACTGAGGGTGCAGTGGGGTTTGATGATTCCTGAGAGGGGTCGGGGCCATGGGGACCCCACAGTTACCCCTCCCCTCTTTCCTTTGCAGCTGCCAGGAAGCAGCAGGAAAGGTGAGTGGGGGGCTCAAACCACACTCTCCCCTTTCACCCCCACCCCCAAGACCTCCCATCCCCCCCACACATCCCCTTGATTCCCTCAGGGCCCCCCCGGAGCCCCCGGCCCCCCCAGAGGAGGGGGAGGTGCTGTACACCCACGTCGTGATCACCAAGCAGACGGGGGGTGAGTCCGGGCTGGGACACAGGGACACGTCACCCATGGGTGTCCCTGTGCCCAGATGCCACAGCCAGTGTCTCTCGCAGTGTCCCCCTGTGCCACCACACTCCAGGATCCCGAGGTGACCTACGCAGAGCTGGCAGCAACCCATGGGCGACCACGGGAATGTGGGGACATCTACGGGAATGTGCTGTGACACTCGGGGCACAGCGGGGAACTGGGGGAACTGGGGGAACTAGGGGAACTGGGGGCACTGGGGGACCCCACCCATGGGCAACCACCCGTGGGTGTCCCCCCCACTGCTCCCATGGGTGCCCAACATTCACGGGTAGGTGGGTACAAGTGAGGGGTCACCAGGGCACCCAGAGCTCCCCATGGCCTCTGAACCCCCAAGGGCCTCCCCACCCCCCTTCCACTCCCCCCAGTGCCTCCCCATTCCACATCCAAGTGCTCCCAGTACCCTCAGAGATTTCCCCATTCCCTCCCCACCGTGCTCCCAGTACCCCCAAGAGCTCCCTGTTTCCCCTCCCAGTGCCTCTCCATTACTCCCAGTAGATCCAGGTGGTTCCCATTCTCTCTCCCAGTTCCCCTGTACTCCCAGTGCCTCTGCAATGCCCCTCTCAGCACTCCCAGTACACCCACGGCTCCTCATCCCTCCTCCCAGTGCCAGGGGAACACAGGACTCGTTTCCCTCTTTTTGGCACCAAAATGCAGCTTTTTGGTTCAACTGGCAGAGATGGTGTTTCTTTGTTCAGCTCTGTGGCGCTTTAGGAATGGGATTCTCCAATTTTGGGCTGCCACTAAAAACCAGAGCTCTGGATTCCCTTCTGCCCTGTCTCAAACCCCTCCTGTGCCGTGTTCCCCACACCATGAGGTCACAAAGGCCCTGGGGGGGTTCCGCAGCCTCCCCCTTTCCCAGGGCACTGGGGATCAGGCCATGGCACAGGGTGGGGTGTCAGGGACAGGAAAAGTTGGAAGTCTCGAGACATTTTGGGACACCTGTGTGTGACAGGGATGGGTCAGGCCTTGCTGTTGGTGACACAGGGCCCCATGTGTCAGTCAGTCTGTCAGCCATGGCACTCTGGGGACAGAGTGACGCTCTGCCAAACCCAGCTCCTGAGGGGCCGAGGGACCAGGAGTCCCACCTTGGCAGAAGGATCATGGTGGCCCAAGGGCTTCAAAGGCAGAGCATGAGGTGGCCAAGTGTCTGAGCCTGTCTCTTCTTGGAGTGTCTGCCCCATCCACGCTGGATCCCAGGAGCTGGAAACTGTCTTGGTTTAAAAGAGAAACGTCTGCCAAGGAAAGCAGGAACCTTCCTGGAATGGAAATAGGAGCCGTCCCTCCAAATTGTTATAACTGTGAAAATTATGGGGCTTGCAGGCAAAAATGAAAGAAAAGGAATAACAGCTCATTGCTGGGAAATTTATAGAACAGAACAGAACAAAGAGCAACACAAGAACAGAAATTTCCAACCCGCTCAGGGCTGTTTGTTCATCCTTGGTGCAGTTCTGGCCACGGCCAGCAGGGGGCGGTGCAGGGAGCAATCCCGGCCAGCAGGGGGCGGTGCAGGGAGCAATCCCGGCCAGCAGGGGGCGGTGCAGGGAGCAATCCCGGCCAGCAGGGGGCGCTGCAGGGAGCAATCCCGGCCAGCAGGGGGCGCCCCGGTGCCGCTCGAACCCCTCAGGGGCCATGGCGGCCTCGGGCGGGAGGGACCAGGGGAAATCGCTCCTTTTGCAAACTCACGCTTTGCACCAATCGCTCCCGGCACCAGCACCGGCAGCGCCCGGGCAGAAGAGACCAAGGCAGCAGCTTGGATCCCAGTGCCCAGGGGCAGCGGAGCAGTGTCCCGGGGCCAGGCACACACCCTGCGCAACACCCGCCACCGCTCTCCCTGATCCCCAACGCAAGGAAGGCACCACCCAACCCCAGGCAGCTCTCAGCTCCACAACAGCACCTCTCGGGCCTTTCCAGCACAACTCCTGAAAACCCTCAGCCTTTCACTGCCTTTTCCTCCTCCAGCCCTGGCACAGCAGCTTTGGGAATGCTGAATTCCCCTGGGATGCTGAGGAAAGCAGGTGCTCCTTGCTGACACTGCCAGGGCTCCTCAGGGGCTCCACAGCTCGTTTGGAGCTGCTGCTCTTCCTGGGCCACTGCTGGTCCCGATACAGCAGCCCCAGGAGAGGGAGGTGGAGCAGACTCTTAACGAGCTGTTGGAATTTGGGCCGGGGGTCCTGAAGTTCAGCTCTGCTGCTAAACCATCCCTGTGCACAAACACTCGGCTCTGCTGCCTCTCCCAGGGATTTTGGGCTACTGTGGCAGCACTGGACACATTTAGGGGATGACAGGTCCCAGCTCTGCCAACAAGAATTTTTTTGGTTGCCGGCAAGGTTTGGTGGAGTTTGTCACCTTGGCCACTGCGCAGGGATGGGCATTGGCCAGCCCTGCTCTGGCCAGCCCCAGCTGGCAGCCAGGACCTGAGGCTCCCCCCGCCCCCTTGGCTTTGATTCTCGCAGCTCTCGAGCTGCTGCAAAGGTGACAATTCTAAGGGGGGAAAAGGCGTGGCTGTGGTTTGCTCAGCTCTGCAAGAAGCACAAAACCCAGGTTGAGCCCAAGCCGTGGCTCTGCGAGGGCCTTTGATGGTTTTCAGAGCAGGGCTGGCTGGAAACCCCCCCTGCAGGGGCAGCTGCGAGGGAACCAGTGCGGAAATGCAGCAATTGATCATTTGGTCCCTGTGCCCAAGGCACTGAGAGAGCCCCAGAACTGCTGCAAATGCCACAAGGATCTGCTCAACGACCTGACCAGGACACTCCTCCTTCCCGAGTTGAGCAGGCAGAGCTGAACAAACCAAAACCATTTCTGCCGCTGGTTCGGGGGGACACCCCAGGCTGATTCCGGGGGGCTCTGGGTCTGTGCCTCCCCCTCCCCCTGGGCTTTTTCCTCTCTTCATTTTCCATTTCCTTCCTTTAATTCCTCAATTTCACATCTCCCCCGATTTCGTGCCTTGATGATCCTGGGGGGCTCCTGAGCAGGGAACGGGTTGGGGGAACCCCAGGGTTGGAATACGGGGGCTGCAGGGGATGGGGATGCCCGGCTGTGTCCCCCCAACACTTTCACCTTCTCTGAAAAGAGGAAACTTCTTTCACTTTGATTCTCCCGTGAGAGTCAAACGGGGGCTCGTTCTGTCCTGGGGATGGCACATCCAGTGGTGACACATCCAGGGCTGACACATCCACGGGTGAGAAATCCCGGGGTGACACATCCTGGGGTTCCTCTCCCCGTTCTCTTGGGTCTCCCTGTCCTGGAGCTGACACATCTTCGGGTCCTGTCCCCGTTCTCTGGGGTGTCCCTGTGCTCGGGGTGACACATCCTGGGGTCCTGTCCCCCTTCTCTGGGGTGTCCCTGTCCTCGGGGTGACACATCCTGGGGTTCCTGTCCTGGGGACGAGCCGGAAAAGCTCGAGCAGCGGCTCTGCCCCGCGGCCGTGCCGGGGCTGGCGGAGGTGACCCCGGCTGGATGGCGACAGTGGCCTCGGACACGCCGTCGCAGCCACCCTCTGTCCCCGCAGCCCGCGACAGTCCCGGCCCTGGCAGCCGCGATCGCGACAGAGCCCCGAGCCCGGGACTCCGCTCCCGCAGCGCCGGGGGCTCCTCCCCGGGCTCCCGGGACCCCTCCGCCCTCCCGGCACCTCCCTCCCGGCGCCCCGGGGCCGCGCCCGGCGGAGGCTCCGCAGCAGCTCCGGGGCTCAGACGCCGCTCGGGGAGCGCCGAATGCGGGGCTTTGGGCACCGGCGGGCACCGGGCAGGGCTGGAGCTGGCCCGGCCTTGGGGGTGATTTGGGGCCACCCCCGGCTCCGTGCCGGGGCTTTCGGGGCGCTCGGGGCTCCAGATCGGCCCAGGGGCTCGGCAGCTGCGGGATCGGTGCCCGCGGCCATCCCGAGGTCCCCGAGCCCTTGGCCGGTGTCACCGAGAGGGGACAAACAGCGAGCGGCAGCTCCTTCCCCTCTGCGGGGGCAGCTGCGAGGGAACCAGTGCGGAAATGCAGCAATTGATCATTTGGTCCCTGTGCCCGAGGCACTGAGAGAGCCCCAGAACTGCTGCAAATGCCACAAGGATCTGCTCAACGACCTGTCCGGGACCCTCCTCCTTCCTGAGCTGAGCAGGCAGAGCTGAACAAACCAAAACCATTTCTGCCGCTTTAATCCAAAAGCTGCGTTTGTGTCCAGTAAGAGGGACAAGGGTCCTGTGCCCCCTGGCACTGGGGGAGGGAATGGGGAGCCCTGGGGGCGTACTGGGAGCACTGGGAGCACTGGAACGGGGAGCTCTGGGCAGCCCCACATGGGACCCCCCACTCGTGGCCACCTCCCGGGCACGGTGGGCAACCAGAGGAGCCGAGGGGGTGGGGAAAAGGGGTGTGCCCTCGGTTAGGGAACTCCATTGTCCCCAGTGTCCCCAGTGTCCCCAGTGCCCCCAGTGTCCCCAGTGTCCCCAGTGTCCCCAGTGTCACTGCCCGTTCTCGTAGCTGTCCCTGCGGTGCCACTGTCGCCCGTGGGGTCCCGGCAGCTCCTCGTGGTCCCCTGGGGCTGTGGAGTGTCCTGAGTGAGGCTCCGGGGTTGGGGACCTGGGTGGGGGTGACACCCGTGGGTGACGTGTCCCTGTGCCCCCCTGTACTCACCCCCTGCCCTCTCGGTGCCCACGATGTGCGGGTCCAGCACCGCCCCCTCCTCCGGGGGGGCCGAGGGCTCCTGGGGAGGCCTGCGGGGATAAGGGGGGGTCTGTGGGGGTGCGGGGCTTCCTGCGCTGACGGTAAAATGGGGGGTCAGACGTGGAGACCCCCACTCACCTTTCCTGCTCCTTCCTGAGGGCTGCAAAGGAAAGAGGGGGGAGGGGTGACTGTGGGGACCTCAGGGCCCTTGAACACCCTCGGGACCCCTGACTGCCCCCTGAGCCCCCAAACTCCCCCAAAACCCCTGACAGAACCCCCACCATCCCTGCACGACCCTCCAGGACATCCCCAAATCCCCCAGGAGCCCCAGCTGAGGTGTCTGGGGGCTCAGCTTCACCCAAGTCAGGAGCTGTTGCTGACACCCAATGGCCCCCCCACTCTGGTGACTTCACCCCAATTCCTGGGACCCCCAGGTCCCCCCATTGTCACCCACCCCGGCGGTGCCACCAGCGACAGCCCCCGATGACAGCCAGGAGCAGGAGCAGGTACAGGAGGGTCCTGCCGACATTCACAGCCACTGCCGGGGACAGAGGGGGACACACCGGGGTCACCCTGAGCCCCGGGGGTCCTGAACAGCCCGGTGAGCCCGTGTGACCCCACCTGTGATCCAGTGTCCCTGTGGTGTCACCTCCAGGGCCAGCTCTGGGCTGAGTGCCCGGAACACGCGGTGCCCGTCCTGTCCCAGCTGGTTGGTGGCCACGCACTGGTAGGTGCTCGAATGTCCCACATCGACGGCCCCAAGCTCCAGGAGGGGACCCCGGGCCACCTCGTGCTCGTCACGCAGTCAGGTGAAGGTGACAGGGGCTGAGCCCACCTGCACCGAGCAGCGCAGGGTCACGGGGTCACCTGGGCGCACCTGGAGTGCCGGGGGACCGGGGGTGATGGTGGCATTGGCCACGGGCACTGCGGGGACACAGACAGGGCTGAGGCCGGGGGGAGGGGCTGGCACCCGGTATGGGGGGAGGGGGGGACGGGAGAGATGGTTTGGATGGGGAAATGTGGTGGGTGGGGACACTCCATGGAGGGGTGAAGGGACACAGAGAGCGATGAGGAGACACAGGGCAGAGGTGGGGGGCACAGGAGAGATTTCTGGGGGTCAGGGATGTAGCCAGGTGGGGGTCCCGTGGGGGCTGTGGGGGCTCCCCGTGCCCATCCCCGCACTCACTGCGCACCGTGACGCCGAGCCGGGCGCTGCTCTTCCGCACGGCCCCCCCCTCGGAGCGCACCTCGCAGCTGTAATTCCCCGAGTGGGAGACCCCCACGGCGGGCACCAGGAGCTGCGGGGACCCCTGCGGGCCCCCCACCAACTGCCCGTGCCGTTAGAAGCGGTACAGGAGGGGGGCTGGGGGCCGCAGGGGGCTGGGGGTGCTGAGGCAGCTGAGATTGAGGGGGGACCCCTCGGGGAGCTCGGGGGGACCCTCCAGCAGCGGCACCGAGAAGAGCTCTGGGAAGGAGATGGGGGTGGGGACTGTGACTCTGAGTCCATTGAGAAGTGGCTTTGAGGGTGTCAGGATATTGGAGTTGCAGCCTTGGGGGTGCTCACCGTGCACTGTCACTGTCACCGGTGCTGACTGTGTCGCTCCTGAACCCACCCAGCCCTCTCAGAGGTAGCGGCCGCTGTTCTGAAGCCACAGGGGGACAGGGACAGCTCGGTCCCACGGTGCTGCCGCCACAGACGCTCCCCATCGCGGTAGAAGCGCACTGCAGGGACTGGCTCCTTCTACCAGCCCCGACAGCGCAGTGTCACCGTGTCCCCCTCCAGCAGCGCCCGTGCTGGCACCTGCAGCACCAGCTGCTCTGTGGGACAGGAGGGTCCCGTCACACTGAGGGTCCCGAGACAGCTCCAAAGTGGGTGCCCATGGCAGCGGGGACATCTGGCTGGAGTGTCCACTGCGCGGGAGGGTCCCAGGGACACCAGGAGCAGCCCCGTGGCACAGCTGCCCCCACGGGAGTCCCACCACACTGGGATGCACTGGGATGCACTGGGATGTCCCTGTGTCCACGGAACAGGCTCTGGCCACACGAGGGCTGTGAGGCCACCCACGGAGTGGAGCCCACGCAGACCTATCAGGGAGCCACCCTGAGCATTTCAGATCCCCCTCACCATCTGACACCATCACGGGGGTCTGAGCCCACTGCCGGGTCTCTGACACTGCTAGGTGCCACTCTCGGTGACAAGGAAGTGGTCCCGTGGCTCCAGTCCCCACTACTGCCCGTCCTTGTACCAGATGCTGACACCGGTGGTCCCCGAGCCCTGGCAGGTCAGTGTCACCCGGTCCCACAGCACCGCCGGCCTCCAGGGGGGCTGCACGAGGAGCTGGGGGGTCTGGGCACCAGTGGGTGACAGGGGACACCAGCCTGCCAGGGCCACCACGGGGCTGGGGACATGGCATCCTCCGAGGGTCTGGGCTGGAAGGGAGAAGGGACAGGACTGGCTGTGGAACCAGGTGTGGTCTTTGTCCCCAAACTGTCTGTCTTAGGTTGCAATACAGGATGTAACCAAAAGTATGCATTCTATCACCATCTGATAAAATCAGCTGAGGTAGTATCCTTATGTCTCTGGGAGATAATCTTTGCTAAGAGGCCATCTCATAAAACCCAGTAGAACTGTCATCTTTTTCTTTTCCACAACTCATTCTTTTTCCAAAAAATATTGTCTGTTAATGGGCCATTGGGTCCCACTGTATGACTGATCAAATTACATCATCCCACTGGGAGATGATCCAGCCAGTGGCAGGAGCCAAGCCTTTCCTACCTAGATACAAACTGAGATTTGGAACACCAAGGCAACCTTCTTCCCCTGGAACCCAGAGGAGAAACCAGTCCTTTCCACATCATCACTGGACCTTCGGAGGAAAACTGCACCTTCTACAGGACCACTGCTTCAACTGAGCCACATCTGTCATCCAGCAGGGCTGCAGCCACCATTTAATAGGACTGCTACCAACAGCCTGACTGACGGGGTGTCAGAGTTATATTCTGACTGTCAGTGTTTTGGGTTTGTTCCCTGTAATACTGTATTTCTATTTTAATTTTCCTAGTAAAGAACTGTTATTCCTATTCCCATATCTTTGCATGAGAGCACCTTAATTTCAAAATTATAATAATTTGGAGGGAGGGGATTTACATTCTCTGTTTTAAAAAAAGAGGCTCCTGCCTTTCTTGGCAGACACCTGTCTTTCAAACCAAGACACCGTCCCCACAGGAACACTGGTGTAGCACACAGGTTTTGAAGAACAGGTCACCTCGGACACCCTGGCCTGAGGCAGGGCATGGGGACACTGTGGACACCCCATGTGTGCACAGGTCACCTCCCCCAGCACTACAGCACCTGTCCCCATGGCCACATCCCCATGGCCCTGTGCCCGTGATCCCATTCCCATGGCCCCTGTCCCCATGGCCCATCTGCATGGGACGTGGCCCTTGTCCCTGTCCCTGCATCCCTGTCTCCCTGTCCCTGTCCCTACAGCTGCCCCAGCCCCAAGGTTCCTTTTGACACGTCCTTATCCCCACATCTCTATTCCCCTGTTCCCATCCCCACATCCCAGTTCCCCTCTTCCTGTCCCCAGGGCCACCCCACGACTCTGCTCACACTGGGGTCCATGCCCATGCCCTGGCTCTGCTGGCCTTGGGGACCTCAGGGGACCCCGCAGCCCCCCTGTGCCCCCTCCCCACCGCTCTCTGCCTCACCGGGGCCCATCCCCGGGCCGTCAGGCCCGTGCCCGGGGCACTCACCCCACAGGAGCAGCGCCACCTTCCCGGCCATCCCGCTGTCCCCGGCCATGGGCACTGGCTGTCACTCGCTGCTGTGGCCACCTGTCCCCTGGCTGGCGGCTCTTCCCATGAAGGGACAGGAAGCGAGGTCACGTCTCGTCCCCACGTGTAGGTGGCCCTTGTTGGGGTCAGGGTGAGGGAAAGGTGGAGACAGGAAAGGAGCAGGGGACAGGCTGGGGACATGATGGGATAGTCTGGCAACATGGTGGGGGATGGAGTTCCCAGGAGTTGGGGGCTCAGGGCATGTGGGGAACCAAGGATGGGTGTCCAGGACAGTGGGGGTCCAGGGGAATTGAGAGCTCCATGCCAGCAGGGATTCAGGGATGGGGGTCCTCTGGGAACATGGTGCCCAGGGATTTGTGATCATGCCATGTGGGTCCCAGGGTAGGGAGTACAGGGGGGAAAAAGGCACCCTCAGGAATGGGGGTTCTGGGGTAGAAGCATCCCATGGGATGGGATCAAGGCAATGGTGGTGCTGGGCAATGGGAGTGCTGAGATGGGGGTCCCCAGGGAGGAGCGACCATGGGAATGGGGATGCCAGGGATGCCAGGGTTGGGCTCCCAGGGGAATGGGGGTGCCATAGTTGGGTTCCCAGGGAAATGAGGATCCCAGCAATGGGCAGTGGCTGGGTGGGCAGCAAGGTCACAGCTCCTTCATGGGGTGTCTCAGATTTTGAGGGGACTCAGAACCCAGCATAGCTCCCACAGGGTGCTCATGGCCAGGAGGGAACACCAGGCTTTTCATGGGAGGCTGTGGCTCTCTGCCTCACACACCCCTGGGCTTTTTCCCATCCCCTCATTTCGTGGCTCAGCCATCCCAGGGAAAACCGGAGCAGAAAACAGGTGGGGATCCCAGGAAGGGGAAAAGAGGGCTGGGGGGTGCAAGCAGAGACTGGGGGGCTGTGAGGGTTGGGGCTCTCTGGCTGTGTTCCCCCAATATATTAATTTTCTCTTTCCTGAGCAGAAGGAAGAGGCCGTTTATGCTGAGGCCAGGACATGGATTCTGTCCTGGGAGGGCACATCCAGAGAGGGATCCTGCCCTGACAGAAAAGGGCTCCTCTGGGGTGGATGCCTGGGTCTTGTCCCAGGGTCTTGTCCCAGGGAGGTCCTAGTTCTAGGGGTGGCAGCTGCTCTTGCAGGCACAGATCCTGCAGGGAAGGAGCAAGAATGGAGAAGTCTGGAATCCCCCAGAGCCACCATCCCCCAGGACAGCATCACTTCCTTCTGCTTCAGGAGAGAGAAAATGAAAGTGTTGGGGGACAAAGCTGGACACCCCCATCCCCCAGAGCCCCCAACCCCTCCCTGCAGACCCCCTACCCCCTTTTGTCCCAGTCTGGGGTTTCCCCAACCCATTTCCTGCTGAGGTGCCCCCCAGGATCATCAAGTCACGAACTGGAGGGTTGTAAAATTGAGGAATTAAAATAAGGAAATTCAATTGAAGACAGGAAGAAGCCCCTGAGTGGTGGGAGGGGCACCTGGGTGGTAAGGAGGCACAGACCCAGAGACCCATGGAATCCACCGTTGGGGTTTAGGTGACCCCCCAAACCAGGGGCACCCCGGGAGACAGCACTGGGCTTGGGTCACCCCAAACTCTGAGGCATCCAGGGAAGGAACTGTGACCCACGGGCCTGCCCAGCAACTGCCCATCCCTGGCACTTCCATTCCCCTGGCACTCGAATCAAGGGACCCCCTTCATTATGTCCTTTCTCCCTGGGACCCCATCCCAGGACTGCCATTTCCCAGGATCTCCATGGCCCAGGACCCCCCGTTCCCAAGGAACCCTGTCCCCAAAATTCCAGCCCCTACAACCCCCCTTCCTGCAGAACCTTGATTATCCCAGGACCCTCCATTTCACTGGGGCCCCCTCATTCTCCCAGCACCATCATCCCATCCATGACCCCAAATCCCTGGAGCCCAAATTCCCCTGGGACTCTGATCCCTGAGTCTCCCTGGCCCTGGTGACTCCCCCTCCTCAGGACCCCCATTCCCCTAGACACCCATTCCTGCCTCCCCACTCCCTCTGAGCCCTCCACTCCTGGGAACTCCATCTCCCACCTTGTGCCACCCAGCCTTGTCCCCATTCTGCCCACAGCCTGTCCCCATCTTGTGGCCACCCTGCCCCCACCAAAGGCCACCTACACAATGAGATGAGACCTGACCTCGCTTCCTTCCCCTTCATGAGAGGAGCCGCCAGCCAGGGGACAGGTGGCCACAGCAGCGAGTGACAGCCCGTGCCCATGGCCGGGGACAGCGGGATGGCCGGGAAGGTGGCGCTGCTCCTGTGGGGTGAGTGCCCCGGGCACGGGCCTGACGCCCCGGGGATGGGCCCCGGTGAGGCAGAGAGCGGTGGGGAGGGGGCACAGGGGGGCTGCGGGGTCCCCTGAGGTCCCCAAGGCCAGCAGAGCCAATCTATGAGGTGACCGGGGTAATGGGGTGGCCCTGGGGACAGGAGAGGGGGACAAGAACGTGGAGACAATAATGGTGGGACAGGGATTTAGGGAGGCATTATGGGGCTGATGGACATGACCTGTGCCAGCAGGATGTGCCCATGGCATCCCCAATTCCAGGCTGTCCACACTGCCCCCGTGTCCTGCTGGAGCATGGGGTGCATTCAGCGTCCCTGTCCTTGAGGGACCCATGCCACACAAGCACAGTTTGGGGACAGACACCAAACTCTGTGTCCCCGTGCGCCTGTCCCCACATTGCTATCCCCAGCCAGCCCTGTCCCTTCTCCCTTCCAGCCCAGACCCTCGGCCTCGCTGGTGAGTCCTCGGGGGATGCCATGTCCCTGCCCCGCTCTCCCCAGCCCCGTGGTGGCCCTGCCAGGCTGGTGTCCCCTGTCACCCGCAGGTGCCCAGAGCCCCCAGCTCCTGGTGGAGCCCCCCTGGAGGCCGGCGGTGCTGTGGGACCGGGTGACACTGACCTGCCAGGGCTCGGGGACCACCGGTGACACCACCTGGTACAAGGGCGGGTGGCTCTGGTGGCAAAAGGGACCCAAACGCTTCGTTGTCAACGAGAGTGGCACCTACACGTGTGGCAGACCCGGCAGTGGGCTCAGCCTCCCCGTGAGGGTGTTAAATGGTGAGGGGGGATGTGTGCCCTGGCACCCTTGGGGTCCCCGACAGCTCTGGGTGAGCTCCTTTCCTGGGTCACACCCCCCATGTGCTGAGAGCCTGTCCCCTGCTCACGGGGACATCCCAGAGCATCCCAGTGCGCTGAGACCCCCTCAATGCAAGGGGGGACCCCTGGTGCCTCCCAAGGCCTTTGGGAACCCCCAGACTCCCCAGATGTGACAGGTCCTTCCTGTCCCACAGAGCGTCTTGTGCTGCAGCTGCCGGCACGGGCGCTGCTGGAGGGGGACACGGTGACACTGCGCTGCCGGGGCTGGCACGATGGCACAGTCACTGGAGTACGATTTTACCATGGGGACAGGGATCTGGGGAGGACCCTCTGCGGGACCCAGCTGTCCCTGTCCCCCCTGCAGCTGCACCACAGTGGCCGCTACCGCTGTGGGGGCTGGGTGAACTCTGGGCCATCACCGTGCTGGGAGAAGTCAGCCCCAGTGACAGTGACAGTACATGGTGAATGTGGGAATGGGGACGGGAAACCCCCAAATCCTCCCAGCTTTCACGCACCAGTGCCTGGGTCCCTCAGCCTTCCTTTCATCCCTCCCTGGCTCACCCAGACCTTCCCATGTCCGTCTCGGGTCCCTCCATCTCTGTCCGGGTCCCTCTCCAGGTTCCCCCATCCCTACCTGGCATCCTATACCCCTCCCGAATTCCCAGCTCCATCCTCTACTCTCCCTTCCCTACCCAGCTTGCTTCCACCCCTCCCTGCTTCCCTCCAGTCCCTCCCTGGGCTCCTCCCGCCCCTCTCTGAGCCACCCCACATCCCCCCCGGGGTCTCATCTGTCCTATCTCGTGTCCCTCATCCCTGCCTGCCTCAACTCCACCCGTCCCTGGGTTCACTTCTCCCTCAATGGGGTCCACTCCCCATATGTTTCACCCCTCCCATGTCCCCAATTCCTCCTGTGTCCCCTCGCAGGGGTCCCGCCCTCGGGGGTGTCGCTGTCGGTGCAGCCCCCCGGGGCACAGGTGGCACTGGGGGACTGCCTGGTGCTGAGCTGTGCGGTGGCCATGGGGACAGGTCCCCTGTTCTTCTCCTGGCACCGGGGGGGTTCGGGGACACCACTGGGCACTGGCTCCCACGTGGAGGTGTGGCACGTTGGGGACAATGACAGTGGCCACTACCACTGGAGACAACATGGCCAAGAGTGTCCCCCTGAATGTCACCATCCTGGGTGAGCAGGACCCTCGGGCTGGGCGTGACCTCATCCACAGCATTCACATCCCACCCATCCCACCCTTATTCCCCCCTCGGGTCCTCTCCCCTAGTGGGTGCCAGCCCCTCCCCCGGCCTCAGCCCTGTCTGTGTCCCCGCAGTGCCCGTGGCCAATGCCACCATCACCCCCGGTCCCCCGGCACTCCAGGTGCGCCCAGGTGACCCCGTGACCCTGCGCTGCTCGGTGCAGGTGGGCTCAGCCCCTGTCACCTTCACCTGGCTGCGTGACGGGCACGAGGTGGCCCGGGGTCCCCTCCTGGAGCTTGGGGCCGTCGATGTGGGACATTCGGGCACCTACCAGTGCGTGGCCACCAACCAGCTGGGACAGGACGGGCACCGCGTGTTCCGGGCACTCAGCCCAGAGCTGGCCCTGGAGGTGACACCACAGGGACACTGGATCACAGGTGGGGTCACACGGGTCCTAATTGGGTCTGAGACCCTCGGATCATTGATGACCCAGGTTCACCCCTCGCTCTGTCCCTGCCAGTGACACAAACGGAACAGGGCACAGGAAGGGAACTCCTGAGGTCACTGGGATTGGTAAAAAACCTCTGGGGTGACCCCAGTGACCCCAGTCTGTCCCCCTCTATTTCCTGCAGTGGCTGCAGTGGTCCTTGGGTCCTTGTTGTTCCTAGTCCTGCTCATGGGCATCATTGTGGCCTTTCACTGGTGGATCCACATGCGTGGGTGACAATGGGGGACATGGGTCCTGGAGAGTGGTGGGAAGGCGCTCAGAGAAGGGGGGGTTGGCACCCACAGCCCCTCATTTAGGAGGGGCTGAGCTCCCAGTGACCTTGGCTGAGGGCCCTGGGGTGTGTGGGGAGGTGCTGAAGGGTCGTGCAGGGATGTTGGGGGTCCTATCAGGGCTTTTTGGGGAATTCAGAGAGTGCCCTTCCCTGCCAGGCTTGGGGTTCTGGGAGTTCAGGATGTTGGGGAAGTGGTGTGGTTCAGGGATTCTGAGGTGACCTGAAGGGAATTGAGGTTCTGGTGGCAGTTCAGGATTCCTGAGGGTGGATGGGGAATCAAAGTCACCCCTCCAGTTTTCCTTTGCAGCTGCCAGGAAGCACCAGCAAAGGTGAGTGCAGGCTCCAACCGTGATTTGGGTTTTCCCCAAACCCCCAGGACCTCCCATTCCCTTCCACACACCCCCTTGTTCCCACAGGGCCCCCCCGCTGAAGGATCCTCAGGCGACCTACATGGAGCTACAGGGGCCACATGGGCAACCATGGGATCCCAGTGACATCTATGACAATCTACAACAAAAGTTGTGACACTCTGGGAAGCCAGAGGCACTGGGTGACACGGGGTGCTCCCTCCATGGCTCCTGTGGTTGCCCGTCCTTCCAAGGGAGGTGGTCATGAGTCAGGAGGAGGCTACACAGGGCACCCTGTGCTCCCCATTTCCTCTCCCAGTACCCCCAGGGGCTCCCCCATCCCCTTGCCCGTACCTGCAGGGACTCCCCACCCCCCATCCGAGCGCTCCAAGTACCCTCAGTGACTTCCCCATTCTCTGGCCACAGTGCTCGCAGTACACCCAGGGGTTCCCCATCCCCCCTCCCACACCCCCTGTCCCATCCCGCTCTCAAAGGGGGAGTCGCGAGGATTCTTTCTGATCGATTTCTCAGATGAAAATGAAGCACAAATGCGGCAATATCATATCTGAGAAGTGTTTATTGATAAAGGAGGGGAAGTGTTCTCACCAACGGGCACAGATGAGAGAGCAGAGAGGGAAAAAGCGAGACAGAGAGAGAAACAGAAGACGGGGACAGTGTTACTGCAAGAACCCCAGGTGCTCTGTTGGCATCAGCTCGGCAGGTGCAGTGTGAGTGTTGAAATCCACAGCGAGCCCACGTGGCTTTTGTGAGTGCCTGGGTGCGATTTCCAAGCGGTGGCACCTGCGTGTCTGTGGTTTGGCCAACGATGGCCATGGGCTGGTGATGCAGCACGGGTGGCCATGGGCTGGTGCTGCAGCACGGGTGGCCATGGGCTGGTGATGCAGCACTGGTGGCCATGGGCTGGTGATGCAGCACTGGTGGCCATGAGCTGGTGATGCAGCACTGGTGGCCATGGGCTGGTGATGCAGCACTGGTGGCTATGGGGTGGTGATGCAGCACTGGTGGCCATGAGCTGGTGATGCAGCACGGGTGGCCATGGGCTGGTGATGCAGCACTGGTGGCCATGGGCTGGTGATGCAGCACTGGTGGCTATGGGCTGGCTGCTGCAGGTTGGTGCTGCAGGGCTTGTGCAGCTCCTGGCTGTGGGCAACACGGGAATCACGGCAGAGGCGGTGGGTGCGTGCAGGCTTCTTGATAAGTCCTTTTGTAAGTTTCCAGACAGGGCTGTTTTGGCACTCCTGCCCCTGTTCAGGTCATGAAAGCTGCACGGTGGTTTGGTAATTTCTCTTCTGACTGGGCCTCATTTTCCTGGCGCCAAGTGATGTCTGGTCAATTGAATAGATCCTACTTTGAACCTGCTGATGATGAAAACACATGCATATCTTCTCTTTAACTTAGTGAATCAATTATGCGCTGTCATTGTACATTCAATTGAGGGGATTTATCTAAAAATCGTTTAACAATTTTTTATATATAAATTTTGCATTACTCAGACTTCTTTAGAAGCTAATTCCCCTTGCTTTTTGTTTTAAAAGCGGTATGCATGACTCTTGCTAAGAACATGAAGAGAATAACAAAGCAATATGTCTAGTGAGACCAGAAACTTACAGCAGTCAGGAATAATTCAGATATAACAATCCAAAACATTTCCAATAACAGACATAATTAATAACACATGTGAAATTAGATGATTACCAAGCACTAAAACATTGTGCTATCATCCCAGTGTCTGCAAGAACTGATAAACCTCAAATCAGTGAAGAACTGGATAATCATCTCTGGAAAACGATTCCCAAGCTCACTTGAAAAATAGGTCCAGCTCTCATATTGATAGGGTCAAATTGCCAAGTCAAAGTGACTCGAGTGTTGTTTTGATACAGAAAACATCTGAGGGTGTTGGCAGTTTCCCATCCAGGTAGAGCCAGGGCATGGCCAGAGTCCTGGCTCTAATTGGAAAAGAATTCCCTGATATAATTTAAAAAACAGGACTCTTAAGAGTAGAAGTTATGAGTACATTGAGAATATGAGAATATTCAGAATATTGAAAATTGAGAACAAATTGAAAAGATGAGAATTTTTGAGTAAAGGTCTTGGGGTAAAAGACTAATCAAACCCATCCAATAGGTGGTTCCCTCCAAAGATTTCCTCAGGATAGAGATGAGAAAAGCAGCAAACTGCTGGAGTGCTTCTGTAAGAAATAATTGGGATTGCATCTGTGCTCTGTCCTCTCTCACAATAACCACAAGATCATCAGTTTAGAGGAGGTTTTCAACAAAGCTCAGATACTGTTTCTTGGAACTCTTAAAAGACTGACAATCAGGAGACAAGAGAGAGGTAGCCTGGATAAAGGAGATGCATATGCAACTAGAGGAGAAAAAGAAAAGATCCTGACAATGACACGTGTCTCATAGAGAATTACACCATGAGATGTTAAAACATATGAAAAAGCCAGCTATAAATCCGATATTAATATCTTAGGAATTATGCCTTTTACAAAATCGGTAAATTCACACCATGCAATCAATAGTGTTGCAGCAGACCTTAGATTTGAGATAGAAATGAATCAAGACACAGACTCTTGTTTAACACATGAAAAGGTCCCGGTTTATTCTTCATTATCACTTGAGTAGAACAAAAAGCACACTTAAGAGAACTCAGTGAATCAGTATTAAAACCGAACATAACATGATCTAAATAAAACTGGAACAGAACGATGTCTAAATTTAGTGGTACTGAAACTTACAGAAATGAAACTTAACAGAATGAACCTAATAGAACTTAGCCTTAGTCAATCTTAACAGAACGTAACTGGACATTACAATACTGGACCTTGACAGGAATAGAAACCAACATCTATTACAAGTTATAGACATAACTTACTCTAATGCTAGTAATATAAAAAGGCACTAAAAGGTTCGAACAATCTGTGACCAGGATGATTTTACTGGAGGGATTAAAATGGATGTGATAAGTATCTTGTGATTCTATGTCGTTTGGATCATGATAATTGCAATTATTAAGTATAGCTCTTATTAGGATTTTTCAAAGTACAGTTTTAATCATTCGTAAATTACTGAAGAGGTATACATAATCAAAATGTTGATACATCTGTTATGGCAATAAGGATTTTCAGTCTGGGCTTAAATATTGATTGCTGTTCTACTAACATTTAATTAAAAACATTTGGGAAGAAAGAGTCCCCCGAATTAAGGAGGCAGAAACATTATCCGCCTGTAAATATTGTTGGGTATATAAATTTCCAGTTATTATAGTAAAAGCCAATACCATTATAATGTGCCACAGTGCACGTAGTTTTAAATTCCTCCAGTAAAACAATAAAAATAATTCCTTTCCCCCTTTTTTTTCTTTTTTTTTTTTCTTTTTTTTTTTTTTCTTTTTTCTGATAGAAGGGATTTGCAGACACAGTCGCCTGTGGGCTGTGGTAAAGAGAGGTAGCTCAGAAGTCGGGCAGCAGACGGCGGGGGGGCAGCTCCGGGCCCCGCGGGGAAAACGGAGCCGCCCCGAGAGCGGGGGCAGAGGGGGACAGGGAAAAAAAACTTTTGCTGTATGGCATCTATATTCGTAGGGGTTGCATCCCTACATTTGGAACGAGCAGGTGGCGCTGGAAGCCGTGCGGACCCGCCACGGCACCGAGCCCGAAGCGAGCCCGGCACAGCCCCCCGGGGCTGCTGCACCCCCAAGGACACGCGGGGGAAAAAGAGGAGGGGAAAAGGCAGTAAAAACAAACCCTAAAACTGCACACAGGAGCGGGAAAAAACACCGGGAAATGAAGGCAGAACAAGGCTAAAAAGGCACAAAGCCCCCCCACCCCTCACCCCCCGCCCCAGCAGAGCCGCCGGCTCCGCCAAAAGCCGCGCCCCGAGACCACGAGAGAATGCGAGCGGAGCCCCCAGCTCCGGAAAGGAGCCGTGCCGCAGGAAATGCCGCCCGGCCCCCGCAGCTCCGGAGCCCGCACACTCCCCGCAAAGCCGCGGCCAGGCGCAGCCGGGGCTTCGGGGGGCTCTGGAGCACAGGACTCACCCGGACGCTGCTGCGCCACGGCCGCGGCTCCCCAGAGGGCGGGAGCGGCTGCCCCGCGCTATCGGGGGCAACTAAACCGCGCCCCGGCTATTGTGCAGGCGCACGCAATGGAATTCCGGATCCCGGTTTCTTTGTCCCTCTCCATGCATCTTCACGTGGCTGGATTAAAAGCAGTTTCAAAAGCGACTATAACATTTTCTAGTAGTTTTTTCAACATGACAAACGGACTTAGAAGGTAATCTTTCCATCATTCGTGGGCAAAGGGAACAGAAACAGAGCCACAGACACGGGGGGCACCGTTCGAAAGTTTTCCGGCACCCTAGGGGGGGCGTCGAGAGCCGCAGCGGCAAGCGGCAAGCCGTCTGTAATTTTTTCTTTTTTTATACCATGTAGGTAGCGATTTTGTGGCTGCCATGTGATCCCCTATGGCCTCTGTCTCCCCGGCTCGCTGGCCCTATCTCTCCCACGATTCCAGATCGCGGCTCCGCGGTTGCTTTGCTCATGTGTTCCCCGGTTCTTCAGACCGTGCCTCGCGTCGCCTTGGACGCTTTTTATTTTTTTTTTTTTCCGGCTCTCGTCTGTTCCCTCACCACGGTTCTTGAGACCGCTGTCCCCACGACTCGCTCGGCCGTGCTCCCACGCTCAAGGGCTTGATACATTTTCCGGTTCGTGACTTTTTCTTGTTTCTTGCTGTCCTGTGGCTGGCTGTAGCCGTAGCCTTTCGCTACTTTATATATTCCATTTCTGAGTGCCTTGCTTTCTTTTGACCCATCGCTTAATGCATCCCACAGTTAATTCCCACTCGAGGTTGTCGAAAACACTCCTGGGGTGGCAAAAAATCCTCTCTCCTGAGCCCATCACAACAGTCTTTTGAAGACCTGCGGGTCATACTTAACTGCTCTCTTAGAGAGAATAAGCTGGAGGACATTCAGCGTGGCCTGTTCTTCTTTTGACAGTGCCTTTCCCATCCTTCCAGCCCCTGCCGCTCACCTTTTCCCGATGTACCCTGGGCAGTGTGCATATTTTTCCCGGAGCCTTTCTCCCGAGCCTTCTTTCTCCTGCACTCCTTGGAGCCGCCCTCCGGCTCCCCCAGCACGGTCCTGTAGCGGCGATCTCCGACCGAGCCCCCGCCTTTTCACCCTGCAGAGCCACCTGCAGAGTCCAAAGGGGCCGATGCTCTGCTTCATTATCACCGTGTTAATCACATCGTGGAGTCACCAACATGCAGGAACTCAGGACTTCTGAACAGCTAAGCAATGGGATTAAGCAGAAGCCACTTCATTGTTTACATTATGCACTACTTATACATTCTAGAACTCCTGTTCACACGATCACACTGTACTTGATCTTGTCCACACGCTCTACTCACACCTTGCAGGAAAAAGGATTGGTTACAGTCCAGTGCTTCACGGCCCTTCTTTATCTGAGTTCTTGCAATCTTGGTATTCTGTTTTTCAGCCTCTTCTTTCCCAATTTAGCATAATTTGTGTTTCAGTAGCCGTGACAAATTCCAGACTCTTTGATAAGAATATCTAAAAATGGTTTGGCCTGAGCACACTGTGGCCTAAGCTGTTCAAATACATTGGTACAGTGGGCACCCATGGGAACAAGAGGGGTAGGGACACAGGGGGGCTGCCCTCGGGCAGGGACCCCCAGTGCCCCCAGAGCCCCCCAGTTCCCAGCCGTGCCCCGAGTGTCACAGCACATTCCCAGAGATGCCCCCACATTCCCGAGGTCGCCCATGGGTTGCTGCCAGCTCTGCGTAGGTCACCTCGGGATCCTGGAGTGTGGTGGCACTGGGGGACACTGCGAGAGACACTGGCTGTGGCATCTGGGCACGGGGACACCCATGGGTGACGTGTCCCTGTGTCCCAGCCCGGACTCACCCCCCGTCTGCTTGGTGACCACGACGTGGGTGTACAGCACCTCCCCCTCCTCTGGGGGGGCCGGGGGCTCCGGGGGGGCCCTGAGGGAATCAAGGGGATGTGTGGGGGGGATGGGAGGTCTTGGGGGTTGGGGTGAAAGGGGAGAGTGTGGTTTGAGCCCCCCACTCACCTTTCCTGCGGCTTCCTGGCAGCTGCAAAGGAAAGAGGGGAGGGGTAACTGTGGGGTCCCCAGGGCCCTGACCCCTCTCAGGAATCCTCAAACCCCACTGCTCCCTCAATTTCCCGAAGGACCCCTGAGCATCCATGGTGTCCCTCAGAAACCCTGAACCACCCCAGTGCTCTGGAACCCCTAAGCCCCTGGAAGCTCAAGCCTGGCAGGGAAGGGGAGCATCCAAATTCCGCCTGGCTCGCTGAAGGAACCCCCAAAATCCCTGCAAGTCCCTCCAACACCACCCCAAATCCTTCAAGACCCTGAGCAAAGGTCCTGAGCTCTCAGCACTGCCAAAGTCCAAGGCTGCCCCATCATCCCACATTTAGGTGGCTCCCCAGGATCCTCATTGTCACCCAGCCCTGTTGTGGCTCCGGTGCCAGCCCACAGCTCCATCCACGAGCAGGAGCAGGAAGAGGAGGGACCCGCCAAGGCCTGCGGCCACTGCTGGGGACAGAAGGGACACATCAGGGTCACCTGTCACTGCAGGGCTCCTGCAATCCCAGTGAGCCCGTGTGACCCCACCTGTGATCCAGTGTCCCTGTGGTGTCACCTCCAGGGCCAGCTCTGGGCTGAGTGCCCGGAACACGCGGTGCCCGTCCTGTCCCAGCTGGTTGGTGGCCACGCACTGGTAGGTGCCCGAATGTCCCACATCGACGGCCCCAAGCTCCAGGAGGGGACCCCGGGCCACCTCGTGCCCGTCACGCAGCCAGGTGAAGGTGACAGGGGCTGAGCCCACCTGCACCGAGCAGCGCAGGGTTACGGGGTCACCTGGGCGCACCTGGAGTGCCGGGGGACCGGGGGTGATGGTGGCATTGGCCACGGGCACTGCGGGGACACAGACACGGCTGAGGCCGGGGGAGGGGCTGGCACCCGGTGTGAGGGGAGGGGGGCACGGGAGGGATGGGTTTGATGGGGAAATGTGGTGGAGGGGGACACCCCATGGAGGGGTGAGGGGACACAGAGAGCGATGAGGGGATACAGGGCAGAGGCGGGGGGCAGAAGAAAAATTTCTGGGGGTCAGGGATGTAGCCAGGTGGGGGTCCCGTGGGGGCTGTGGGGGCTCCCCGTGCCCATCCCCGCACTCACTGCGCACCGTGACGCCGAGCCGGGCGCTGCTCTTCCACACGGCCCCCCCCTCGGAGCGCACCTCGCAGCTGTAATTCCCCGAGTGGGAGACCCCCACGGCGGGCACCAGGAGCTGCGGGGACCCCTGCGGGCCCCCCACCAACTGCCCGTGCCGGTAGAAGCGGTACAGGAGGGGGGCTGGGGGCCGCAGGGGGCTGGGGGTGCTGAGGCAGCTGAGATTGAGGGGGGACCCCTCGGGGAGCTCGGGGGGACCCTCCAGCAGCGGCACCGAGAAGAGCTCTGGGAAGGAGATGGGGGTGGGGACTGTGACTCTGAGTCCATTGAGAAGTGGCTTTGGGGGTGTCAGGATATTGGAGTTGCAGCCTTGGGGGTGCTCACCGTGCACTGTCACTGTCACCGGTGCTGACAGTGACGGTCCTGAGCTCACCCAACCCCCACAGCGGTAGCGGCCGCTGTTGTGCAGCCGCAGGGGGGACAGGGACAACTCGGTACCCTGGAGGGACTCTCCCAGATCCTTCTCGTCCTGGTAAAATCGGACCATGGTGACAGGCTTGTCCGGCCGGCCCCGGCAGCGCAGTGTCACCGTGTCCCCCTCCAGCAGCGCCCGTGCTGGCACCTGCAGCACCAGCGGCTCTGTGGGACAGGAGGGTCCCGTCACACTGAGGAGCCCGAGACAGCTCCAAAGTGGGTGCCCATGGCAGCGGGGACATGTGGCTGGAGTGTCCACTGCGAGGGAGGGTCCCAGGGACACCAGGAGCAGCCCCGTGATAGAGCTGCCCTACAGGGGTCCCACCACACTGGGATGCACTGGGATGTCCCTGTGTGCAGGGGACAGGCTCTCATCACACGAGAGGTGTGAGGCCACGCAGACCTATCAGGGAGCCACCCTGAGCATTTCAGATCCCCCCTCACCGTTTGACACCATCACGGCGAGGCTGAGTCCACTTCCCGATCTCTGTCATGTGTAAGTGCCACTCTAAGTGACAAGGAAGCTGTCGCGTCCCTCCTGCCCCCAGCGCCGCCCGTCCGTGTACAAGGAGGTGTCACCGGCGGTCTCCGAGCCCTGGCAGGTCAGTGTCACCCGGTCCCACAGCACCGCCGACGTCCAGGGGGGCTCCACCAGGAGCTGGGGGCTCTGGGCACCTGCGGGTGACAGGGGACACCAGCCTGCAAGGGACACCACGGGGCTGGGGACAGCGGGGCAGGGACATGGCATCCCCCGAGGACTCACCAGCGAGGCCGAGGGTCTGGGCTGGAAGGGAGAAGGGACAGGGCTGGCTGGGGGTGGCACCGTGGGGACAGCAGCACCTGGGACACCCGGTGTGGTGTCTGTCCCCAAAGTGTCCCCACGGGAACACTGGTGTAGCACGGAGGGTTTGAGCACAGGGACACCTCGGTCACCCTGGGCTGTGGCAGGACATGGGGACACTGTGGACACCCCATGTGTGCACAGGTCACCACTCCCAGCCCTACAGCACCTGTCCCCATGGCCACATCCCCATGGCCCTGTGCCCGTGATCCCATTCCCATGGCCCCTGTCCCCATGGCCCATCTGCATGGGACGTGGCCCTTGTCCCTGGCCCTGCATCCCTGTCTCCCTGTCCCTGTACCCACACCTGCCCCAGCCCTAAGGTTCCTTTTGCCACATCCTTGTCCCCACATCTCGATCCCCCTGTTCCCATCCCCACATCCCAGTTCCCCTCTTCCTGTCCCCAGGGCCACCCCACGACTCTGCTCACACTGGGGTCCATGCCCATGCCCTGGCTCTGCTGGCCTTGGGGACCTCAGGGGACCCCGCAGCCCCCCTGTGCCCCCTCCCCACCGCTCTCTGCCTCACCGGGGCCCATCCCCGGGCCGTCAGGCCCGTGCCCGGGGCACTCACCCCACAGGAGCAGCGCCACCTTCCCGGCCATCCCGCTGTCCCCGGCCATGGGCACGGGCTGTCACTCGCTGCTGTGGCCACCTGTCCCCTGGCTGGCGGCTCTTCCCATAAAGGGACAGGAAGCGAGGTCACATCTCGTCCCCACGTGTAGGTGGCCCTTGTTGGGGTCAGGGTTGGGGAAAGGTGAAGACAGGAAAGGAGTAGGGGACAGGCTGGGGACATGATGGGATAGTCTGGGCACATGGTGGGGGATGTTGTTCCCAGGTGTAGGGGGCTCAGGACATGTGGGAACCAAGGATGTGTGTCCAGGACAGTGGGGGTCCAGGCGAATTGGGGTGCCCCGTCCTTGGGGATTTCTGTCCCAGAGGTGGCACATGCTGGACGCCTTTGTCCTGAGGGTCCTGAGCATTCCTGCTGTCCCCAGTGGGGCCCTGGAACCTCTGGGGTGTCCAAAGTTAAGGGGACACCGGTTACAACCTTGCCTTGATGATGGGAAATCCCAGGAAACATTTGCTTGAATTCCCTGATGCCCAATTCTTTGAGACAAAATTATAAATCCGTAGAAAAAAGGCAAAAATCTTTGCCCCTACCATTTTTTTCCCCAATCAAAAATGAACTCAGCAAAAATCAGTCTGACAGGATATTAAATGATCTGATGTATAGAAACCTTTGAATCATTGCTCTCCCAACAAGTTGCTCACAATACAAACACAAACAAATCACAAAGCAATGAGATTTGTTGGTTCCCTTTAGGAGCCCATTGGTGCCATCCCACAGCAGCATTTCCTTGTGGATAGCACAGAGGGTGGAATGTCCCTGAGTGTCCAACAGCTCCATGGGATTGTTCCCTGCCTGCTGGGCACCAACCCAGCCCTAAGGAAGGCTTTCCTTGGGCCATAGTCAGGAACTCTTCCCATTTTTCTCATTCCCACTCTCAAACTTGATTGACTTCCCATGGATTCTGCTCCCAAGCAGGGAGGAACTCTGTCCATCCTTGGAGCAGGGCACAGCAATCTGTGGCAATGCCCGTGTGTCCCTCAGGGTCTGATTCCCTGGTAAATCCACTGCAGCCTGCCCTCAATTCCCCTGCCTGGGCACTCCCTGCTCCTGCTGTGACACCCCTGTGCCCCAGAGCCACGGGTGGAGCCCCTGCTCGATATTTCCACACTTTTCCCTCTCTTCTGCTGTCCACATCCAGAACACAAACATTCTTTCTGGCAGGTTCCAGAGGGCTGCAGGTTTTGTTCAAGGAGGAGGGTCCTGGTGAGGTCGTTGAGCAGATCCTTGTGGCATTTGCAGCAGTTCTGGGGCTCTCTCAGTGCCTCGGGCACAGGCACCAAATGATCAATTGCTGCATTTCCGCACTGGTTCCCTCGCAGCTGCCCCTGCAGGGGGGGTTTCCAGCCAGCCCTGCTCTGAAAACCATCAAAGGCCCTCGCAGAGCCACTGCTTGGGCTCCCCCTGGGTTTTGTGCTTCTTGCAGAGCTGAGCAAACCACAGCCACGCCTTTTCCCCCCCAGAATTGTCACCTTTGCAGCAGCTCGAGAGCTGCGAGAATCAAAGCCAAGGGGGCGGGGGGAGCCTCAGGTCCTGGCTGCCAGCTGGGGCTGGCCAGAGCAGGGCTGGCCAATGCCCATCCCTGTGCAGTGGGGCTGGGCCATGGCTGGGCCCCACACTTGGATGGCCACTGGCTTCAAGGAGGAGCACTTTGGGAGCTCCTTCCTGCCTGGGGCTCCATTCCCGAGCTGCTCTTGCCAGCTCAGATCCTGCAGGGGATGAGGGAAAATGGAGAAGTGTGGAACAGGATTTCTCCCAAAACCAAATAAAACCAAAATGTCCCAACCCCTCAGGACAGAAACCCCGTGAGGGGATTGTGGGGAGCAGGAGGGAGAGGGGGAAGCCCCCCAAGAGCTTCTCAAGTGTTTCATGTGCAGGGTCTCATCCATCTCCTGGTTGCCAGCACTGAGGCCCTGCAGGGCTTTTGGGTGTTTTTGGGGTGGCTTTGGGTGTTTTTGGGGTGTCTGTGCCCTCCCTGACTGACACCAGCCCATGTCCATCCCCCTCCCCAGTCAGCCCCGCTGGGGTTTTTCCCCCACAGAATGATCCTGGTGGGCTGTGCAATGGGGCCGAGGGGCTGCACCTGTAAGGGTTCCCAAATGGGGATGGAGGGCTCCCAGATGGGCGGGGGCAGCCAATGAGGGGGTGTAGAGTGGGCGGGTCACACCCCAAATTGGGGCACCCCAGAGGTCACAGAGGTCACAGTGCCCCACTGAGGACAGAGGGAGTGGCCAGGGCCCCCCACCCACCCGGGACAGGGGTGTGCAGGATGTGCCCTACCCTGGACAGGGACTTCCTCAGGGAATGTGTCCAGGGACCCTGCCCAGCACCCCCATCCCCCAGGACAGGATCTCCCCTGCTGGGATGTGTCACCACTGGGACAAAATCCACCCAGAACGTGTCACCCCCAGAACAGGATCCCCTCAGGCAGGACCCCCTGGATGTGCCCCCCAGGACAGAACCCGCCCCCGTGTGACTCTCAGCACAAACGGCCTCTTCCTTCTGCTGCAGGAGAGAGAAAGGGAAAGTGTTGGGGGGGCTCAGCCGGACACCCCCAGCCCCCACAGCCACCCCATCCCTCCATACAGACCCCCCACCCCCTTTTCTCCTTCCCTGGGGCCTCCCCAACCCATTCCTTGCTCAGGTGCTCCCCAGGATTTCTGACCCAGGAACTGGGGATGAGGGAGCATGGCACAAAACTGAGGAAAATGAGGAAAACAGAGAAATAAAGAGAGGAAAAGTCAAGGGCAGGGGAGGTCACAAAAGCAGAGCGACCCAGAAGCCCCATGTGATGCTGGCCCAGGAAACGAGAAGCCCAGGGGGGCAGCGCTGGTCCCTGGGTCACACCAAAATCTGAGACACCCAGGGAAGGAGCTGTGACCCAGGGGCTGCCCAGCCACTGCGTATCCCAGCACACTCATTCCCCTGGGAGCCCAACCACGGGACTCCCATTCCATATGTCCCACCTTCCCTGGGACTTCCATTCCTGGGACCCATCCCATGATCACAAATCCCTGGAGGCCACGTTGTTCTGGGACCTTCATCCCTGAGTCTGAACCCACCCAACCCTTGGGACCCCCATTCTCATGGGACCCCATCCATGGTACTCCAGTGCCCTGGACACCCATCCTTGGCCCCCTGCACCACCTCAGCCTCCAAACTCTGGAAACATCCAGTTCCCGTCATGTCACACTATCACCCCCATGTTACCACCCTGCCCCCACCAAGGGCCACCTACACATGAGGACGAGACGTGACCTCACTTCCTGTCCCTTCATGGGAAGAGCCGCCAGCCAGGGGACAGGTGGCCACAGCAGCGAGTGACAGCCCATGGCCGGGGACAGCGGGATGGCCGGGAAGGTGGCGCTGCTCCTGTGGGGTGAGTGCCCCGGGCACGGGCCTGACGGCCCGGGGATGGGCCCCGGTGAGGCAGAGAGCGGTGGGGAGGGGGCACAGGGGGGCTGCGGGGTCCCCTGAGGTCCCCAAGGCCAGCAGAGCCAGGGCATGGGCATGGAGCCCAGTGTGAGCAGAGTCGTGGGGTGGCCCTGGGGACAGGAAGAGGGGAACTGGGATGTGGGGATGGGAACAGGGGGATCGAGATGGGGGGACAAGGATGTGGCAAAAGGAACCTTGGGGCTGGGGCAGCTGTGGGGACAGGGACAGGGAGACAGGGATGCAGGGACAGGGACAAGGGCCACGTCCCATGCAGATGGGCCATGGGGACAGGGGCCATGGGAATGGGGTCACGGGCACAGGGCCATGGGGATGCGGCCGTGGGGACAGGTGCTGTAGGGCTGGGGGAGGTGACCTGTGCACACATGGGGTGTCCACAGTGTCCCCATGTCCTGCCTCAGGCCAGGGTGACCGAGGTGTCCCTGTGCTCAAACCCTCCGTGCTACACCAGTGTTCCCGTGGGGACACTTTGGGGACAGACACCACACCAGGTGCCCCAGGTGCTGCTGTCCCCACGGTGCCACCCCCAGCCAGCCCTGTCCCTTCTCCCTTCCAGCCCAGACCCTCGGCCTCGCTGGTGAGTCCTCGGGGGATGCCATGTCCCTGCCCCGCTGTCCCCAGCCCCGTGGTGGCCCTGCCAGGCTGGTGTCCCCTGTCACCCGCAGGTGCCCAGAGCCCCCAGCTCCTGGTGGAGCCCCCCTGGACTCCGGCGGTGCTGTGGGACCGGGTGACACTGACCTGCCAGGGCTCGGGGACCGCCGGTGACACCACCTGGTACAAGGACGGGGAGAGATGGGGACAGGAGAGAAGCGACAGCTTCACTGTCACCGGGAATGGCACGTACCACTGTCAGAGACCAGGCAGTGGACTCAGCCTCGCCGTGAGGGTGTTAAATGGTGAGGGGGGATCTGAAATGCTCAGGGTGGCTCCCTGATAGGTCTGCGTGGGCTCCACTCCGTGGGTGGCCTCACAGCCCTCGTGTGGTCAGAGCCTGTCCCCTACACACAGGGACATCCCAGTGCATCCCAGTGCATCCCAGTGTGGTGGGACCCCTGTGGGGCAGCTCTATCACGGGGCTGCTCCTGGTGTCCCTGGGACCCTCCCTCGCAGTGGACACTCCAGCCACATGTCCCCGCTGCCATGGGCACCCACTTTGGAGCTGTCTCGGGCTCCTCAGTGTGACGGGACCCTCCTGTCCCACAGACCTGCTGGTGCTGCAGGTGCCAGCACGGGCGCTGCTGGAGGGGGACACGGTGACACTGCGCTGCCGGGGCCGGCCGGCCATGCCTGTCACCATGGTCCGATTTTACAAGGACGAGAAGGAGCTGGGAGAGTCCCTCAAGGGTACCGAGTTGTCCCTGTCCCCCCTGCGGATGCACAAGAGCGGCCGCTACCGCTGTGGGGGTTGGGTGAGCTCAGGAATGTCAGTGTCAGCACCGGTGACAGTGACAGTGCAGGGTGAGCACCCCACAGCCCCACCCCGACACCCCCACAGCCCCTCCCCAGGCACTCGGGCTCACAAATCCCCCTCCCATCTCCACAGAGCTCAAGCCTGTCTTGGTGCTGGAGGGTTCCCCCGATCTCCCCGAAGGATCCCCCCTCAATCTCAGCTGCCTCAGCACCCCCAGCCCCCTGCGGCCCCCAGCCCCCCTCCTGTACCGCTTCTACCGGCACGGGCAGTTGGTGGGGGGCCCGCAGGGGTCCCCGCAGCTCCTGGTGCCCGCCGTGGGGGTCTCCCACTCGGGGAATTACAGCTGCGAGGTGCGCTCCGAGGGGGGGGGCCGTGTGGAAGAGCAGCGCCCGGCTCGGCGTCACGGTGCGCAGTGAGTGCGGGGATGGGCACGGGGAGCCCCCACAGCCCCCACGGGACCCCCACCTGGCTACATCCCTGACCCCCAGAAATTTTTCTTCTGCCCCCTTGCCTCTGCCCTGTGTCCCCTCATCGCTCTCTGTGTCCCCTCACCCCTCCATGAGGTGACCCCATCCACCACATTTCCCCATCAAACCCATCCCTCCCGTCCCCCCCTCCCCTCACACCGGGTGCCAGCCCCTCCCCCCGGCCTCAGCCCTGTCTGTGTCCCCGCAGTGCCCGTGGCCAATGCCACCATCACCCCCGGTCCCCCGGCACTCCAGGTGCGCCCAGGTGACCCCGTGACCCTGCGCTGCTCGGTGCAGGTGGGCTCAGCCCCTGTCACCTTCACCTGGCTGCGTGACGGGCAGGAGGTGGCCCGGGGTCCCCTCCTGGAGCTTGGGGCCGTCGATGTGGGACATTCGGGCACCTACCAGTGCGTGGCCACCAACCAGCTGGGACAGGACGGGCACCGCGTGTTCCGGGCACTCAGCCCAGAGCTGGCCCTGGAGGTGACACCACAGGGACACTGGATCACAGGTGGGGTCACACGGGCTCACTGGGATTGCAGGAGCCCTGCAGTGACAGGTGACCCTGATGTGTCCCTTCTGTCCCCAGCAGTGGCCGCAGGCCTTGGCGGGTCCCTGCTCTTCCTGCTCCTGCTCGTGGCTCGAGCTGTGGGCTGGCACCGGTGCTACAACAGGGGTGGGTGACAATGGGGACAATGGGGACCCCGGGGACCCCGGGGAGCTGGGGGGACACCTAAATGTGGGGGTGATGGGGCGGCACCCAGAGCTCCTGAATTGGGCAGTGCTGAGAGCTCAGGACCTTTGCTCAGGGTCCTGAAGGATTTGGGGTGGTGTTGGAGGGACTTGCAGGGATTTTGGGGGTTCTTTAAGTGATCCAAGGAGAATTTAGAGGGTCCCCCTCCCTGTCAGGCTTGAGCTTCTGGGAGCTCAGGGTGTGCAGAGCACTGGGGTGGTTCAGGGGTTCTGGGGGGCACCATGGCTGCTTAGGGGTCCTGGGGGAAATTGAGGGAGCAGTGGGGTTTGAGGATTCCTGACAGGGGTCGGGGCCATGGGGACCCCACAGTTACCCCTCCCCTCTTTCCTTTGCAGCTGCCAGGAAGCAGCAGGAAAGGTGAGTGGGGGGCTCAAAGCACACTCTCCCCTTTCACCCCAACCCCCAAGACCTCCCATTCCCCCCCACACATCCCCTTGATTCCCTCAGGGCCCCCCCGGAGCCCCCGACCCCCCCAGAGGAGGGGGAGGTGCTGTACACCCACGTCGTGGTCACCAAGCAGACGGGGGGTGAGTCCGGGCTGGGACACAGGGACACGTCTCCCATGGGTGTCCCCGTGCCCAGATGCCACAGCCAGTGTCTCTCGCAGTGTCCCCCTGTGCCACCACACTCCAGGATCCCCAGGTGACCTACGCAGAGCTGGCAGCAACCCATGGGCGACCTCGGGAATGTGGGAACATCTACGGGAATGTGCTGTGACACTCGGGGCATGACTGGGAACTGGGGAGAACTGGGGGAACTGGGGGACCCCACCCATGGGCAACCACCCGTGGGTGTCCCCCCACTGCTCCCATGGGTGCCCATCATTCACGGCTAGGTGGGCACAACTGAGGGGTCACCAGGACACCCAGAGCTCCCCATGGCCCCTGAACCCCCAAGGGCCTCCCCACCCCCCTTCCACTCCCCCCAGTGCCTCCCCATTCCACATCCAAGTGCTCCCAGTACCTTCAGAGATTTCCCCATTCCCTCCCCACCGTGCTCCCAGTACCCCCAAGAGCTCCCTGTTTCCCCTCCCAGTGCCTCTCCATTGCTCCCAGTCGATCCAGGTGGTTCCCATTCTCTCTCCCAGTTCCCCTGTACTCCCAGTGCCTCTGCAATGCCCCTCTCAGCACTCCCAGTACACCCACGGCTCCTCATCCCTCCTCCCAGTGCCAGGGGAACACAGGACTCGTTTCCCTCTTTTTGGCACCAAAATGCAGCTTTTTGGTTCAACTGGCAGAGATGGTGTTTCTTTGTTCAGCTCTGTCGCGCTTTAGAAATGGGATTCTCCAATTTTGGGCTGCCACTAAAAACCAGAGCTCTGGATTCCCTTCTGCCCTGTCTCAAACCCCTCCTGTGCCCTGTTCCCCACACCATGAGGTCACAAAGGCCCTGGGGGTGTTCCGCAGCCTCCCCCTTTCCCAGGGCACTGGGGATCAGGCCATGGCACAGGGTGGGGTGTCAGGGATAGGAAAAGTTGGATGTCTCGAGACATTTTGGGACACCTGTGTGTGGCAGAGCTGGGTCAGGCCTTGCTGTTGGTGACACAGGGCCCCGTGTGTCAGTCAGTCTGTCAGCCATGGCACTCTGGGGACAGAGTGACGCTCTGCCAAACCCAGCTCCTGAATGGCCGAGGGACCAGGAGTCCCACCTTGGCAGAGGGACCTTGGTGGCCCAAGGGCTTAAAGGGCAGAGCGTGAGGTGGCCAAGTGTCTGAGCCTGTCTGCTCTTGGAGTGTCTGCCCCATCCCCGCTGGATCCCAGGAGCTGGAAACTGTCTTGGTTTAAAAGAGAAACGTCTGCCAAGGAACCTTCCTGGAATGGAAAGAGGAGCCATCCCTCCAAATTGTTATAACTGTGAAAATTATGGGGCTTGCAGGCAAAAATGTAAGAAAAGGAATAACAGCTCATTGCTGGGAAATTTATAGAACAGAACAGAACAAAGAGCAACACAAGAACAGAAATTTCCAACCCGCTCAGGGCTGTTTGTTCATCCTTGGTGCAGTTCTGGCCACGGCCAGCAGGGGGCGGTACAGGGAGCAATCCCGGCCAGCAGGGGGCGGTGCAGGGAGCAATCCCGGCCAGCAGGGGGCGCTGCAGGGAGCAATCCCGGCCAGCAGGGGGCGCCCCGGTGCCGCTCGAACCCCTCAGGGGCCATGGCGGCCTCGGGCGGGAGGGACCAGGGGAAATCGCTCCTTTTGCAAACTCACGCTTTGCACCAATCGCTCCCGGCACCAGCACCGGCAGCGCCCGGGCAGAAGAGACCAAGGCAGCAGCTTGGATCCCAGTGCCCAGGGGCAGCGGAGCAGTGTCCCGGGGCCAGGCACACACCCTGCGCAACACCCGCCACCGCTCTCCCTGATCCCCAACGCAAGGAAGGCACCACCCAACCCCAGGCAGCTCTCAGCTCCACAACAGCACCTCTCGGGCCTTTCCAGCACAACTCCTGAAAACCCTCAGCCTTTCACTGCCTTTTCCTCCTCCAGCCCTGGCACAGCAGCTTTGGGAATGCTGAATTCCCCTGGGATGCTGAGGAAAGCAGGTGCTCCTTGCTGACACTGCCAGGGCTCCTCAGGGGCTCCACAGCTCGTTTGGAGCTGCTGCTCTTCCTGGGCCACTGCTGGTCCCGATACAGCAGCCCCAGGAGAGGGAGGTGGAGCAGACTCTTAACGAGCTGTTGGAATTTGGGCCGGGGGTCCTGAAGTTCAGTTGTGCTGCTAAACCATTGCTGTGCACAAACACTCGGCTCTGCTGCCTCTCCCAGGGATTTTGGGCCACTGTGGCAGCACTGGACACATTTAGGGGATGACAGGGTCCCAGCTCTGCCAACAAGAATTTTTTTGGTTGCCGGCAAGGTTTGGTGGAGCTTCTCACCTTGGCCACTGCACAGGGATGGGCATTGGCCAGCCCTGCTCTGGCCAGCCCCAGCTGGCAGCCAGGACCTGAGGCTCCCCCCGCCCCCTTGGCTTTGATTCTCGCAGCTCTCGAGCTGCTGCAAAGGTGACAATTCTGGCGGGGAAAAAGGCGTGGCTGTGGTTTGCTCAGCTCTGCAAGAAGCACAAAACCCAGGGTGAGCCCAAGCAGTGGCTCTGCGAGGGCCTTTGATGGTTTTCAGAGCAGGGCTGGCTGGAAACCCCCCCTGCAGGGGCAGCTGCGAGGGAACCAGTGCGGAAATGCAGCAATTGATCATTTGGTGCCTGTGCCCGAGGCACTGAGAGAGCCCCAGAACTGCTGCAAATGCCACAAGGATCTGCTCAACGAGCTGACCGGGACCCTCCTCCATCCTGAGCTGAGCAGGCAGAGCTGAACAAACCAAAACCATTTCTGCCGCTTTAATCCAAAAGCTGCGTTTGTGTCCAGTAAGAGGGACAAGGGTCCTGTGCCCCCTGGCACTGGGGGAGGGAATGGGGAGCCCTGGGGGGGGTGCTGGGAGCACTGGGAGCACTGGAACGGGGAGCTCTGGGCAGCCCCACATGGGACCCCCCAGTCGTAGCCACCTCCCGGGCACGGTGGGCAACCATGGGACCCGAGGGGGTGGGGACACAAGAGGTGTGCCCTCGGTTAGGGTGCTCCAATGCCCCCAGTGTCCCCAGTGTCCCCATTGTCCCCAGTGTCCCCAGTGTCCCCAGTGTCCCCAGTGTCCCCAGTGTCCCCATTGTCCCCAGTGTCCCCAGTGTCCCCAGTGTCCCCAGTGTCCCCAGTGTCACTGCTCGTTCTCGTAGCTGTCCCTGCGGTGCCGCTGTCGCCCGTGGGGTCCCGGCAGCTCCTCGTGGTCCCCTGGGGCTGTGGAGTGTCCTGAGTGAGGCTCCGGGGCTGGGGACCTGGGTGGGGGTGACACCCGTGGGTGACGTGTCCCTGTGCCCCCCTGTACTCACCCCCTGCCCTCTCGGTGCCCACGATGTGCGGGTCCAGCACCGCCCCCTCCTCCGGGGGGGCCGAGGGCTCCTGGGGAGGCCTGCGGGGATAAGGGGGGGTCTGTGGGGGTGCGGGGCTTCCTGCGCTGAGGGTAAAATGGGGGGTCAGACCTGGAGCCCCCCACTCACCTTTCCTGCACCTTCCTGAGGGCTGCAAAGGAAAGAGGGGGGAGGGGTGACTGTGGGGGCCTCAGGGCCCTTGAACACCCTCGGGACCCCTGACTGCCCCCTGAGCCCCCAAACTCCCCAAAACCCCTGACAGAACCCCCAACATCCCTGCACGACCCTCCAGGGCCTCCCCAAATCCCCCAGGAGCCCCAGCTGAGGTCTCTGGGGGCTCAGCTTCACCCAAGCCAGGAGCTGTTGGTGACACCCTATGGCCCCCCCACTATGGGGGCTTCACCCCAATTCCTGGGACCCCCATGTCCCCCCATTGTCACCCACCCCGGCGGTTCCACCAGCGACAGCCCCCGATGACAGCCAGGAGCAGGAGCAGGTACAGGAGGGCCCTGCCGACATTCACAGCCACTGCCGGGGACAGAGGGGGACACAGCGGGGTCACCCTGAGCCCCGGGGGTCCTGAACAGCCCGGTGAGCCCGTGTGACCCCACCTGTGATCCAGTGTCCCTGTGGTGTCACCTCCAGGGCCAGCTCTGGGCTGAGTGCCCGGAACACGCGGTGCCCGTCCTGTCCCAGCTGGTTGGTGGCCACGCACTGGTAGGTGCCCGAATGTCCCACATCGACGGCCCCAAGCTCCAGGAGGGGACCCCGGGCCACCTCGTGCCCGTCACGCAGCCAGGTGAAGGTGACAGGGGCTGAGCCCACCTGCACCGAGCAGCGCAGGGTCACGGGGTCACCTGGGCGCACCTGGAGTGCCGGGGGACCGGGGGTGATGGTGGCATTGGCCACGGGCACTGCGGGGACACAGACAGGGCTGAGGCCGGGGGGAGGGGCTGGCACCCGGTGTGAGGGGAGGGGGGGACGGGAGGGATGGGTTTGATGGGGAAATGTGGTGGATGGGGTCACCTCATGGAGGGGTGAGGGGACACAGAGAGCGATGAGGGGACACAGGGCAGAGGCAAGGGGGCAGAAGAAAAATTTCTGGGGGTCAGGGATGTAGCCAGGTGGGGGTCCCGTGGGGGCTGTGGGGGCTCCCCGTGCCCATCCCCGCACTCACTGCGCACCGTGACGCCGAGCCGGGCGCTGCTCTTCCGCACGGCCCCCCCCTCGGAGCGCACCTCGCAGCTGTAATTCCCCGAGTGGGAGACCCCCACGGCGGGCACCGGGAGCTGCGGGGACCCCTGCGGGCCCCCCACCAACTGCCCGTGCCGGTAGAAGCGGTACAGGAGGGGGGCTGGGGGCCGCAGGGGGCTGGGGGTGCTGAGGCAGCTGAGATTGAGGGGGGACCCCTCGGGGAGCTCGGGGGGACCCTCCAGCATTGGCACCGAGAAGAGCTCTGGGAAGGAGATGGGAGGGGGATTTGTGAGCCCGAGTGCCTGGGGAGGGGCTGTGGGGGTGTCGGGGTGGGGCTGTGGGGTGCTCACCCTGCACTGTCACTGTCACCTGCGCAGATTCCGTCCACCCCCAGCTTCCCACCCGGCCCCTGCAGTGGTAGCGGCCGCTGTGGTTCAGCTGCAGAGGGGACAGGGACAGCTCGGTGCCATCGCGGAGCGTCCCCAGTTTGTTCCCATTGCGGTAGAAGGAGACCGAGGTGACCGAATTGTCCCGCCGGCCCCGGCAGCGCAGTGTCACCGTGTCCCCCTCCAGCAGCGCCCGCGCCGGCACCTGCAGCACCAGCCAGTCTGTGGGACAGGGGGGACCTGTCACACCCGATGCCACCCGGAACCCCATTGGGTCACAGCAGGGGTCCCCAATTCCAGCACGGGGATCCCCCTGCACTGGGATGCTCTGGGATGTCCCCAGAGCAGGGGACAGGCTCTGGTCACACCAGGGGTGACCCATGGAGCTGAGCCCACCCTGAGCCCTCGGGGTCCCCGCGGGTGCCAGGCTGGGGACACCCAAACCCCCCTCACAATTTGAGACTGTCACTCGGGGGCTGAGCCTGGTCCCGGGTCTCTCACACTGGTAGGTGCCACTCTCGGTGACACGGAAGCTGTCGCCTCTCTCCTGTCCCCATCTCTGCCCGTTCCTGTACCAGGTGGTGTCACCGGCGGTCCCCGAGCCCTGGCAGGTCAGTGTCACCGGGTCCCACAGCACCGCCGGCATCCAGGGGGGCTCCACCAGGAGCTGGGTGCTCTGGGCACCTGCGGGTGACAGGGGACACCAGCCTGGCAGGGCCACCACGGGGCTGGGGACAGCGGGGCAGGGACATGGCATCCCCCGAGGACTCACCAGCGAGGCCGAGGGTCTGGGCTGGAAGGGAGAAGGGACAGGGCTGGCTGGGGGTGGCACCGTGGGGACAGCAGCACCTGGGGCACCTGGTGTGGTGTCTGTCCCCAAAGTGTCCCCACGGGAACACTGGTGTAGCACGGAGGGTTTGAGCACAGGGACACCTCGGTCACCCTGGGCTGGGGCAGGACATGGGGACACTGTGGACACCCCATGTGTGCACAGGTCACCTCCCCCAGCCCTACAGCACCTGTCCCCACGGCCACATCCCCATGGCCCTATGCCCGTGATCCCATTCCCATGGCCCCTGTCCCCATGGCCCATCTGCATGGGACGTGGCCCTTGTCCCTGGCCCTGCATCCCTGTCTCCCTGTCCCTGTCCCCACAGCTGCCCCAGCCCCAAGGTTCCTTTTGCCACATCCTTGTCCCCCCATCTCGATCCCCCTGTTGCCATCCCCACATCCCAGTTCCCCTCTTCCTGTCCCCAGGGCCACCCCACGACTCTGCTCACACTGGGGTCCATGCCCATGCCCTGGCTCTGCTGGCCTTGGGGACCTCAGGGGACCCCGCAGCCCCCCTGTGCCCCCTCCCCACCGCTCTCTGCCTCACCGGGGCCCATCCCCGGGCCGTCAGGCCCGTGCCCGGGGCACTCACCCCACAGGAGCAGCGCCACCTTCCCGGCCATCCCGCTGTCCCCGGCCATGGGCACTGGCTGTCACTCGCTGCTGTGGCCACCTGTCCCCTGGCTGGCGGCTCTTCCCATGAAGGGACAGGAAGCGAGGTCACGTCTCGTCCTCATGTGTAGGTGGCCCTTGGTGTGGGCAGGGTGTGGACAGGATGGGGACCCAGTGACACATGAGGCTGATGGTGGGGACAGGATGTTTCCAGAATTTGGAGGCTGAGGTGGTGCAGGGGAACAAGGATTGGGTGTCCAGGGGATTGGGGTGCCAGGGATGGGGTCCCATGGGAATGGGGGGTCCCAAGGGTTGGGTGGGTTCAGACTCAGGGATGAGGGTCCCAGAACAACGTGGCCTCCTGGGATTTGTGATCATTGGATGGATCCCAGGGATTGGGGTGCCAGGGGAATGGGGGTCAGGGGGGAATCCTGGCCCCAAGGGAATGGGGGTCTCAGGAATGGATCTACCGGGCTGGGGGTCCTTGGGAATGGAGATCCTGGGGAAAAGCATTCCTGGGATTGGAATCCCAGAGAGGGGGGACATAAGGAATTGGGGTCCCATGGTTTGGTTCCCAGGGGAATGGGGGTGCCAGGGATGGGCAATGGCTGGGCAGGCCAGTGGGTCACAGCTCCTTCCCTGGGTGCCTCCGATTTTGGGGTGACCCCGTCCTGACCCCCTGGGGTGCTCATTTCCTGGGCTGGCATCACATGGGGGTCCTGGGTAGCGCTGCCTCTGTGTCCTCCCCTGCCCTTGACTTTTCCTCTCTTTATTTCTCTGTTTTCCTCATTTTCCTCCCTTCTGTGCCATGCTCCCTCATCCCCAGTTCCTGGCTCAGAAACCCTGGGGAGCACCTGGGCAGGGAACGGGTTGGGGGGAGCCCAGGGAAGGAGAAAAGGGGGTGGGGGGTCTGCAGGGAGGGATGGGGAGGCTGTGGGGGCTGGGGGTGTCCGGCTGAGCCCCCCCAACACTTTCCCTTTCTCTCTCCTGCAGCAGAAGGAAGAGGCCGTTTGTGCTGAGAGTCACACGGGGGCGGGTTCTGTCCTGGGGGGCACATCCAGGGGGTCCTGCCTGAGGGGATCCTGTTCTGGGGGTGACACGTTCTGGGTGGATTTTGTCCCAGTGGTGACACATCCCAGCAGGGGAGATCCTGTCCTGGGGGATGGGGGTTCTGGGCAGGGTCCCTGGACACATTCCCTGAGGAAGTCCCTGTCCAGGGTAGGGCACATCCTGCACACCCCTGTCCCGGGTGGGTGGGGGGCCCTGGCGACCCCCTCTGTCCTCAGTGGGGCACTGTGACCTCTGTGACCTCTGGGGTGCCCCAATTTGGGGTGTGACCCGCCCACTCTACACCCCCTCATTGGCTGCCCCCGCCCATCTGGGAGCCCTCCATCCCCATTTGGGAACCCTCACAGGTGCAGCCCCTCGGCCCCATTGCACAGCCCACCAGGATCATTCTGTGGGGGAAAAACCCCAGCGGGGCTGACTGGGGAGGGGGATGGACATGGGCTGGTGTCAGTCAGGGAGGGCACAGACACCCCAAAAACACCCAAAAGCCCTGCAGGGCCTCAGTGCTGGCAACCAGGAGATGGATGAGACCCTGCACATGAAACACCTGAGAAGCTCTTGGGGGGCTTCCCCCTCTCCCTCCTGCTCCCCACAATCCCCCCACGGGGTTTCTGTCCTGAGGGGTCGGGACACTTTGGTTTATTGGGTTTGGGAGAAATCCTGTTCCACACTTCTCCATTTTCCCTCATCCCCTGCAGGATCTGAGCTGGCAAGAGCAGCTCGGGAATGGAGCCCCAGGCAGGAAGGAGCTCCCAAAGTGCTCCTCCTTGAAGCCAGTGGCCATCCAAGTGTGGGGCCCAGCCATGGCCCAGCCCCACTGCACAGGGATGGGCATTGGCCAGCCCTGCTCTGGCCAGCCCCAGCTGGCAGCCAGGACCTGAGGCTCCCCCCGCCCCCTTGGCTTTGATTCTCGCAGCTCTCGAGCTGCTGCAAAGGTGACAATTCTGGCGGGGAAAAAAGCGTGGCTGTGGTTTGCTCAGCTCTGCAAGAAGCACAAAACCCAGGGTGAGCCCAAGCAGTGGCTCTGCGAGGGCCTTTGATGGTTTTCAAAGCTGGGCTGGCTGGAAACCCCCCCTGCAGGGGCAGCTGCGAGGGAACCAGTGCGGAAATGCAGCAATTGATCATTTGGTGCCTGTGCCCGAGGCACTGAGAGAGCCCCAGAACTGCTGCAAATGCCACAAGGATCTGCTCAACGACCTGACCGGGACCCTCCTCCTTGAACAAAACCTGCAGCCCTCTGGAAGCTGCCAGAAAGAATGTTTGTGTTCTGGATGTGGACAGCAGAAGAGAGGGAAAAGTGTGGAAATATCGAGCAGGGGCTCCACCCGTGGCTCTGGGGCACAGGGGTGTCACAGCAGGAGCAGGGAGTGCCCAGGCAGGGGAATTGAGGGCAGGCTGCAGTGGATTTACCAGGGAATCAGACCCTGAGGGACACACGGGCATTGCCACAGATTGCTGTGCCCTGCTCCAAGGATGGACAGAGTTCCTCCCTGCTTGGGAGCAGAATCCATGGGAAGTCAATCAAGTTTGAGAGTGGGAATGAGGAAAATGGGAAGAGTTCCTGACTATGGCCCAAGGAAAGCCTTCCTTAGGGCTGGGTTGGTGCCCAGCAGGCAGGGAACAATCCCATGGAGCTGTTGGACACTCAGGGACATTCCACCCTCTGTGTTATCCACAAGGAAATGCTGCTGTGGGATGGCACCAATGGGCTCCTAAAGGGAACCAACAAATCTCATTGCTTTGTGATTTGTTTGTGTTTGTTTTGTGAGCAACTTGTTGGGAGAGCAATGATTTACAGGTTTCTATAAACCAGATCATTTTATAGCTTGTCCAATTGATTTTTGCTGAGTTCATTTTTGACTGAGGAAAAATTGTTGAGGGAAAAGATTTTTGCCTTTTTTCGATGGATTTATAATTTTGTCTCCAAGAACTGGGCATCAGGGAATTGAAGCAAATGTATCCTGGGATTTCCCATCATCAAGGCAAGGTCGTACCCAGCGTCCCCTTAAGTTTGGGCCCCCCAGAGGTTCCAGGGCCCCACTGGGGACAGCAGGAATGCTCAGGGTCCCCCAGGACAGAGGCGCCCAGGATGGATGTGCCACCTCTGGGACAGGAATCCCTAAGGACAGGGCACCCCAATTCCCCTGGGAACCCAAACATGGGAATCCCCATCCGTCATGTCATCCCTTCCTTGGTACCCCCATCCCTGGGATCCCTCCCATGATCACAAATCCCAGGAGGCCACGTTGTTCTGGGACCCTCATCCCTGAGTCTGAACCCACCCAACCCTTGGGACCCCCATTCCCATGGGACCCCATCCCTGGCACCCCAATCCCCTGGACACCCAATCCTTGTTCCCCTGCACCACCTCAGCCTCCAAATTCTGGAAATATCCTGTCCCCACCATCAGCCTTGTCAGGAAAATTAATCCACAAACACCAGCGGTTTATGTCCAAAAAGGAGACAGACGAACACTTTTTGCTTTATTCAAATAAAGGGAGAGGCCATGGGACATTCCCCTGGGATCTCTCCAATTTTTGGAGGACGCAGCCTCCTTTTTATCCTATTTTCCCGGCCGCATTTCCCTCTCTCTTTCCCCATTGGCTGAGGTACTTGAGAGGCACAGACTTCCCGGAACGCCTGATACCTGAAATTCCCCTCTAATGTATAACCCTCCCTTTTAATTTTTAATTCTTATAGAATTCATAGTTTCCCCCCCGTTGCTTCTTTCATCTTTCGATATCCAATTTTATTTATCAGCAGCCCTACAGTTTCTTTGTAAAGGCAAATATCTCTTTCCATTCATCAATCAGTGGAATCCATCCCATTGTTTCTTTTATCTCTCAGTGCTTAACCTTATCTACAGGCTGATCCACAACTCATTTGTAAAGACAAATTCAACATCCCTCTCAATCCCTCCTCTTTTATTTTTAATAATTGTCTTTACAAACTTTAGCTATCATTTACTTAATATTTTGTTCCTGAGTCTTTTCTTTTTTTTTTGGTTTTGTAATTATTTGGAGTGACATCAATTTCTATCCTTTTGTAACCATTTCTGGATCAGTAGGCGTGGCTATTACCTGCATCCCTTTGATCACATGTTGAATAAGTTGTACTAAGCAAGGGATCGTGCATGGTAAAAAGATTAGAGTTGCTACAGCACATAAGAGGAAAAAAAGTAATTGTTTAACCTATAGTCCACCAGGTAGCCAAGAAAACATGTCCCATTCCCATAAAGGTTTTTGCTACTTTTTCTCCTAAGGTCAAAACAATTATTTTCCCATTCTTGGCTCCAACCTAACCAATAATATAAAGGTAACATTATTAAGAGAAACATTCTAATTGTGTAATCTAATCTCCTAACTTAATTTTTACTTTCACGTTGTCTTTCACACCACTTGTGGCGAGTGAAGGCACAGAAACAGCTCAACATGAAGAAAACAATGACAGCAAGGGTTGGCCCCCAATGCCTGGAGATCTGAGAGGAGGGATGCCCACACAGACTATTTCAGCAGGCACTCTGTGGGTGGGCACACGAGGCTTCCCCCGATGTCGACGCCCTGGCTGCTGCTCCAGTCCACTCCTGCCGAGTGTCAGTCGCGGCTTCCCGTCCTTCTCCTCCAGCTGAGATGTCCAAATCTCTGGGGCTGCAGAGACCTTGACCCGAGTGTGATGGGTCCAGCCGTGTTCAGCTGTCTTGACGGCTGTGTCTGTGCTCAGCAACACCTGGAAAGGTCCACGCCACTTGGCCACCAGTGGTGCTTCTTCCCACTCCTTAACCAGGACCCAGTGTCCCGGTTGGATGTTGTGAACAGCAAAGTCCAAAGGCAGGGTCTGTGCCAGCTGAGCTTCCTGTCGAAGAGATTTCACAAACACATTACTTATCTCTATCCCCGCACTCGGCTGAGAATTACAAGGGTAAGGAATTCCAAAGATCAATTCAAAGGGAGATAATTGAATATCTCCCCTGGGTCTGGCTCTTATCCTTGCTAAAGCCAGGGCCAGGAGCCGTACCCACGGCATTTTAGTTTCTATCACCAGCTTCAGGAGATGTTTCTTTATTTCTCCATTCATCCTCTCAACCTGGCCCGAACTCTGTGGGTTCCAGGGGGTATGGAGGTTCCACTGTATCCCTAAAGCAGTCATAACTCCTTGAAGAATTTTTCCTGTAAAATGAGTTTCCTTATCTGAATCTATCGCTTCCACCATCCCATATCTTGGAATTTTTTGTTCCAAAAATATTTTAACAACTGATCCTGTAGTTGCTGACACAGTTGGAAATGCTTCTGGCCACCCGGTTAATTGACATACTATTACCAGAAGATATTTAAATCTTGCCACTCGAGGCATTTCAGTGAAATCCACCTGGCATCTCTGGAAGGGACGTACTGCCCAACGCCTCCCTCCCCTGGCCAGTTTCTTTGTAACTTTGTTGTTGGTTTTAGCACAAGTCAAACAGCCTTCAGTGGCTCGCTTTGCCAGGCTAAAGAGACCAACAGCAGCGTTCATTTTGAGGAAGGCTTCTGCCAGTCCTCGGGAGCCCCAATGACTCCCTTCATGAAGTTGTTTTAACAATTGTAAGGCTAGAGCTTTTGGTATCCACTGCTTACCATCCCTTGTAAACCAATTATTTTCTCTTTCCTCTGCCCCACTCTTTTTAATTATCTTAAGTTTTTCTGCTGGAAAAGAGAGTTTCTCTGGCAGCGGTGCAGTTACTGGGAGCAAAGGCAGGATCTTAGAGACTTCTGGCAACAATGCAGCTTTGCGAGCTTCTTCATCAGCCAGTCGGTTTCCTATTGCCTCCTCCGACCATCCTGCCTGATGCCCCTTAATGTGGATTATCGCCACCTTTTTTGGTAAATTCACTGCCTCCAATAGGCAAGAGATTAAGTTCTCGTGAGCTAATGTCGTTCCTTTGCAGCTTAATAAACCTCTTTCTTCCCATAGTTTTCCAAATGCATGTATTACCCCATATGCATATTTAGAATCAGTAAATATATTTACTGTCTTGTCCTGGTATAATTCACAGGCTCTCACAAGCCCGTACAGCTCTGCTGTCTGAGCTGACCAGGTGTGTGGTAACCTCCCCCCTTCCTTTAATTGCTTCCCATTCACGATAGAGTATCCTGTAAATCGTTTCCCTTCTACCACCTTGGAGGACCCATCAATGAACACATTCTCTCCCTCAGGCCAGGGAATATCCCGTAGATCTTCCCTAGCCCGTGTCTGGAGGTCTATAACCTGGATACAATCATGGATTTCTTCCTGGCCCCCCTTTTCTCCAGGGCCATTTAAATAAGAGGCTGGATTAAAAATTTCCCCACCTTTAAATTCTAAATCCTCCTGTTCCATTAAACAAGATCCATACTGTAATAATCGAGCACTCGTCATCCACTTAGAGGCTCTCTCAGTTAACAAAGCTTTAATCTGATGTGGGACTTTAACAATGAGATCCCCTCCCCTTGTCAGCTTTCGGGCCTCAGCCACCATCAGAGCTGTGGCTGCACAGTTCTGCAGACAATGGGGCCGCCTCTGGCACCGGGTCTAACAACTTAGAAAAACAGGCAACAGGCCTCCGTGTTCCCCCATGCTCTTGTACCAAAATTCCTTTAGCATGACCCTGTTTGACATCCACATATAGCTGAAATTCTTTTTCTGCGTCTGGAAGAGCCAAGACTGGGGCCTTAACCAATTTGTCTTTTAATTTCTTAAAGCTTTTCTCTCCTTCTGGTGTCCATACCACGACACCAGACCACGATTAGGACTGTTTTGAGTTAAAAAGTTATATAAAGGTCTGGCCACCACAGAAAAATCCTTGATTCATGCTCTACAGTACCCCACCAACCCTAAAAACCGCTGTAACTCCTTTTTAGTCTGGGGTAACGGTACCTGTAAAATCCCTTTTTTGCAAGAAAATTAAGCAGCTTTACAGTAGCCTCTTCAACCACCTTTTCCTGTTCCCCTGACAAGAGCAAATCATCTACATACTGCAACAACTTGACTCCTAAGGGTGGAGTAAACTCTCTTAATATTTTCTGTAAAGCTTGCCCAAACAGAACTGGTGACTCTGTATATCCTTGAGGGAGTATTGTCCATGGCAATTGTTGTTTTATCATTTTCGCTCCTTTCTCTTGTTCCCACTCAAAAGCAAAATACTGTTTACTATCTTCTGTGATTGGACACCCCCAGAAAGCATCCTTCAAATCCAGTACAGAATAATACTGATGTGAAGAAGGGATTTGATTCAGGATTGTGTATGGATCTGGCACTGTGGGATGCCTTGGTTTGACAATCTCATTTATTATTCTTAAATCCTGCACCATTCTGTAGGTTCCATCTGGTTTCTTAACCGGCAGGATAGGAGTGTTATAGGGAGACATACACGGCTCTAAAAGACCTGCTTTTAGCAGGGACTCAATAACAGGCTGTAACCCCTTCTTTCCCTCCCTTGAAAGAGGGCATTGCTTTTTAGACACCACTTGTCCTGGTTGCTTCAAAGTAATTTGGAGAGGCTCTATGTCCAGCTTCCCATATTTCCCTGGAGCTGCCCATATTTCCGGATTTATTTTAGCATAAGTCTTTTCAGACATTTTACACAAAGATATCACAGTTTCGGACTCCGTGTCACTTCTTACAATGCTAATTTGCATTCCCATTCTAGCCATCAAATCTCTTCCCAGTAAATTACAATCACAATTAGGAACAAACAAGAATTCATGCAGTTCAAATCTGTCCCCCACATCTATTAACAGCGGTTGAATAAAATGCACTCGCTCATCCTTCCCGCTTACTCCTTGAATAACCAAGGATCTTTTTGACAATTTCCCCCCCTTAGGTATAAAATTTAAGTTGGACCGAGAGGCCCCCGTGTCTACCAGAAAACACACCTCCTCTCGATCCGGACCCACCTTAAAAGTTATCAAGGGCTCCTGAGTGGTGGGTCCTTGGTATAATAGGAGCCCCTGACACCCCTAACAATCCATTTCCATTATCCTCTGGACTTCCTCCTCCTGAGGGTCCAGTTGTTTCTGCGGACACTCGTTTTTCCAATGCCCTTCTGCCCTGCAGACAGCACACTGGTTCTTCCCCAGCCGCTGTTTGGGTCGGCTGTCCCCTGCCGAGGAGGGAATCCCTCTGCCCCTTCCTTGTGGCCGACCCCGTCCCCTCTGTCCCTGGGGACCCCTTGGACCCTGCGGTTTATTCCTCCGGGGCTGCAAAAACTCTGCCATCATCCTTGCTTTAGCTTCTGCCTTTTCCTCATCCCTTCTTACACATATCTGCTGTGTTTTTCTAACCAATTCCTCTAGAGGCTTATTTTGCCACTTTTCATCTTTCTGTACTCCTTTCCTTATATCAGGCCAGGCCTTAGTAACAAATTGCACCTCAAGCAATGTGTTGAAGGCTGGCCCTTCAGGATCCATCCCCCCGTGCTTCCTCAAGGCATCCCTAATCCTCTCCAACCAATGAGGGCTTTCCTGTTTCTCCTGCTCTAACGACAGAGCCTTAGCTCTGTTGTTCGTTCTGGGAGCCGCTGACTTGATTGCCCTGATCAAATAAGCACGGCAATCACGGTGAGCCAGACTGGCCTGGTTATTTGGGTCCCACTGGGGGTCTGCCTGGGGGATGGCATCACCCACCACAGGTGCATTGGGTCCAGCCCCCCCTGCTGCTTGTGGGTGTTCATCCTCCCACAGCTGCCGAGCTTTCTGCAAAATCATTCGTTTCTCTGATGACCCAAACAAAATTCCCAAAAGAAAATCCCAATCCTTCCATGTATAATCCGCATTTCCCAAATATTCCTCTATCTTTTCCCCCACCCCTATGGGATCATCCAAATATGGGGGTAATTCTTTTTTCAACCCTCTTATATCCTGGGTAGTGAGTGGTACAATTACAAACCCAAATCCTCCCCCTTGACCCCCCAAAGGAACTTGACAGAGTGGCATCTGGTGTACCCCTGTCTCTTGGGGGGCTTCTGATGCCCTAAACTGAGTTCCTCTTCTAGTTCTGGGGGGTGATACAACATGCTGCTCCCCTCCCCCTACACCATTAGCCTTCTCAGGTGAGGCTGTAGGAAAAACATTTCCCTGATCCCCTTGCTCTGAAAGTTGAGGATACAGACGACCTGCAGCTGGCAACACTGTAGAACAAGACGGGGGAAGGTGCTGAAAAACATCCCAATCCTCACCACTTTCCTCTAAATACCTTCACAAAATTCGACACAAATGAATTTTATCTGTTCCATAAGTAGCCATATAAGTCCCCTTGCCAACTTATACTCTGGCCACACAAAATAACAATATTTTACCATAATTTTCATAGTTACTTCTGGGTGAATATACAATCTGTCCCAAGACCTCAGCATTCTCCCCAAGGGACTCTCCGGGGGTATTATGGGATCGTCATCCCATTTGCCGGGGCCCCTTCGCGGCTTCACCTTTCCAACCCTCTCTGGGTGCCCCGTTTTACCTGTGCTACCCTCCATGGGTGCCCTCCCAGGTTTACCTGTGCTACCCTCCATGGGTGCCCTCCCAGGTTTGCTCCCCGAAGATCCCATTTTACTCACCGGTGAGATTTTCAGTGGTCCTTCCCTGCGGACTCTTCACGGACCCCCCTGGTCTGCCACTCGTCTGTCTCCTGGACAGCCTCGGGAACCCAATGGATCACCCGGTACCGGCCGGCACCAAGGGGAGCTGATCACCCAAACTGGGTGAGGCGCCTTCAGCTCCGCTCGCCGCTCGCCGCCCCGGAGGGTGGAAAGATCCCGGACGAGCGCCCAAATGGTCAGGAAAATTAATCCACAAACACCAGAGGTTTATGTCCAAAAAGGAGACAGAGGAGTCCTTTTTGCTTTATTCGAATAAAGGGAGAGGCCATGGGACATTCCCCTGGGATCTCTCCAATTTTTGGAGGACGCAGCCTCCTTTTTATCCTATTTTCCCGGCCGCATTTCCCTCTCTCTTTCCCCATTGGCTGAGGTACTTGAGAGGCACAGACTTCCCGGAACGCCTGATACCTGAAATTCCCCTCTAATGTATAACCCTCCCTTTTAATTTTTAATTCTTATAGAATTCATAGTTTTCCCCCGTTGCTTCTTTCATCTTTCGATATCCAGTTTCATTTATCAGCAGCCCTACAGTTTGTTTGTAAAGGCAAATATCTCTTTCCATTCATCAATCAGTGGAATCCATCCCATTGTTTCTTTTATCTCTCAGTGCTTAACCTTATCTACAGGCTGATCCACAACTCATTTGTAAAGAAAAATTCAACATCCCACTCAGCCTCATGTGTCACTAGGTCCCCATCCTGTCCCCACCCTGCCCCCACCGGAGGCCACCAACACGTGGGGACGAGACGTGACCTCGCTTCCTGTCCCTTCATGGGAAGAGCCGCCAGCCAGGGGACAGGTGGCCACAGCAGCGAGTGACAGCCAGTGCCCATGGCCGGGGACAGCGGGATGGCCGGGAAGGTGGCACTGCTCCTGTGGGGTGAGTGCCCCGGGCACGGGCCTGACGGCCCGGGGATGGGCCCCGGTGAGGCAGAGAGCGGTGGGGAGGGGGCACAGGGGGGCTGCGGGGTCCCCTGAGGTCCCCAAGGCCAGCAGAGCCAGGGCATGGGCATGGAGCCCAGTGTGAGCAGAGTCGTGGGGTGGCCCTGGGGACAGGAAGAGGGGAACTGGGATGTGGGGATGGGAACAGGGGGATCGAGATGGGGGGACAAGGATGTGGCAAAAGGAACCTTGGGGCTGGGGCAGCTGTGGGGACAGGGACAGGGAGACAGGGATGCAGGGCCAGGGACAAGGGCCACGTCCCATGCAGATGGGCCATGGGGACAGGGGCCATGGGAATGGGATCACGGGCATAGGGCCATGGGGATGTGGCCGTGGGGACAGGTGCTGTAGGGCTGGGGGAGGTGACCTGTGCACACATGGGGTGTCCACAGTGTCCCCATGTCCTGCCTCAGGCCAGGGTGACCGAGGTGTCCCTGTGCTCAAACCCTCCGTGCTAGACCAGTGTTCCCGTGGGGACACTTTGGGGACAGACACCACACCAGGTGCCCCAGGGGCTGCTGTCCCCACGGTGCCACCCCCAGCCAGCCCTGTCCCTTCTCTCTTCCAGCCCAGACCCTCGACCTCGCTGGTGAGTCCTCGGGGGATGCCATGTCCCTGCCCCGCTGTCCCCAGCCCCGTGGTGGCCCTGCCAGGCTGGTGTCCCCTGTCACCCGCAGGTGCCCAGAGCCCCCAGCTCCTGGTGGAGCCCCCCTGGACTCCCGCGGTGCTGTGGGACCGGGTGACACTGACCTGCCAGGGCTCGGGGACCGCCGGTGACACCACCTGGTACAGGAACAGGCAGAGATGGGGACAGGAGAGACGCGACAGCTTCCGTGTCACCGCGAGTGGCACCTACCAGTGTGAGAGACCCAGGACCAGGCTCAGCCCCCGAGTGACAGTCTCAAATTGTGAGGGGGGTTTGGGTGTCCCCAGCCTGGCACCCGCGGGGACTCCGAGGGCTCAGGGTGGGCTCAGCTCCATGGGTCACCCCTGGTGTGACCAGAGCCTGTCCCCTGCTCTGGGGACATCCCAGAGCATCCCAGTGCAGGGGGATCCCCGTGCTGGAATTGGGGACCCCTGCTGTGACCCAATGGGGGGTCCGGGTGACACCGGCTGTGACAGGTCCTCCCTGTCCCACAGACCCGCTGGTGCTGCAGGTGCCGGCGCGGGCGCTGCTGGAGGGGGACACGGTGACACTGCGCTGCCGGAGCTGGCGGAACGATTCGGTCACCTCGGTGTCCTTCTACCGCGACGGGAACAAACTGGGGACGATCGGGGATGGCACCGAGCTGTCCCTGTCCCCTCTGCGGCTGCACCACAGCGGCCGCTACCACTGCGGGGGCCGGGTGGGAAGCTGGGGGTGGAAGGAATCAGCGCAGGTGACAGTGACAGTGCAGGGTGAGCACCCCACAGCCCCACCCCGACACCCCCACAGCCCCTCCCCAGGCACTCGGGATCACAAATCCCCCTCCCATCTCCTTCCCAGAGCTCTTCTCGGTGCCGCTGCTGGAGGGTCCCCCCGAGCTCCCCGAGGGGTCCCCCCTCAATCTCAGCTGCCTCAGCACCCCCAGCCCCCTGCGGCCCCCAGCCCCCCTCCTGTACCGTTTCTACAGGCACGGGCAGTTGGTGGGGGGCCCGCAGGGGTCCCCGCAGCTCCTGGTGCCCGCCGTGGGGGTCTCCCACTCGGGGAATTACAGCTGCGAGGTGCGCTCCGAGGGGGGGGGGCGGTGCGCAGCGAGTGCGGGGATGGGCACGGAGAGCACCCACAGCCCCCACGGGACCCCCCACCTGGCTACATCCCTGACCCCAGAAATCTCTCCTGTGCCCCCGCCTCTGCCCCGTGTCCCCTCATCGCTCTCTGTGTCCCCTCACCCCCCCATGGGGTGTCCCCATCCACCACATTTCCCCATCAAACCCATCCCTACCGTCCCCCCCTCCCCCACACCGGGTGCCGGCCCCTCCCCCCGGCCTCAGCCCTGTCTGTGTCCCCGCAGTGCCCGTGGCCAATGCCACCATCACCCCCGGTCCCCCGGCACTCCAGGTGCGCCCAGGTGACCCCGTGACCCTGCGCTGCTCGGTGCAGGTGGGCTCAGCCCCTGTCACCTTCACCTGGCTGCGTGACGGGCACGAGGTGGCCCGGGGTCCCCTCCTGGAGCTTGGGGCCGTCGATGTGGGACATTCGGGCACCTACCAGTGCGTGGCCACCAACCAGCTGGGACAGGACGGGCACCGCGTGTTCCGGGCACTCAGCCCAGAGCTGGCCCTGGAGGTGACACCACAGGGACACTGGATCACAGGTGGGGTCACACGGGCTCACTGGGATTGCAGGAGCCCTGCAGTGACAGGTGACCCTGATGTGTCCCTTCTGTCCCCAGCAGTGGCCGCAGGCCTTGGCGGGTCCCTCCTCTTCCTGCTCCTGCTCCTGGCTGGAGCTGTGGGCTGGCACCGGTGCCACAACAGGGGTGGGTGACAATGGGGGGACAATGGGGACAATGGGGACCCCGGGGAGCTGGGGGGACACCTAAATGTGGGGGTGATGGGGCGGCACCCAGAGCTCCTGACTTGGGCAGTGCTGAGAGCTCAGGACCTTTGCTCAGGGTCCTGAAGGATTTGGGGTGGTGTTGGGGGGACTTGCAGGGATTTTGGGGGTTCCTTCAGTGATCCCAGGGGAATTTGGAGGGTCCCCCTTCCTGTCAGGCTTGAGCTTCTGGGAGCTCAGGGTGTGCAGAGCACTGGGGTGGTTCAGGGGTTCTGAGGGGCTCCAGGGGTGCTCAGGGGTCCTGGGGGAAATTGAGGGTGCAGTGGGGTTTGAGGATTCCTGGGAGGGGTCGGGGCCATGGGGACCCCACAGTTACCCCTCCCCTCTTTCCTTTGCAGCTGCCAGGAAGCAGCAGGAAAGGTGAGTGGGGGGCTCAAACCACACTCTCCCCTTTCACCCCAACCCCCAAGACCTCCCATCCCCCCCACACATCCCCTTGATTCCCTCAGGGCCCCCCCGGAGCCCCCGGCCCCCCCAGAGGAGGGGGAGGTGCTGTACACCCACGTCGTGATCACCAAGCAGACGGGGGGTGAGTCCGGGCTGGGACACAGGGACACGTCACCCATGGGTGTCCCCGTGCCCAGATGCCACAGCCAGTGTCTCTCGCAGTGTCCCCCTGTGCCACCACACTCCAGGATCCTGAGGTGACCTACGCAGAGCTGGCAGCCACCCATGGGCGACCACAGGAATGTGGGAATATCTACGGGAATGTGCTGTGACACTCGCGGCACGGCTGGGAACTGGGGGAACTGGGGACACTGGGGGAACTGGGGGACCCCACCCATGGGCAACCACCCGTGTGTGTCCCCCTCACGGCTCCCGTGGGTGCCCAACATTCACGGGTAGGTGGGCACAACTGAGGGGTCACCAGGGCACCCAGAGCTCCCCATGGCCCCTGAACCCCCAAGGGTCTCCCCACCCTCCTTCCACTGCCCCCAGTGCCTCCCCATTCCACATCCAAGTGCTCCCAGTACCCTCAGAGATTTCCCCATTCCCTCCCCACCGTGCTCCCAGTACCCCCAAGGGCTCCCTGTTTCCTCTCCCAGTGCCTCTCCATTGCTCCCAGTCGATCCAGGTGGTTCCCATTCTCTCTCCCAGTTCCCCTGTACTCCCAGTGCCTCTGCAATGCCCCTCTCAGCACTCCCAGTACACCCACGGCTCCTCATCCCTCCTCCCAGTGCCAGGGGAACACAGGACTCGTTTCCCTCTTTTTGGCACCAAAATGCAGCTTTTTGGTTCAACTGGCAGAGATGGTGTTTCTTTGTTCAGCTCTGTCACGCTTTAGGAATGGGATTCTCCAATTTTGGGCTGCCACTCTAAACCAGAGCTCTGGATTCCCTTCTGCCCTGTCTCAAACCCCTCCTGTGCCCTGTTCCCCACACCATGAGGTCACAAAGGCCCTGGGGGGGTTCCGCAGCCTCCCCCTTTCCCAGGGCACTGGGGATCAGGCCATGGCACAGGGTGGGGTGTCAGGGACAGGAAAAGTTGGATGTCTCGAGACATTTTGGGACACCTGTGTGTGGCAGGGCTGGGTCAGGCCTTGCTGTTGGTGACACAGGGCCCCGTGTGTCAGTCAGTCTGTCAGCCATGGCACTCTGGGGACAGAGTGACGCTCTGCCAAACCCAGCTCCTGAGGGGCCGAGGGACCAGGAGTCCCCCCTTGGCAGAAGGATCTTGGTGGCCCAAGGGCTTCAAAGGCAGAGCATGAGGTGGCCCAGTGTCTGAGCCTGTCTGCTCTTGGAGTGTCTGCCCCATCCACGCTGGATCCCAGGAGCTGGAAACTGTCTTGGTTTAAAAGAGAAACGTCTGCCAAGGAAAGCAGGAACCTTCCTGGAATGGGAAGGGGAGCCGTCCCCCCAAATTGTTATAACTGTGAAAATTATGGGGCTTGCAGGCAAAAATGTAAGAAAAGGAATAACAGTTCATTGCTGGGAAATTTATAGAACAGAACAGAGCAAACAACACGAGAACAGAAATTTCCAACCCGCTCAGGGCTGTTTGTTCATCTTTGGTGCAGGTCTGGCCACGGCCAGCAGGGGGCAGTGCAGGGAGCACTCCCGGCCAGCAGGGGGCGCTGCAGGGAGCAATCCCGGCCAGCAGGGGGCGCTGCAGGGAGCACTCCCGGCCAGCAGGGGGCGCTGCAGGGAGCAATCCCGGCCAGCAGGGAGCGCTGCAGGGAGCAATCCCGGCCAGCAGGGGGCGCTGCAGGGAGCAATCCCGGCCAGCAGGGGGCGCCCCGGTGCCGCTCGAACCCCTCAGGGGCCATGGCGGCCTCGGGCGGGAGGGACCAGGGGAAATCGCTCCTTTTGCAAACTCACGCTTTGCACCAATCGCTCCCGGCACCAGCACCGGCAGCGCCCGGGCAGAAGAGACCAAGGCAGCAGCTTGGATCCCAGTGCCCAGGGGCAGCGGAGCAGTGTCCCGGGGCCAGGCACACACCCTGCGCAACACCCGCCACCGCTCTCCCTGATCCCCAACGCAAGGAAGGCACCACCCAACCCCAGGCAGCTCTCAGCTCCACAACAGCACCTCTCGGGCCTTTCCAGCACAACTCCTGAAAACCCTCAGCCTTTCACTGCCTTTTCCTCCTCCAGCCCTGGCACAGCAGCTTTGGGAATGCTGAATTCCCCTGGGATGCTGAGGAAAGCAGGTGCTCCTTGCTGACACTGCCAGGGCTCCTCAGGGGCTCCACAGCTCGTTTGGAGCTGCTGCTCTTCCTGGGCCACTGCTGGTCCCGATACAGCAGCCCCAGGAGAGGGAGGTGGAGCAGACTCTTAACGAGCTGTTGGAATTTGGGCCGGGGGTCCTGAAGTTCAGCTCTGCTGCTGAACCATCGCTGTGCACAAACACTCGGCTCAGCTGCCTCTCCCAGGGATTTTGGGCCACTGTGGCAGCATTGGACACATTTAGGGGATCAGATGCCCCCAGCTCTGCCCACAAGAAGTTTTTTTGGTTGGCGGCAAGGTTTTGTGGAACTTCTCACCTTGGCCACTTGTCCTAGGGTGATGTTATGGTGTTTCTATCTCCAATCGTGTGTCCTGATTATGTTTGGTATTATGTCCTGTGCTTCCAGGACTGAGTCTGAGAGTGAAGCTTTGTTTTGTCTTGTTATCAGCCGGCTCACCTCCCCCATGGTCTATGTTTAGGAGAGGTTTTAGCTCGGCTTGCTTGCTTGCTTGCCTGCTTGCTTGCCTGCTTGCTCGCTTCTGCCTTTTTCTTTCCTTCGCTTTGCCCTTGCTTTCTGCTTATTAGTTAGTTCAGCTAGGCAGTCCAACTTTTTCCCTGGACTGTTTTCTCTTCCACCCCGTCCCCTCCCTCTCCTGGATACCATCTGAACGGACGGGGACCTGGGAACCCCAAGAAACACCGGGAGGCTACACTTTGTCACCTGCAGCAGTCATCCCCAGCGCCAGAGACTGATAACTGGGCGACCACTCGCCAGAGAGATTGAACTTGTCATCCCTTCAGAACGGTGAAAGAGTTTTTTGTCAGCTGGTGTTGTTTTTTTCCCTGTGCTGGGGAGTGTCTTGCTTGTTAAATAAACAGGTTTTTTCTCCCACTCTTCTCCAAGGAAATTCTTCCCGAACCCGGTGGGGTGGGAGGGGGGAGGAGTCGTGGGGTTTGCTGTCTGGGGGCTCCTCCTGGAGGTTTTCCCCCAAATTTGGCCGAAACCAGGACAAATATATTGGCGCCCAACGTGGGGCTTGAGAAAGTGGGAAAAAACCCTGTTCTAATAATAATAATTTGGTTCAAATTATTTTGTGTTGGTATAGAGCAGTTATTGGCTATGTTGTTGGAATTCATGTCTTTTGGGGTGGAGGCCTGCATGGGTTTTTGGTCCCTAGGGTTTTTTGAGGTCTTAATACCTCTGTGGTCCCTGGGTTTATTTGCTTATCCAGAAATAGCTCCAGTATTGTCCCTAATGCGTAGTTTCTGTAGTAGAGGGGCATTGACCAAAATATCCATCGGGCTGGGCTTGGTTTTAATGGCCTGCAGGAGATTTATAAAGGTGCTGGAGTCTGTTCCAGGAATGTATGGTTCTTGGTTGTGGTTGTGTACTCAGTTTGTTAGAGGAGAAGCAGGGGATGAGGCTTTTCAGCCTTTGTTCTCCTTCTTCTCCTCTGAATTTGTTACATCCTTATTAGAGAATGTTCAGTTCCCCCTGAGTGTTAAAGAGACCATCTTTCTGGTGTTTAATATAGTAAGCTTTCTCTATACAGTCTGCAGTTTCTCTAGAATGAGAGCTGAGATTTCTAGAGGGGCTGAGACCCCTGACCCCAGAGTAGAGCCAGGCGTGAGGAATCCTGAATGGTGTGGGAAATGGGAGGATATGGGCCAAATCTTAAAGGAATTTTCTGACCCTACATCCTGGGATTTTCCATGTGAACAAATTCAGAACCCAGCTGAGGTGGCAAAGTACCTGAAAGAGAAGTGCCATGGTAATTCTAAGGAGAAGAAGATCATTGCAGTGAGCTGGGCCCTGGCATATGCTTACCGTACCCTGCTAGATACTGTAGGGCAGCAGACAGAGGAAGGGGGACAGGCAGATAAATCAGCCACTATCCCAGTCACTCAGGCTGCAGCCAACACCCCAGGCTCGAGGCCAACAACTACACCAGACAGTGAGCCTAAGCCAGCAGCTAAACCTGTCAGTAAGCCTCAACCAATGGCTGTTGCTACCAGCACGAGAAGTGGAAAGTGCACAGACAAGACTGATCGACCAGTGGATGATGATGATGATGATGATGATGCAGGAGAAGGACCCTCGACGCCTCCTGACATAAAACCAGGAGTCAAAGCAACTGGTAAAAGATCAGAGGCCAATATTGAGTCTTTTTCCCTAAAGGACCTCCTTGGCCTAAGAAAGGATTACACCCGACGACCTGATGAGTCTATAATTAGTTGGTTGGTCCGTCTTTGGGATGCTGCAGGCGAGGCTACAATTCTGGATGGCACTGAAGCCAGGCATTTGGGATCCCTGTCACATGATCCTGTCATCGACCAAGGAATGATGAGAGGGCCTAACCCTCACAGCCTCTGGGCACGGGTCCTGGACAGTGTAGCACAAACATACCTGTGTGCAGATGATCTTTATATGCAGCAGACCCACTGGAAGACGATAGAACAAGGGATCCAACGCCTGAGAGAAATGGCAGTGGCAGAGATTATCTTCTCAGATGACATAACAACTAGGAATCCGGACTTGGTACCGTGTACATCTGTGATGTGGCGAAAACTTGTACGACTTGGGCCCCATGAATACGCTTCTGCTTTAGCAATAATGAAGCGGGACGAGAGGGATGAGACCGTGCTTGATATGGCAAAGAAGCTCCGAGCATATGCAGATGCTGTGCATGGCCCAACACATGCCAGAATTGCAGCTGTGGAAACACGTCTGCAGAAATTAGAAGACAAGATAGAGGAGAATCATAAAAGACTCAGGGAGGAGATTAAAGAGGACCTTCTCCAAATCTCAGCAGTACAAATTAGAGGCCCTGGTATCCAACGCAGACGTTCCCCTGATGGGGAGAGGAGGTACACCCCACGAGCTGAGCTGTGGTTCTTCCTACGTGATTGCGGAGAAAACATGAGGAGATGGGATGGAAAATCTACTGCTGCTCTGGCACAACGGGTGCGTGAATTGAAGGAAGGCAAGACCCAAAGAGGAAGTTCCACCAAAAGGAGAGCAGCTCCAGTTGCCCGTAGCCAAGCTGCCAAGTATGATGATGATGAGATGTCTGATCCCCTTGAAGGAACCTCTAAGACATATGCCCAAGGAAAGAAGGATAAACAGGCTTAGAGGGGCCCTGCCTCTAGCCAGGGAGAGGCGAGGGAAAATCGTGTCTTCTGGACTGTGTGGATTCGTTGGCCTGGCACATCGGAACCACAAAAGTATAAAGCTTTGGTTGATACTGGTGCCCAATGCACATTAGTCCCATCAAGATATGTGGGGGCAGAATCTGTTTCTATTGCTGGTGTGACAGGTGGATCACAGGACTTTACCTTGGTGGAAGCTGATGTGAGCTTGACTGGACATGAATGGAAAAAACATCCTATTGTGACTGGCCCAGAGGCACCATGCATTTTGGGCATAGATTACCTCCGAAGGGGGTATTTTAAAGATCCAAAAGGATTCAGGTGGGCATTTGGGATAGCAGCTGTGGTGACAGAGGGCATCCAGCAATTGAACACCTTGTCTGGACTGTCTGAGAATCCAAGTACTGTAGGACTTCTGAAAGGAGAAGAGCAAAAGGTACCAATTGCCACTTCCATAGTGCATCGCCGACAATACAGAACAACTCGAGATGCTGTGGTTCCCATCCATAAAATGATCCGTGAGCTGGAGAGCCAAGGGGTGGTCAGCAAAACCCACTCACCCTTCAACAGCCCCATCTGGCCTGTGCGTAAATCTGAAGGAGAATGGAGATTGACCGTAGACTATCGTGCATTGAATGAGGTGACTCCACCACTGAGCCCTGCCGTGCCGGACATGCTGGAACTGCAGTACGAGCTGGAGTCCAAGGCAGCAAAGTGGTACGCCACTATCGATATTGCCAATGCATTTTTCTCCATTCCTCTGGCAGCAGAGTGCAGGCCTCAGTTCGCTTTCACCTGGAGGGGCGTGCAGTACACCTGGAATCGACTGCCCCAAGGGTGGAAGCACAGTCCTACTATCTGCCATGGACTGATCCAGACTACACTAGAAAAAGGTGAGGCTCCAGAACATTTACAATATATTGATGATATCATTGTGTGGGGGAACACAGCAGCAGAAGTGTTCAAGAAAGGAGAGAGAATCATCCAAATCCTCCTGGAAGCCGGCTTCGCCATCAAGAAGAGTAAAGTTAAGGGACCTGCTCGAGAGATCCAGTTCCTGGGAGTGAAGTGGCAAGATGGACGGCGTCAGATTCCTACTGATGTCATCAACAAAATCACAGCTATGTCCCCACCAACCAACAAGAAGGAGACACAAGCTTTCTTAGGCGCCATAGGTTTTTGGAGGATGCACATTCCTGAGTACAGTCAGATCATGAGCCCTCTTTACCTGGTCACCCGCAAGAAGAACGATTTCCATTGGGGCCCTGAGCAGCAACAAGCTTTTGCCCAGATCAAGCAGGAGATTGCTCATGCAGTAGCCCTTGGCCCAGTCAGGACGGGACCAGATGTGAAGAACGTGCTCTACTCTGCAGCCGGGAACCATGGTCTGTCCTGGAGCCTGTGGCAGAAGGTGCCTGGTGAGACTCGAGGCCGACCATTAGGATTTTGGAGTCGGAGCTACAGAGGATCTGAAGCCAACTACACCCCAACAGAGAAGGAGATCTTGGCCGCCTACGAAGGGGTCCAAGCAGCCTCAGAGGTGGTTGGCACAGAAGCACAACTCCTTCTGGCACCCCGACTACCAGTGCTGGGGTGGATGTTCAGAGGAAAGGTTCCCTCAACCCACCATGCCACCAGTGCTACATGGAGCAAGTGGATTGCCCTCATTACACAGCGCACCCGGATTGGAAAACTGAATCGCCCTGGGATTTTGGAAGTAATTACAAATTGGCCTGAAGGTGAAAGTTTTGGTGTCACAGATGAGGAACAAGAACCAGTGACACGGGCTGAAGAAGCTCCACCATATAACCAACTGCCAGCAGAGGAAACACGCTATGCTCTATTCACCGACGGTTCCTGTCGCATTGTGGGGATGAATCGGAGGTGGAAAGCAGCCGTATGGAGCCCCACGCGACGGGTAGCAGAGGCCACTGAAGGAGAGGGTGGATCCAGTCAACTTGCTGAACTCAAAGCGGTTCAACTGGCCTTAGACATTGCTGAAAGAGAGAAGTGGCCAAAGCTTTACCTTTATACCGATTCATGGATGGTAGCCAATGCTCTGTGGGGATGGTTGGAGAGATGGAAAGAGGCTAACTGGCAGCGTAGAGGAAAACCAATTTGGGCTGCTGAAGAGTGGAAAGATATCGCTACCCGGTTAGAGAAATTACCTGTGAAGGTTCGCCATGTAGATGCCCATGTTCCCAGAAGTAGGGCTAATGAAGAGCAGAAAAACAATCAGCAGGTAGATCAGGCTGCAAAGATAGGGGTGTCGAAGATAGACCTTGATTGGGAACACAAGGGAGAGTTGTTCCTGGCTCGATGGGCCCATGATGCCTCAGGTCATCAGGGCAGAGATGCCACATATAAGTGGGCACGAGACCGAGGGGTGGATCTAACCATGGACAGTATTTCTCAAGTTATCCATGACTGTGAGACGTGCGCTGCCATCAAGCAAGCCAAGCGGGTGAAGCCCCTCTGGTATGGGGGGCGGTGGTCCAAGTACAAGTATGGAGAGGCCTGGCAGATTGACTACATCACACTGCCTCAAACCCGCCAGGGCAAGTGCTATGTACTGACCATGGTGGAAGCCACCACTGGATGGTTGGAGACCTACCCTGTGTCTCACGCTACAGCCCGTAACACCATCCTGGGCCTGGAAAAGCAGGTCCTTTGGAGGCATGGCACCCCTGAGAGGATTGAGTCAGACAATGGGACTCATTTCAAGAATAGCCTTATCAACACTTGGGCTAGGGAACATGGCATTGAGTGGGTGTACCATATCCCCTACCATGCACCAGCTGCAGGGAAAGTGGAAAGGTACAATGGACTGTTAAAAACCACCTTGAGAGCATTGGGTGGGGGATCATTCAAAAACTGGGAGCAGCATTTAGCAAAGGCCACTTGGTTAGTTAACACCCGGGGTTCCACCAACCGAGCGGGCCCTGCCCAGTCTGAGTCCCTGAATATAGTAGATGGAGACAAAGTCCCAGTGGCACATGTCAGAGGTTTGCTAGGGAAGGCAGTTTGGATCAATTCTGCCCCGAGTACAGACAAACCCATTCGTGGGATTGTCTTTGCTCAAGGACCAGGTTGTACATGGTGGGTAATGCAGAGAGATGGAACAACACGATGTGTGCCTCAGGGAGATCTGATTGTGGGGTGAGGCAGCATGAGACAGAAGGAAATATGTAAGTGTCAAAGGTCTGAGCAAGTGAGAAGGAAGAAAATGTGTCCGAATAAGTGAAAGATGGAAATTTCTACTTGCTGAAGTTTTTACATGCTGTTTAGTATGTTCACGATATGGAGATAAGGGGTGGAATGTCCTAGGGTGATGTTATGGTGTTTCTATCTCCAATCGTGTGTCCTGATTATGTTTGGTATTATGTCCTGTGCTTCCAGGACTGAGTCTGAGAGTGAAGCTTTGTTTTGTCTTGTTATCAGCCGGCTCACCTCCCCCATGGTCTATGTTTAGGAGAGGTTTTAGCTCGGCTTGCTTGCTTGCTTGCCTGCTTGCTTGCCTGCTTGCTCGCTTCTGCCTTTTTCTTTCCTTCGCTTTGCCCTTGCTTTCTGCTTATTAGTTAGTTCAGCTAGGCAGTCCAACTTTTTCCCTGGACTGTTTTCTCTTCCACCCCGTCCCCTCCCTCTCCTGGATACCATCTGAACGGACGGGGACCTGGGAACCCCAAGAAACACCGGGAGTCTACACTCTGTCACCTGCAGCAGTCATCCCCAGCGCCAGAGACTGATAACTGCGCAACCACTCGCCAGAGAGACTGAACTTGTCATCCCTTCAGAACGGTGAAAGAGTTTTTTGTCAGCTGGTGTTGTTTTTTTCCCTGTGCTGGGGAGTGTCTTGCTTGTTAAATAAACAGGTTTTTTCTCCCACTCTTCTCCAAGGAAATTCTTCCCGAACCCGGTGGGGTGGGAGGGGGGAGGAGTCGTGGGGTTTGCTGTCTGGGGGCTCCTCCTGGAGGTTTTCCCCCAAATTTGGCCGAAACCAGGACACCACTGCACAGGGATGGGCATTGGCCAGCCCTGCTCTGGCCAGCCCCAGCTGGCAGCCAGGACCTGAGGCTCCCCCCGCCCCCTTGGCTTTGATTCTCGCAGCTCTCGAGCTGCTGCAAAGGTGACAATTCTGGGGGGGAAAAAGGCGTGGCTGTGGTTTGCTCAGGCCTGCAAGAAGCACAAAACCCAGGGTGAGCCCAAGCAGTGGCTCTGCGAGGGCCTTTGATGGTTTTCAGAGCAGGGCTGGCTGGAAACCCCCCCTGCAGGGGCAGCTGCGAGGGAACCAGTGCGGAAATGCAGCAATTGATCATTTGGTGCCTGTGCCCGAGGCACTGAGAGAGCCCCAGAACTGCTGCAAATGCCACAAGGATCTGCTCAACGACCTGACCAGGACCCTCCTCCTTCCTGAGCTGAGCAGGCAGAGCTGAACAAACCAAAACCATTTCTGCTGCTTTAATCCAAAAGCTGCGTTTGTGTCCAGTAAGAGGGACAAGGGTCCTGTGCCCCCTGGCACTGGGGGAGGGAATGGGGAGCCCTGGGGGGGTACTGGGAGCACTGGGAGCATTGGAACGAGGAGCTCTGGGCAGCCCCACATGGGACCCCCCAGTCGTGGCCACCTCCCGGGCACGGTGGGCAACCACAGGAGCCGAGGGGGTGGGGACACAAGGGGTGTGCCCTCGGTTAGGGAACTCCAGTGCCCCCATTGTCCCCATTGTCCCCAGTATCCCCAGTGTCCCCATTGTCCCCATTGTCCCCAGTGTCCCCAGTGTCCCCATTGTCACCAGTGTCCCCAGTGCCCCCAGTGTCCCTGCTCGTTCTCGTAGCTGTCCCTGCGTTGCCGCTGTCGCCCGTGGGGTCCCGGCAGCTCCTCGTGGTCCCCTGGGGCTGTGGAGTGTCCTGAGTGAGGCTGCGGGGTTGGGGACCTGGGTGGGGGTGACACCCGTGGGTGACGTGTCCCTGTGCCCCCCTGTACTCACCCCCTGCCCTCTCGGTGCCCACGATGTGCGGGTCCAGCACCGCCCCCTCCTCCGGGGGGGCCGAGGGCTCCTGGGGAGGCCTGCGGGGATAAGGGGGGGTCTGTGGGGGTGCGGGGCTTCCTGCGCTGAGGGTAAAATGGGGGGTCAGACCTGGAGACCCCCACTCACCTTTCCTGCACCTTCCTGAGGGCTGCAAAGGAAAGAGGGGGGAGGGGTGACTGAGGGGGCCTCAGGGCCCTTGAACACCCTCGGGACCCCTGACTGCCCCCTGAGCCCCCAAACTCCCCAAAACCCCTGACAGAACCCCCAACATCCCTGCACGACCCTCCAGGACCTCCCCAAATCCCCCAGGAGCCCCAGCTGAGGTCTCTGGGGGCTCAGCTTCACCCAAGCCAGGAGCTGTTGGTGACACCCAATGGCCCCCCCCACTCTGGGGGGCTTCACCCCAATCCCTGGGACCCCCATGTCCCCCCATTGTCACCCACCCCGGCGGTTCCACCAGCGACAGCCCCCGATGACAGCCAGGAGCAGGAGCAGGTACAGGAGGGCCCTGCCGACATTCACAGCCACTGCCGGGGACAGAGGGGGACACACCGGGGTCACCCTGAGCCCCGGAGGTCCTGAACAGCCCGGTGAGCCCGTGTGAGCCCACCTGTGATCCAGTGTCCCTGTGGTGTCACCTCCAGGGCCAGCTCTGGGCTGAGTGCCTGGAACACGCGGTGCCCGTCCTGTCCCAGCTGGTTGGTGGCCACGCACTGGTAGGTGCCCGAATGTCCCACATCGACGGCCCCAAGCTTCAGGAGGGGACCCCGGGCCACCTCCTGCCCATCGTGCAGCCAGGTGAAGGTGACAGGGGCTGAGCCCACCTGCACCGAGCAGCGCAGGGTCATGGGGTCACCTGGGCGCACCTGGAGTGCCGGGGGACCGGGGGTGATGGTGGCATTGGCCACGGGCACTGCGGGGACACAGACAGGGCTGAGGCCGGGGGGAGGGGCTGGCACCCGGTGTGGGGGGAAGGGGGGACGGGAGGGATGGGTTTGATGGGGAAATGTGGTGGATGGGGACACCCCATGGGGGGGTGACGGGACACAGAGAGCGATGAGGGGACACAGGGCAGAGGCGGGGGGCACAGGAGAGATTTCTGGGGTCAGGGATGTAGCCAGGTGGGGGTCCCGTGGGGGCTGTGGGGGCTCCCCGTGCCCATCCCCGCACTCACTGCGCACCGTGACGCCGAGCCGGGCGCTGCTCTTCCACACGGCCCCCCCCTCGGAGCGCACCTCGCAGCTGTAATTCCCCGAGTGGGAGACCCCCACGGCGGGCACCAGGAGCTGCGGGGACCCCTGCGGGCCCCCCATCAACTGCCCGTGCCGGTAGAACCGGTACAGGAGGGGGGCTGGTGGCCGCAGGGGGCTGGGGGTGCTGAGGCAGCTGAGATTGAGGGGGGACCCCTCGGGGAGCTCGGGGGGACCCTCCAGCAGCGGCACCGAGAAGAGCTCTGGGAAGGAGATGGGAGGGGGATTTGTGAGCCCGAGTGCCTGGGGAGGGGCTGTGGGGGTGTCGGGGTGGGGCTGTGGGGTGCTCACCCTGCACTGTCACTGTCACCTGCGCAGATTCCTTCCACCCCCAGGTTCCCATCCAGCCCCTGCAGTGGTAGCGGCCGCTGTGGTTCAGCTGCAGACGGGACAGGGACAGCTCGGTGCCATCGCCGATCGTCCCCAGTTCCTTCCCGTCGCGGTAGAAGGACACCCAGGTGACCGAATCGTCCCGCCAGCCCCAGCAGCGCAGTGTCACCGTGTCCCCCTCCAGCAGCGCCCGCGCCGGCACCTGCAGCACCAGCCAGTCTGTGGGACAGGGGGGACCTGTCACACCCGGTGTCACCCGGACCCCCCATTGGGTCACAGCAGGGGTCCCCAATTCCAGCACGGGGATCCCCCTGCACTGGGATGCTCTGGGATGTCCCCAGAGCAGGGGACAGGCTCTGGTCACACCAGGGGTGACCCATGGAGCTGAGCCCACCCTGAGCCCTCGGGGGGGCTGAGCCTGGTCCCGGGTCTCTCACACTGGTAGGTGCCACTCTCGGTGACACGGAAGCTGTCGCGTCTCTCCTGTCCCCATCTCTGCCCGTTCCTGTACCAGGTGGTGTCACCGGCGGTCCCCGAGCCCTGGCAGGTCAGTGTCACCCGGTCCCACAGCACCGCCGGCCTCCAGAGGGGCTCCACCAGGAGCTGGGGGCTCTGGGCACCTGCGGGTGACAGGGGACACCAGCCTGGCAGGGCCACCACGGGGCTGGGGACAGCGGGGCAGGGACATGGCATCCCCCGAGGACTCACCAGCGAGGCCGAGGGTCTGGGCTGGAAGGGAGAAGGGACAGGGCTGGCTGGGGGTGGCACCGTGGGGACAGCAGCACCTGGGGCACCTGGTGTGGTGTCTGTCCCCAAAGTGTCCCCACGGGAACACTGGTGTAGCACGGAGGGTTTGAGCGCAGGGACACCTCGGTCACCCTGGGCTGGGGCAGGACATGGGGACACTGTGGACACCCCATGTGTGCACAGGTCACCTCCCCCAGCCCTACTGCACCTGTCCCCACGGCCACATCCCCATGGCCCTGTGCCCGTGATCCCATTCCCATGGCCCCTGTCCCCATGGCCCATCTGCATGGGACGTGGCCCTTGTCCCTGGCCCTGCATCCCTGTCTCCCTGTCCCTGTCCCCACAGCTGCCCCAGCCCCAAGGTTCCTTTTGCCACATCCTTGTCCCCACATCTCGATCCCCCTGTTCCCATCCCCACATCCCAGTTCCCCTCTTCCTGTCCCCAGGGCCACCCCACGACTCTGCTCACACTGGGCTCCATGCCCATGCCCTGGCTCTGCTGGCCTTGGGGACCTCAGGGGACCCCGCAGCCCCCCTGTGCCCCCTCCCCACCGCTCTCTGCCTCACCGGGGCCCATCCCCGGGCCGTCAGGCCCGTGCCCGGGGCACTCACCCCACAGGAGCAGCGCCACCTTCCCGGCCATCCCGCTGTCCCCGGCCATGGGCACTGGCTGTCACTCGCTGCTCTGTCCCCCTGTCCGCTCGCTGGTGGCTCTTCAGATAAAGGGGAAGGAAGTGAGCTCAGACCTGACCTCATCGTGTTGCTGTCCCTTGGTTGGGGCAGGGTGGCCCCATGCTGGGTACAGGCTGTGGGCAAGGTGGGGACAGGCCGGGGACAAGGCTGGGTGGCACAAGGTGGGACATGGAGTTGCCAGGAGTGGGGGTCTCAGAGGGTTTGGGGAGCCAGGGATGGGGTCCAGGGCAATGGGGACTCCAGGGATTTGGGGTCATGGATGGGGGTCCCAGGGGTGAGGGCGCTTTGAGGGGTCCTGGGAGAATCAAAGTTCTGGGGGAAGGGAGATGGTCGGGGATGGAATTTCGGGGAGAGGGTTCCTTGGGAATTGGGGTCCCAGGCCATGGAGATCCTGGGCAATGGCAGTCCTGGGATGGGGGTCCCTAAGAGGGGGGGACATAAGGAATGGGGGTCCCATGTTCGGGTTCCCAGGGGAATGGGGATGTCAGGAATGGGCAGTGGCTGGGCAGGCCCCAGGGTCACAGCTCCTTCCCTGGGTGCCTCAAATTTTGGGGTGACCCCGGGCCCAGCACAGCCCCCAAAAGTGCTGCTTGTTCGGGGGTCTCCCCAGGCTGATTCCGGGGGGCTCTGGGTCTGTGCCTCCCCCATCCCCCTGGGGCTTTTTCCTCTCTTCATTTTCCATTTCCTTCCTTTAATTCCTCAATTTCACAACTGCCCCCAGTTCGTGCCTTGATGATCCTGGGGGGCTCCTGAGCAGGGAACGGGTTGGGGGAACCCCAGGGTTGGGAAAGAAGTGGGTGAGGGGTCTGCAGGCAGGGGTGGGGAGGCTGTGGGGGATGGGCTTGTCCGCTTTCACACTTTCACTTTCTCTGAAAAATCTTCTTTCACTTTCATTTTCCCGTGAGAGTCACACGGGGTCGCGTTCTGTCCTGGGGATGGCACAACAGGGGTGACACATCCAGGGGTGACACATCTTGGGGTCCTGTCCCCGTTCTCTGGGGTCTCCCTGTCCTCGGGGTGACACATCCTGGGGTTCCTGTCCTGGGGACGAGCCGGAAAAGCTCGAGCAGCGGCTCTGCCCCGCGGCCGTGCCGGGGCTGGCGGAGGTGACCCCGGCTGGATGGCGACAGTGGCCTCGGACACGCTGTCGCAGCCACCCTCTGTCCCCGCAGCCCGCGACAGTCCCGGCCCTGGCAGCCGCGATCGCGACAGAGCCCCGAGCCCGGGACTCCGCTCCCGCAGCGCCGGGGGCTCCTCCCCGGGCTCCCGGGTCCCCTCCGCCCTCCCGGCACCTCCCTCCCGGCGCCCCGGGGCCGCGCCCGGCGGAGGCTCCGCAGCAGCTCCGGGGCTCAGACGCCGCTCGGGGAGCGCCGAATGCGGGGCTTTGGGCACCGGCGGGCACGGGGCAGGGCTGGAGCTGGCCCGGCCTTGGGGGGCGATTTGGGGAGACCCCCGGCTCCGTGCCGGGGCTCTCGGGGCGCTCGGGGCTCCAGATCGGCCCAGGGGCTCGGCAGCTGCGGGATCGGTGCCCGCGGCCATCCCGAGGTCCCCGAGCCCTTGGCCGGTGTCACCGAGAGGGGACAAACAGCGAGCGGCAGCTCCTTCCCCTGCAGGGGCAGCTGCGAGGGAACCAGTGCGGAAATGCAGCAATTGATCATTTGGTGCCTGTGCCCGAGGCACTGAGAGAGCCCCAGAACTGCTGCAAATGCCACAAGGATCTGCTCAACGACCTGACCGGGACCCTCCTCCTTCCTGAGCTGAGCAGGCAGAGCTGAACAAACCAAAACCATTTCTGCCGCTTTAATCCAAAAGCTGCGTTTGTGTCCAATAAGAGGGATAAGGGTCCTGTGCCCCCTGGCACTGGGGGAGGGAATGGGGAGCCCTGGGGGGGGTACTGGGAGCACTGGGAGTACTGGAACGGGGAGCTCTGGGCAGCCCCACATGGGACCCCCAGTCGTGGCCACCTCCCGGGCACGGTGGGCAACCACAGGTGCCGAGGGGGTGGGGACACAAGGGGTGTGCCCTCGGTTAGGGAACTCCAGTGTCCCCAGTGCCCCCAGTGTCCCCATTGTCCCCATTGTCCCCATTGTCCCCATTGTCCCCAGTGCCCCAGTGTCCCCAGTGTCCCCAGTGTCCCCAGTGTCCCCAGTGTCCCCAGTGTCACTGCTCGTTCTCGTAGCTGTCCCTGCGGTGCCGCTGTCGCCCGTGGGGTCCCGGCAGCTCCTCGTGGTCCCCTGGGGCTGTGGAGTGTCCTGAGTGAGGCTCCGGGGTTGGGGACCTGGGTGGGGGTGACACCCGTGGGTGACGTGTCCCTGTGCCCCCCTGTACTCACCCCCTGCCCTCTCGGTGCCCACGATGTGCGGGTCCAGCACCGCCCCCTCCTCCGGGGGGGCCGAGGGCTCCTGGGGAGGCCTGCGGGGATAAGGGGGGGTCTGTGGGGGTGCGGGGCTTCCTGCGCTGAGGGTAAAATGGGGGGTCAGACCTGGAGCCCCCCACTCACCTTTCCTGCTCCTTCCTGAGGGCTGCAAAGGAAAGAGGGGGGAGGGGTGACTGTGGGGGCCTCAGGGCCCTTGAACACCCTCGGGACCCCTGACTGCCCCGTGAGCCCCCAAACTCCCCCAAAACCCCTGACAGAACCCCCAACATCCCTGCACGACCCTCCAGGGCCTCCCCAAATCCCCCAGGAGCCCCAGCTGAGGTCTCTGGGGGCTCAGCTTCACCCAAGTCAGGAGCTGTTGGTGACACCCTATGGCCCCCCCACTATGGGGGGCTTCACCCCAATCCCTGGGACCCCCATGTCCCCCCATTGTCACCCACCCCGGCGGTGCCACCAGCGACAGCCCCCGATGACAGCCAGGAGCAGGAGCAGGTACAGGAGGGCCCTGCCGACATTCACAGCCACTGCCGGGGACAGAGGGGGACACAGCGGGGTCACCCTGAGCCCCGGGGGTCCTGAACAGCCCCGTGAGCCCGTGTGAGCCCACCTGTGATCCAGTGTCCCTGTGGTGTCACCTCCAGGGCCAGCTCTGGGCTGAGTGCCCGGAACACGCGGTGCCCGTCCTGTCCCAGGTGGTTGGTGGCCACGCACTGGTAGGTGCCCGAATGTCCCACATCGACGGCCCCAAGCTCCAGGAGGGGACCCCGGGCCACCTCCTGCCCGTCACGCAGCCAGGTGAAGGTGACAGGGGCTGAGCCCACCTGCACCGAGCAGCGCAGGGTCACGGGGTCACCTGGGCGCACCTGGAGTGCCGGGGGACCGGGGGTGATGGTGGCATTGGCCACGGGCACTGCGGGGACACAGACAGGGCTGAGGCTGGGGGAGGGGCTGGCACCCGGTGTGGGGGGATGAGGGAGTCTGCATGGTGGCACCTGGGGACAGAGGGTCTCCTTCACCCAGGACAGTGACCCCGTGGTGCTGGGGGTCATCATGTGGTGTGGGATGAGGGCATGTGATGGGTGAGGGGTGGGGGATGAGGATGGGATGAGGGTGAGGTGAGGGTGGGATGAGGGATGCTGTGTCCAACGGCAGGGGGTGTGGAATGGCATGGGTGGGATGTGATGGGTGCCATGAGGCCATCAACGTGGACATCACCCCAATGCCAAGGGTCTCAGTGCCTTGGGAGGGTCACGCTCAGCAGGGTGAATGTGACCTGGTGTGCAGTGGGGGATGTGACAGCTGGGCTTAGGGATGCAGGGCTTGGATGTGCTGGGTGGGGATCCCTGGAGCCAGACGGTCCCAGTTGCCCTGGTCTGTGACACCCAGTGGTGGGGGCTGTGAGCTGGGCTGGGCTGGGGATGGTGTGGGGGGATGAGGTGGGATGGGAATGTGTGGAATTGGGGATGCCGTGGGTGGGGTCACCCTCAGCCCGAGGGTCCCGCTCACCCAGGACAGTGACGTTCAATGCGGGGCTCTCGGCCACGCTGTCACCATCGCTGACCCGGCACTGGCAGGGGGGTTCCCAGGGAGGGCTGAGGGGTCCCGTGGGGGCTGTGGGTGTGTCGGGGTGGGGCTGTGGGGTGCTCACCCTGCACTGTCACTGTCACCTGCGTAGATTCCATCCACCCCCAGGTTCCCACCCAGCCCCCGCAGTGGTAGCGGCCGCTGTGGTGCAGCTGCAGAGGGGACAGGGACAGCTCGGTGCCATCGCGGAGCGTCCCCAGTTTGTTCCCGTCGCGGTAGAAGGACACCCAGGTGACCGAATTGTCCCGCCAGCCCCGGCAGCGCAGTGTCACCGTGTCCCCCTCCAGCAGCGCCCGCGCCGGCACCTGCAGCACCAGCCAGTCTGTGGGACAGGGGGGACCTGTCACACCCGGTGTCACCCGGACCCCCATTGGGTCACAGCAGCGGTCCCCAATTCCAGCACGGGGATCCCCCTGCACTGGGATGCTCTGGGATGTCCCCAGAGCAGGGGACAGGCTCTGGTCACACCAGGGGTGACCCATGGAGCTGAGCCCACCCTGAGCCCTCGGGGTCCCCGCGGGTGCCAGGGTGGGGACACCCAAACCCCCCTCACAATTTGAGACTGTCACGGGGGGGCTGAGCCCACTGCAGAATGTGTCACACGTGTAGTTGCCACTCTCGGTGACACGGAAGCTGTTGCGTCTCTCCTGTCCCCATCTCTGCCCGTTCCTGTACCAGGTGGTGACACCGGCGGTCCCCGAGCCCTGGCAGGTCAGTGTCACCCGGTCCCACAGCACCGCCGGCGTCCAGGGGGGCTCCACCAGGAGCTGGGGGCTCTGGGCACCTGCGGGTGACAGGGGACACCAGCCTGGCAGGGCCACCACGGGGCTGGGGACAGCGGGGCAGGGACATGGCATCCCCCGAGGACTCACCAGCGAGGCCGAGGGTCTGGGCTGGAAGGGAGAAGGGACAGGGCTGGCTGGGGGTGGCACCATGGGGACAGCGGGACCCGGGGCCGGGAGTGGGGCTGTCTCCTGCTGTGAGCCCTCACCCCTGCCAACCCCACGGCCACATCCCCCTGGCCCTGTCCTCACGGTTCCCTTTTGATGTCACTGTCTCCGTGTCCTCATCCCCATGGTGCTTGTCCCCGTGTCCCTGTCCCCAAATCCCTATCCCTATGTCCCAGTCCCCACAGCTTTCCCAGCTCCGAGGGACCAAAGCCCACATCGCTGTCCCCAAATCGCTGCCCCCCTGTCCCTGTTCCTGTCCCACAGCTCCGTACTCATCCTTGTCCCCAAATCTCTATTCCCGCATTCCTGTCCTTCCTTTCTGTCCCCCATTCCAGTTCCCCGTCCCTTGTCCGTCGTTGCCGTCCCCACATTCCTGTCCCACATCCCAGTTCCATCCCTTTCCCTTGTCCCTGTCCCCAGGGCCACCCCACAACCCCGCTCACACTGAGGGCCACTGCCTCTGTCCCCTCCTGGCTCTGCTGGCCTTGGGGACCTCAGGGGACCCCGCAGCCCCCCTGTGCCCCCTCCCCACCGCTCTCTGCCTCACCGGGGCCCATCCCCGGGCCGTCAGGCCCGTGCCCGGGGCACTCACCCCACAGGAGCAGCGCCACCTTCCCGGCCATCCCGCTGTCCCCGGCCATGGGCACTGGCTGTCACTCGCTGCTGTGGCCACCTGTCCCCTGGCTGGCGGCTCTGTGGAAAAAGGGGAAGGAAGCGAGCTCAGATCTCATTGCACTGTGGTGGTGGCACACGGTGAGGGCAGGGTGGCCCCAAGCCGGGGACAGGGTGTGTGCAGGGTGGCCACAAGACTGGGTGGCACAAGGTGGGACATGGAGTTTCCAGCAGTGGGGTCTCAGAGGGTGTGGGGAGCCAGGGATGGGGTCCAGGGTAATGGGGGTCCTGAGGAGGGGGAGTCCCAGGGCTGGGGGGCCTCAGAGGATCCCCAGAGCCTCCCCAGTGTGGGGGACACAGACCCAGAGCCCCTCGGAATCTGCCTGGGCTGACCCCAGGCCACCAACACATTGGGCGGGCAGGGCTGGGCCCTGGGTCACCCCAAAATCGGAGGCACCAAGGGAAGGAGCTGTGACCCACGGGCCTGCCCAGACACTGCCCATCCCTGGGACCCACATTCCCCTGGGAACCCGAACATGGGACCCCCATTCCTTATGTCCCCCCTCTTTGGGACCCCCATCTCAGGACGGCCATTCCTCAGGATCTCCATGGCCTGGGACCCCAATTCCCAAGGAACCCTCTCCCCCAAATTCCCTTCCCTTCAACCCCCTGCCCCCAGAACCCTGATTGTCCCAGGACCCCCATGGTAACCTCATCCCTGGGACCCACATCCCTGACCCAAATACCAGGAGCCCCCATTGCCCTGGGACTCCCATCCCTGAATCCCCCCAGTCCTGGTGACTCCCCCTCCTCAGGAACCCCATTCCCCTGGACCCCATCCCTGACTCCTCAAACCCTCTGAGACCCCCACTCCTGGGAACCCAGAGTCCCACATTGTGCCACCCAGCCTTGTCCCCAGCCTGTCCCCACCCTGTCCCCAGCTTGGGGCCACCCTGCCCCCACACAGGGACAGCAACACCATGAGATAAAATCTGAGCTCGCTTCCTTCCCCTTTTTCCACAGAGCCGCCAGCCAGGGGACAGGTGGCCAGAGCAGCGAGTGACAGCCAGTGCCCATGGCCGGGGACAGCGGGATGGCCGGGAAGGTGGCGCTGCTCCTGTGGGGTGAGTGCCCCGGGCACGGGCCTGACGGCCCGGGGATGGGCCCCGGTGAGGCAGAGAGCGGTGGGGAGGGGGCACAGGGGGGCTGCGGGGTCCCCTGAGGTCCCCAAGGCCAGCAGAGCCAGGGCATGGGCAGGGACCCCAGTGTGAGCAGAGTCGTGGGGTGGCCCTGGGGACAGGAAGAGGGGAACTGGGATGTGGGGATGGGAACAGGGGGATCGAGATGGGGGGACAAGGATGTGGCAAAAGGAACCTTGGGGCTGGGGCAGCTGTGGGGACAGGGACAGGGAGACAGGGATGCAGGGCCAGGGACAAGGGCCACGTCCCATGCAGATGGGCCATGGGGACAGGGGCCATGGGAATGGGATCACGGGCACAGGGCCATGAGGATGTGGCCGTGGGGACAGGTGCAGTAGGGCTGGGGGAGGTGACCTGTGCACACATGGGGTGTCCACAGTGTCCCCATGTCCTGCCCCAGCCCAGGGTGACCGAGGTGTCCCTGTGCTCAAACCCTCCGTGCTACACCAGTGTTCCCGTGGGGACACTTTGGGGACAGACACCACACCAGGTGCCCCAGGTGCTGCTGTCCCCACGGTGCCACCCCCAGCCAGCCCTGTCCCTTCTCCCTTCCAGCCCAGACCCTCGGCCTCGCTGGTGAGTCCTCGGGGGATGCCATGTCCCTGCCCCGCTGTCCCCAGCCCCGTGGTGGCCCTGCCAGGCTGGTGTCCCCTGTCACCCGCAGGTGCCCAGAGCCCCCAGCTCCTGGTGGAGCCCCCCTGGAGGCCGGCGGTGCTGTGGGACCCGGTGACACTGACCTGCCAGGGCTCGGGGACCGCCGGTGACACCTCCTGGTACAAGGACGGGCAGCGCTGGGGACAGGAGAGACGCGACAGCTTCCGTGTCACCGAGAGTGGCAACTACACGTGTGACACATTCGGCAGTGGTCTCAGCCCCCCCGTGACAGTCTCAGATGGTGAGGGGGGTTTGGGTGTCCCCAGCCTGGCACCCGCGGGGACCCCGAAGGCTCAGGGTGGGCTCAGCTCCATGGGTCACCCCTGGTGTGACCAGAGCCTGTCCCCTGCTCTGGGGACATCCCAGAGCATCCCAGTGCAGGGGGATCCCCGTGCTGGAATTGGGGACCCCTGCTGTGACCCAATGGGGGGTCCGGGTGACACCGGGTGTGACAGGTCCCCCCTGTCCCACAGACTGGCTGGTGCTGCAGGTGCCGGCGCGGGCGCTGCTGGAGGGGGACACGGTGACACTGCGCTGCCGGGGCTGGCGGGACAATTCGGTCACCTCGGTGTCCTTCTACCGCAATGGGAACAAACTGGGGACGCTCCGCGATGGCACCGAGCTGTCCCTGTCCCCTCTGCAGCTGAACCACAGCGGCCGCTACCACTGCCGGGGCCGGGTGGGAATCTATGGGTGGATTGAATCTGCGCAGGTGACAGTGACAGTGCAGGGTGAGCACCCCACAGCCCCACCCCGACACCCGCACAGCCCCTCCCCAGGCACTCGGGGTCACAAATCCCCCTCCCATCTCCTTCCCAGAGCTCTTCTCGGTGCCCATGCTGGAGGGTCCCCCCGAGCTCCCCGAGGGGTCCCCCCTCAATCTCAGCTGCCTCAGCACCCCCAGCCCCCTGCGGCCCCCAGCCCCCCTCCTGTACCGCTTCTACCGGCACGGGCAGTTGGTGGGGGGCCCGCAGGGGTCCCCGCAGCTCCTGGTGCCCGCCGTGGGGGTCTCCCACTCGGGGAATTACAGCTGCGAGGTGCGCTCCGAGGGGGGGGCCGTGTGGAAGAGCAGCGCCCGGCTCGGCGTCACGGTGCGCAGTGAGTGCGGGGATGGGCACGGGGAGCCCCCACAGCCCCCACGGGACCCCCACCTGGCTACATCCCTGACCCCAGAAATCTCTCCTGTGCCCCCCGCCTCTGCCCTGTGTCCCCTCATCGCTCTCTGTGTCCCCTCACCCCTCCATGGGGTGTCCCCATCCACCACATTTCCCCATCAAACCCATCCCTCCCGTCCCCCTCCCCCCACACCGGGTGCCAGCCCCTCCCCCCGGCCTCAGCCCTGTCTGTGTCCCCGCAGTGCCCGTGGCCAATGCCACCATCACCCCCGGTCCCCCGGCACTCCAGGTGCGCCCAGGTGACCCCGTGACCCTGCGCTGCTCGGTGCAGGTGGGCTCAGCCCCTGTCACCTTCACCTGGCTGCGTGACGGGCACGAGGTGGCCCGGGGTCCCCTCCTGGAGCTTGGGGCCGTCGATGTGGGACATTCGGGCACCTACCAGTGCGTGGCCACCAACCAGCTGGGACAGGACGGGCACCGCGTGTTCCGGGCACTCAGCCCAGAGCTGGCCCTGGAGGTGACACCACAGGGACACTGGATCACAGGTGGGGTCACACGGGCTCACTGGGATTGCAGGAGCCCTGCAGTGACAGGTGACCCTGATGTGTCCCTTCTGTCCCCAGCAGTGGCCGCAGGCCTTGGCGGGTCCCTCCTCTTCCTGCTCCTGCTCCTGGCTGGAGCTGTGGGCTGGCACCGGTGCCACAACAGGGGTGGGTGACAATGGGGACAATGGGGACAATGGGGACAATGGGGACCCCGGGAGGCTGGGGGACACCTAAATGTGGGGGTGATGGGGCGGCACCCAGAGCTCCTGACTTGGGCAGTGCTGAGAGCTCAGGACCTTTGCTCAGGGTCCTGAAGGATTTGGGGTGGTGTTTGGGGGTCTTGCAGGGATTTTGGGGGTTCTTTCAGTGATCCCAGGGGAATTTGGAGGGTCCCCCTTCCTGTCAGGCTTGAGCTTCTGGGAGCTCAGGGTGTGCAGAGCACTGGGGTGGTTCAGGGGTTCTGGGGGGCTCCAGGGATGCTCAGGGGTCCTGGGGGAAATTGAGGGTGCAGTGGGGTTGAGGATTCCTGAGAGGGGTCGGGGCCATGGGGACCCCACAGTTACCCCTCCCCTCTTTCCTTTGCAGCTGCCAGGAAGCAGCAGGAAAGGTGAGTGGGGGGCTCAAACCACACTCTCCCTTTCACCCCAACCCCCAAGACCTCCCATCCCCCCCACACATCCCCTTGATTCCCTCAGGGCCCCCCCGGAGCCCCCGGCCCCCCCAGAGGAGGGGGAGGTGCTGTACACCCACGTCGTGGTCACCAAGCAGACGGGGGGTGAGTCCGGGCTGGGACACAGGGACACGTCACCCATGGGTGTCCCCGTGCCCAGATGCCACAGCCAGTGTCTCTCGCAGTGTCCCCCTGTGCCACCACACTCCAGGATCCCGAGGTGACCTACGCAGAGGTGGCAGCCACCCATGGGCGACCTCGGGAATGCGGGGACATCTACGGGAATGTGCTGTGACACTCGGGGCACGGCTGGGAACTGGGGGAACTGGGGGAACTGGGGGAACTGGGGGAACTGGGGGAACTGGGGGACCCCACCCATGGGCAACCACCCGTGTGTGTCCCCCCCACGGCTCCCGTGGGTTCCCAACATTCACGGGTAGGTGGGCACAAGTGAGGGGTCACCAGGGCACCCAGAGCTCCCCATGGCCCCTGAACCCCCAAGGGCCTCCCCACCCCCCTTCCACTGCCCCCAGTGCCTCCCCATTCCACATCCAAGTGCTCCCAGTACCCTCAGAGATTTCCCCATTCCCTCCCCACCGTGCTCCCAGTACCCCCAAGAGCTCCCTGTTTCCCCTCCCAGTGCCTCTCCATTGCTCCCAGTCGATCCAGGTGGTTCCCATTCTCTCTCCCAGTTTCCCTGTAGTCCCAGTGCCTCTGCAATGCCCCTCTCAGCACTCCCAGTACACCCACGGCTCCTCATCCCTCCTCCCAGTGCCAGGGGAACACAGGACTCGTTTCCCTCTTTTTGGCACCAAAATGCAGCTTTTTGGTTCAACTGGCAGAGATGGTGTTTCTTTGTTCAGCTCTGTGGCGCTTTAGGAATGGGATTCTCCAATTTTGGGCTGCCACTAAAAACCAGAGCTCTGGATTCCCTTCTGCCCTGTCTCAATCCCCTCCTGTGCCGTGTTCCCCACACCATGAGGTCACAAAGGCCCTGGGGGTGTTCCGCAGCCTCCCCCTTTCCCAGGGCACTGGGGATCAGGCCATGGCACAGGGTGGGGTGTCAGGGACAGGAAAAGTTGGATGTCTCGAGACATTTTGGGACACCTGTGTGTGGCAGGGCTGGGTCAGGCCTTGCTGTTGGTGACACAGGGCCCCGTGTGTCAGTCAGTCTGTCAGCCATGGCACTCTGGGGACAGAGTGACGCTCTGCCAAACCCAGCTCCTGAGTGGCCGAGGAACCAGGAGTCCCAGCTTGGCAGAGGGACCTTGGTGGCCCAAGGGCTTCAAAGGCAGAGCATGAGGTGGCCAAGTGTCTGAGCCTGTCTGCTCTTGGAGTGTCTGCCCCATCCACGCTGGATCCCAGGAGCTGGAAACTGTCTTGGTTTAAAAGAGAAACGTCTGCCAAGGAAAGCAGGAACCTTCCTGGAATGGAAAGGGGAGCCATCCCTCCAAATTGTTATAACTGTGAAAATGATGGGGCTTGCAGGCAAAACTGTAAGAAAAGGAATAACAGTTCATTGCTGGGAAATTTATAGAACAGAACAGAGCAAACAACACGAGAACAGAAATTTCCAACCCGCTCAGGGCTGTTTGTTCATCCTTGGTGCAGTTCTGGCCACGGCCAGCAGGGGGCGCTGCAGGGAGCAATCCCGGCCAGCAGGGGGCGCCCCGGTGCCGCTCGAACCCCTCAGGGGCCATGGCGGCCTCGGGCGGGAGGGACCAGGGGAAATCGCTCCTTTTGCAAACTCACGCTTTGCACCAATCGCTCCCGGCACCAGCACCGGCAGCGCCCGGGCAGAAGAGACCAAGGCAGCAGCTTGGATCCCAGTGCCCAGGGGCAGCGGAGCAGTGTCCCGGGGCCAGGCACACACCCTGCGCAACACCCGCCACCGCTCTCCCTGATCCCCAACGCAAGGAAGGCACCACCCAACCCCAGGCAGCTCTCAGCTCCACAACAGCACCTCTCGGGCCTTTCCAGCACAACTCCTGAAAACCCTCAGCCTTTCCCTGCCTTTTCCTCCTTCAGCCCTGGCACAGCAGCTTTGGGAATGCTGAATTCCCCTGGGATGCTGAGGAAAGCAGGTGCTCCTTGCTGACACTGCCAGGGCTCCTCAGGGGCTCCACAGCTCGTTTGGAGCTGCTGCTCTTCCTGGGCCACTGCTGGTCCCGATACAGCAGCCCCAGGAGAGGGAGGTGGAGCAGACTCTTAACGAGCTGTTGGAATTTGGGCCGGGGGTCCTGAAGTTCAGCTGTGCTGCTAAATCATCCCTGTGCACAAACACTCGGCTCAGCTGCCTCTCCCAGGGATGCCTCTCCAGCTGCTGTGCCAGCACTGGACACATTCAGGGGTCAGATGCCCCCAGCTCTGCCCACAAGAAGTTTTTCTGGCTGCCGAGAAGGTTTTGTGGAGCTCCTCACCTTGGCCACTGCACAGGGATGGGCATTGGCCAGCCCTGCTCTGGCCAGCCCCAGCTGGCAGCCAGGACCTGAGGCTCCCCCCGCCCCCTTGGCTTTGATTCTCGCAGCTCTCGAGCTGCTGCAAAGGTGACAATTCTGGGGGGGAAAAAGGCGTGGCTGTGGTTTGCTCAGCTCTGCAAGAAGCACAAAACCCAGGGTGAGCCCAAGCAGTGGCTCTGCGAGGGCCTTTGATGGTTTTCAGAGCAGGGCTGGCTGGAAACCCCCCCTGCAGGGGCAGCTGCGAGGGAACCAGTGCGGAAATGCAGCAATTGATCATTTGGTGCCTGTGCCCGAGGTACTGAGAGAGCCCCAGAACTGCTGCAAATGCCACAAGGATCTGCTCAACGACCTGAGCGGGACCCTTCTCCTTCCTGAGCTGAGCAGGCAGAGCTGAACAAACCAAAACCATTTCTGCTGCTTTAATCCAAAAGCTGCGTTTGTGTCCAATAAGAGGGACAAGGGTCCTGTGCCCCCTGGCACTGGGGGAGGGAATGGGGAGCCCTGGGGGTACTGGGAGCACTGGGAGCACTGGAACGGGGAGCTCTGGGCAGCCCCACATGGGACCCCCAGTGGTGGCCACCTCCCGGGCACGGTGGGCAACCATGGGAGCCGAGGGTGCGGGGGGCACACGTAGGGTGTCCTGGGGCAGGGAACTCCAGTGACCCCAGTGTCCCCAGTGTCCCCAGTGTCCCCAGTGTCACTGCTCGTTCTCGTAGCTGTCCCTGCGGTGCCGCTGTCGCCCGTGGGGTCCCGGCAGCTCCTCGTGGTCCCCTGGGGCTGTGGAGTGTCCTGAGTGAGGCTCCGGGGTTGGGGACCTGGGTGGGGGTGACACCCGTGGGTGACGTGTCCCTGTGCCCCCCTGTACTCACCCCCTGCCCTCTCGGTGCCCACGATGTGCGGGTCCAGCACCGCCCCCTCCTCCGGGGGGGCCGAGGGCTCCTGGGGAGGCCTGCGGGGATAAGGGGGGGTCTGTGGGGGTGCGGGGCTTCCTGCGCTGAGGGTAAAATGGGGGGTCAGACCTGGAGCCCCCCCACTCACATTTCCTGCTCCTTCCTGAGGGCTGCAAAGGAAAGAGGGGGGAGGGGTGACTGTGGGGGCCTCAGGGCCCTTGAACACCCTCGGGACCCCTGACTGCCCCCTGAGCCCCCAAACTCCCCAAAACCCCTGACAGAACCCCCAACATCCCTGCACGACCCTCCAGGACCTCCCCAAATCCCCCAGGAGCCCCAGCTGAGGTCTCTGGGGGCTCAGCTTCACCCAAGTCAGGAGCTGTTGGTGACACCCTATGGCCCCCCCACTCTGGGGGCTTCACCCCAATCCCTGGGACCCCCATGTTCCCCCATTGTCACCCACCCCGGCGGTTCCACCAGCGACAGCCCCCGATGACAGCCAGGAGCAGGAGCAGGTACAGGAGGGCCCTGCCGACATTCACAGCCACTGCCGGGGACAGAGGGGGACACACCGGGGTCACCCTGAGCCCCGGGGGTCCCGAACAGCCCGGTGAGCCCGTGTGACCCCACCTGTGATCCAGTGTCCCTGTGGTGTCACCTCCAGGGCCAGCTCTGGGCTGAGTGCCCGGAACACGCGGTGCCCGTCCTGTCCCAGCTGGTTGGTGGCCACGCACTGGTAGGTGCCCGAATGTCCCACATCGACGGCCCCAAGCTCCAGGAGGGGACCCCGGGCCACCTCGTGCCCGTCACGCAGCCAGGTGAAGGTGACAGGGGCTGAGCCCACCTGCACCGAGCAGCGCAGGGTCACGGGGTCACCTGGGTGCACCTGGAGTGCCGGGGGACCGGGGGTGATGGTGGCATTGGCCACGGGCACTGAGGGGACACAGACAGGGCTGAGGCCGGGGGGAGGGGCTGGCACCCGGTGTGGGGGGATGAGGGAGTCTGCATGGTGGCACCTGGGGACAGAGGGTCTCCTTCACCCAGGACAGTGACCCCATGGTGCTGGGGGTCATCGTGTGGTGTGGGATGAGGGCATGTGATGGGTGAGGGGTGGGGGATGAGGATGGGATGAGGGTGAGGTGAGGGTGGGATGAGGGATGCTGTGTCCAAGGGCAGGGATGGCCGTCACCTGGTGGGGGCCCGGAATGGCGTGGGTGGGATGTGATGGGTGCCATGAGGCCATCAACGGGGGCGTCACCCCGATGCCAAGGGTCCCCGTGCCCTGGGAGGGTCACACTCAGCAGGGTGAATGTGACCTGGTGTGCAGTGGGGGATGTGACAGCTGGGCTTAGGGATGCAGGGCTTGGATGTGCTGGGTGGGGATCCCTGGAGCCAGACGGTCCCAGTTGCCCTGGTCTGTGACACCCAGTGGTGGGGGCTGTGAGCTGGGCTGGGCTGGGGATGGAGTGGGGGGATGAGGTGGGATGGGAATGTGTGGAATTGGGGATGCCGTGGGTGGGGTCACCCTCAGCCCGAGGGTCCCGCTCACCCAGGACAGTGACGTTCAATGCGGGGCTCTCGGCCACGCTGTCACCATCGCTGACCCGGCACTGGCAGGGGGGTTCCCAGGGAGGGCTGAGGGGTCCCGTGGGGGCTGTGGGTGTGTCGGGGTGGGGCTGTGGGGTGCTCACCCTGCACTGTCACTGTCACCTGCGTAGATTCCATCCACCCCCAGGTTCCCACCCGGCCCCCGCAGTGGTAGCGGCCGCTGTGGTTCAGCTGCAGAGGGGACAGGGAGAGCTCGGTGCCATCGCGGAGCGTCCCCAGTTTGTTCCCGTCGCGGTAGAAGGACACCCAGGTGACCGAATTGTCCCGCCAGCCCCGGCAGCGCAGTGTCACCGTGTCCCCCTCCAGCAGCGCCCGCGCCGGCACCTGCAGCACCAGCCAGTCTGTGGGACAGGGGGGACCTGTCCCGGACCCCCCATTGGGTCACAGCAGGGGTCCCCAATTCCAGCACGGGGATCCCCCTGCACTGGGATGCTCTGGGATGTCCCCAGAGCAGGGGACAGGCTCTGGTCACACCAGGGGTGACCCATGGAGCTGAGCCCACCCTGAGCCTTCGGGGTCCCCGCGGGTGCCAGGGTGGGGACACCCAAACCCCCCTCACAATTTGAGACTGTCACGGGGGGGCTGAGCCCACTGCAGAATGTGTCACACGTGTAGTTCCCACTCTCGGTGACACGGAAGCTGTCGCCTCTGTCCTGTCCCCATCTCTGCCCGTTCCTGTACCAGGTGGTGACACCGGCGGTCCCCGAGCCCTGGCAGGTCAGTGTCACCCCGTCCCACAGCACCGCCGGCCTCCAGGGGGGCTCCACCAGGAGCTGGGGGCTCTGGGCACCTGCGGGTGACAGGGGACACCAGCCTGGCAGGGCCACCACGGGGCTGGGGACAGCGGGGCAGGGACATGGCATCCCCCGAGGACTCACCAGCGAGGCCGAGGGTCTGGGCTGGAAGGGAGAAGGGACAGGGCTGGCTGGGGGTGGCACCATGGGGACAGCGGGACCCGGGGCAGGGAGTGGGGCTGTCTCCTGCTGTGAGCCCTCACCCCTGCCAACCCCACGGCCACATCCCCCTGGCCCTGTCCTCACGGTCCCCTTTTGATGTCACTGTCTCCGTGGCCTCATCCCCATGGTGCTTGTCCCCGTGTCCCTGTCCCCAAATCCCTATCCCTATGTCCCTGTCCCCACAGCTTTCCCAGCTCCGAGGGACCAAAGCCCACATCGCTGTCCCCAAATCGCTGCCCCCCTGTCCCTGTTCCTGTCCCACAACTCCGTACTCATCCTTGTCCCCAAATCTCTATTCCCGCATTCCTGTCCTTCCTTTCTGTCCCCCATTCCAGTTCCCCGTCCCTTGTCCGTCGTTGCCGTCCCCACATTCCTGTCCCACATCCCAGTTCCATCCCTTTCCCTTGTCCCTGTCCCCAGGGCCACCCCACAACCCCGCTCACACTGAGGGCCACTGCCTCTGTCCCCTCCTGGCTCTGCTGGCCTTGGGGACCTCAGGGGACCCCGCAGCCCCCCTGTGCCCCCTCCCCACCGCTCTCTGCCTCACCGGGGCCCATCCCCGGGGCGTCAGGCCCGTGCCCGGGGCACTCACCCCACAGGAGCAGCGCCACCTTCCCGGCCATCCCGCTGTCCCCGGCCATGGGCACTGGCTGTCACTCGCTGCTGTGGCCACCTGTCCCCTGGCTGGCGGCTCTGTGGAAAAAGGGGAAGGAAGCGAGCTCAGATCTCATTGCACTGTGGTGGTGACACACGGTGAGGGCAGGGTGGCCCCAAGCTCGGGACAGGGTGTGTGCAGGGTGGCCACAAGGCTGGGTGGCACAAGGTGGGACATGGAGTTTCCAGCAGTGGGGTCTCAGAGGGTGTGGGGAGCCAGGGATGGGGTCCAGGGCAATGGGGGTCCTGAGGAGGGGGAGTCCCAGGGCTGGAGGGGCTCCGAGGATCCCCAGAGCCTCCCCAGTGTGGGGGACACAGACCCAGAACCCCTCGGAATCTGCCTGGGCTGACCCCAGGCCACCAACACATTGGGCGGGCAGGGCTGGGCCCTGGGTCTCCCCAAAATCGGAGGCACCAAGGGAAGGAGCTGTGACCCACGGGCCTGCCCAGACACTGCCCATCCCTGGGACCCACATTCCCCTGGGAACCCAGCCATGGGACCCCCATTCCTTATGTCCCCCCTCTTTGGGACCCGCATCCCAGGACTGCCATTCCTCAGGATCTCCATGGCCCGGGACCCCAATTCCCAAGGAACCCTCTCCCCCAAATTCCCTTCCCTTCAACCCCCTGCCCCCAGAACCCTGATTGTCCCAGGACCCCCATGGTAACCTCATCCCTGGGACCCACATCCCTGACCCAAATACCAGGAGCCCCCATTGCCCTGGGACTCCCATCCCTGAATCCCCCCAGTCCTGGTGACTCCCCCTCCTCAGGAACCCCATTCCCCTGGACCCCATCCCTGACTCCCCAAACCCTCTGAGACTCCCCACTCCTGGGAGCTCCATCTCCACCTTGTGCCACCCAGCCTTGTCCCCACCCTGCCCACAGCCTGTCCCCAGCTTGGGGCCACCCTGCCCCCACACAGGGACAGCAACACCATGAGATAAAATCTGAGCTCGCTTCCTTCCCCTTTATATGAAGAGCCACCAGCGAGGGGACAGGTGGCCACAGCAGCGAGTGACAGCCAGTGCCCATGGCCGGGGACAGCGGGATGGCCGGGAAGGTGGCGCTGCTCCTGTGGGGTGAGTGCCCCGGGCACGGGCCTGACGCCCCGGGGATGGGCCCCGGTGAGGCAGAGAGCGGTGGGGAGGGGGCACAGGGGGGCTGCGGGGTCCCCTGAGGTCCCCAAGGCCAGCAGAGCCAGGGCATGGGCATGGACCCCAGTGTGAGCAGAGTCGTGGGGTGGCCCTGGGGACAGGAAGAGGGGAACTGGGATGTGGGGATGGGAACAGGGGGATCGAGATGGGGGGACAAGGATGTGGCAAAAGGAACCTTGGGGCTGGGGCAGCTGTGGGGACAGGGACAGGGAGACAGGGATGCAGGGCCAGGGACAAGGGCCACGTCCCATGCAGATGGGCCATGGGGACAGGGGCCATGGGAATGGGGTCACGGGCACAGGGCCATGGGGATGTGGCCGTGGGGACAGGTGCTGTAGGGCTGGGAGAGGTGACCTGTGCACACATGGGGTGTCCACAGTGTCCCCATGTCCTGCCTCAGGCCAGGGTGACCGAGGTGTCCCTGTGCTCAAACCCTCCGTGCTACACCAGTGTTCCCGTGGGGACACTTTGGGGACAGACACCACACCAGGTGCCCCAGGTGCTGCTGTCGCCACGGTGCCACCCCCAGCCAGCCCTGTCCCTTCTCCCTTCCAGCCCAGACCCTCGGCCTCGCTGGTGAGTCCTCGGGGGATGCCATGTCCCTGCCCCGCTGTCCCCAGCCCCGTGGTGGCCCTGCCAGGCTGGTGTCCCCTGTCACCCGCAGGTGCCCAGAGCCCCCAGCTCCTGGTGGAGCCCCCCTGGAGGCCGGCGGTGCTGTGGGACCGGGTGACACTGACCTGCCAGGGCTCGGGGACCGCCGGTGACACCACCTGGTACAGGAACGGGCAGAGATGGGGACAGGAGAGACGCGACAGCTTCCGTGTCACCGAGAGTGGCACCTACCAGTGTGAGAGACCCGGGACGAGGCTCAGCCCCCCCGTGACAGTCTCAAATGGTGAGGGGGGGTTGGGTGTCCCCAGCCTGGCACCCGCGGGGACTCCGAAGGCTCAGGGTGGGCTCAGCTCCATGGGTCACCCCTGGTGTGACCAGAGCCTGTCCCCTGCTCTGGGGACATCCCAGAGCATCCCAGTGCAGGGGGATCCCCGTGCTGGAATTGGGGGACCCCAGCTGTGACCCAATGGGGGGTCCGGGTGACACCGGCTGTGACAGGTCCCCCCTGTCCCACAGACTGGCTGGTGCTGCAGGTGCCGGCGCCGGCGCTACTGGAGGGGGACACGGTGACACTGCGCTGCCGGGGCTGGCGGGACAATTCGGTCATCTCGGTGTCCTTCTACCGCGACCGGATCAAACTGGGGACTATCGGCGATGGCACCGAGCTGTCCCTGTCCCCTCTGCAGCTGCACCACAGCGGCCGCTACCACTGCGGGGGCTGGGTGGGAAGCTGGGGGTGGACGGAATCTGCGCAGGTGACAGTGACAGTGCAGGGTGAGCACCCCACAGCCCCACCCCGACACCCGCACAGCCCCTCCCCAGGCACTCGGGGTCACAAATCCCCCTCCCATCTCCTTCCCAGAGCTCTTCTCGGTGCCCATGCTGGAGGGTCCCCCCGAGCTCCCCGAGGGGTCCCCCCTCAATCTCAGCTGTCTCAGCACCCCCAGCCCCCTGCGGCCCCCAGCCCCCCTCCTGTACCGCTTCTACCAGGACGGGCAGTTGGTGGGGGGCCCGCAGGGGTCCCCGCAGCTCCTGGTGCCCGCCGTGGGGGTCTCCCACTCGGGGAATTACAGCTGCGAGGTGCGCTCCGAGGGGGGGGGCCGTGTGGAAGAGCAGCGCCCGGCTCGGCGTCACGGTGCGCAGTGAGTGCGGGGATGGGCACGGGGAGCCCCCACAGCCCCCACGGGACCCCCACCTGGCTACATCCCTGACCCCAGAAATCTCTCCTGTGCCCCCCGCCTCTGCCCTGTGTCCCCTCATCGCTCTCTGTGTCCCCTCACCCCTCCATGGGGTGTCCCCATCCACCACATTTCCCCATCAAACCCATCCCTCCCGTCCCCCCTCCCCCCACACCGGGTGCCGGCCCCTCCCCCCGGCCTCAGCCCTGTCTGTGTCCCCGCAGTGCCCGTGGCCAATGCCACCATCACCCCCGGTCCCCCGGCACTCCAGGTGCGCCCAGGTGACCCCGTGACCCTGCGCTGCTCGGTGCAGGTGGGCTCAGCCCCTGTCACCTTCACCTGGCTGCGTGACGGGCACGAGGTGGCCCGGGGTCCCCTCTTGGAGCTTGGGGCCGTCGATGTGGGACATTCGGGCACCTACCAGTGCGTGGCCACCAACCAGCTGGGACAGGACGGGCACCGCGTGTTCCGGGCACTCAGCCCAGAGCTGGCCCTGGAGGTGACACCACAGGGACACTGGATCACAGGTGGGGTCACACGGGCTCACTGGGATTGCAGGAGCCCTGCAGTGACAGGTGACCCTGATGTGTCCCTTCTGTCCCCAGCAGTGGCCGCAGGCCTTGGCGGGTCCCTCCTCTTCCTGCTCCTGCTCCTGGCTGGGGCTGTGGGCTGGCACCGGTGCCACAACAGGGGTGGGTGACAATGGGGACAATGGGGACAATGGGGACCCCGGGAGCTGGGGGGACACCTAAATGTGGGGGTGATGGGGCGGCACCCAGAGCTCCTGACTTGGGCAGTGCTGAGAGCTCAGGACCTTTGCTCAGGGTCCTGAAGGATTTGGGGTGGTGTTTGGGGGGTCTTGCAGGGACTTTGGGGGTTCCTTCAGTGATCCCAGGGGAATTTGGAGGGTCCCCCTCCCTGTCAGGCTTGAGCTTCTGGGAGCTCAGGGTGTGCAGAGCACTGGGGTGGTTCAGGGGTTCTGGGGGGCTCCAGGGGTGCTCACGGGTCCTGGGGGAAATTGAGGGTGCAGTGGGGTTTGAGGACTCCTGAGAGGGGTCGGGGCCATGGGGACCCCACAGTTACCCCTCCCCTCTTTCCTTTGCAGCCTCCAGGAAGCAGCAGGAAAGGTGAGTGGGGGGCTCAAACCACACTCTCCCCTTTCACCCCAACCCCCAAGACCTCCCATCCCCCCCACACATCCCCTTGATTCCCTCAGGGCCCCCCCGGAGCCCCCGGCCCCCCCAGAGGAGGGGGAGGTGCTGTACACCCACGTCGTGATCACCAAGCAGACGGGGGGTGAGTCCGGGCTGGGACACAGGGACACGTCACCCATGGGTGTCCCCGTGCCCAGATGCCACAGCCAGTGTCTCTCGCAGTGTCCCCCTGTGCCACCACACTCCAGGATCCCGAGGTGACCTACGCAGAGCTGGCAGCCACCCATGGGCGACCTGGGGAATGCGGGGACGTCTACGGGAATGTGCTGTGACACTCGGGGCACGGCTGGGAACTGGGGGAACTGGGGGAACTGGGGGAACTGGGGGAACTGGGGGACCCCACCCATGGGCAACCACCCGTGTGTGTCCCCCCCACGGCTCCCGTGGGTTCCCAACATTCACGGGTAGGTGGGCACAAGTGAGGGGTCACCAGGGCACCCAGAGCTCCCCATGGCCCCTGAACCCCCAAGGGCCTCCCCACCCCCCTTCCACTGCCCCCAGTGCCTCCCCATTCCACATCCAAGTGCTCCCAGTACCCTCAGAGATTTCCCCATTCCCTCCCCACCGTGCTCCCAGTACCCCCAAGGGTTCCCTGTTTCCCCTCCCAGTGCCTCTCCATTGCTCCCAGTCGATCCAGGTGGTTCCCATTCTCTCTCCCAGTTTCCCTGTAGTCCCAGTGCCTCTGCAATGCCCCTCTCAGCACTCCCAGTACACCCACGGCTCCTCATCCCTCCTCCCACTGCCCGGGGAACACAGGACTCGTTTCCCTCTTTTTGGCACCAAAATGCAGCTTTTTGGTTCAACTGGCAGAGATGGTGTTTCTTTGTTCAGCTCTGTGGCGCTTTAGGAATGGGATTCTCCAATTTTGGGCTGCCACTAAAAACCAGAGCTCTGGATTCCCTCCTGCCCTGTCTCAAACCCCTCCTGTGCCCTGTTCCCCACACCATGAGGTCACAAAGGCCCTGGGGGGGTTCCGCAGCCTCCCCCTTTCCCAGGGCACTGGGGATCAGGCCATGGCACAGGGTGGGGTGTCAGGGACAGGAAAAGTTGGATGTCTCGAGACATTTTGGGACACCTGTGTGTGGCAGGGCTGGGTCAGGCCTTGCTGTTGGTGACACAGGGCCCCGTGTGTCAGTCAGTCTGTCAACCATGGCACTCTGGGGACAGAGTGACGCTCTGCCAAACCCAGCTCCTGAGTGGCCGAGGGACCAGGAGTCCCACCTTGGCAGAGGGACCTTGGTGGCCCAAGGGCTTCTAAGGCAGAGCATGAGGTGGCCAAGTGTCTGAGCCTGTCTGCTCTTGGAGTGTCTGCCCCATCCACGCTGGATCCCAGGAGCTGGAAACTGTCTTGGTTTAAAAGAGAAACGTCTGCCAAGGAAAGCAGGAACCTTCCTGGAATGGAAATAGGAGCCGTCCCTCCAAATTGTTATAACTGTGAAAATTATGGGGCTTGCAGGCAAAAATGTAAGAAAAGGAATAACAGTTCATTGCTTAGAAATTTATAGAACAGAACAGAGCAAACAACACGAGAACAGAAATTTCCAACCCGCTCAGGGCTGTTTGTTCATCCTTGGTGCAGTTCTGGCCACGGCCAGCAGGGGGCGGTGCAGGGAGCACTCCCGGCCAGCAGGGGGCGGTGCAGGGAGCACTCCCGGCCAGCAGGGGGCGCTGCAGGGAGCACTCCCGGCCAGCAGGGGGCGCTGCAGGGAGCAATCCCGGCCAGCAGGGGGCGCTGCAGGGAGCAATCCCGGCCAGCAGGGGGCGCCCCGGTGCCGCTCGAACCCCTCAGGGGCCATGGCGGCCTCGGGCGGGAGGGACCAGGGGAAATCGCTCCTTTTGCAAACTCACGCTTTGCACCAATCGCTCCCGGCACCAGCACCGGCAGCGCCCGGGCAGAAGAGACCAAGGCAGCAGCTTGGATCCCAGTGCCCAGGGGCAGCGGAGCAGTGTCCCGGGGCCAGGCACACACCCTGCGCAACACCCGCCACCGCTCTCCCTGATCCCCAACGCAAGGAAGGCACCACCCAACCCCAGGCAGCTCTCAGCTCCACAACAGCACCTCTCGGGCCTTTCCAGCACAACTCCTGAAAACCCTCAGCCTTTCACTGCCTTTTCCTCCTCCAGCCCTGGCACAGCAGCTTTGGGAATGCTGAATTGCCCTGGGATGCTGAGGAAAGCAGGTGCTCCTTGCTGACACTGCCAGGGCTCCTCAGGGGCTCCAGAGCTCGTTTGGAGCTGCTGCTCTTCCTGGGCCACTGCTGGTCCCGATACAGCAGCCCCAGGAGAGGGAGGTGGAGCAGACTCTTAACGAGCTGTTGGAATTTGGGCCGGGGGTCCTGAAGTTCAGCTGTGCTGCTAAACCATCCCTGTGCACAAACACTCGGCTCTGCTGCCCCTCCCGGGGATTTTGGGCTTCTGTGGCAGCACTGGACACATTTAGGGGATGACAGGGTCCCAGCTCTGCCAACAAGAATTTTTTTGGTTGCCGGCAAGGTATTGTGGAGCTTCTCACCTTGGCCACTGCACAGGGATGGGCATTGGCCAGCCCTGCTCTGGCCAGCCCCAGCTGGCAGCCAGGACCTGAGGCTCCCCCCGCCCCCTTGGCTTTGATTCTCGCAGCTCTCGAGCTGCTGCAAAGGTGAGAATTCTAAGGGGGGAAAAGGCGTGGCTGTGGTTTGCTCAGCCCTGCAAGAAGCACAAAATCCAGGGTGAGCCCAAGCAGTGGCTCTGCGAGGGCCTTTGATGGTTTTCAGAGCAGGGCTGGCTGGAAACCCCCCCTGCAGGGGCAGCTGCGAGGGAACCAGTGCGGAAATGCAGCAATTGATCATTTGGTGCCTGTGCCCGAGGCACTGAGAGAGCCCCAGAACTGCTGCAAATGCCACAAGGATCTGCTCAACGACCTGACCAGGACCCTCCTCCTTCCCGAGCTGAGCAGGCAGAGCTGAACAAACCAAAACCATTTCTGCCGCTGGTTCGGGGGGACACCCCTGGCTGATTCCGGGGGGCTCTGGCTCTGTGCCTCCCCCTCCCCCTGGGCTTTTTCCTCTCTTCATTTTCCATTTCCTTCCTTTAATTCCTCAATTTCACATCTCCCCCGATTTCGTGCCTTGATGATCCTGGGGGCTCCTGAGCAGGGAACGGGTTGGGGGAACCCCAGGGTTGGAATACGGGGGCTGCAGGGGATGGGGATGCCCGGCTGTGTCCCCCCAACACTTTCACCTTCTCTGAAAAGAGGAAACTTCTTTCACTTTGATTCTCCCGTGAGAGTCAAACGGGGGCTCGTTCTGTCCTGGGGATGGCACATCCAGTGGTGACACATCCAGGGCTGACACATCCACGGGTGAGAAATCCCGGGGTGACACATCCTGGGGTTCCTCTCCCCGTTCTCTTGGGTCTCCCTGTCCTGGAGCTGACACATCTTCGGGTCCTGTCCCCGTTCTCTGGGGTGTCCCTGTGCTCGGGGTGACACATCCTGGGGTCCTGTCCCCCTTCTCTGGGGTGTCCCTGTCCTCGGGGTGACACATCCTGGGGTTCCTGTCCTGGGGACGAGCCGGAAAAGCTCGAGCAGCGGCTCTGCCCCGCGGCCGTGCCGGGGCTGGCGGAGGTGACCCCGGCTGGATGGCCACAGTGGCCTCGGACACGCCGTCGCAGCCACCCTCTGTCCCCGCAGCCCGCGACAGTCCCGGCCCTGGCAGCCGCGATCGCGACAGAGCCCCGAGCCCGGGACTCCGCTCCCGCAGCGCCGGGGGCTCCTCCCCGGGCTCCCGGGTCCCCTCCGCCCTCCCGGCACCTCCCTCCCGGCGCCCCGGGGCCGCGCCCGGCGGAGGCTCCGCAGCAGCTCCGGGGCTCAGACGCCGCTCGGGGAGCGCCGAATGCGGGGCTTTGGGCACCGGCGGGCACCGGGCAGGGCTGGAGCTGGCCCGGCCTTGGGGGTGATTTGGGGCCACCCCCGGCTCCGTGCCGGGGCTTTCGGGGCGCTCGGGGCTCCAGATCGGCCCAGGGGCTCGGCAGCTGCGGGATCGGTGCCCGCGGCCATCCCGAGGTCCCCGAGCCCTTGGCCGGTGTCACCGAGAGGGGACAAACAGCGAGCGGCAGCTCCTTCCCCTCTGCGGGGGCAGCTGCGAGGGAACCAGTGCGGAAATGCAGCAATTGATCATTTGGTGCCTGTGCCCGAGGCACTGAGAGAGCCCCAGAACTGCTGCAAATGCCACAAGGATCTGCTCAACGACCTGACCGGGACCCTCCTCCTTCCTGAGCTGAGCAGGCAGAGCTGAACAAACCAAAACCATTTCTGCCGCTTTAATCCAAAAGCTGCGTTTGTGTCCAGTAAGAGGGACAAGGGTCCTGTGCCCCCTGGCACTGGGGGAGGGAATGGGGAGCCCTGGGGGGGTACTGGGAGCACTGGGAGCACTGGAACGGGGAGCTCTGGGCAGCCCCACATGGGACCCCCCAGTCGTGGCCACCTCCCGGGCACGGTGGGCAACCACAGGAGCCGAGGGGGTGGGGACACAAGGGGTGTGCCCTCGGTTAGGGAACTCCATTGTCCCCAGTGTCCCCAGTGTCCCCAGTGTCCCCAGTGTCCCCAGTGTCACTGCACGTTCTCGTAGCTGTCCCTGCGGTGCCGCTGTCGCCCGTGGGGTCCCGGCAGCTCCTCGTGGTCCCCTGGGGCTGTGGAGTGTCCTGAGTGAGGCTCCGGGGTTGGGGACCTGGGTGGGGGTGACACCCGTGGGTGACGTGTCCCTGTGCCCCCCTGTACTCACCCCCTGCCCTCTCGGTGCCCACGATGTGCGGGTCCAGCACCGCCCCCTCCTCCGGGGGGGCCGAGGGCTCCTGGGGAGGCCTGCGGGGAAAAGGGGGGGTCTGTGGGGGTGCGGGGCTTCCTGCGCTGAGGGTAAAATGGGGGGTCAGACCTGGAGACCCCCACTCACCTTTCCTGCTCCTTCCTGAGGGCTGCAAAGGAAAGGGGGGAGGGGTGACTGTGGGGACCTCAGGGCCCTTGAACACCCTCGGGACCCCTGACTGCCCCCTGAGCCCCCAAACTCCCCCAAAACCCCTGACAGAACCCCCACCATCCCTGCACGACCCTCCAGGACATCCCCAAATCCCCCAGGAGCCCCAGCTGAGGTGTCTGGGGGCTCAGCTTCACCCAAGTCAGGAGCTGTTGCTGACACCCAATGGCCCCCCCACTCTGGTGACTTCACCCCAATTCCTGGGACCCCCAGGTCCCCCCATTGTCACCCACCCCGGCGGTGCCACCAGCGACAGCCCCCGATGACAGCCAGGAGCAGGAGCAGGTACAGGAGGGTCCTGCCGACATTCACAGCCACTGCCGGGGACAGAGGGGGACACAGCGGGGTCACCCTGAGCCCCGGGGGTCCTGAACAGCCCGGTGAGCCCGTGTGACCCCACCTGTGATCCAGTGTCCCTGTGGTGTCACCTCCAGGGCCAGCTCTGGGCTGAGTGCCCGGAACACGCGGTGCCCGTCCTGTCCCAGCTGGTTGGTGGCCACGCACTGGTAGGTGCCCGAATGTCCCACATCGACGGCCCCAAGCTCCAGGAGGGGACCCCGGGCCACCTCCTGCCCGTCACGCAGTCAGGTGAAGGTGACAGGGGCTGAGCCCACCTGCACCGAGCAGCTCAGGGTCACGGGGTCACCTGGGCGCACCTGGAGTGCCGGGGGACCGGGGGTGATGGTGGCATTGGCCACGGGCACTGCGGGGACACAGACAGGGCTGAGGCCGGGGGGAGGGGCTGGCACCCGGTATGGGGGGAGGGGGGGACGGGAGAGATGGTTTTGATGGGGAAATGTGGTGGATGGGGACACTCCATGGAGGGGTGAAGGGACACAGAGAGCGATGAGGAGACACAGGGCAGAGGCGGGGGACACAGGAGAGATTTCTGGGGGTCAGGGATGTAGCCAGGTGGGGGTCCCGTGGGGGCTCCCCGTGCCCATCCCCGCACTCACTGCGCACCGTGACGCCGAGCCGGGCGCTGCTCTTCCACACGGCCCCCCCCTCGGAGCGCACCTCGCAGCTGTAATTCCCCGAGTGGGAGACCCCCACGGCGGGCACCAGGAGCTGCGGGGACCCCTGCGGGCCCCCCACCAACTGCCCGTGCCGGTAGAAGCGGTACAGGAGGGGGGCTGGGGTCCGCAGGGGGCTGGGGGTGCTGAGGCAGCTGAGATTGAGGGGGGACCCCTCGGGGAGCTCGGGGGGACCCTCCAGCAGCGGCACCGAGAAGAGCTCTGGGAAGGAGATGGGGGTGGGGACTGTGACTCTGAGTCCACTGAGAAGAGGCTTTGGGGGTGTCAGGATATTGGAGTTGCAGCCGTGGGGGTGCTCACCGTGCACTGTCACTGTCACCGGTGCTGAATGTGTCGCTCCTGAACCCACCCAGCCCTCTCAGAGGTAGCGGCCGCTGTTCTGAAGCCACAGGGGGACAGGGACAGCTCGGTCCCACGGTGCTGCCGCCACAGACGCTCCCCATCGCGGTAGAAGCGCACTGCAGGGACTGGCTCCTTCTACCAGCCCCGACAGCGCAGTGTCACCGTGTCCCCCTCCAGCAGCGCCCGTGCTGGCACCTGCAGCACCAGCGGCTCTGTGGGACAGGAGGGTCCCGTCACACTGAGGGTCCCGAGACAGCTCCAAAGTGGGTGCCCATGGCAGCGGGGACATCTGGCTGGAGTGTCCACTGCGAGGGAGGATCCCAGGGACACCAGGAGCAGCCCCGTGGCACAGCTGCCCCCACGGGAGTCCCACCACACTGGGATGCACTGGGATGCACTGGGATGTCCCTGTGTCCACGGAACAGGCTCTGGCCACACGAGGGCTGTGAGGCCACCCACGGAGTGGAGCCCACGCAGACCTATCAGGGAGCCACCCTGAGCATTTCAGATCCCCCTCACCATCTGACACCATCACGGGGGTCTGAGCCCACTGCCGGGTCTCTGACACTGCTAGGTGCCACTCTCGGTGACAAGGAAGTGGTCCCGTGGCTCCAGTCCCCACTACTGCCCGTCCTTGTACCAGATGCTGACACCGGCGGTCCCCGAGCCCTGGCAGGTCAGTGTCACCCGGTCCCACAGCACCGCCGGCCTCCAGGGGGGCTGCACGAGGAGCTGGGGGGTCTGGGCACCAGTGGGTGACAGGGGACACCAGCCTGCCAGGGCCACCACGGGGCTGGGGACATGGCATCCCCGGAGGGTCTGGGCTGGAAGGGAGAAGGGACAGGACTGGCTGTGGAACCAGGTGTGGTCTTTGTCCCCAAACTGTCTGTCTTAGGTTGCAATACAGGATGTAACCAAAAGTATGCATTCTATCACCATCTGATAAAATCAGCTGAGGTAGTATCCTTATGTCTCTGGGAGATAATCTTTGCTAAGAGGCCATCTCATAAAACCCAGTAGAACTGTCATCTTTTTCTTTTCCACAACTCATTCTTTTTCCAAAAAATATTGTCTGTTAATGGGCCATTGGGTCCCACTGTATGACTGATCAAATTACATCATCCCATTGAGAGATGATCCAGCCAGTGGCAGGAGCCAAGCCTTTCCTACCTAGATACAAACTGAGATTTGGAACACCAAGGCAACCTTCTTCCCCTGGAACCCAGAGGAGAAACCAGTCCTTTCCACATCATCACTGGACCTTCGGAGGAAAACTGCACCTTCTACAGGACCACTGCTTCAACTGAGCCACATCTGTCATCCAGCAGGGCTGCAGCCACCATTTAATAGGACTGCTACCAACACCCTGACTGACGGGGTGTCAGAGTTATATTCTGACTGTCAGTGTTTTGGGTTTGTTCCCTGTAATACTGTATTTCTATTTTAATTTTCCTAGTAAAGAAATGTTATTCCTATTCCCATATCTTTGCATGAGAGCACCTTAATTTCAAAATAATTTGGAGGGAGGGGATTTACATTCTCTGTTTTAAAAAAAGAGGCTCCTGCCTTTCTTGGCAGACACCTGTCTTTCAAACCAAGACACCGTCCCCACAGGAACACTGGTCTAGCACACAGGTTTTGAAGAACAGGTCACCTCGGACACCCTGGCCTGAGGCAGGGCATGGGGACACTGTGGACACCCCATGTGTGCACAGGTCACCTCCCCCAGCACTACAGCACCTGTCCCCATGGCCACATCCCCATGGCCCTGTGCCCGTGATCCCATTCCCATGGCCCCTGTCCCCATGGCCCATCTGCATGGGACGTGGCCCTTGTCCCTGTCCCTGCATCCCTGTCTCCCTGTCCCTGTCCCTACAGCTGCCCCAGCCCCAAGGTTCCTTTTGACACGTCCTTATCCCCACATCTCTATTCCCCTGTTCCCATCCCCACATCCCAGTTCCCCTCTTCCTGTCCCCAGGGCCACGCCACGACTCTGGTCACACTGGGGTCCATGCCCATGCCCTGGCTCTGCTGGCCTTGGGGACCTCAGGGGACCCCGCAGCCCCCCTGTGCCCCCTCCCCACCGCTCTCTGCCTCACCGGGGCCCATCCCCGGGCCGTCAGGCCCGTGCCCGGGGCACTCACCCCACAGGAGCAGCGCCACCTTCCCGGCCATCCCGCTGTCCCCGGCCATGGGCACTGGCTGTCACTCGCTGCTGTGGCCACCTGTCCCCTGGCTGGCGGCTCTTCCCATGAAGGGACAGGAAGCGAGGTCACGTCTCGTCCCCACGTGTAGGTGGCCCTTGGTGGGGTCAGGGTGAGGGAAAGGTGGAGACAGGAAAGGAGCAGGGGACAGGCTGGGGACATGATGGGATAGTCTGGCAACATGGTGGGGGATGGAGTTCCCAGGAGTTGGGGGCTCAGGGCATGTGGGGAACCAAGGATGGGTGTCCAGGACAGTGGGGGTCCAGGGGAATTGAGAGCTCCATGCCAGCAGGGATTCAGGGATGGGGGTCCTCTGGGAACATGGTGCCCAGGGATTTGTGATCATGCCATGTGGGTCCCAGGGTAGGGAGTGCAGGGGGGAAAAAGGCACCCTCAGGAATGGGGGTTCTGGGGTAGAAGCATCCCATGGGATGGGATCAAGGCAATGGTGGTGCTGGGCAATGGGAGTGCTGAGATGGGGGTCCCCAGGGAGGAGCGACCATGGGAATGGGGATGCCAGGGATGCCAGGGTTGGGCTCCCAGGGGAATGGGGGTGCCATAGTTGGGTTCCCAGGGAAATGAGGATCCCAGCAATGGGCAGTGGCTGGGTGGGCAGCAAGGTCACAGCTCCTTCATGGGGTGTCTCAGATTTTGAGGGGACTCAGAACCCAGCATAGCTCCCACAGGGTGCTCATGGCCAGGAGGGAACACCAGGCTTTTCATGGGAGGCTGTGGCTCTCTGCCTCACACACCCCTGGGCTTTTTCCCATCCCCTCATTTCGTGGCTCAGCCATCCCAGGGAAAACCGGAGCAGAAAACAGGTGGGGGATCCCAGGAAGGGGAAAAGAGGGCTGGGGGGTGCAAGCAGAGACTGGGGGGCTGTGAGGGTTGGGGCTCTCTGGCTGTGTTCCCCCAATATATTAATTTTCTCTTTCCTGAGCAGAAGGAAGAGGCCGTTTATGCTGAGGCCAGGACATGGATTCTGTCCTGGGAGGGCACATCCAGAGAGGGATCCTGCTCTGACAGAAAAGGGCTCCTCTGGGGTGGATGCCTGGGTCTTGTCCCAGGGTCTTGTCCCAGGGAGGTCCTAGTTCTGGGGGTGGCAGCTGCTCTTGCAGGCACAGATCCTGCAGGGAAGGAGCAAGAATGGAGAAGTCTGGAATCCCCCAGAGCCACCATCCCCCAGGACAGCATCACTTCCTTCTGCTTCAGGAGAGAGAAAATGAAAGTGTTGGGGGACAAAGCTGGACACCCCCATCCCCCAGAGCCCCCAACCCCTCCCTGCAGACCCCCTACCCCCTTTTGTCCCAGCCTGGGGTTTCCCCAACCCATTTCCTGCTGAGGTGCCCTCCAAGATCATCAAGTCACGAACTGGAGGGTTGTGAAATTGAGGAATTAAAATAAGGAAATTCAATTGAAGACAGGAAGAAGCCCCTGAGTGGTGGGAGGGGCACCTGGGTGGTAAGGAGGCACAGACCCAGAGACCCATGGAATCCACCGTTGGGGTTTAGGTGACCCCCCAAACCAGGGGCACCCCGGGAGACAGCACTGGGCTTGGGTCACCCCAAACTCTGAGGCATCCAGGGAAGGAACTGTGACCCACGGGCCTGCCCAGCAACTGCCCATCCCTGGCACTTCCATTCCCCTGGCACTCCAATCAAGGGACCCCCTTCATTATGTCCTTTCTCCCTGGGACCCCATCCCAGGACTGCCATTTCCCAGGATCTCCATGGCCCAGGACTCCCCGTTCCCAAGGAACCCTCTCCCCAAAATTCCATCCCCTACAACCCCCCTTCCTGCAGAACCTTGATTATCCCAGGACCCTCCATTTCACTGGGGCCCCCTCATTCTCCCAGCACCATCATCCCTCGAACCCCCATCCATGACCCCAAATCCCTGGAGCCCAAATTCCCCTGGGACTCTGATCCCTGAGTCTCCCTGGCCCTGGTGACTCCCCCTCCTCAGGACCCCCATTCCCCTAGACACCCATTCCTGGCTCCCCACTCCCTCTGAGCCTCCACTCCTGGGAACTCCATCTCCCACCTTGTGCCACCCAGCCTTGTCCCCATTCTGCCCACAGCCTGTCCCCAGCTTGTGGCCACCCTGCCCCCACCACAGGCCACCTACACAATGAGATGAGACCTGACCTCGCTTCCTTCCCCTTCATGAGAGGAGCCGCCAGCCAGGGGACAGGTGGCCACAGCAGCGAGTGACAGCCAGTGCCCATGGCCGGGGACAGCGGGATGGCCGGGAAGACATCCCAGAGCATCCCAGTGCACTGAGACCCCCTCAATGCAATGGGGGGACATCCCAGAGCATCCCAGTGCACTGAGACCCCCTCAATGCAATGGGGGACCCCTGGTGCCTCCCAAGGCCTTTGGGAACCCCCAGACTCCCCAGATGTGGCAGGTCCTTCCTGTCCCACAGAGCGTCTTGTGCTGCAGCTGCCGGCACGGGCGCTGCTGGAGGGGGACACGGTGACACTGCGCTGCCGGGGCTGGCACGATGGCACAGTCACTGGAGTACGATTTTACCATGGGGACAGGGATCTGGGGAGGACCCTCTGCGGGACCCAGCTGTCCCTGTCCCCCCTGCAGCTGCACCACAGTGGCCGCTACCGCTGTGGGGGCTGGGTGAACTCTGGGCCATCACCGTGCTGGGAGAAGTCAGCCCCAGTGACAGTGACAGTACATGGTGAATGTGGGAATGGGGACGGGAAACCCCCAAATCCTCCCAGCTTTCACGCACCAGTGCCTGGGTCCCTCAGCCTTCCTCTCATCCCTCCCTGGCTCACCCAGACCTTCCCATGTCTGTCTCGGGTCCCTCCATCTCTGTCCGGGTCCTTCTCCAGGACCCCCCATCCCTACCTGGCATCCTATACCCCTCCCGAATTCCCAGCTCCATCCTCTACTCTCCCTTCCCTACCCAGCTTGCTTCCACCCCTCCCTGCTTCCCTCCAGTCCCTCCCTGGGCTCCTCCCGCCCCTCTCTGAGCCACCCCACATCCCCCCCGGGGTCTCATCTGTCCTATCTCGTGTCCCTCATCCCTGCCTGCCTCAACTCCACCCGTCCCTGGGTTCACTTCTCCCTCAATGGGGTCCACTCCCCATATGTTTCACCCCTCCCATGTCCCCAATCCCACCTGTGTCCCCTCGCAGGGGTCCCGCCCTCGGGGGTGTCGCTGTCGGTGCAGCCCCCCGGGGCACAGGTGGCACTGGGGGACTGCCTGGTGCTGAGCTGTGCGGTGGCCATGGGGACAGGTCCCCTGTTCTTCTCCTGGCACCGGGGGGGTTCGGGGACACCACTGGGCACTGGCTCCCACGTGGAGGTGTGGCACGTTGGGGACAATGACAGTGGCCACTACCAGTGGAGACAACATGGCCAAGAGTGTCCCCCTGAATGTCACCATCCTGGGTGAGCAGGACCCTCGGGCTGGGCGTGACCTCATCCACAGCATTCACATCCCACCCATCCCACCCTTATTCCCCCCTCGGGTCCTCTCCCCTAGTGGGTGCCAGCCCCTCCCCCGGCCTCAGCCCTGTCTGTGTCCCCGCAGTGCCCGTGGCCAATGCCACCATCACCCCCGGTCCCCCGGCACTCCAGGTGCGCCCAGGTGACCCCGTGACCCTGCGCTGCTCGGTGCAGGTGGGCTCAGCCCCTGTCACCTTCACCTGGCTGCGTGACGGGCAGGAGGTGGCCCGGGGTCCCCTCCTGGAGCTTGGGGCCGTCGATGTGGGACATTCGGGCACCTACCAGTGCGTGGCCACCAACCAGCTGGGACAGGACGGGCACCGCGTGTTCCGGGCACTCAGCCCAGAGCTGGCCCTGGAGGTGACACCACAGGGAACCACTGGACAGCACCGGAACACAGGTGGGGTCACACGGGTCCTAATTGGGTCTGAGACCCTCGGATCATTGATGACCCAGGTTCACCCCTCGCTCTGTCCCTGCCAGTGACACAAATGGAACAGGGCACAGGAAGGGAACTCCTGAGGTCACTGGGATTGGTAAAAAACCTCTGGGGTGACCCCAGTCTGTCCCCCTCTATTTCCTGCAGTGGCTGCAGTGGTTCTTGGGTCCTTGTTGTTCCTGGTCCTGCTCATGGGCATCATTGTGGCCTTTCACTGGTGGATCCACATGCGTGGGTGACAATGGGGGACATGGGTCCTGGAGAGTGGTGGGAAGGCGCTCAGAGAAGGGGGGGTTGGCACCCACAGCCCCTCACTTGGGAGGGGCTGAGCTCCCAGTGACCTTGGCTGAGGGCCCTGGGGTGTGTGGGGAGGTGCTGAAGGGTCGTACAGGGATGTTGGGGGTCCTATCAGGGCTTTTTGGGGAATTCACAGAGTGCCCTTCCCTGCCAGGCTTGGGGTTCTGGGAGTTCAGGATGTTGGGGAAGTGGTGTGGTTCAGGGATTCTGAGGTGACCTGAAGGGAATTGAGGTTCTGGTGGCAGTTCAGGATTCCTGAGGGTGGATGGGGAATCAAAGTCACCCCTCCAGTTTTCCTTTGCAGCTGCCAGGAAGCACCAGCAAAGGTGAGTGCAGGCTCCAACCGTGATTTGGGTTTTCCCCAAACCCCCAGGACCTCCCATTCCCTTCCACACACCCCCTTGCTCCCACAGGGCCCCCCGCTGAAGGATCCTCAGGCGACCTACATGGAGCTACAGGGGCCACATGGGCAACCATGGGATCCCAGTGACATCTATGACAATCTACAACAAAAGTTGTGACACTCTGGGAAGCCAGAGGCACTGGGTGACACGGGGTGCTCCCTCCATGGCTCCTGTGGTTGCCCGTCCTTCCAAGGGAGGTGGTCATGAGTCAGGAGGAGGCTACACAGGGCACCCTGTGCTCCCCATTTCCTCTCCCAGTACCCCCAGGGGCTCCCCCATCCCCTTGCCCGTACCTGCAGGGACTCCCCACCCCCCATCCGAGCGCTCCAAGTACCCTCAGTGACTTCCCCATTCTCTGGCCACAGTGCTCGCAGTACACCCAGGGGTTCCCCATCCCCCCTCCCACACCCCCTGTCCCATCCCGCTCTCAAAGGGGGAGTCGCGAGGATTCTTTCTGATCGATTTCTCAGATGAAAATGAAGCACAAATGCGGCAATATCATATCTGAGAAGTGTTTATTGATAAAGGAGGGGAAGTGTTCTCACCAACGGGCACAGATGAGAGAGCAGAGAGGGAAAAAGCGAGACAGAGAGAGAAACAGAAGACGGGGACAGTGTTACTGCAAGAACCCCAGGTGCTCTGTTGGCATCAGCTCGGCAGGTGCAGTGTGAGTGCTGAAATCCACAGCGAGCCCACGTGGCTTTTGTGAGTGCCTGGGTGCGATTTCCAAGCGGTGGCACCTGCGTGTCTGTGGTTTGGCCAACGAAGGCCATGGGCTGGTGATGCAGCACGGGTGGCTATGGGCTGGTGATGCAGCACGGGTGGCTATGGGCTGGTGATGCAGCACTGGTGGCCATGGGCTGGTGATGCAGCACTAGTGGCTATGGGCTGGTGATGCAGCACGGGTGGCCATGGGCTGGTGATGCAGCACTGGTGGCCATGGGCTGGTGATGCAGCACTGGTGGCCATGAGCTGGTGATGCAGCACGGGTGGCCATGGGCTGGTGATGCAGCACTGGTGGCCATGGGCTGGTGATGCAGGACGGGTGGCCATGGGCTGGCTGCTGCAGCACTGGTGGCTATGGGCTGGCTGCTGCAGGTTGGTGCTGCAGGGCTTGTGCAGCTCCTGGCTGTGGGCAACACGGGAATCACGGCAGAGGCGGTGGGTGCGTGCAGGCTTCTTGATAAGTCCTTTTGTAAGTTTCCAGACAGGGCTGTTTTGGCACTCCTGCCCCTGTTCAGGTCATGAAAGCTGCACGGTGGTTTGGTAATTTCTCTTCTGACTGGGCCTCATTTTCCTGGTGCCAAGTGATGTCTCGTCAATTGAATAGATCCCTACTTTGAACCTGCTGATGATGAAAACACATGCATATCTTCTCTTTAAATTAGTGAATCAATTATGCCCTGTCATTGTACATTCAATTGAGGGGATTTATCTAAAAATCGTTTAACAATTTTTTATATATAAATTTTGCATTACTCAGACTTCTTTAGAAGCTAATTCCCCTTTCTTTTTGTTTTAAAAGCGGTATGCATGACTCTTGCTAAGAACATGAAGAGAATAACAAAGCAATATGTCTAGTGAGACCAGAAACTTACAGCAGTCAGGAATAATTCAGATATAACAATCCAAAACATTTCCAATAACAGACATAATTAATAACACATGTGAAATTAGATGATTACCAAGCACTAAAACATTGTGCTATCATCCCAGTGTCTGCAAGAACTGATAAACCTCTGTCCTAGGGTGATGTTATGGTGTTTCTATCTCCAATCGTGTGTCCTGATTATGTTTGGTATTATGTCCTGTGCTTCCAGGACTGAGTCTGAGAGTGAAGCTTTGTTTTGTCTTGTTATCAGCCGGCTCACCTCCCCCATGGTCTATGTTTAGGAGAGGTTTTAGCTCGGCTTGCTTGCTTGCTTGCTTGCTTGCTTGCCTGCTTGCTTGCCTGCTTGCTCGCTTCTGCCTTTTTCTTTCCTTCGCTTTGCCCTTGCTTTCTGCTTATTAGTTAGTTCAGCTAGGCAGTCCAACTTTTTCCCTGGACTGTTTTCTCTTCCACCCCGTCCCCTCCCTCTCCTGGATACCATCTGAACGGACGGGGACCTGGGAACCCCAAGAAACACCGGGAGGCTACACTTTGTCACCTGCAGCAGTCATCCCCAGCGCCAGAGACTGATAACTGAGCGACCACTCGCCAGAGAGACTGAGTTTGTCATCCCTTCAGAACGGTGAAAGAGTTTTTTGTCAGCTGGTGTTGTCTTTTTTCCCTGTGCTGGGGAGTGTCTTGCTTGTTAAATAAACAGGTTTTTTCTCCCACTCTTCTCCGAGGAAATTCTTCCCGAACCCGGTGGGGTGGGGGGGGGGAGGAGTCGTGGGGTTTGCTGTCTGGGGGCTCCTTCTGGAGGTTTTCCCCCAAATTTGCCCAAAACCAGGACAACCTCAAATCAGTGAAGAACTGGATAATCATCTCTGGAAAACGATTCCCAAGCTCACTTGAAAAATAGGTCCAGCTCTCATATTGATAGGGTCAAATTGCCAAGTCAAAGTGACTCGAGTGTTGTTTTGATACAGAAAACATCTGAGTGTGTTGGCAGTTTCCCATCCAGGTAGAGCCAGGGCATGGCCAGAGTCCTGGCTCTAATTGGAAAAGAATTCCCTGATATAATTTAAAAAACAGGACTCTTAAGAGTAGAAGTTATGAGTACATTGAGAATATGAGAATATTCAGAATATTGAAAATTGAGAACAAATTGAAAAGATGAGAATTTTTGAGTAAAGGTCTTGGGGTGAAAGACTAATCAAACCCATCCAATAGGTGGTTCCCTCCAAAGATTTCCTCAGGCTAGAGATGAGAAAAGCAGCAAACTGCTGGAGTGCTTCTGTAAGAAATAATTGGGATTGCATCTGTGCTCTGTCCTCTCTCACAATAACCACAAGATCATCAGTTTAGAGGAGGTTTTCAACAAAGCTCAGATACTGTTTCTTGGAACTCTTAAAAGACTGACAACCATGAGACAAGAGAGAGGTAGCCTGGATAAAGGAGATGCATATGCAACTAGAGGAGAAAAAGAAAAGATCCTGACAATGACACGTGTCTCATAGAGAATTACACCATGAGATGTTAAAACATATGAAAAAGCCAGCTATAAATCCGATATTAATATCTTAGGAATTATGCCTTTTACAAAATCGGTAAATTCACACCATGCAATCAATAGTGTTGCAGCAGACCTTAGATTTGAGATAGAAATGAATCAAGACACAGACTCTTGTTTAACACATGAAAAGGTCCCGGTTTATTCTTAATTATCACTTGAGTAGAACAAAAAGCACACTTAAGACAACTCAGTGAATCAGTATTAATACCGAACATAACATAATCTAAATAAAACTGGAACAGAACGATGTCTAAATTTAGTGATACTGAAACTTACAGAAATGAAACTTAACAGAATGAACCTAATAGAACTTAGCCTTAGTCAATCTTAACAGAACGTAACTGGACATTACAATACTGGACCTTGACAGGAATAGAAACCAACATCTATTACAAGTTATAGACATAACTTACTCTAATGCTAGTAATACAAAAAGGCACTAAAAGGTTCGAACAATCTGCGAACAGGATGATTTTACTGGAGGGATTAAAATGGATGTGATAAGTATCTTGTGATTCTATGTCGTTTGGATCATGATAATTGCAATTATTAGGTATAGCTCTTATTAGGATTTTTCAAGTACAGTTTTAATCACTCGTAAATTACTGAAGAGGTATACATAATCAAAATGTTGATACATCTGTTATGGCAATAAGGATTTTCAGTCTGGGCTTAAATATTGATTGCTGTTCTACTAACATTTAATTAAAAACATTTGGGAAGAAAGAGTCCCCCGAATTAAGGAGGCAGAAACATTATCCGCCTGTAAATATTGTTGGGTATATAAATTTCCAGTTATTATAGTAAAAGCCAATACCATTATAATGTGCCACAGTGCACGTAGTTTTAAATTCCTCCAGTAAAACAATAAAAATAATTCCTTTCCCCCTTTTTTTTCTTGTTTTTTTTTCTTGGTTTTTTTTTCTTTTTTTTTTTCTTTTTTTTTTTTCTTTTTTTCTGATAGAAGGGATTTGCAGACACAGTCGCCTGTGGGCTGTGGTAAAGAGAGGTAGCTCAGAAGTCGGGCAGCAGACGGCGGGGGGGCAGCTCCGGGCCCCGCGGGGAAAACGGAGCCGCCCCGAGAGCGGGGGCAGAGGGGGACAGGGAAAAAAAACTTTTGCTGTATGGCATCTATATTCGTAGGGGTTGCATCCCTACATTTGGAACGAGCAGGTGGCGCTGGAAGCCGTGCGGACCCGCCACGGCACCGAGCCCGAACCGAGCCCGGCACAGCCCCCCGGGGCTGCTGCACCCCCAAGGACACGCGGGGGAAAAAGAGGAGGGGAAAAGGCAGTAAAAACAAACCCTAAAACTGCACACAGGAGCGGGAAAAACACCGGGAAATGAAGGCAGAACAAGGCTAAAAAGGCACAAAGCCCCCCCACCCCTCACCCCCCGCCCCAGCAGAGCCGCCGGCTCCGCCAAAAGCCGCGCCCCGAGACCACGAGAGAATGCGAGCGGAGCCCCCAGCTCCGGAAAGGAGCCGTGCCGCAGGAAATGCCGCCCGGCCCCCGCAGCTCCGGAGCCCGCACACTCCCCGCAAAGCCGCGGCCAGGCGCAGCCGGGGCTTCGGGGGGCTCTGGAGCACAGGACTCACCCGGACGCTGCTGCGCCACGGCCGCGGCTCCCCAGAGGGCGGGAGCGGCTGCCCCGCGCTATCGGGGGCAACTAAACCGCGCCCCGGCTATTGTGCAGGCGCACGCAATGGAATTCGGATCCCGGTTTCTTTGTCCCTCTCCATGCACCTTCACGTGGCTGGATTAAAAGCAGTTTCAAAAGCGACTATAACATTTTCTAGTAGTTTTTTCAACATGACAAAGGGACTTAGAAGGTAATCTTTCCATCATTCGTGGGCAAAGGGAACAGAAACAGAGCCACAGACACGGGGGGCACCGTTCGAAAATTTCCCGGCACCCTAGGGGGGGCGTCGAGAGCCGCAGCGGCAAGCGGCAAGCCGTCTGTAATTTTTTCTTTTTTTATACCATGTAGGTAGCGATTTTGTGGCTGCCATGTCATCCCCTATGGCCTCTGTCTCCCCGGCTCGCTGGCCCTATCTCTCCCACGATTCCAGATCGCGGCTCCGCGGTTGCTTTGCTCATGTGTTCCCCGGTTCTTCAGACCGTGCCTCGCGTCGCCTTGGACGCTTTTTATTTTTTTTTTTTCCGGCTCTCGTCTGTTCCCTCACCACGGTTCTTGAGACCGCTGTCCCCACGATTCGCTCGGCCGTGCTCCCACGCTCAAGGGCGTGATATATTTTCCGGTTCGTGACTTTTTCTTGTTTCTTGCTGTCCTGTGGCTGGCTGTAGCCGTAGCCTTTCGCTACTTTATATATTCCATTTCTGAGTGCCTTGCTTTCTTTTGACCCATCGCTTAATGCATCCCACAGTTAATTCCCACTCGAGGTTGTCGAAAACACTCCTGGGGTGGCAAAAAATCCTCTCTCCTGAGCCCATCACAACAGTCTTTTGAAGACCTGCGGGTCATACTTAACTGCTCTCTTAGAGAGAATAAGCTGGAGGACATTCAGCGTGGCCTGTTCTTCTTTTGACAGTGCCTTTCCCATCCTTCCAGCCCCTGCCGCTCACCTTTTCCCGATGTACCCTGGGCAGTGTGCATATTTTTCCCGGAGCCTTTCTCCCGAGCCTTCTTTCTCCTGCACTCCTTGGAGCCGCCCTCCGGCTCCCCCAGCACGGTCCTGTAGCGGCGATCTCCGACCGAGCCCCCGCCTTTTCACCCTGCAGAGCCACCTGCAGAGTCCAAAGGGGCCGATGCTCTGCTTCATTATCACCGTGTTAATCACATCGTGGAGTCACCAACATGCAGGAACTCAGGACTTCTGAACAGCTAAGCAGTGGGATTAAGCAGAAGCCACTTTATTGTTTACATTATGCATTACTTACACATTCTAAACCCAGTACTTGATTTGAAATGAATGGGGCAGGAGACCTGCTCCTTTTTAAGGCCTTTATTAAAAGTCAGGTTTGGGTGGGGAACCCGAAGGGCTGTGCACACCGCTGCTCTTCCCCCGGATGACGCGAAGGAGCAGAAGTGCAGCTTTGTCTTTGGGCAGAGCTGGGCCTTCCATTCTCACAGGGTCTGTAAGAAGACAAGTGTCCCTCATAGTCAAGGAAGGTCATGTTAGTTGGTGCTATTTAGGTCATGGCGGTGGAACAAAACAACTTTGGATGGTAAATTCGTTCTCTGCACTAATTTCCTGACCTGGAAACAGTATTCTCAGTTCCAGATGTTATTTGGGCTCGTTGTTTTAGGGGTTTTTAACTCTGAATAGTGTCCCATGAACACGTGCGGTTGCATCTCGTTTAACTGGTTTCGGGGAGGTGGGCGTGGATACCAAGTATAGGTACGGGAACTGGGAAGGGACAAACAACTAGGAGCATTATGGCTGGGCATGGATACAAGGTAGGTACCGGGAAAAGGAAAGGACAGACAGCTGGGGACATTTACAGTTTACAAAAACATAAAGCATTAACAAACAAACAGTTAACATAAAAGACAACAACCTCCTAGAGACAAACTTGCATCTGGGAATTTATTCCCCACATGATTGGTGCCTCTATCTTGTCCACGTGCTCTACTTGCACCTTGTAGGAAATAGGATTGGTTACAGTCCAGTGCTTCCAAGCCCTTCTTTATCTTAGTTCTTGCAATCTTGGTATTGTGTTTTTCAGCCTCTTCTTTCCCAGTGTCACAGCATGTTTCTCGTAGCTGTCACTGGGGTCCCAGCAGCTCCTTGTGGTCACCTGGGGGGATGTGGCGGGGGGAGGTCCTGAGAGAGACTCTGGGGTTGGGGACCTGGGTGGGGGTGACACTCGTGAGTGATGTGTTCCTGCTCCCCCTGTACTCACCCCCTGCCCACTTGGAGCCAGCAGCATGGGGGTCCAGCACCGCCTCCTCCTCCAGGGGGTCCTGTAGGGATAAGGGGAGGTCTGGATGGTGTCTGGGGAGGGGGTAAAGGGGAGTCCCAGTCAGAGCCTCACACTGACCTGTCCCGGGGCTTCCTGGCAGCTGCAAGGAAAAGGGGAGGGGGTGACCGTGGGGACCCTGGGAACCCTTCCTGGGACCTAAGCAGCTCCAACCACCCAAAGATCAAACCCCCAAATTCCCATGGAGCCCCAATTCCCACCATACCCCTGATTTCCCCCCAGACACTCCAAGCATCCCTGAACTCCCCAGAACTTCTGCACCACCACAGTGCCCCCAACGCCCCCCCGTGCCTCTGACTGTCTTAGCAACAAAACTCAAAGCCTTGCAGGGAGGGGCACCCCCCAAACTCCCCCAGGATCCCAAAAAGATCCCCCAACATCCCCGCATGACAGTCCAAGAGCTCCTCAAACCCTCCAGGAGCTCCCAGTGCCACCCCAATGTTCCTCAAAGCCCACCCAGGGATTCCCCTGGAGCCCAAACAAGACCCTCAAAATTCCCCCCAACCCCCAGGACCCCCAGCCGAGGTCACTGTGGGTTCCGTTTCCCCCAGCCCAGGGAACCCTGGGTGCTGCCTGATCTCTGCCAAAACTCTAGGGGTTTCCCCTCACAATGATGTTTCTTTGTGGACAATATGAATAAAGTAGAACAAAGTAAAAGAAGCTCCAAAATGAAACCAACAAGAAGTATCAAAGATGACTTTTATTGTAAGTGTTTTGTAGATATTTGCCAGCAATTTAATGTTTCTGAAACCATCCAGTCATTGGTATCCACACTGCAGCCTTGAGCTCCTGGTTCCTCAGGCTGTAATGAGGGGGTTCAGGGTTTGAGGCACCATTGAGTACAGAACTGACAGTGCCAGATCCAGGGATGAGGAGGACATGGAAGGGGGCTTCATGTAGGAAAGTATACCATTACTAAGGAACAGGGAGAGCACGGCCAGGTGAGGGAGGCAAGTGGAAAAGGCTTTGTGCCATCCCTGCTCAGAGGGGATCCTCAGCACAGCCCTGAAGATCTGCACATAGGAGAAAACAATGAACGTAAAACAGCCGAGTGTTAAGCAGAGACCAACAGCAAGAAGTCCAAGTTCCCTGAGGCTGGAGTGTGAGCAGGAGAACTTGAGGATGTGTGGAATTTCACAGAACTGGCCCAGAGCATTGCCCTGGCACAGAGGCAGGGAAAATGTACTGGCCGTGAGCAGCAGAGCATTAAGAAAGTCACTGGCCCAGGCAGCTGCTGCCATGTGGGAACAAGCTCTGCTGCCCAGGAGGGTCCTGTAGTGCAGGGGTTTGCAAATGGACACTTAGTTGTTGCAGTACATGATGGTCAGGAGGAAAGAAGAACAGAAACAAAAATAGTTGTGCAGCACGTCCTGCATAAGAGATGGTCCTGGTGTCCCAGAGGGAATTGTGCATGGCTTTGGGGACAGTGGTGCAGATGGAGCCCAGGTCACTGAGGGCCAAGTTGAGCAGGAAGAAGAACATGGGGGTGTGCAGGTGGTGGCCACAGGCTATGGCACTGATGATGAGGCCGTTGGCCAGGAGGGCAGCCAGGGAGATGGCCAGGAAGAGGCAGAAGTGCAGGAGCTGCAGCTGCAGCGTGTCTGCCAATGTCAGCAGGAGGAAGTCGCTGATGGAGCTGCTGTTGGACATTTCTTCACTATGGACAAGGAGTCCTGTTGAAGGAGGGCACAGTGAAAAGTCAGGGCAGACTTTGTTGAGTAATATGTAAACCCCTTCTCCCAGCCCTGCCTCGGCTGCTCTGTGCCACTCCATTTTCCTTTTCTTTGAGCTTTTCCTTCAGCTCCGTGCCTCGAGCTCTACTGGGATCTGGCCCCGTTGCTGTGACGAGCAGGGGCTCTGCCCATGGACACCAAGGGGTCAGCTCTGCTCTGCCACAGTAGGGTCATGGGAACAGGGACAGGGCCCAGTCCTGGGGCTGGACTTCAACAGCCCAAACTGCTCCTGAGGCAGAGGAGCTTGGCAGCATCTCCTGTCCCAGGGCTAAGGAATGGTGATGACCAAAGGCAGTTTGAGAGGATTTCTTGCTCTGCCCAGGGAGAACAGAGAGAACTGTGCAATACAGAAGCATTGGCTGTAACTCAGTGGAGGGTGATGGGAGCTGCTCTGTCACTCCATCTTTCCCCAGCTGCCCTTTCTGAGATCAAGGGTAGTGTCCTAGGGTGATGTTATGGTGTTTCTATCTCCAATCGTGTGTCCTGATTATGTTTGGTATTATGTCCTGTGTAGAGAGCCTGGTGCAGGAATAGCTGGAAGAAAAAGGCCATAGTCAGATCAACTTAGTAAAGCTAGCAAAGTGGGCCTCAGTCTCACGGATACAGTGTCCTTGAGATAAGGAAGACACGCAGAATTGAGAAAAACATGAATGCCGAAGTGCTTAGCTAAGCCGCACAGCTAGACCAATGATGAGCTCAGATTTTGCACTATGCATGAGCTAATTAAGCACTGTATTTAATCGCCACTCTGCGTATCAATAAACGAGACTTTGCTGATGACCGAATTGGTGTCCGCGTCTCCCTTCTCCGACATTTGGTGAACCCCGACGTGCCTCCGTCGCTGAAAAGAAAACGGTTTCAGAAAACGGGGGAGAACGCGCCACGGTCGGTGAAGTAGAGTTGGGGCCTGCTGCAACCGGGTCGGTGTCAAACGACGTAGGGAAGACACCCCCAGGAGCCATAAAGGTGGTCCTGGGTCATACGTGCTGCCGAAGCCGGAGAGTTGCAACAGCGCTGACGACGAAAAATGGACAGGCAAGCAGCATATGATTTATTTATAGCACATATAGATAAGTTAGGGTTAAAAGAGATTAATCCCAGGAAGGATATACCGGGGTTGTTAGTCTGGGGTTATGCTAAAGGTTTATTCTCTAATCCTCACACCGTGCATGATTTAAATGAGTGGCGTAAGTTAGGGGATGCACTGTGGGAGGCGGTATTACAGGATGATAAAACAGCAAAAAAGCTGGGAAAGATCTGGCGGGTAGTTCATAATGCGCTGCTAAAGCAGCAAGCAGAGAGAAGGGCGGCTCGGGAGGCAGTAGAGGCATATAAAAGGAATGCTCAGTATGGCGATAATGAGCCCCGAGCACCCAGCACGACCAGAGTAGAAATACCTATCTCTGGGGAGGCGGCAGGAATGACAGACATGGCTAGCTGCGCTTGGCCCTCGGCACCCCCCTTAGAAGAGCTCGAGGAGGATTCCGCCGCGGCGGCGGAGACAATTGCAGAAGGCGGAGTAACCCCGCCTTCCGACAGCGAAGGGCCCCAGACCGGCGGCGAAAAATCCCCTTGCCAGTCTGAGCCTACCGCCCCTAAGCCCACCGTGGAGCCAGCTCCGGTCCCTAGGGCGGAAAGCGACCTGTGGGAGGAGATGGCAAGACGGCGGGGGGAGGCGTGGAGTATGCTAGCCAGACACGGCTTGGAGACTGGGGACGAGAGCGCTGTTGACGCAGCGAAAACCTGGGCTTTCCCCGTCACGTATACACAGGGAATAAACCAGCAAGGACAAGCCGTCCAAGTAGGAGCATACTCGCCTCCCGACTGGAAGCTGCTAGCCCAGCTAAGACAGACAGTGAGTCAGTTTGGTTTCCAGAGTGAGCCAGCTAAGCAAATGCTAGATTTCTTGTTCGATACATACCTGCTGTTGCCAAATGATATGAGAAGTATAGTGAAACTGATTTTCACGCAACATCAGCAGTTGCTATTTAACGCCCACTGGCAAGCCCTTGTTCAGGAGTCAGTTGCAACACAGAGGGGCCCGGGAGATCCGTTAGCTGGAATTACCATAGACAAACTAATGGGGTTAAGACAATACCGCAGGACAGAAGCTCAAATGATTTCGGGACCCGACAAAGTTAGGGAAGCCATGCGTCTAGTAAGGAATGCCATCAATCAAGTCAAAGATAGCTCAGGCATACCCATGTATATGGGGATAAAACAGGGAAGAAATAAATCCTTTAGGGACTTTGTAGATAAGGCTGCTGCTGCTATTGAAAAGGCAGGAGTCCCAGAGTATATGAGAGGGGCGCAGGTTTTCTTAGTTAATGCACTAAAAGAATTAGGCTTAGGGCTGCAGAAACAAGCCGAGTCCACACAGTCACAGGTGTTAGCCGCTCTTGCTCCGCTCCGTGCTTCTACGGCGGCCCCAGCCACATCGAGCGACCACCGGCCTCCCTCGGCGCGCTGCTACAGATGCGGGTGGATGCGGCGCGGCCCGACAGGTGCCGCCGATCAGCCCCCGGCCGCCGCCATATTGGCCCCGGTCACAAGTAGCCGCCGTGACATCAGCGCCATCTCCTGTCTACAACCAGCCACAACAGAGAGCCTGGGACTCGACCTGGCAGCCGCAGTAAAAACATCTTTGATGACAGCTCGCCCCGTCAAAGTCCCAACTGGAGTTTATGGCCCGATAAATATCAAAGGACAAGCTCATGGGGGACTAATAGTGGGACGCTCGTCGAGCTCCATTGTAGGACTGTTTGTGCTACCAGGTGTCATCGATGCAGACTACACGGGAGAAATACAAATAATGGTTTATACTCCTTTTCCTCCTCTGACAATTAAAGCAGGTCAGCGTGTTGCTCAATTTATTCCACTTCCACAGTTGAGCCGGGGTGTTCAACCACAAAGACAAACCCCACGCGGAGACCAAAGATTCGGATCATCAGGTATTGCTATGCTCACAATGGATCTCCATACCAGACCCAAAAAGAAGGTGAAACTAACCTATGCAGGAGAGACAATAGAAATGATAGGACTCCTAGACACTGGGGCAGATACCAGCATTGTCTCACCAGAAAAATGGCCCCACAACTGGCCATCACTGCAGACCACGGATACCGTGACAGGCGTCGGAGGATTCACCCTTGCCAGAAAAACTCCTCCAGTAAGGGTCACTATAGATGGACAAGATTTGGTGACTGTGTTGTCCGTAGTTGCATTACCACCATCGGTACATTGCCTAATTGGAAGGGACATCTTGGCTCAGATGGGGGTCGTTTTATCCAACGAGCACCCTTTGGGGTAATTGCCATTGCTTGGACTTTCCCAACCCCAATCACCTGGACTACCAATGAACCGGTAATGGTTAAGCAATGGCCTCCAAAAAGGGAAAGTCTAATACAAGCACATCAACTCGTAAAGGAACAATTCCAACAAGGACATTTGAAACTCTCGACAAGCCCATGGAACACGCCAATTTTTGTGATCAAAAAGAAGTCAGGAAAATATCGTCTTCTACACGATTTAAGAGCAGTAAATGATCAAATAGAGGCGATGGAGGCATTACAGCCAGGCCTCCCCAACCCAGCAATGCTCCCACAGCATTGGCCTCTTCTGATCATTGATCTAAAGGACTGCTTCTTCACTATAGCCTTACACCCTCAAGATACTAAAAGATTTGCGTTCACCCTACCAGCAATAAACAAAGAAGAACCTGATAAACGGTATGAATGGACTGTTCTTCCACAAGGAATGAAAAACTCGCCTACCCTGTGCCAACTGTATGTTGATGCCGCATTACAACCATTAAGAATACAGTGGCCCAACACAATTATTTATCATTATATGGATGATATCCTCTTTGCTCAAGAATCAGCATTTACAGACACTCAGATGCAGGAGATTCAAAGTGCCCTAGCAAAGGCATCCCTCATAATAGCTCAAGAAAAAATACAGCGATCCACACCATGGAGGTACTTGGGGTGGTCTATCACAGGCCAAATCGTACGGCCGCAGGAGCTCCAGCTTGCAACAAAGATCACCACTCTAAATGAGGCACAGCGACTGCTAGGAGATCTGCAATGGCTCAAGCCGATTGTTGGGATACCCAACTCCTTGCTAGACTCCCTCAGGCCACTACTTAAAGGAACTGACCCAACCGCACCCGTAACCGTGACCCTGCAACAACATGAAGCCCTCAAGGGTATTATACGCTGCATCGATGAGGGGTTTGTCTCCCGCCGAAATATCTCCTCGCCCATCGATCTTACCATCTGGAGTACTGCCAACCACCTACTCGGTGCACTCACACAGCTACAAAAGAAAACACGGGAGACACGGGTACTAGAAAGAACAGCCTCTCAGCAGCCGTCCTTGTTGTGCGTGTGGGGGGTCATGGTGTGAAGCCTGGGTAGCCCTAAAGTGCGGGGGCTGTGGGGACTGCTCGTGGGTGGAACAGAGAACAGTGTTTAATTTGTGGTGCTGGAGGTGTCAAAGTGACGACCTAAGAAATTCAAATTGGGGTCGGGCCCTAGAAAAAGAAGCAGGAGTGCCATATGCCCAGGTACGAAACCTATACGAGACACCAGAACAGCTCCTGTTAGCTTGGGCCCGGTGGGAACTTACCAACTGGATTAAGAGGCAGCACATCTATGCAAATTCGTACATTATCGCTGCAAGATGCAGACATAAAGTCCCACACCTGCCTTGGCCTCAGGTAGGACCAATTAGGCCCGGTACAGACCCAGAGGAGGTGTTAAATCAAAGTATAGAAGAGGTAAAACAACTGCAGATAACAGGGAGCAATACAGGGCGTAAAAAGAATAGGCCGCCAAAGAAATCAAAATGATGATCATTACACTGCTTATGCTTGCTAACTTTGCTCACACAAAATCTTTTCCAATGCAGCATGCGCCTCGGGAAAACGTATGGGTAACATTCACTAACATAACAAGACAAGAATCAATCTGCTTAAGCCTAGGGGGAGTACAAAATCCTTTTAAAACCTGCCTAGTAAGGTTGCCAGTATGGTTGCAAGAAGTTCAAGGGAATGTGCTGCATGAATTTATCTAACCACTCTGAGTCCATCCACAAAAAGATACAAAACACGCAGCAGAAATTACACAACCTAAAAGAAGAAGATGGTTGAGGCATTGACGAGTGGTTAAAAAGCCTAGGTCTTAGGGGATGGATTCAAACCGTTATTAAGTATGCTATTATGGTGTTAGATATATTCTTGTGCTTAGCTTTATTGCTACCTTGCTTGATAACTTGCTTACAAAATTTTATTCAAAAGACTGTCAGCAAAGCTTGGCATGCCACTCTTCTAGCTCAAAAAGAAAACGGGGGAAGTGTAGAGAGCCTGGTGCAGGAATAGCTGGAAGAAAAAGGCCATAGTCAGATCAACTTAGTAAAGCTAGCAAAGTGGGCCTCAGTCTCACGGATACAGTGTCCTTGAGATAAGGAAGACACGCAGAATTGAGAAAAACATGAATGCCGAAGTGCTTAGCTAAGCCGCACAGCTAGACCAATGATGAGCTCAGATTTTGCACTATGCATGAGCTAATTAAGCACTGTATTTAATCGCCACTCTGCGTATCAATAAACGAGACTTTGCTGATGACCGAATTGGTGTCCGCGTCTCCCTTCTCCGACAGTCCTGTGCTTCCAGGACTGAGTCTGAGAGTGAAGCTTTGTTTTGTCTTGTTATCAGCCGGCTCACCTCCCCCATGGTCTATGTTTAGGAGAGGTTTTAGCTCGGCTTGCTTGCTTGCTTGCTTGCTTGCTTGCTTGCCTGCTTGCTTGCCTGCTTGCTCGCTTCTGCCTTTTTCTTTCCTTCGCTTTGCCCTTGCTTTCTGCTTATTAGTTAGTTCAGCTAGGCAGTCCAACTTTTTTCCCTGGACTGTTTTCTCTTCCACCCCGTCCCCTCCCTCTCCTGGATACCATCTGAACGGACGGGGACCTGGGAACCCCAAGAAACACCGGGAGTCTACACTCTGTCACCGGCAGCAGTCATCCCCAGCGCCAGAGACTGATAACTGCGCGACCACTATCCAGAGAGACTGAGTTTATCATCCCTTCAAAACGGTGAAAGAGTTTTTTTGTCAGCTGGTGTTGTCTTTTTTCCCTGTGCTGGGGAGTGTCTTGCTTATTAAATAAACAGGTTTTTTCTCCCACTCTTCTCCAAGGAAATTCTTCCCGAACCCGGTGGGGTGGGGGGGGGAGGAGTCGTGGGGTTTGCTGTCTGGGGGCTCCTTCTGAAGGTTTTCCCCCAAATTTGCCCAAAACCAGGACAAATAAATTGGCGCCCAACGTGGGGCTCGAGAAAGTGGAAAAAAAACCCTGTTCTAATAATAATAATTTGGTTCAAATTCTTTTGCGTTGGTATAGAGCAGTTATTGGCTATGTTGTTGGAATTCATGTCTTTTAGGGTGGAGGCCTGCATGGGATTTTGGTCCCTAGGGTTTTTTGAAGTCTTAATACCTTTGTAGTCCCTAGGTTTATTTGCTTATCCAAAAATAGCTCCGGTATTGTCCCTAATGCGTAGTTTCTGTAGCAAAGGAGCATTAACCAAAATATCCATCGGGCTGGGCTTGGTTTTAATGGCCTGCAGGAGATTTATAAAGGTGCTGGAATCTGTTCCAGGAATGTATGGTTCTTGGTTGTGGTTGTGCACTCAGTTTGTTAAAAGAGAAGCAGGGGATGAGGCTTTTCAGCCTTTGTTCTCCTTCTTCTCCTCTGAATTTGTTACATTCTTATTAAAGAATGTTCAGTTCCCCCTAAGTGTTAAAGAGACCATCTTTCTGGTGTTTAATATAGTAAGCTTTCTCTATACAGTCTGCAGTTTCTCTAAAATGAGAGCTGAGATTTCTAGAGGGGCTGAGACCCTTAACCCCAGAGTAAAGCCAGGCGTGAGGAATCCTGAATGGTGTGGGAAATGGGAGGATATGGGCCAAATCTTAAAGGAATTTTCTGACCCTACATCCTGGGATTTTCCATGTAAACAAATTCAGAACCCAGCTGAGGTAGCAAAGTACCTAAAAGAGAAGTGCCATGGTAATTCTAAGGAGAAAAAAATCATTGCAGTGAGCTAGGCCCTAGCATATGCTTACCGTACCCTGCTAAATACTGTAGGGCAGCAGACAAAGGAAGGGGAACAGGCAGATAAATCAGCCACTATCCCAGTCACTCAGGCTGCAGCCAACACCCCAGGCTCGAGGCCAACAACTACACCAGACAGTGAGCCTAAGCCAGCAGCTAAACCTGTCAGTAAGCCTCAACCAATGGCTGTTGCTACCAGCACGAGAAGTAGAAAGCACACAGACAAGACTGATCAACCAGTGAATGATGATGATAATGATGCAGGAGAAAAACCCTCGACGCCTCCTAACATAAAACCAGGAGTCAAAGCAACTGGTAAAAAATCAGAGGCCAATATTAAGTCTTTTTCCCTAAAAGACCTCCGTGGCCTAAGAAAGGATTACACCCGACAACCTGATAAGTCTATAATTAGTTGGTTGGTCCGTCTTTGGGATGCTGCAGACGAAGCTACAATTCTGGATGGCACTAAAGCCAGGCATTTGGGATCCCTGTCACATGATCCTGTCATCGACCAAAAAATGATAAAAAGGCCTAACCCTCACAGCCTCTGGGCACAGGTCCTAAACAGTGTAGCACAAAGATACCTGTATCTTTGCTGTATCTGTGCTGCAGGGAAGGTAAAAAAGTACAATAAACTGTTAAAAACCACCTTAAAAGCATTGGGTGGGGGATCATTCAAAAACTGAGAACAACATTTAGCAAAGGCCACTTAGTTAGTTAACACCCGAGATTCCACCAACCAAGCGGGCCCTGCCCAGTCTGAGTCCCTAAATATAGTAAATAAAAACAAAGTCCCAGTGGCACATATCAAAAGTTTGTTAAGAAAAGCAGTTTAAATCAATTCTGCCCCAAGTACAAACAAACCCATTCATAAAATTGTCTTTACTCAAAAACCAAGTTGTACATGGTGAGTAATGCAAAAAAATAAAACAACACAATGTGTGCCTCAAGAAAATCTAATTGTGAAGTGAAACAACATGAAACAAAAGGAAATGTGTCCAAATAAGTGAAAAATAGAAATTTCTACTTGCTGAAGTTTTTACATGCTGTTTAGTATGTTCACGATATGAAAATAAAGGGTAAAATGTCCTAAGGTGATGTTATGGTGTTTCTATCTCCAATCGTGTGTCCTGATTATATTTTGTATTATGTCCTGTGCTTCCAGGACTAAGTCTAAAAGTAAAGCTTTGTTTTGTCTTGTTATCAGCCGGCTCACCTCCCCCATGGTCTATGTTTAAAAAAAGTTTTAACTCGGCTTGCTTGCTTGCTTGCTTGCTTGCTTGCTTGCCTGCTTGCTTGCCTGCTTGCTCGCTTCTGCCTTTTTCTTTCCTTCGCTTTACCCTTGCTTTCTGCTTATTAGTTAATTCAGCTAGGCAGTCCAACTTTTTTCCCTGAACTGTTTTCTCTTCCACCCCGTCCCCTCCCTCTCCTGGATACCATCTGAACGGACGGGGACCTAGAAACCCCAAGAAACACCGGGAGTCTACACTCTGTCACCGGCAGCAGTCATCCCCAGCGCCAGAGACTGATAACTAAGCGACCACTCGCCAAAAAGACTAAGTTTATCATCCCTTCAAAACGGTAAAAAAGTTTTTTTGTCAGCTGGTATTATCTTTTTTCCCTGTGCTGAAAAGTGTCTTGCTTATTAAATAAACAGGTTTTTTCTCCCACTCTTCTCCAAAGAAATTCTTCCCGAACCCGGTGGGGTGGGGGGGGGAAAAGTCGTAAGATTTGCTGTCTGGGGACTCCTTCTAAAGGTTTTCCCCCAAATTTGCCCAAAACCAGAACAGGTAGTCACTGTGTTCCCCTGAAAATCAGCTTGACACAGCTGAGAGCAGGACCCACAGCAGAGCAACCTGGCTCAGCCTTTCTCAGAATCTCAGCCCCACTCCTGTCCAAGGACATTCCTGTCCCCTAGTGTTCCCTGGAGGCAGCTCCCAGTTTGGATGGCATCCCGAGGACACACCAAGAGTCCTGTTCATGGCACTGCTTGAAGAGAGTCAGCTCATTCCCAGCCTCCCAGCCTGCCCTGCCCTGAGCTCCCCGGAGCTGGGACACCCCATTGCTGTGCTCAGCCTGTACAGGAGGAGCCCAGGGGCTGGGCCTGAGCCTGCAGCTCAAACTGCCATTCCCAGAGAGCCCGTCAGCAATGCCAGGAGCATCTGGGCAAGGCAAGGAGAGAGAGCTGGGCCCTGAGGAAAAGCCTTTTCCTGAAAGCCCTGCCCAGCCCCTCCCAGGCAGCACCAGGGCAAGACAAAGGCCCTCAGGCCGTGGTCAGCAGGGATTGGGCACATGGCAGAGATGCCCTTCATGTCTGGTGCTGCTCTGCTGGCCTAGGAGGGGACTGAGGGGCCTGAGCCCCCGGGCTGAGGGCTGTACTGGCTGGGAGGGGACACAAGAGCTGTGCTGCTCAAGGCAGTGTCAGCCCTGCAGGGCAGGGCCGGCAGGTGCCACATCTACCCTGCAGCAGGGCTTCCCTCAGCAGTGCTTCCCTCTTTCCCTGCTGTCACGATCCGCTATTAATGCAGAGCGGGGGTTGTGATGGTTCTTTTGATCTCAAAGGTGCAAACAGGCAAAATGCAGGCGACAAAATCAGTTTATTCAACAGCAGAAAATCAGTTTATTCAACAACAGCAATGCATTTCATCAAATGCCAACAACTCAGTTACGGTAAAGGGGAGAGGTATAGGATAGGGAAAGGGGAAGGAAAGGAAGGGATGGGAGAATAGCTACCAACAGACGAGACGGGCGTCCTAGCGGGTCATCCGATAGACGAGTCTTCATCCGTGGGGAGATCTCAGGGGTCTTCTCCAGGGGTCTTCATCAGTGGAGAGATCTCAAAGGGTTCTTTCCAGAGGGTCGCTCTTTTATAGTCCTTCTCCAAAGCAAGTGGCTTCTGGCCAAAAGGTGGGAAGATTTATGGACCATTGTGTGGTGCTGCAGGACACAGGTACGGACAAGCAGTCCTCAGTTGATACAACACAGCCTCTGGTTGGTGCCACAACAGCACAGTCCAGTGAACACAATACACCAGCACACAGTCATGAGCATCCACCTGGCCCGGCCAGTAAACCATTGTTGGGAGTCAGCCTGGGTGGGGGTCCTCGAGGTCTCCTTGCGACGGTCGGGAGGCAAAATCGAGGGGAACTTCGGACCGACCCTTACACCTGCCCATGGCTCTGCTGCTGGAACTGTCCCTACCAGAGCTGCCAGAGCCCAGCCCAGCCCCTGGGCCAGCTCTGTCCTGCAGCTGCTCGGTGTTCAGAGATTAAAAAACAGCTCCCCCAGGCCTAGAGAGCATGGAAAGGTGATGCTGGATGGATCTGGAGGCTGGGGAGGTGGAGGCACCTGCTGAGGTTCCCAGGAAATCACAGTGTGATGGTTTAAGTGCTTCAGCCTCTGCTCTACCCTGCATAGCGGAGTTTCCATTGCCACCAAGCTGAACCTGGGAAAAGTGTGAGCACAGATTCAGGAAAGCAGAGACCCAAGCAGGAAAACCCTGCCCTGAATGACCCCACGAAAAGTCTTCTCGGAAATGACCTGGGCATGAGCTGGAGCTGTGAGCAGCCCTGGCCCACACAGCACCCTCTGCATAGCAGCAGGACCTGCCCTAGCAGGAGTCACTCGTCACACCCACAGTTCCCCTCCATCATCCATGGGGAGCTCCTAGGCAGGCTGAGAGCTGCACTTGCCAGGTGGCACATGTCCTGGCCTGGCCCACCCACACACCCAACCATGTCAAGCACTGTGAAGATCTTTCCTCAAGTGAACTCTCAGCTCAATGTCTTCCCAATTCTGATTGCCTTTAGCCTGAATCTGCCTGGCTCCTGTCCCCTCAGTGCCTGCAGACAGTGCTCTCAGCCCTGCTAGGCTGGGACAGGAGCTGCTCCTCAGCAGAAATGTCTTTTTGAAGCTCTTCTTGGTTTAGCTTGGGAGCTGCCTCTGAACCAGGAACCCGGCCCAGCTCAGCAGCACAGACACAGCACAAGGACTTTAATGACCTTCTCAGGGCTTTGGTGCTGTTTACGTCAGACTCAGTCCCTGAGTCCCTAAGAGAGTGTTTTCAAAAAAAAAACTGCTCAAGAACTCAAAGTCAGATTGAAACACTGAAGTTTCTTGAAGTTTTAATGTGTCCCACTGAGGGACAAAACTAAGAAAGTGCCCCACGTTCCAGTTAGAGCAGGACATTGGATGTAGTGAGGGCGTGAGGGTGGGAGAGGCAAACAAAGTAAAGGTGTCTGTGATGCTGAGCAAACCTGGATGTGTTTCAGGAATGCAAAGGGCCAAGGCCTGAGCCCCAGCCCCTGGCAAGGCAGATCCTGTCCCTCCCTCATTGCTCAGGGCTCTTCCCGGCCCACTGGGCTCTGGGCATGTGCAATGCCAAGGGCAGCACCATGGGGCGGCCCCTGCCAGGCTGCTGAGCAGGGACAAGGAGGCAATGAGGCCCCAGCACAGCAAGGCTCACTTGTCCCCTGCTGGCCTCAGGCCCAGGGCCAGCCTGCATGGCCCAAGTGCTGCAGGAGTTGTCTCTGTCAGGGCCTTTCAGCTGCTGCCCATCCCTGTGCCCTCTGCAGCCCAGGCTGTCCTACGGTGTCCATGCCCTGCGCCTCTGTCCCTGCAGGCTGTCATCATCCCCCGGCTGCCCCACCTCGCTGGCCCCTTCCTTTGCTGACAGCTCTGCCTCCTGCCTGCCTCTGCCTGGACACACAGAGCCTTGGGCTGCTCCAGACTCCTCCTGGGGGATGTGTCGCACCCCAGCCCTGCCCTGGGAGGGAAATTCCTTTCTCCTTGTGTCCATTCTGGATATCCCCAGCTGCCCTTGGTGCCATTATTTCTTCCTCAGGCTCATTCCCACTATAAAGAAAAGCTCCAGCCTTTCTGGAACCACCCTTCAATCCCTCTCAGGCTACTCCTGTTCTGTCCTCAATCTCCAAACCACCATGCCCAGGGCCCTCAGCCTCTGCCTGCTGTTTATGTGATGAGGCCTCCAAACCCCATCTTGGGAGATTTTTGGGTGCTCTCCAAGGTCTGTTAAAATGAAAACACTGGTCAAAGTTTTTTTCTCCCAAATCTTGCAGTGACAGAACAAGGGTCAATATCTTTAAATTGAATGAGGATGCATTTAGATTTGTTAGAAGGAGGAAATATTTTACAATGAGAGTGACACAAAACTGCAACTGCTTTTCCAGGGAAGTGGGTGACCCATGCTAGGAATGCTCCAAGAGCAGGAGTTTTGTGCAACCCAACATAGTGAAACCCCCTTCCCTCCCCAAGGATGGAATCCCTGTTGTGTGGGTTCTCTGATGTGCTGGGTGACCTTACAACACTTCTGGCCAGAATGTCTGCTGAGGGCCAGCCAGGCTGCTGCATTGGCACTGACCTCACAGCCATCACCATTGCAGCCTTGTACCCTGGGCCTGGCTCCCCCCATCCTCTATCCCTGTCCTGTCTCTGCTGGGATGAAGAGTTTTGTCATTAATAACTTGTCCCCAAGGTGCTGGGGCCAATTGCTTCCCAGTCAGGCTCCTGGAGCAGAAGTGGCTTTTCAGAGCCCAGCCAGAAATTATCCCCTGACCCAGCAGCTCTGCAGTGGTGGCCACCAGGCTGGCTTGCCAAGGGAGGCTTCTGGCCATGCCCTGCAGGGATCTGCTGCCGCCGCCAAAGTGTCTTGGATGTCTCAGGCTCTCCCTGGCACAGGTCCCACCATGGCACTCTGCATTTATGCTCGAGGCCTTCCCTGTGTTGGTGCTGGCCTGGGGCTTTTCCCGCTGTGAAAATTCGTAATTTGGAATTTTTAAAAGTTTAATAAGGGATAAAACAAGGACAAAACAATTAACCAGTTCTGGGGTGATGTCTTGGGGTGACTGTATGATGCCTATATCCCCAAATCATCTGTTCTGTTGGTGTTGAATATTAAATTCTGCAACTTTAAGACTGGCTTCAGGAGTGAAGGGGGGGAAAGAAGAAGTACAGAGTTTGTTATCAGAGACTGCACTGGCTCCCCCGCATTCCTGCAGACAGACTGTGTTGTCTGCAGCGGACAGCAGGAGAGAGCTCTCCTTTGCTCTTGGTTAGTTTTCTGGCTAGCTGAGGCAGAGAAGCCCCCTGGATTGTTTATTTCCTTTTTCTCTTTTTTTTTTTTTTTCCTGGAACTGTTTGAACCTGCTCTGGACTAAAACCCAGAAGAGCACTGGGAGCTCACACCTGTGGCCCACCAGGCCTGGCCTGGGCCGTGGCATTCCCCAGCACCGGAGGGACTGAGAACAGTCTGAGTGAGCCGGGCAGCCCACAGAAAGAACTCTTCTAAATCTGTCATCTCTTCAGAACAGTGAGAGGTTTTGCTGTTTGGTATTGTTCATTTTTGTGCTGGGAGGTGTGTTGCCTGTTGAATAAACAGTTTTTCTTTTTTCCACTTCTCTTCAAGGAATTTCTTTTTCCCCGAGACAACTCAGGGAGGGACTGCTTAGATCTTTTATTTTTTCCTAGAGGGACCTCATTCAGAGGTTTCCTCCCAAATTTGCCCTAAACTAGGACAGGTGCCTTTGGCGATTAGCCAAAGAATAGATGGCTACATTTAGTGTTATCTCTATACTGTTATATTACTGAGGTACATGCATATTCATGTGTTTTATACATTATTCAAACATTCTTGTGAGTTTTTAATGTTTCAGGGACTCTTTTGTTTGTTTTTTTACACTCTAACTTATCTGCATGACATCCTGTGAATCAGGTTGATGTTTTATTTATTCTTGTGTCTCCATCCTGTTGTTCCACATCCTCTGATAAAGAGTTAACAAGTTCTCATCAAGTTTAACATGGTATTTTCTAATTGTCCTCTGGTGCTGTGGCTTGTGTCAGTTACCACTTGGAGAGGTCAGTTAGCAGATGTGGGGGAAGCATCTTAAAATTTAGTGTTTTGCTAAGGCCTATGGTATGATATATTCATCATACTACCACTTCTATAAGCTAGGCATTACATACTTAAACTGATTATGTTATACTAACAGACAGCTAAATAGAGTTATACATTGTACTGTATCCAGATATTCATGGTCAATACCAACATGCAAAAGCTAATACATAAATGCAAAAGCTAATATTATATTGCAGTTTTTTAACAATATTGATCCAGAGTCTCTCCTCAGAAGATCCGGCCTGCTCAGAGAAGCTGTGCCTTGAGGTCTGACCCGGTATGGACAGCCTTGCTCCACATTCCCCAACCCCATCCTGCCTGTCCTCACTCACCTGGGACCTGCTTTGCTTGGAGAACTGGCTGCACTCAGGCAAACAGGGGTTTTCTTTTCTTTTCTTTTTTTTTTTTTTTTTTTTTTGAAGCAATCTAAAATTCTTGAGTTTCCCCATTGAAAACAGACACACTTCTTAATTGTGTGCCAGCATAAGGTGCCACCATGGAGGCTTCCCTTCCCAAAGGCAGAATCTTGCAAGGAATGTTTGAGACCTTTGGACTCCTCGGTTTCCTGAGGCCTTGCAGTGTTACAAAGGTCCCTTGGTTCCATGAGGTTCTGTACTGTCACAATGGAGATTTGGGTCCCTGGGGCCCCACAATGTCACAGTGCTCTTTTTGGTTCCATGAGGCCTTGATCTGTCACAATGGACTTTTGGTTCCATGAGGTTCTGTACTCTCAAAAATGGTCTCCTTAGTTCCAAATGTCACAATGGACCCTTGGTACTATGAGGTTCTTCAGTGTCAAAATGGAATTCTTTGTTCTATGTGGCTCCACAGTGTCACCATGATCTCCTTGGTTACAAGAGGCCATGCAGTGTCACAATGGCCCATAGGTTTCAAGAGGCTCCAGAATGTCACAGTAGACACTTGGTTCCATGAGTTACCCCAGTGTCACAATGGTCTCCTTGGATCTGCAGTGTCACAATGGTTCCTTGGCTTCATGTGGCCCTGCTGTGTCACAATGGATGTTTGGTTCCATGGGGACCCACGGTGTGACAGCGGTCTCCTGACAGCAGTGGAAATGAAGAGACAAGGTCTTCATGAATTGCATGCATGAAGCTGTTTATTGATACACAAAGCAAAGTTTATATACCTTTCTCAACTATTGCTAAAAATAGCGCACCAATAATATTTGCGTTACCAAGATATATTGCTTATTCGTAACTAAATAATCTATGCTTTGCTGTAAGTTGACAAGGTACATTGTGTGATATTCCATAATATTGCAAGTTCAGAACCTTGTACCTAGCACTTTCTTATCTCTTGCATTCCTTCTTAAAATCCCGCTTACTCTTGCCAAGGCTTGCGGCCTACTATGGCTAACATATCCATGTTGGTTGTGACAAGCTGAGCAGTGCTCACAGTTCTGCTCTCTAGCTGCATTCTCACAGTCTCTTTTTCCTACAGCACCCAGCAGCAAACCCCACTAGCAGGGCCAAATTCCTGGGAAGAAGGAGGAAGGGGGACATTTGGAGTGATGGTTTTTGTCTTCCCAGGGCACAGCGAGTGGGGTGGGACCCTGCTGTCCTGGAGACGGCTGAACACCGGCCTGCCCATGGAAGGGCTGAGAGACAACAACCTCTGTGCATGGAACTACAACAGCAGAGAGGTCAGGCTGAAGGCTGGGTTTAAAAGACTGTCACCAGCACAGGAAACATCAATCTGAGAGGAAAGATGTGTGTTAATATCTTTACAAATCATTTGATGGATGAAGGGATGGGAGTTAAGGTCTTGGAAATGGGTTGTAACATTTCTACTGACTTTGGGCATCAGGTTTGTTACTGGCTCCTGAAGCAGACAAGGGTCTACACAAGGCTGAACTTCTGAACTTTGGAGGGAAATGCCAAGTTCAAGGGGGGATATGGGGCAGGTAGTTCGGGAAGGCTGTACCTTCCAAGTACTTTGGCCAATGGGGAAAGGAAGAGGGCAACGTGCGGCTGGGAGTTTACGGTAAAAGGAGGCTGCACCCTCTGAAACCCCGAGAGAGAAAACCCCGTGGCCATGTGCCCCAGTGAATTCTCTCCTTTTATTCAAATAAAGTTGAAGGACTCCTCTGTCTCCTTTTCAGACATAAACCTCTGGCATTTATGGATTTGCCTGACAGTGACAACATGGAATCTCATGGAACCAAGTGTCCACAGTTTCATGGGGCAGCCTCATAGAGTGCTGAATACCATTGTGTCACAATGGGAACACATGGAACAAAGGCTCCAGAGTGACACTGCAGGGCCTCATGGAATGCAAGAGATCATCCTGATGGAATGGAAACTCATGGAACCAAGGCTCCATTGTTTTACAGCAGGGCCTCATGGAGTGCTGGAGACCATTCTGCCACAATGGAAACACATGGCACAAAGGTTCCACTGTGACCCGGCAGAACCTCATGGAATCCGAGAGACCATTGTGTTTCAATGGAATCTCATGGAACCAAGGCTCCGTTGTGTCAAACCTGGGCCTGATGGAACCAAGGAGTCCACTGTGATGCAATGGAATCTCAAGGAACCAAGGGTCACTTGTCAACACATCAGGCTGTTGGGGGTTGAATTGTTCCCTTTTCTTTCTGTGGAATTCTTCCCATTGTTATGCTAAGTATTTGTGGCTACACCTTAGTAGCAATAGTTTTCTCTCGAAGGGGTGTGGGGGACAGGGTAGGACCAGAAAAGGAAAAATGGGACAGGGGCCTGGGGTCTCTCTCTTGCTCATGGAGTTGGAGGAAGACCACCAAGACTCCTATCTAGCATCCTCCCCGCCATCCTAACACCGGGAACCATGTTCCCTACTGTCGGACATTGCACTGCTGCCTTCCCACTTCATCCTACTACCTCCAGACACTCTGCCGAGCACCACGACCGACACCATGAGGGGGGAGTCGTTCCTCCATCCCTCTCACACCTGGCCACTGCCACCACCACCCAGCCCCCTTCAGCTGTGCGGGACCTGCCCTGCCCACAGCACCGGTAACTGAGCACAGGGAGAGGGAGCCTGTGGCCAAAAAGGGACTGGAACTGAGCTATACTGTTCTGTTTTGTTGTCAATTTTTATAGCTGTTGTTGTTTCTTTTGTTTGCGTTGTTAGATACATTAGTAAAGAACTGTTATTCCTACCTCCCGTATCTTCTGCCTGAAAGCCCCTGATTTCAAACTACAGTAATTGGAAGGGAGGGGATTGCACTCTCCATCTCAGGAAAGGGCTTCTTGCCTTTCCTTAGCAAATACCTGTCTTTCAAACTGAGACACAGGCTCTCATAAAACTAAGGAGAACATTGTGACACAATGGATTCTCATGGAACCAAGGCCCCATTGTGGCCAAGCGCAGCCTGATGGAATCCTGGTGCCACTGGGACATCTCCAGCCTTGGAGGAAGCAAGTGTCCATTGTGGCACAGCACAGCCTCGAGAATCACAGGAGAGCACAGTGACACCTCGGAATCTTGGGGAACCAAATGTCAATTGTAAACACAGTGGGGACTCGTGGAAGCCAGGAGACCATTGTAATGCAATAGAATCTCATGGAACCAAGTCTGAATTGTTACAAAGAGGGACCTCATGGAACCCAGGAGACCATTGTAGCACCATGGAATTACATGGAAGCAAATGTCCACTGCTTCACTTTGCAGCCTTACAGAGCACTGGAGACCATTGTGACACAATCAAAAAATGTGGAACAAAAGCACCCTAGTGACACTGCAGGGCCTCATGGAATGCAAGAGACCATTGTGGTGGAATGAAGTCTCAGGGAAACAGTTATCGATAAGTAAAACTTTACAAAAGGAAGGCCTTCTAAAATCATGGCTCAGGCCTGTTACTTTGGCAAAGTAGAAAAGGACTGTGGGAAAGAGACTCAACTGAATTAGGGGTAGGAAAACGTTACATAACCATCGCATGTTCACATTGTGGTGTATCGTGTTTGGTTGAATTATGTTTGTTATGCTTTAAAACTGTATAACTGATAATGGGCTAACTGCTTTAAAAGGGCTGGTTTTTGACACAAAGCATCTCTCCTTTGCACCTGCCTGGGGACTCTGTGTCACTACCGACCCTCACCCACAGCTGGTGCCTGAATGTGGAAGATCGACCTACCACGAAGAGCGGCCCGCGACTGAGACCAAAGCTCTGCAGACTCAAGGAGCAGCCCCCGGCAGCAGACCCAGACACCCCAAGCGACCCCCACCCTCACCTTACTGCATCTCAGCACACCACTGCATTCATCACTTTGAGGTGAGCAATGCAGTACATCCTGGAAGCAAAGCTGTCAGGTGAGCAAAAGCAGACCCTGAAGAATTTACAGTGGTTTTTACAACGTCAGAATAGAGACATTCCCAATGCTCAATTACTTGTTTTGCTGGATTGGATTTCCACACGTTAAAGACTTCCCCTCAGCCAGCATTTTTCATCTAGATGCCTGGTAGCTATTAGGACACAAACTTTTTAAAATTGCGAGCGCTGATGATGCCGATATGTCCAGGCACCTTGCATCTTGAAGGATTACTACAACAACTCACTCACACAGACTCTCGTTCTCGGCTGTCATCAGAGGCTGCCTGTTCTGGACTGCCGGCTCCTCCAGTGCCACCTTCCCATGGTGAGGCCCCTTTGCACAACACCTCCCCCACATCAGAGGCCCTGCAGCGTGCTGCAGCTCCTCCACTGCCTGCACCCCCCACCGCCGCTTCTTCGCTGCCTACCACAGCACCTCCTTCACCACCTGCCCCCCAGCACAAGCTCCCTCACGGCTACTTTACTAACAGCAACCCCTCAGCTGGTATTGGCCCCTGGGCATGCTTGGCCTCCTGGCTCTTCAAAGCCCCCTGTCCAATGCTGGCCCCTGGGGCATGAATGTCCCACTGACTCTTTGTAGCCCCCTGCCCTTGCTGGGCTCCCAGAATGCTGCAGCTTCTTCATCCCCTCTTGGGCTCCTGGGTGACACAACCCCCCCCTACTTAACCTTTGCCAAGAGCCGCCGGCTGGATCTGTGGCCATCCCACCCCCTGAGGAGATGGTTACTTGGGATAGCTATCCTGAATCATCCTATCCTTCAGACCCAGCACCTGTTGCAGTAGTCGAGATGGACATGACTGGCATCACCAATCCCTTATTATCTTAAAAACTTCTCATACCTTCTCTCTGGACTTCTCTCAGGCAGCTCCACACAGCACTGACTCCTCCCCTCCTTCTCTCTGCAAGTTTCCTTCTTCCTTCTGCATGATCAGCTAACCCCAACCTGTCCCTTACCCAGCTGCCCAACCCAGTCTATCCCTCACACATCGTCTTACCTTGTCTGTCCCTTGCATGACCGCATGTCCCTTCCTCCTCACAGCACAGCCAGCAGATTCCACCTCAAACTAAAGCAGACTCTGAGTTTCAAGCTCCAACTGCCTGATGGTCAGCTAACCCACTCTTTTATAACACCCATTCTCATTGGACAGGCAAGGCTGCTTCCGCTCCTCAGTAATCAATTCAGCTGTAATTCATTAAGGAAAATTGCCCTCTACACTATCCTTACAATATATGATAAACTATCCTTACAAACCATCTTCCCACAATGAGGCCCTGCCATGTCACAATGGACACTTGCTTCCATGAGATTCCATTCTTTCACAGTGCTCTCCTAGGCCCCATGAGGCCTTGCTGTGCAATATATGATTTGTGCTGTGCAATAATTGAGCCTTCTTTTTACTAGGTCTGGCAATGTCCCATCTGGCACCTGTGTCCCATGAGGCCCCACTTTGTCAAAGTAGAGCCTTGGATCCGTTAGATTCCTGGTTGTTTCAATGGTCTGCTGAGTTCCATGAGGCTGTGCTGTGTCACAATGGACATTGTGTTCCATATGCCCTGGCAATATCCAAGTGGCACCTGGCTTCTATGAGGCCCCACTGTGTTTGCAGCTGGCACTTGGTTTCGCCAGTCTGCCTTGTGTCACAGTGGTTTCCTGGGTGCCATGAGACCATGCTGTGCAATAATGGAGCCTTGTTTCCACTAGGCCTGGCAATGTCCCAGAGGCACCTGTGTGCCATGAGGCCCCACTTGGTCAAAGTAGAGCCTTGGGCTGATGTGGGTGAGGGTCAGTAGTGATGCAAACTGCCCGCATTGCACCATTCATTGCTCCAGTCCCGTGTACATTATGGGGACAGGATGTCCTGGGATAGTTTGGAACCTCTGTGAGCATAGACCCTGATTCACGTCACACACTTTTGCGTAGGGGCCATTGAACAATTGTTCCAAACACAAATACGGAACATATGTAAGCTCACATGGAGGACAGATGAGCTTGTCTGGATCTCTCAAAGGCTCCTGTGTCAGGAACGGCTTCAAAACCTACAGCAATTCATAGATGAACAGTGATCTCTTGGGCACCTACAGCCATCCTCTAGCCCTTGGAGCACCCCTGTATTCTGCATGCCCAAGAAAAGTGGTAAATGGAGACTCTTATGTGGCTTGCAGGTGGTAAATGCAGTCATTTAGCCAATGGGAGCTTTACAACCTGGACTTCCTTCTCCAGTGTTGATTCTTCTCGATTGGCCCTTCATAGTCATAGACTTAAAAGACTGCTTTTTTACCATTCCCTTGCATCCTGATGATGCACCTCACTTTGCCTTTTCAGTGCCCACCCTAAACCATGCAGAGCCAATGAAAAGGCATCACTGGAATGTTTTACCACAAGGCTTGTGCAACAGCCCAACGATATGCCAGAGAGTGGTACACATTACTCTGCAACCTTTGTGGCACCAATTTCCTGAGGCAATCATATACCACTACATGGACAGTATTTTACTTGTTGCTAAAGACCATACAGGTTGCTGTCATTCAGGCAATTCAAGCAGCTGGATTAGGTGTTGCACGCAAGAAAGGGCAGCAGCAGGCCCCGTGGCATTACCTAGGGTGGAAAATTACTCAGCAGATTATCTGCCCTCAGCCTGTAAAACTTTGTTAAAGATAACTTGATCTTAAATGATTTGCAGAAATGTTTAGGGTCCTTGAACTTGTTACGTGCCATTCTAGATTTATCCGCAGAGCATTTGCACTCCCTGTTTGCTTCACTCAAAGGTAACCCTGATCTCAACTCTTCCCGACAGCTAATTCCAGAGGCTAAGAAGGCCCTTGAACATTATGCTCAGGTACTGGAAAAGCGTCAGGGCTGGAGATGGGACCCAGATGAACCTATTGCCCTTGCTATCGTAACTAGTAAATTTCAACCTTTTGCAGTCTGGTTTCAGTGGTTTGCTGATGACAGAGATCCCTTACACGTATTAGAATGGCTATTTTTGCCTGATATGGTGACAAAGACTGTATGGACTGTCAATGACATGTTTGCACAGCTCATCATGAAAGGCTGCAAGCGGTTGCAGATGCACAGTGGCCAGGATCCACATGTAATCGATATGAACAAAGAAAACCTGTCATGGTTGTTGTCAGAGGATACTAAGTTTCAGATTGCACTTGCAGACTTTTCAGGACATTTGTCTATTCACTGCCCTTCACATTGCCTGTGAACAGGGGTGGGTAGCTGTTCCGAGCAGTGGCATGAGGCACAGGGTAGGTCTCCAACCATTCAGTGGTGGCTTCCACCATGGTCAGTACATAGCACTTGCCCTGGTGGGTTTGAGGCAGTGTGATGTAGTCAATCTGCCAGGCCTTCCCATACTTATATTTGGACCATCGCCCCCCATACCAGAGAGGCTTGGCCTGCTTGATGGCAGCACACGTCTCACAGTCATGGATAACTTGAGAAATACTGTCCATGGTTAGATCCTTTGGTCTCGTACCCACTTATAGGTGGCATCTCTACCCTGGTGGCCTGAGGCATCATGGGCCCATCGAGCCAGGAACAACTCTCCCTTGTGTTGCCAATCTAAATCTGTCTGCGACACCTCTATCTGTGCAGCCTGATCTACCTGCTCATTGTGTTCCTCATTAGCCCAACTCTTGGGGACATGGGCTTCTACGTGACGGACTTTCACAGGCAGCTTCTCTACCCGGGGGGCAATGTCTTTCCATTCATCGGCAGCCCAGAATGGTTTTCCTCTACGTTGCCAGTTAGCCTCTTTCCACTTTTCCAGCCAACCCCACAGAGCATTGGCTACCATCCATGAATCAGTGTAAAGGTAGAGCTTTGGCCACTTCTCTCTTTCAGCAATGTCCAGGGCCAGCTAAACAGCTTTGAGTTCCACAAGTTGACTCAATCCACCTTTTCCTTTGGTAGCTTGTGCAACCTGTTGTGCAGGGCTCCATATGGCTGCTTTCCACTTCCGGTTCATCCCCACGATGCAGCAGGAACCATCAGTGAAAAGAGCATAGCATGTTTCATCTTCTGGCAGTTGGTTATATGGTGGGGCTTCTTCGGCTCGGGTCACTTATTCCTGTTCCTCATCGTCGGCAAGACCAAAGTTTTCCCCTTCCGGCCAGTTGGTAATTATCTCCAAAATCCCTGGGCAATTTGAGTTTCCAATACGGGCACGTTGTGTGATGAGGGCAATCCACTTGCTCCATGTGGCGTCAGTGGCATGGTGGGTTGAGGGAACCTTTCCTCTGAACATCCACCCCAGCACTAGTAGTCGGGGTGCCAGGAGAAGTTGTGTTTCCATGCCAATCACCTCTGAGGCAGCTTAAACCCCTTCATAGGCGGCCAAGATCTCCTTCTCTGTTGGAGTGTAGTTGGCCTCGGACCCTCTGTAACTTTGGCTCCAGAATCCCAGTGGTTGGCCTCAACTCTCACCAGGCACCTTCTGCCACAGGCTCCAGGACAGACCATGGTTCCCGGCTGCAGAGTAGAGCACGTTCTTCACTTCTGGTCCCATTCTGACTGGGCCAAGGGCAACCGCATGAGCAATCTCCTGCTTGATCTGGGCAAAGGCTTGCTGCTGCTCAGGGCCCCAGTGGAAATCGTTCTTCTTGCGGGTGACCAGGTAAAGAGGGCTCACAATCTGGCTGTACTCAGGAATGTGCATTCTCCAAAAACCTATGACACCTAGGAAAGCTTGTGTTTCCTTCTTGCTGGTTGGTGGAGACATTGCAGTGATCTTATTGATGACCTCACTGGGGATCTGGCACCGTCCATCTTGCCACTTTACTCCTAGGAACTGGATCTCTTGGGCAGGCCCTTTGACTTTGCTCTTTTTAATGGTGAAGCCAGCTCCCAGCAGAAAATGGATGATCTTCTCTCCTTTCTTAAATACCTCCATTGCCTTTTTTTCCCACACAATGATGTCATCGATGTATTGCAGGTGTTCTGGAGCTTCACCCTTTTATAGTGCAGCCTGGATCAGTCCATGGCAGATGGTGGGACTGTGCTTCCACCCCTGGGGCAGTCGGTTCCACGTGTACTGCACAACCCTCCAAATGAAAGCAAACTGAAGCCTGTACTCTGCTGCCAGAGGAATGGAGAAAAATGTATTGGCAATGTCAATGATGGCATAGCATTTCGCTGCCTGGGACTCCAGCTCGTACTGCAGTTCCAGCATGTCCGGCACAGCAGCGCTCAGCGGTGGAGTCACTTCATTCAATGCATGATAGTCCACTGTCAATCTCCATTCCCCTTCAGATTTGTGCACAGGTCAGATGGGGCTGTTGAAGGGTGAATGGGTCTTACTGACCACCCCTTGGCTCTCCAGCTCACGGATCATCTTGTGGATGGGGATCACAGCATCTCTATTTGTCCAGTACTGCTGACTGTGCATGGTTGAGATGACAGTTGGTACTCATTGCTCTTCCACCTTCAGGAGTCCTACTGCAGATGGGTTTTCTGATAGTCCAGGCAAGGTGTTCAACTGCTTAATGCCCTCTGCTGCCACAGCAGCTATTCCAAAAGCCCACCTGAACCTCTTTGGGTCTTTGTAATAGCCATTCCTGAGGAAGTCTATGCCTAGAATACACCGTGCCTCTGGGCCAGTCACAATTGGATGTTTCTGCCACTCCTTCCCAGTCAAGCTCACCTCAGCCTCCAGCAAAGTCAATTCCTGCAATCCTCGTGTCACCCCAGCAATGGAATCAGGTTCTTCCCCCACATGTCCTGATGGTATTAATGTACACTGTGAACCAGTATCAACCAATGCACTGTGTTCCTGTGGCTCTGATGTGCCAGGCCATTGGATCCACACTGTCCAAAAGACCCGTTTTTCCTGTGCCTCTCCCTGGCTAGAGGCAGGGCCTCTCTAGCCCTGGTTATTATTTCTCTCCTGGGCATATGTACTGGAGGTTCCTTCAAGGGGATCTGACAGATCATCCTCCCTTCTGTAATACCCTGCACCTTGGTCATGGCAGGTAGAGGCTCTTTAGTAGAAGTCCCTTGGTTAATGTTCCCCTTCCTGAGTTGGCGCACCCATGCTGCCAGGACAGAAGTGGGTTTCCCATCCCACCTTCTCATGTCTTCCCCATGGTCACGCAGAAAGAACCACAGGTCAGCTTGTGGGGTGTACCCTCTCTCCCTAGCTGGGGGGCGTTGGGCTCTAATTTTGGGGTCCATGACTCGCACTGGTGCTGCATTGATCTTCCTCACCTCTTCCTTTATCTCCTTCATCTCCTCCTTAAACTCCTCTTTGAGTTCCTTAACCACAGCAGAGACATGAGCCTGCACTGGGCCAGCCATCATACTCTGATAATTCCTGAGCCTGTTGGCAACAGAACCCACTGTCACTTGGTTGGTATCAGCATTAATCATTGCAATAAAGGTGGTATATTGAGATGGTCCTAGGTTTACCAGATTCCACAACATCTGCCCTGTGCACCTGACCTTGTCGGAGTCATTGTCATGCTGTCCATCCCTCCCAAAGAGCACCTCCAGTATTGCCACTTCTCTCAGCTGTTGGATCCCTTCCTCAAGGGTATTCCAATGCATTCTATGGTGGTGCTCCTGCATTCTCTCTCTGTAGACAAACCTCTCTCTTACACTCATTAAAAGCTGCTCCCTGAGGGAAAGGAGGCCTGGCTCCCTTAGAAATATCTGATCCACACTTGAGTCTTGGGTTAAGGGTCCCAAATTCCTTGCCTCAGTACCATCTAGTTGCACACCTGTACCCATAAGATCCCAGACCTTCAGTAACCAGGTTGTAAAAGGCTCACGGCCCCATTGTACAATGTCTTTTTGCAGGTTACGGAGACTCGGTGATGACAGGGACTCAGTGATGATCTCCACTTCTGACTCCCCTGCTGGTTGTGAGGGCCCTCCTTCTCAACCCATATTATCTAGGTGCCTTGTTTTCATCTTAGACTTCCTCGTTTCTACCGGGGCAACTGCTGCTGGCTGTGAGTGCCCTTGCAGTTCAGCTGGAACCTGGACAGATGCAATGTCTGTGGGTCCCACTGCTGAACCTTCAGAGTCTCCCTCTTTAAGGCAGGGTGAGAGTTTCTCACCAGCTAGGGAAAGGTACTCCTTCAGCATCTGGCTCATCTCATGCATCTCCTTCACTAGGCCCCTTACCCACTCCCTGTGGTTCCTTTCTGAGATGATCTGTGGGGTAGGATCAGGCTCTAGGGCAGCATCCCTGTTTCCTAGGGTAGGTATCAGAGTGGTAATCCAAACCAATATTCCCTTATCTCTGAATGCTAAATAGAACAGGCATATCAGTAACACCAGCTACTGTATGATATCATTAGCATTTAGAGGAGATTTTAGCCCTTCAAAAACTGGTGGGGTAGACCCAAAAACTGGGTGAAGGGTTGGGAGAAAATTTTCCCTGGTGTCATTCACTCAAAGTAGGTACCATTATTAAAGAAACCTCAAAAACGTACAGTTAGAGTGTGATAGCCCTGAATCCATGTACTTGCCTTTCAAAGGAAGTTAAAAATCCATGAATTCCTTACCTTATTAACCCATGAAACAAATTGGATAACAGCCACAGTAGCTTTAGTTATAGGGCCCATGTTTAGATAAGGACCTGCAAATGGGAGGAATACAGCCACCACCATGTGCCACCTAAACCAGGGTAAGCTAGACCACATGGTGCCACCCAATGAGGTTTCTATATCCAGCACACAAAAAAACAGGTTACCCAAGAACTGTTATTCCTTCTTTCTCTCGACATCTTCACGCCCCACATTGGGCGCCAAAATCTGTCTTGGTTTGAAAGACAAGTGTCTGCCAAGAAAGACAGGAGCCTCTTTTTAAAACAGAGAATGTAAACCCCCTCCCTCCAAATTATTATAATTTTGAAATTAAGGGGGCTCTCAGGCAAAGATATGGGAATAGGAATAATAGTTCTTTACTAGAAAAATTAAAATAGAAATACAGTATTACAGAGAACAAACCCAAAAACACTGACAGTCAGAATATAAGTCAGTCAGGCTGTTGGTAGCAGTCCTATTAAATGGTGGCTGCAGCCCTGCTGGATGACAGATGTGGTTCAGTTGAAGCAGTGGTCCTGTAGAAGGATGCAGTTTTCCTCCAAAAGGTCCAGAGATGATGTGGAAAGGACCAGTTTCTCCTCTAGAATCCAGTGGAAAAAGGCTGCCTTGGAGTTCCAGATCCCAGTTTTTATCTAGGTAGGAAAGGCTTGGCTCCTGCCACTGGCTGCATCATCTCCCAGTGGGATGATGTAATTTGATCAGTCATACAGTGGGACCCAATGGGATTATGTAATTTTACCAGTCATTCAGAGGGACTCAACGGCCCAACATCCCTGCATGACCCTTCAACACCTCGCCAGACATCCCTGGGCCCTGAGCCAAGGTCACTGGATGCTCAGCCCCTCCTAGGTCAGGGCCAGTAGGTGCCACCCCCCCTTCTCTGGGGGCCTTCCCACCACTCTCCAGTGTTGGAGTCAGTAAGTCAGGAGTCTCTCTGATTTCTTCAGAGAGAAATCAGAGTGCAGGGATTGAATGAAAGTCTTTGGATGGAATGAGTAAATGCATAGATGGAGTGAATAAGTAAGTAAGTAAATGGAATAAATTTTAAGTGCTTTTAGTGAGTAAAAGGTCTTAGATGCCTGAGAAATAGTACATGTTCTAGTGAAGGTTGAAAAACATACTAGTGTTTCCTTGGAGGCTCCAAGAACCTAGTTTCAGACATAATAGAGTTAAGAATATTGCTTACATTTTTCAGTTAGAACAAGATAGGCCATGTACCTAGTTTATACATTAGCCTGGTGTGTTAAGAAACTAGAATTCTAATAGGTTAAGTGGTCCGAGTTTGTGTCTTAGCTAGTTGGAAAGTTTCTATAAAAGAACATGCATTAAGCAGAGCTGGTGCTCTACCCCATGGCTTTATGCCCATGTGCATTTTGCCACTGCATTTTGCCACTGCAGTTTTGCCATTACTTTATGCCATTGTTTTTGCCATTGCTTTTATGCCATTGCTTTGCTTTGTTTTTGCCTTTGAGACTGAAGTGCTTCTACAATAAATAACTTTATAGCAACTATTAACTTGCTTGGCTTTTTAAAGAAGAAAATAACCCGACAGTGTGGGTGCCCAAGAAGCACCCAAAGGTCCGCAAAACCTCACATTCCAGGACCCATGTCCCTCATTGTCACCCACCCATATGGATCCACCAGTGAAAGGCCACAATGATACCCATGAGCAGGACCAGGAACAACAAGGACCCAACAACCCTTGCACCCACTGCAGGAAATAGAGGGGGACACATTGGGATGACTGGGGTTACCCCAGAAATTCTGCAATCCCAGTGACCTCATGAGTTCCCCTCCTGTGCCCTGTTCCATTTGTGTCACTGCTAGGGACAGAGCAAAGGTCAGCCTGAGTCATCTATGATCCAGGGGCCTCAGACCCACATAGGAACCCTGTGTGACCCCACCTGTACCTCCTTGTCCCCACGATGTCACCTCCAGGGCCAGCTCTGGGCTGAGTGCCAGGAACACGTGGTGCCCATTCTGTCCCAGTGGGTTGGTGGCCACACACTGGTAGGTGCACAAATATGTCCCATATTGACATCCCCAAGCTCCAGGAGGGGACTCTGGCCCGCCTGCATTGAGCAGCACTGGGTCACAGGGTCACCTGCACGCACCTGGATTGCCGGGGGACCAAGAGTAATGGTGGCATTGTCCACAGGCACTGTGGGGACAGAGACAGAGTTGGCACCTGCCGGGGTTGGATGAGGATGTTCTGGGTGAGGTCACCTCCCAGCCCAAGAGTCCCGCTCACCAAGGACAGTGACCTTCAACTGGGGGCTCTCGGCCACACTGTCACCATTACTGGCCCAACGCTGGTGGTGGCTGCTGTCATTGTTCCCAATGTGCTGCAGCTCCAGGAGGGGGCTGGTGCCTACCAGTGTCCCCGAGCCCCCATGGTGCCAGGAGAAGGACAGGAGACCTGTCCCCATGGCCACGGAGCAGCTCAGCAGCACCAGTGCCACCTGTCCCCCCAGGGGCTGCACCAACAGGGACACCCCTGAGAATGGAAATGCTGTGGGAGACGAGGGACACCATGAGACTGTGAGGGTGCCGGGGGGGGCCGAGAAGGGGCTGGGGGACCCCAGTGAGGGAGAGAGGGCACAAGGATGGGAGAGGCCTGGAAAGGGACCCCAAGGAAAGATGGGGAGTTCAGGGAAGGGACACCAGGGAGGGTTGAAGGGACCCACGACAGAGGCTGGGTGTCCTGGGCAGTGACTGGGGGATGCGGAAAAGATATCAGGGATGGATGGGGGCATCAAGTCATGGCTGGGGGTTGCAGGGCAGGCCCGGGGAAAGGAAGGGCATACTTGGTGGATTGCGGATCCCAAGGCAGGGCTGGGGTTCCCTGGGCAGGGGTAGTGTGGGGGCTGTGCAGGCTCCCCAAGCCAATCTCCTCACTCACTGAGCACTGTGATGCCGAGCAGGGAGCTGCTGAACCACACACCGCCCCCCCCTCGAAGCGCAGCTCATAGCTGTATTTCCCCGAGTCAGAGACCCTCATGGCGGGCACCAGGACCTGCAGGGACCCCTACGGATCACCACCAACTGCCCGTCCCATTAGAAGCGGTAAAGGAGTGGGGCTAGGGTCTGCAGGGGGCTGGGGGTGCTGAGGCAGCTTAGATTGAGAGGAGACCCCTCGGTGAGCTCGGGGGGACCTTCCAGCACCAAGAGAGGCGTGAGTGCTGGGGAGATGGAAGGAGAATTTGTGACCCCAAGTCCCTGGGGAGAGGCTGTGGGGGGTCGGGGAGGTGGCTGTGGGGTGCTCACCTTGCACTATCACTGGCACCTGCCAGACTCCTTCCATCCCCAGTATTTCAGCCAGTGTTATCCTGGGGGATGGTGGCTCCAGTAGATTCCAGACTTCCCCATAATCTCTCGTCCCCGGAAGGAGCTGAGAAGTCAAGAGCAGCTTGGGAATGGAGCCCCAGGCAGGAAGGAGCTCCCAAACTGCTCCTCCTTGAAGCCAGTGGCCATCCAAATGTGGGGCCCAGCCATGGCCCAGCCCCACTGCACAGGGATGGGCATTGGCCAGCCCTGCTCTGGCCAGCCCCAGCTGGCAGCCAGGACCTGAGGCTCCCCCCGCCCCCTTGGCTTTGATTCTCACAGCTTTTGGGCTGCTTCAAAGGTGAGAATTCTGGGGGGAAAAGGCGTGGCTGTGGTTTGCTCAGCTCTGCAAGAAGCACAAAACCAGGGTGAGCCCAAGCAGTGGCTCTGCGAGGGCCTTTGATGGTTTTCAGAGCAGGGCTGGCTGGAAACCCCCCCTGCAGGGGCAGCTGCGAGGGAACCAGTGCGGAAATGCAGCAATTGATCATTTGGTCCCTGTGCCCAAGGCACTGAGAGAGCCCCACAACTGCTGCAAATGCCACAAGGATCTGCTCAACGACCTGACCGGGACCCTCCTCCTTGAACAAAACCTGCAGCCCTCTCAGAAAGAATGTTTGTGTTCTGGATGTGGACAGCAGAAGAGAGGGAAAAGTGTGGAAATATCGAGCAGGGGCTGCACCCGTGGCTCTGGGGCACAGGGGTGTCACAGCAGGAGCAGGGAGTGCCCAGGCAGAGGAATTGAGGGCAGGCTGCAGTGGATTTACCAGGGAATCAGACCCTGAGGAAGACACGGGCATTTCCAGAGATTGCTGTGCCCTGCTCCAAGGATGGACAGAGTTTCTCCCATTTGGGGAGCTGAATCCATGGGAAATAATTTCTAACTCTGGCCCAACAAAAGCCTTCCTTAGGGCTGGGTTGGTGCCCAGCAGGCAGGGAACAATCCCAGGGAAATGTTGGACACTCAGGGAGATTCCACACTCTGTGTTATCCACAAGCAAACACTGCTGTGGGATGCACCAATGGGCTCCTAAAGGGAACGAAGACACCTCATTTCTTTGTGATTTGTGTTTGTATTGTGAGCAACTTGTTGGGAGGGCAACCATTTAAAGGATTCTAGAAAGCAGACCATTTTCTACCTTGTCATATTGATTTTTTACTGAGTTAATTTTTGATTGCAAAAAATGGCCATGGAAAAGATTTTTGCCTTTATTCTATGGATGTATACTTTTGTCTAAATCAATTGGGCATCAGGGAATTGAACGAAATGTAGCCTGTGAATCATCAGAGCACAGTCATAAGACCTCCCCGTAATTTTGTGCATCCCAGAGGTACCAGGGCCCCACTGGGGACAGCAGGAACGTTCAGGGTCCCTCAGAAGGGAAGTGCTCAGGATGTACCACCTCTGTGACAGGAATCCCCAAAGACGTGGCAGTCCAATTCCCCTGGATCCCCATTGTCCTGGACATCCATCCTTGGTTCCCCACATTCCCTGAGCCCGTCACTCCTGGGAGCTCCATACCCCAGACCATAGTATAATGTCCCCAGCCTGTCCCCTGCTCCTTTCCTGTCTCCACCTTTCCCTCACCCTGCCCCCACCAAGGGCCACCTACACGTGGGGACGAGACGTGACCTCGCTTCCTGTCCCTTCATGGGAAGAGCCGCCAGCCAGGGGACAGGTGGCCACAGCAGCGAGTGACAGCCAGTGCCCATGGCCGGGGACAGCGGGATGGCCGGGAAGGTGGCGCTGCTCCTGTGGGGTGAGTGCCCCGGGCACGGGCCTGACATCCCAGGGATGGGCCCCGGTGAGGCAGAGAGCGGTGGGGAGGGGGCACAGGGGGGCTGCGGGGTCCCCTGAGGTCCCCAAGGCCAGCAGAGCCAGGGCACGGGCATGGACCCCAGTGTGACCAGAGTCGTGGGGTGGCCCTGGGGACAGGAAGAGGGGAACTGGGATGTGGGGATGGCAACAGGGGGATCGAGATGGGGGGACAAGGATGTGGCAAAAGGAACCTTGGGGCTGGGGCAGCTGTGGGGACAGGGAGACAGAGATGCAGGGACAGGGACAAGGGTCATGTCCCATGCAGATGGGCCATGGGGACAGGTGCCATGGGGATGTGGCCTTGGAGACAGGTGCTGTAGGGCTGGGGGAGATGACCACGGGGCAGGGAGTGTCCACAGTGTCCCCATGTCCTGCCTCAGCCCAGGGTGACCGAGGTGTCCCTGTCCTCAAAGTCTACGGGCTAGTCCAATTTTCCTGTTGGGACAGTTTAGGGAGAGAAACCACACCTGGTGCCCCAGGTGCTGCTGTCCCCACGGTGCCACCCCCAGCCAGCCCTGTCCCTTCTCCCTTCCAGCCCAGACCCTCGGCCTCGCTGGTGAGTCCTCGCGGGATGCCATGTCCCTGCCCCGCTCTCCCCAGCCCCGTGGTGGCCCTGCCAGGCTGGTGTCCCCTGTCACCCGCAGGTGCCCAGAGCCCCCAGCTCCTGGTGGAGCCCCCCTGGATGCCAGCAGTGCTGTGGGACCGGGTGACACTGACCTGCCAGGGCTCGGGGACTGCCAGTGAAAGCATCTGGTACAGGGACGGGGGGCTCTGGACACAGGTGGGACGCGACCGTTTCATTGTCATCGAGAGTGGCACCTACCAGTGTCAGAGACCCGGCAGTGGGCTCAGCCCCCCCGTGTTGGTGTCAAATGGTAAGCGGCAATCTGAAAGGCTCAGGGTGGCTCCCTGATAGGTCTGGCTGGGCTCCACTCCGTGCACACAGGGACATCCCAGGGCATCCCAGTGTGGTGGGAACCCTGTGGTGACATCTGTGCCACGGGGCTGCTCTTGATGTCCCTGGGACACTCCCGCGCAGTGGACACTCCAACCAGATGTCCCCGGTGCCATGAGCATCCACTTTGGAGCTGTCTCGGGCTCCTCAGTGTGACGGAACCGTCCTGTCCCACAGAGCGGCTGGTGCTGCAGGTGCCAGCACGGGCGCTGCTGGAGGGGGACACGGTGACACTGCGCTGCCGGGGTTGGCAGGACAAGTCGGTTACCAGCGTGCGATTTTACAAGGATGAGAAAGAGCTCAGGGGGTCCCTCAGAGGCACCGAGCTGTCCCTGTCCCCTCTGCAGCTGCACAACAGCGGTCGCTACCGCTGCAGGTGCTCGGTGCGCTCAGGAATGTCACAGTCAGCACCGGTGACAGTGACAGTGCACGGTGAGCACCCCCACGGCTGCAACTCCAATATCCTGACACCCCCAAAGCCACTTCTCAGAGTCACAGTCCCCACCCCCATCTCCTTCCCAGAGCTCTTCTCGGCGCCGCTGCTGGAGGGTCCCCCCGAGCTCCCCGAGGGGTCCCCCCTCAATCTCAGCTGCCTCAGCACCCCCAGCCCTCTGCGGACCCCAGCCCCCCTCCTGTACCGCTTCTACCGGCACGGGCAGTTGGTGGGGGGCCCGCAGGGGTCCCCGCAGCTCCTGGTGCCGGCCGTGGGGGTCTCCCACTCGGGGAATTACACCTGTGAGGTGCGCTCCGAGGGGGGGGCCGTGCGGAAGAGCAGCGCCCGGCTCGGCGTCACGGTGCGCAGTGAGTGCGGGGATGGGCACGGTAAGTCCTCACAGCGCTCCCAGGTCCATTCAGCCTTCCCTGGGTGCATGTCTCCCTGTATGAGGTCCCTCCACTGTCCACAGGTCCCACCATCCCTCTCTAGGCTCCCAAAATCTTCCCTGTGCTTCCCGTCAACACTCCCGATGCTTTGCTTCTCTGAATCTCCCTTTCTCCCACCCCTTTCCAAGCCTCCCCCCGGCTCTGCGCCCCCTTCTTCCTCGTTGTGATTCCCTCGCCCCCCTTTGATCCTCCCCTTCCCTGAGTCCCTCACTTCTCCCTTGTGTCCCCCAGTCCTCCCATGTCGCAGTCCCTCCTGTGTCCCCTCCCTCCCACAGGAATCCCGCTCTCAGGGGTGTCTCTGTCAATGCAGCCCCCCGGGGGACAGGTGGCACTGGGGGATTGCCTGGAGCTGAGCTGGGCAGTGGCGATGGGGACAGGTCCCCTGTCCTTCTCGTGGAATCGGGGGTCTCGGGGGCATCACTGGGCACCGGCCTGGAGCTGCAGCACATTGTGGACAATGACAGCGGCCACTGCCAGTGCCGGGTCAGTGATGGTGACAGCGTGGCCGAGAGCCCCGCACTGAACATCACTGTCCTGGGTGAGCGGGACCCTCGGGCTGAGGGTGACCCCACCCACGGCATCCCCAATTCCACACATTCCCATCCCACCTCATCCCCCCACTCCATCCCCAGCCCAGCCCAGCTCACAGCCCCCACCACTGGGTGTCACAGACCAGGGCAACTGGGACCGTCAGGGTCCAGGGATCCCCACCCAGCACATCCAAGCCCTGCATCCCTAAGCCCAGCTGTCACATCCCCCACTGCACACCAGGTCACATTCACCCTGCTGAGTGTGACCCTCCCAAGGCACTGAGACCCTTGGCATTGGGGTGATGTCCACGTTGATGGCCTCATGGCACCCATCACATCCCACCCATGCCATTCCACACCCCCTGCCGTTGGACACAGCATCCCTCATCCCACCCTCACCTCACCCTCATCCCATCCTCATCCCCCACCCCTCACCCATCACATGTCCTCATCCCACACCACATGATGACCCCCAGCACCACGGGGTCACTGTCCTGGGTGAAGGAGACCCTCTGTCCCCAGGTGCCACCATGCAGACTCCCTCATGACCCCACACCGGGTGCCAGCCCCTCCCCCGGCCTCAGCTGTGTCTGTGTCCCCGCAGTGCCCGTGGCCAATGCCACCATCACCCCCGGTCCCCCGGCACTCCAGGTGCGCCCAGGTGACCCCGTGACCCTGCGCTGCTCGGTGCAGGTGGGCTCAGCCCCTGTCACTTTCACCTGGCTGCGTGACGGGCAGGAGGTGGCCCGGGGTCCCCTCCTGGAGCTTGGGGCCGTCGATGTGGGACATTCGGGCACCTACCAGTGCGTGGCCACCAACCAGCTGGGACAGGACGGGCACGGCGTGTTCCGGGCACGCAGCCCAGAGCTGGCCCTGGAGGTGACACCACAGGGAACCACTGGACACCACTGGAGCAGAGGTGGGGTCACACGGGCTCATTGGGATTGCAGGAGTCCTGCCGTGACAGGTGACCCTGATGTGTCCCTTCTGTCCCCAGCAGTGGCCGCAGGCCTTGGCGGGTCCCTCCTCTTCCTGCTCCTGCTCCTGGCTGGGGCTGTGGGCTGGCACCGGTGCCACAACAGGGGTGGGTGACAATGGGGACAATGGGGACCCCGGGAGCTGGGGGGACACCTAAATGTGGGGGTGATGGGGCGGCACCCAGAGCTCCTGACTTGGGCAGTGATGAGAACTCAGGACCTTTGCTCAGGGTCCTGAAGGATTCGGGGTGGTGTTGGAGGGCCTTGCAGGGATTTTGGGGGTTCCTTCAGTGATCCCAGGGGAATTTGGAGGGTCCCCCTTCTTGCTAGTCCTGAGTATCTGAGATCTCTGGGGATGCAGAGCAGTGGCCTAGTTCTGGGGTTCTGAGGGGACAGGGATGCTCACGGGTCCTGGGAGACATTGAGGGAGCAGTGGGGTTTAAGGATTCATGAGAGGGGTCAGGGTCCTGGGGAACCCCACAGTTACCCCTCCCCTCTTTCCTTTGCAGCCTCCAGGAAGCAGCAGGAAAGGTGAGTGGGGGGCTCAAACCACACTCTCCCCTTTCACCCCAACCCCCAAGACCTCCCATCCCCCCCACACATCCCCTTGATTCCCTCAGGGCCCCCCCGGAGCCCCCGGCCCCCCCAGAGGAGGGGGAGGTGCTGTACACCCACGTCGTGATCACCAAGCAGACGGGGGGTGAGTCCGGGCTGGGACACAGGGACACTTCACCCATGGGTGTCCCCGTGCCCAGATGCCACAGCCAGTGTCTCTCGCAGTGTCCCCCTGTGCCACCACACTCCAGGATCCCGAGGTGACCTACGCAGAGCTGGCAGCAACCCATGGGCGACCACGGGAATGCGGGGACATCTCTGGGAATGTGCTGTGACACTCGGGGCACGGCTGGGAACTGGGGCACTGGAGGTCATTGCCTGAGGCAACCCCCCATGTCCCCCCACCTCCAGGCCCTCATTTGTGCCCACCCTGCCCTGGAGGTTGCCACGAGTGGGGGGTCCCATGTGGGGCTGCCCAGAGCTCCCCATTCCAGTGCTCCCAGTGCCCCCAGTAGCCCCAGGGGCTCCCTATTCCCTCCCCCAGTGCCAGGGGGCACAGGACCCTTGTCCCTCTTATTGGACTGTCTCGGTTTGAAAGACAGGTATTTTCTAAGGAAAGGCGAGAACCCTTTTCCGAGATGCAGAGTGCAACCCCGTCCCTTCTAATTATTTTAGTTTCAAATCAGAGGCTTTCAGGCAGAAGATATGGGGAAAGGAATAACAGTTCTTTACCGATATCTAACAAGGCAAAATAGCAGAAAACAACAGCTATAAAAATTGACAACAGAACAGTATAGCTCAGTTCCAGTCCCTGTTGGCCAAGGCCCTCTCTCCCTGCACTCAGTTATCAGTGCTGTGGGCAGGGCAGGTCCCGTGCAGCTGAAGGGGGCTGGGTGGTGGCACCGGCGGCCCAGGGGTGAGAGGGATGGAGGAGCGACTCCCCCCTCACGGTGTCGGTCGTGGTGCTCGGCAGAGTGTCCGGAGGCAGTAGGATGAGGGGGGAAAACGGCCGAGTGATGTCCAACAGCAGGGAACGTGGCTCCCGGCGCTGGGATGGCAGGGGAGATGGTAGCTAGGAGCACGGGGCGTCCTCCTAGCACTCCACGAGCCAAGCGAGAGCCAGAGAGAGCCTGCTCCAGACCCCCCTCCCCCTTTTCCTTTTCCGGTCTCCCCCCCACCCTCCACACACTCCCTGCGAGAGAACATTATCTATCGTTTGAAGGTGTAGCCACAACTACTTAGCATAACAATGGGAGAAATTCCACAGACAGAAAAGGGAACAATTCAACCCCCAACATGGACACAAAACATAGCTTTTGGATTAAAGTGGAAAAAATGGTTTTTGTTTGTTCAGCTCTGCCTGCTCAGCTCAGGAAGGAGGAGGGTCCCGGTCAGGTCGTTGAGCAGATCCTTGTGGCATTTGCAGCAGTTCTGGGGCTCTCTCAGTGCCTTGGGCACAGGCACCAAATGATCAATTGCTGCATTTCCGCACTGGTTCCCTCGCAGCTGCCCCTGCAGGGGGGGTTTCCAGAAAGCCATGCTCTGAAAACCATCAAAGGCCCTCGCAGAGCCACTGCTTGGGCTCACCCTGGTTTTGTGCTACTTGGGCCTTTTTTCCTCCACAGAAAGAATTCTCACCTTTGCAGCAGCTCGAGAGCTGTGAGAATCAAAGCCAAGGGGGCGGAGGGAGCCTCAGGTCCTGGCTGCCAGCTGGGGCTGGCCAGAGCAGGGCTGGCCAATGCCCATCCCTGTGCAGTGGCCAAGGTGAAAAGCTCCACAAAACCTTCCCGGGAGACAAAAAATCTTCTTGTGGGCAGAGCTGGGGGCATCTGAGCCAATATGTCCAATGCTTCCTCAGTAGCCCAAAATCCCTGGGAGATGCAGCAAAGCCCTGTGTTTGAGCACAGTTATGGTTAGGAGCATGACTGAATTTCAGGAACCCTGGCCCTAATTGCAAAATCTCCTTAAAGGGCCGCTCCTCCTCCCCCTTCAGTTGCTGTATCGGGACCAGCAGTGGCCCAGGAAGAGCAGCAGCTCCAAACGAGCTGTGGAGCCCCTGAGGAGCCCTGGCAGTGTCAGCAAGGAGCACCTGCTTTCCTCAACATCCCAGGGGAATTCAGCATTCCCAAAGCTGCTGTGCCAGGGCTGGAGGAGGAAAAGGCAGTGAAAGGCTGAGGGTTTTCAGGAGTTGTGCTGGAAAGGCCCGAGAGGTGCTGTTGTGGAGCTGAGAGCTGCCTGGGGTTGGGTGGTGCCTTCCTTGCGTTGGGGATCAGGGAGAGCGGTGGCGGGTGTTGCGCAGGGTGTGTGCCTGGCCCCGGGACACTGCTCCGCTGCCCCTGGGCACTGGGATCCAAGCTGCTGCCTTGGTCTCTTCTGCCCGAGCGCTGCCGGTGCTGGTGCCGGGAGCGATTGGTGCAAAGCGTGAGTTTGCAAAAGGAGCGATTTCCCCTGGTCCCTCCCGCCCGAGGCCGCCATGGCCCCTGAGGGGTTCGAGCGGCACCGGGGCGCCCCCTGCTGGCCGGGATTGCTCCCTGCAGCGCCCCCTGCTGGCCGGGAGTGCTCCCTGCAGCGCCCCCTGCTGGCCGTGGCCAGAACTGCACCAAAGATGAACAAACAGCCCTGAGCGCGTTGGAAATTTCTGTTCTCGTGTTGCTGTTTCCTCTGTTCTGTTCTATAAATTTTCCAGCAATGAACTGTTATTCCTTTTCTTACAGTTTTGTCTGCAAGCGCCATAATTTTCACGGTTATACAACTTGGAGGTACAGGTCCTCTTTCCATTCCAGGAACGTTTCTGCTTTCCTTGGCAGACGTTTCTCTTTTAAACCAAGACCATTTCAAACTCCTGGGTCCCCAGCAGACACTGCGGGACAGTGTCTGATGCAGACACTTCAAGACAAGAGAGGGTCAGACACTTGGCCACCTAATGCTCTGCTTTTTAAGCCCTTGGGCCATCAATGGCCCTTTCACAAGCTGGGACACCTGGTCACTTGGCCAATCAGGAGGTGGGTATGGAAGAGGAAAAAGCAAGGGTGGACTGTGGGGACCCCAGGAGCCCTGAACCTTCCTGGGACCTAAGCTCCTCCAACCACCCACGAGACCCCCAAGTCCCTACTGGAGCCCCAATTCCCACCACACTCCTGATTCCCCTCAGATACACCAAGCATCTCTGAACCCTCCAGAAATTCTCCATCACTGCAGTGCCCTTAACTCCCCCATGCCCCCAGCCCTCTGAGCCCCAGAACCCCAAACCTGGCAGGGAGGGGCACCCCCCAAACTCCCCCAGGACCCTAGAAAGATCCCCCAATATCCCTGCACTCCCCCTCTATGAACTTCCTGAATCCTCTAGGAGCTCCCAGTGCCATCCCAATGTTCCGCAAATCCCACCCTGGGCTGCCCCTGGAGCCTGAACACGACCCTCCAAATTGGCCCCACAACCCCCAAGACCCCCAGTTGAGGTCACTGTGGGCTCCGTTTCCCCCAGCCCAGGGGCTTTGGGTGCTGCCCCCACTCTGGGGGCTTTCCCCTCACTCCAGGACCCCCACGCCCCTCCCATTGTCACCCACCCTGGCAGTGCCACCAGTGACAGCCCCCAATGACAGCCAAGAGCAGGAGCAGGTACAGGGGAGTCCTGCCGTAAGGGTCGGTCTGAAATTCCCCTCGATTTTGCCTCCCGACCGTCGCAAGGAGACCTCGAGGACCCCCACCCAGGCTGACTCCCAACAATGGTTTACTGGCCGGGCCAGGTGGATGCTCATGACTGTGTGCTGGTGTATTGTGTTCACTGGACCGTGCTGTTGTGGCACCAACCAGAGGCTGTGTTGTACCAACTGAGGAGTGCTTGTCCGTACCTGTCTCCTGCAGCACCACACAATGGTCCATAAATCTTCCCACCTTTTGGCCAGAAGCCACTCGCTTTGGAGAAGGACTATAAAAGAGCAACCCTCTGGAAAAGACCCTTTTGAGATCTCTCCACTGATGAAGACCCCCTGGAGAAGATCCCTGAGATCTCCCCACGGACGAGGACTCGTCTATCGGATGACCCGCTAGGACGCCCGTCTCGTCTGTTGGTAGCTATTCTCCCATCCCTTCCTTTCCTTCCCCTTTCCCTATCCTATACCTCTCCCCTTTACCGTAACTGAGTTGTTGGCATTTGATGAAATGCATTGCTGTTGTTGAATAAACTGATTTTCTGTTGTTGAATAAACTGATTTTGTCGCCTGCATTTTGCCTGTTTGCACCTTTGAGATCAAAAGAACCATCACGACCCCCGCTATGCATTAATAGAGGATCGTGACACCTGCTGACATTCACAGCCACTGCAGGGGACAGAGGGGGACAGAGCAGTGGTCAGCCTGAACCCTGGAGGTCCTGAACAGCCCGGTGAGCCCGTGTGACCCCACCTGTGATCCAGTGTCCCTGTGGTGTCACCTCCAGGGCCAGCTCCGGGCTGAGTGCCCGGAACACGTGGTGCCCGTCCTGTCCCAGCTGGTTGGTGGCCACGCACTGGTAGGTGCCCGAATGTCCCACATCGACGGCCCCAAGCTCCAGGAGGGGACCCCGGGCCACCTCCTGCCCGTGATGCAGCCAGGTGAAGGTGACAGGGGCTGAGCCCACCTGCACCGAGCAGTGCAGGGTCACGGGGTCACCTGGGTGCATCTGGAGTGCCGGGGGACCGGGGGTGATGGTGGCATTGGCCACGGGCACTGCGGGGACACAGACAGGGCTGAGGCCGGGGGAGGGGCTGGCACCTGGTGTGGGGGGAGGGATACAGTTAGGGGATGGGGTCAATATGGGAGTCTGTGGGTGAAGGACACCCAGAACCAGAGGGCCCTCCTCACAGAGGTGTTGTGTCCTATGCTGGTGGTGGCCATTACTGAAAGTGGCATGCTGTGGGTGGGGTGAGGGTGGAATGGCTAGGATGGGGGGTTGCTGTGGGTCCTGCTCAGACAGGACAGTGATGTTCATTGCGGGGCTGTCAGCCACGCTGTCCCTGTAGCTGACCCAGCACTGGTAGTGGCCGCTGTCATTGTCCCCAGTGTGTTGCAGCTCCGGGTGGGGGTCAGTACCCAGCGGCATATCCAAGTCTGCCGGTGCCAAGAGAAGGACAGGGGACCTGTCCCCATGGCCACTGTGCAGCTCAGCACCAGGCAGTCCCACAGTGCCACCTGTCCCCCGGGGGTTTGCACTGACAGGGATACCTATGAGAATGGAACCCCTTGGGGGGAAACAGCATGGTTGGGGGATACAAGGATATGCAGGGAAGGTGAGGTAGGAGAGGAGTAAAGGGGACCCCAGTGTGGGAGAAGACTGACCCAGGCAGTGACAAGGAACAAGAGAAGGGACAGAGAGGATTCAGGGGCTCAGAGAGATGTGGGGAGTGCTTAGGGTGGAATGAGGGCACTGGGGAAAGAATGGGGAGAAGATGGGGGGTTCCTAAGGCAGGGCGGGGATTATGATGGCCTGGATAAGGGACTCGTGGGGGCTCCCGGTGCCCATCCCCGCATTCACTGCACACTGTGACGCTGAGCCAGGTGCTGCTCTTCAGCACGGTCCCCCTCTCGGAGCACACCTCACAGCTGTAATTCCCCGAGTGGGAGACCCCCAGGTCGGTCACCAGGAGCTGCAGGGACACCTGCGGGATAGCCACCAACTGTCCGTACTAATAGAAGCAGTAAAGGAGGGGAGCTAATGGCTGCAGGGGGTGCTGAGGCAGCAGAAATTTAAGGGGGGCCCCTTGTTGGGCTCGGGGAGACCCTCCAGCACCATAACTGGGAAGAGCTCCGGGAAGGAAAAGACAGGACAGTCATGACCTCCAGACTGGGGAAGGGACTGTGGGAGTTTTTGGTGTGGGGGTGCTGGGGTGCCAGCTGTGGGGGTGCTCACCTTGCACTGTCACTGTAACTGGCACCGACTCCTCCCACCCAGCTGATACCCTGAAGCCCTCTCAGCCCCTGCAGTGGTAGCAGTGACTGTGGTGCATCTTCAGGGTGAGAAGGGACAGCTCGGTCCCTCTGTGGGACCCACGCAGATATTTCTTATTGGGATAGAACCGCACCCCAATGAGTGACCTGGCAGCACAATGTCACCCTGTCCCCCTCCAGCTGTGCTCATGCTGGTACCTGCAGCACCAGCAGGTGGGGGTGGCCCCACAGGGACAGCGGCACCCAGGGTGCAGGTCAGGGGGCTGTCTCCAAACTCTCCCTGTAGGGACAGGAGTTCTTGTGGGAAAGTGGACAGGGATGGTCTCCAAAAGATTTGGAGAGGCTGAGAGACAGCCACCCATGCACCACATCTGTGTGGCACAGATGCCTTGGGGTCAGGGACACTGTGATCACCCTGGACTGAGGCAGAACATGGAGACATTATAGACACCCTGGGCACAAGGACACCATGGACGCACCCCATGCTGGCTCAGGTCACCCCCACCAGCTCATGATCCTATCCCCACGACCCCCTCCCTGTCACCACATCCTCACAGTTCTTCTTCCCCTACTGTCCTTGCATCCCAGTTCCCTTGTCCTTATTCCCAGAGCTACCTCAGCCCAAAAGTGCCAGTCCGCACATTCCTGCCCCCACATCCCCATCCCTAAAGTCCTGCCTCCCTATCCTGTCCCCAAAGCCACCCTGCATGCCCATTCACACCAAGGCCCACTGTAGGTAACACAGACTGCCTCTGCTGGCCTTGGGGTCCTCAGGGAACCCCGCAGCCCCCAGTGCCATCTCCTCACTGGTCTCTGCCTCACCGGGGTCTGTCCCTGGGGTGTCAGGCCTGTGCCTGTGGCACTCATCCCACAGGAGCAGTGCCACCTTCCCAGCCATCCTGGTGTCCCCGACCATGGGCATTGGCTGTCACTCACTGCTGGGGACACCTATCCACTGGCTGGTGGCTCTTCAGATGAAGGGACAGGAAGTGAGGTCAGCTCTTGTCCTCATGTGTAGGTGGCCCTTGGTTGGGGCAGGGTGGGGATCATCATGGGGATGCAGTGGGACATCATTTTCCCAGGACTGGGGGACTCAGGGGAGCTAAGGAGAGGTGTCCAATGGAATGGGATTTCTACAGCAATGGGGGTCAGGTGAATGGGGGTTTTGAGCAGACAGATCACAGGAGAATGAGGTCCGAGAGAGTAGGGGTCCAAGGGAGTGGGGGGGTCTCCATTGGGGGTGCTATAGGAAGGGGTTCTCATTGGAATGTGGGTAACAAGGATTTGGGGCATGGAATGGGGGTACTGGGTGAAAGGCTCTATGAGAACTGGGGTAGTGGGGGGGACATTGTTGAGAATGGAGGTCCTGGGAAATGGCACTCTATAAGGGTCGGTCCAAAGTTTCCCTCGTTTTTGCCTCTCAACCATCGCAAGGAGACCTCAAGGACCCCCACCCAGGCTGACTCCAAACAATGGTTCCCTGGCCTGGCCAAGATGGATGCTTGTCAGGTGACTGTGTGCTGGTGTATTGTGTTCACTGTGCTGTTTTGTCACCAACCAGTGATCGTGTTGTACCAACTGGAGACTGCATGTTCTGCCCAACTGCACCTGTCTTCCACAGCACCACACAATGGTCCATAAATCTTCCCACTTTTTGGCCAGAAGCCACTCACTTTGGAGAAGGACTATAAAAGAGCGACCCTCTGGAGAAGACCCTTGAGATCTCCCCACGGATGAAGACTCATCTATTGGTTGGCCCATGAGGACGTCCATCTTGTCTCGTTTGTAGCTATTTTCCCATCCCCTTCTTTTTCTCTATATATTTTGTTTCCTATATCTCTCCCCTCTATCACAACTGAGTTGTTGGCATTTAATAAAAATGCATTGCTGTTGTTGAATAAACTGATTTTGTCCCCTGCATTTTGCCTGTTTGCACCTTTGAGATCAAACGAACCATCATGACCCCCGCTCTGTATTAATAGCAGATCATGACATTAAATTGGCATCACGGACAGGATATTCTGGCAGACAGAAGCGATGCAAGGTTATGTGTAGTCTGTAGCAGGGGTAGGAAGTCTTACCCCAGCTGCACCTAGCTGGCCACCTTGAAAGGGTGAGCCTGTCTAGAAAGCAAGGGGGGGGTTTTCTGATTTCCCACAGACTGCAGACACCTTGGTGTAAAGCATCCCCAGACTCGTTTGAGGGCTCTGTCGTCAGGATTTCACAAATCAGATCTACCGGTGCAAAAGGCAGGACACTGTTGTTGTTGTTGTTGTTGTTGTTGTTGTTGTTTTCTGATGTTTGACTACTTGGTGTAGTGAAGAGACAACCTGGTGTTTTGTAACTAAGGAGTGCCTCCCAAGTAGTTTGGTCTCTTCTCCCGCACAGGGAAGGGAAGGGGGGCACACAGTGAAAGCTGTTTCGTTGTGTGTGGTAACTTAAGCAATAGACCTCCCTGTTGTGGTTTTTACTTATCCCTTCACAAAATGACTGAGAATTCCACTAGAACAGATAAAGCTGCATTTTATGCTCTATTAGCTAAGTATAGTGCCAGACTGTCACAAGGTGGGGAGGAATGGGAGAACAATAATTGGTTTAATCTGGAGAATGTGCTTGATAGAATATGTTCTTTGCAACATGAATCACAGCTCAAACTGGGCAAAAAAAACCCCATACGCTGCTCAGTTTTGGGAGCTTGTCTTGTAGCTGCCATCGAAACCCGCTCTAAGCGAGGAAGTGAGGAAAGCACAATTATAGATTCTTTACAAAATCTCATTCAAATTTTGCAAAAACAATGAGATAAGAAAGGAATGAGAACTGTTTGTTGTGAGATGAAAATCATTCGTTACAGGCTGCCCTAAGAGAAGAACGTGCCAAAAATTCAAGGCAGAATGAAACACTCACAGAAACAGAGGAGAAGGAAATTGTTCACATTCATCAAATTTATCCCTAAAAGGAGTTAACTATAATGAAAGATCTTGGGGAACACTGCTGCCCGAAATTGAGATCTGTGGTTAAAACACAATATACTTATCTTGGTCCTGATGATTTTGAACCAAACATATCTACAAAAGAAATCCCACATTCTGCTACTGAATTGGCAAAACTGAAAAAGGAATATGGGCGACTCCCTCATGGGACAGAGACTGAATATGTATTTCGAGTGTCTCTTACTGGGGGAGATCAGATTAAATTATCAGAAAGTGAAGCTGGTGGGTATTGGGGACATGGGGTTTTCTTAACAACTGGAGATAGAAACTACCCATGGTCCTTGACCCAACGTGCCGCTTTTTGGGCCAGGGGGCTTAACCCCTTGGAAAGGGGAGACCCTGTAACTTTAGTTGGTACTCCCGACCAACTTTTGGAAAACATTCACAAAGCTGCTTGCCTGCAAATGATACATGAGAGAAAACTGACTACCACCTATGAATCACCTATGCAATTACCTGTAATGCCTGAAATCATGACCCCTTTAATTCGTGGTCTCCCAGAAACACTCAAATCTACAGCAATTCTTCTTCAAAAAACTATTGCATCCATGACACCTGTAGAAAGATTAGAGGTGGGAACTCATGTGAGCTATCTGGTTCCGTGGACTCTTTCCCTCCCTATGAATCCCCCTCGAGACGGACTCCAGATTTTCCTGCCAATAACTGTAAAATTTGGACATGAATCAAAGTTGCAGAGGAGCTGCTGAATTACAGCAGGAAATATGGACCTATAAAAGTTCCAGAGGAAAAACTGGAGAAAACTAAAGGTGTTAGACACATTGTATCTCCTAGTGATAAGCCAGAAAAGGGGAAACAGAGCACTCCCCATCACGATTGGTGATCATGAGGGTTAAAGAAACAAATTCCTAAAGATGTTATGGATGGCTTACCATTTGACAAGTTGATAAAGATTGTTTTAAACTGGCACTGCCCTAGGTTCATTACATCAAACTCCCCTACTGTCCAGCCTAGTGCACCCCCTAATCCACCGGTTGTGGCCAGTGAGTCAAACCAAACCCTCCACACGTTCTGAGCAGTGAGCCAAATCTATCTCCTCCACAGGTTCTGAGAGCTCAGCCAGAGTTTTCTCCTTTTCAGCTTTTGGGATTGGAGCTGAAACAGCTTCAGAAGCAGGGCAACTAGAAACTCTGTCTCTCGTGGGTGAGGAGAGGGATGGGGGGGGGGGGGATTGGTTATTTATTAGAGCGCTCACCAGAAATCCTAATACTAGGCACCTCCTGATAACAGCAATAGTTGGTCCTACAAAGGCACCTGTCACCTTTGTGGTTGACAATGGAGCCCAAATTTCTGCATTAACAAGAAAAGCTGCCCAGAAATGTGGAGTTGTTCCAACAAGGAGACAATGCTTTGTTCTCAATGACTTGAACCACAGAATCTATGGATATAGCTCTGATAAAAATCTTACTACCTGGAGAGGAGAATTTGTTACTTATTAAAATCGTAATTGGAGATATTCCAAATTATTTATTAGGAATGGATGTCCTTGCTGGGAGACAGTGGAAAGATGAAGAGGGTTGTCTCTGGTCTTTTGGCACACCACGTTTTAATATTAATCTCCTCCAAACTGCATCCTCCTTACCTTTCAGTAAAATTACTAATGTGAAACAATACCCACTTCCCACTGGTGCCAAAGAAGGAATCAAGCCAGTTATTCAGGACCTGAGAGATCAGGGAGTGATAATTGACACTCATTCTCCCTTTAACTCTCCAGTGTGGCCAGTCCGTAAACCCAACGGAAAGTGGAGGCTGACAGTAGATTCTTGCAGACTAAATGCAAACACGGATCCTCTCACAGCAGCTGTCCCAAATTTAGCTGAACTGGTAACTTCAATTCAGGAGAAGGCTCATACAATCATGGCAACTATAGATGTCAAAGACATGTTCTTTATGATACTGATACAGCCAGAGGACATGGACCGTTTTGCCTTCACATGGGAAGGACAGCAATACACCTTCACTAGGCTTCCTCAAGGGTATAAACACTCCCCCACTCTGGCCTGCCATGGATTAGCACAGGAATTAGAAAAGATACCCAAACCTGACAATGTAGCTGTCCATAACTACATTGATGATATTCTGGTGGGGGGAGATGAAATAGAAGTAGTGGGGGATACCCAACAGAAAATAAACTCTCATCTGGAAAGCCTTGACTTACAAATTCCCCCAGAGAAAATTCAAAAACCTTCTCAGGAGGTGAAGTTTTTGGAAATTTGGTGGAAAGGAGGTATGACATGTATTGCACCGGATACTCTAACCTCCCTGGATCAAATTAAAATGCCTGGATCCAGGAAAGAGCTTCAACAAGCTTTGGGATTATTAGTGTTTTGGAGAAAACACATCCCTGATTTTTCAATTATTGCCAGGCCTCTTTATGACTTGCTGAGGGAAGGGTTAAAATGGGATTGGACTCCTTCTCAGGAGGAAACACTACAATTGCTGATTTTTGAAGCAACTGCACATGAAGCTCTAGGCCCTATTCATCCCACAGATCCTTTCCAGGTAGAATGGGGATTTGCCACCTCGGGGCTATCAGTGCACATATGGCAACGGGGCCCAGAAGGCCCTACAAGGCCTCTTGGTTTCTATTCCCGTGGTTTTAAAGATGCTGAAAAAAGATACACTACCTGGGAAAAGGGGCTTTTTATTGTTAGCATAGCTCTCATAGAAGTGGAGAAAATTACACGTCAGCAATCAATTGTATTGAGAGGCCCTTTCAAAGTTATTAAAGCAGCTACCAGCGGGACCCCTCCCCCTGACGGGGTGGTCCAGACATCCTCAGTTAGGAAGTGGTATGCCCAGATAGAACATTACTGTAACATCTTCTCAATAACAGAAGGAGCTGCAAAAAATATGGCCATACAAGAAGCTGAGAGCTTGGCTAGCAGCCATGACAAACCTACCTCAGTAATTAAAGTGGCCCCTCCTTTCTCCCCTGAACAATCAGCAAATTCTTGGCTTACTGATGCTTTTGCCAAACGAGAGGGAAAGGTGTAGAAATACAGGGCAGTAGCTCTTCATACTTCATCTGGTGAACGAATTATTACTGAGGAGAAGGCAATGCTTAGGTTGGTGAATTGATTGCTGTTTGGAGTGTTTTCCAGCGTGAGGCACAGAATACCTCTCTTGTTTGTATTTATACTGACTCCTATGCTGTTTTTAAAGGATGTACAGAGCGGCTTCCTTTCTGGCAGCAAAATGATTGGGAAGTCAACAGAATCCCAGTATGGAAAAAGGAAAAATGGCAAGAAATTCGAAATATAGCAAGTCAAGGGAATTTTGCCGTGGGGTGGGTGGCTTCTCATCAGACAGATGGAAATCCAGCTGGTGAGTGGAACAGTGCTGCTGATGAGTTAGCAAGACTAAGTCCCCTGAAAAAGGAACAAATTACAGAGGACTGGGAACAGCTGCTAGAATGGCTGCATATTAAAAGACAACACACTGGTGTGAAAGATTTGTACAAAGAAGCCCTCGCTCGTGGCTGGCCTGTCACCAGGGAAATGTGTAAAACATGCATATCAGCTTGTGAGCAATGCCACAGACGACTAGAAAGACATCCGTTGGAAGATGACCCTTTGCACTTAAGGAAAGGTAAAGGCTTATGGGACGTGTGGCAGGTAGATTCTATTGGTCCCCTTAAGAAGTCTGGTGGTAAACATTTCATGCTGGTAGCAGTGGAAATAATATCAGGGTTAGTTCAAGCTGAAGCCTTTAATAGAGCTACAGGAGAAAACACTGTTAAGGCATTGCAAGAATGGTTTGGAACTTTCCCAAAGCCACAGGAGATTCGATCTGATAATGGGTCTCACTTTACTGCTAAAGTAGTACACGAATGGGCAAGGGAGGAAGGAATAAAGTGGACTTTTCACACCCCCAAGCCAACGGGATTGTAGAAAGGACTAATGGTCTCCTAAAGCAACTCCTAAAACCACATGAGGGAAGTTGGGATCTTCAATTAGGGCAAGCTGTAAAAGGTATAAGTGACAGATGGGAAGTAAATAGGTGTCCCAAAAGAACTGGTTTTTGTCCAAAAGCCCCAAGCATCATTCCTGCACTACGGGTCCTAATGATCCTAAAAATCCAGCCCATTACCTTGGGCAACCTGTTTTAGTAAACCTTCCTACTGTAGGAGAAGTGCCACTAGAGCTAAAACCCCCTTTGAATAAATATGCATGGGTAGCCACCAATGCTCTGGGAAAGGAGCATCGGATAAGTACCCATTGGATTGTTCCATCATTTTGACCTCCTGCCTCTTGGTGGCAGACTCTGTTGTGTTTGCTTTTCACAGAAGAACACCGAGGGACATGTGAACCGGATAAACCATGAGAACCTTTTTGATACTTCTCTGCATCCTACCACAACGCCATGGCCAAAACTTGGCCCAGTGGCCGTGGTCTGAAGCTTCCATCAGGTATACCAGTGCTCTAGGACCCTGCCCCAGAGATCGTCCCCCATTTCGACAGTAGTAATGCACAATTCTGAGGTGTACCATTCCAATGACTGGGGTTGGGACAAAAAGGATTGTGCTATGGTACTAACGGGAACAATTGGTGAAGAAATTAAGGTAGGATGCAGAAAAGTGGAAAAATTCCTTCACGAGAAAGCTACTACTGGGAATTTCTTAAAATCAGATATAACTAGTAGCTTGCACCCTAACATCACGGCAAGTCTCTGCCCCACAACAGTATGGACATGTAAAAAACAAGTCCCCCTAATACTGTGTTGTCGCCAGAGTTAGATTGCTAACTATGTCTTGGACCCTGATGCCAACAATGTCGAAGTTACAAAGCTTTGCGTGGACAAATTTACTGACTGTTGGCATAACTTTACTTTAACCAGACCAACCTATGTAACATGCTCCTGGCAGAATGACACAGCAGATGAGTCCAGCTTGAAAGGTCTAACCTATAGGTTCAAAATAAATGCTGTAGAAAAACCCACACTGACTCCAATAATTACATACCATGGTGTAAGCACCTCCCTAGTGTTGGATGATGTCCTAGGGTGACGTTATGGTGCTTGTATCTCCAATCATGTGTTCTGTTTGTGCTTGGAATTATATTTTGTGCTTTCAGGACTGACTCTGAAAGTGAAGGTTTGTTTTGTTTCGTTATCAGCTGACTCACCTCCCCCATAGTCTGTGTTTAGGAGAGGCTTGCTTGCTTGCTTGCTTGCTTGCTATCGCTCCTACTTTTTGCTTTTGCCCTTGCTTTTGCTTATTAGTTAGTTCAGCTAGGCAGTCCAATTTTTTCCCTGAACTGTGTGTTGTTTTTTTTTTCTCTCCCTTTCCTGAATACCATCTGAACCTGTTCCAGACGGGAACCTGGGAAACACCAAGAAACACCAGGAGTCTGCATTTTGTGAACTGCAGCAGTCATCCCCAGAGCCAGAGACCAATAACTGGGCGACCACTCGCAGGAGAGACTTTCTGAGTTTGTCATCCTTTCAGAGGAGCGAAAGAGTTTTTGTCATCTGGTGTTGTTAATTTTTTTTTTTTTTTGTGCTGGGGAGTGTTTTGCTTGTTAAATAAACAGGTTTTTTCCACTTCTCTCTGAGGAAATTCTTCCCAAACCCGGTGGTGGGGAGTCGTTGGGGTTTGTTTCTGGGGGCTCCTTCTGGAGGTTTTCCCCAAATTTGCCCTAAACCAGGACAGATGACAAAAACAAGGGTTTTCCTCCTTTTGTGGTGACACAAGTTGATGATGTTGCAATAACTTGTAAATTAGTTGCTGGATCCCTCATCGAACCTGCATATAGTCATGGCATAGGACCTCATGGCAGTACCTCATACTGTCGAATCCAAAATTGGGTTTATTGGCTGAATTTAACTGCTGTACGGTTTTCCATAGAGTCATGTGTGGTAAAAACAATACCAGATACTGGGGAGAACTTGATGTTAATATTGTAACACCTGCCATCCAGCCACCGGTTCTGTTGAGTCCTACAATTTTTCGAATTGGACCATATGTAATTAGAAAAACTGGCCGAAACCAAATATTATTTAATCCGGCATGGTCTCTTAAACATATCAAATTGTTGATGCAATGCAATGTCTCAGAAATTCAGCCAGCTGATCACCTTTTTTTCAGACTTCTTTTGAGGGGTAGACAACCTGGTTGCAAAACAGAATTCTTCTAAGAAACAAATGGCAAGAGACATAACTGGTGTTGTGGGAACAGGATTGGGAATTTTAAATAGCATAGGTTCAGAAGTACTAATGAATAATTGGCTACCACAGCTGGAGATGTAACCAAATTACAACAGCCCCCTTGTTGGGGGTTGAATTGTTCCCTTTTCTTTCTGTGGAATTTCTCCCATTGTTATGCTAAGTAGTTGTGACTACACCTTAAACAATAATGTTCTCTCAAAGGGGGGTGGGTGGAGGGGGATGGGGGTGGGGGGAGACACCAGAAAAGGAAAGGTGGGACGGGGGTCTGGAGTGGGCTGGGGCTCTCTTGCTTGGCTCGTGTAGTGGGAGGACACCCCGTGCTCAGATCTGGCATCTCCCCTGCCATCCCAGAGCTGAGATCCACGCTCCCTGCTGTTGGACATCGCTCTGCTGCTCTCCCATCTCACCCTACTATCTCTGGACACTCTGCTGAGCACCACGACCAACACCGTGAGGGGGAGTCATTTTCCCATCCCCTCTCACCCCTGGGCTGCCACCACCATCACCCAGCCCCCTTCAGCTGCCCTGCCTCCAGCACCGATAACTGAGTGCAGGAAGAGAGGGCCTTGGTCAAAAGGGACTTGAACTGAGCTATACTGTTCTGATGTGCTGTCAATTTTTATAGCTGTTGTTATTTCTGCCTTGTTAGATATCAGTAAAGAACTCTTATTCCTATCCCCATATCTCCTGTCTGAAAGCCTCTGATTTGAAACTAAAATAATTAAAAGGGAGGGGGTTGCACTCTGCATCTCAGGAAAGGGGTTCTCGCCTTTCCTTAGCACACACTTGTCTTTCAAACCGAGACACCCCTGAAATCATCCATAACAGCTTTGGGAACCCAACAGTGGTTGGTATCAAACATATTGCCAAATTGGGAAAAGGTAAATGTAAATGACCACAAACTGATAATCGACGCGCTGGGGGCAACACAAAATAACATTTCTCTGGCTCTCAGCTGTATCCAGGCCTAGTTGTGGATGCAGTCGGTTGCTGCTTCAAGTATAAGAGAAGGCGAGGAAGGCACTTTTTGTACTGAAATTCGAAAAAGAGTCTGGGACAGTGCCACCTATTTTGAAAGAGAATTCCTGTCCTGGTGGAACTTAGTAAATTTTACCTATGACCCCAGCACAAATACAGCCACAGCCTTTGCACTGGTGATACACAATGCTTCAGTGCATTCAATATTCCCCATCATTGTATTAGGGTTGAACCATGACAGAGCTATTTTCTATCCTTTTGAGCATAGGGAATGGGCCTGTCAAATTGGTGAGAAATGGCAAACTGTCAATTTGGAAACTTGCATGGTCCAGGAACAACAAGGATTTATCTGTGGAATAATGCAATTAGAGCTCAAGATATCTGCTTGGACACAGAACAGAATGTTTGTAACTTTGAAATTCATCCAAATGAGATTCCTGAAACTGTACTGGGGTATATGGCAATGGATGTGCATGCTTTAGAACTGCTTTATAGAAAATTTGCGAGTGGATACTAAAAATCATTCAAATCTTTGTGTTTGTAACTTTACTAGATTTGCAGGGTGTGATTTTTCCTATGTAGCTCCAGTTACTTCTTACCATCTTTTGCAGTTAAATTACACGCTGATCCACCATCTATTGCCCACTCCAATTGGAATGAACCTCTCTCTGGTGAAGCAATTGTTGCTCCACCAAGATCTGATCGAAATTTTGGAGAAGATCAAGAGAAACGGACAGAAAACTCTAATAGCTGTTCATCACAATGTGGAAAAAATACATCTTGTTTTGGAAAGAGGAAAGACAGATGCTGAACACAGGTGGTGGGATACTCTCTTTGGGTGGTCACCTACTGCTAAAGGTGTCCTGAAGAAATTGTGTCATCCCATCATTGTTCTCTTGATTTTGGTTTTGATTGCTTTTGTTTTATCAGCAATCCTATACATTATGAATTGGAGAATGATGAAACAGTTAGCACGATTGGCATCTGTGATAGATTTACCCAAATCGGTCACTGTTGACATCCCTAAAGTTATTGACACAAGATGAACTACACAGGTATTTAAAAATTAAGATAAAATGTGATATTGACTGAAATTGCTTATTTTTTTCATTGTGTGGTATTTTTGGAATCAAAATCATGTACTTCTTCTTTTTTAATAAAAAAATTGAAAAAATTGCTTATTTCATTGTAATCAAAAGTGAATGTATATTTTAATTGTTGAATTGATGATTTGTTTTGGCCTGTTTTATCTCTCTCTTTCTTTTTCCTTTTCCTTTCCCTTATTCTTTCCTATTTTGTCTGACTCTGTCTCTGTTTTTCGGGATATGCTACCAACTTGGATGCGTCCTGAAGACTTTACAACAACTCCACAAAGGAGCACTCTTGATGAATATCGTGAGTCACAGGGTGGTGTAAGGGTTGGTCCAAAGTTTCCCTCATTTTTGCCTCTCAACCATCGCAAGGAGACCTCGAGGACCCCCACCCAGGCTGACTCCAAACAATGGTTCCCTGGCCTGGCCAAGATGGATGCTTGTCAGGTGACTGTGTGCTGGTGTATTGTGTTCACTGTGCTGTTTTGTCACCAACCAGCGATCGTGTTGTACCAACTGGAGACTGCATGTTCTGCCTGACTGCACCTGTCTTCCACAGCACCACACAATGGTCCATAAATCTTCCCACTTTTTGGCCAGAAGCCACTCACTTTGGAGAAGGACTATAAAAGAGTGACCCTCTGGAGAAGACCCTTGAGATCTCCCCACGGATGAAGACTCATCTATTGATTGGCCCATGAGGACATCCATCTTGTCTCATTGGTAGCTATTTTCCCATCCTCTTCTTTTTTTCTCTCTGTACTTTGTTTCCTATATCTCTCCCCTCTATCACAACTGAGTTATTGGCATTTAATAAAAATGCATTGCTATTGTTGAATAAACTGATTTTGTCCCCTGCATTTTGCCTGTTCACACCTCTGAGATCAAACGAACCATCACGACCCCCGCCCTGTCTTGGTGGATGGTGACAGGTCATTGGTGTGGTCAGTGGGGGGGCAGTGGGCATGGTCAATGGAAGAACACAGTGGGGAGGGATCAGTTGGTGTGGGCATGAGGGTATGGTCAGTTGGGTGATCGGTAGGTGCAGTCAGTGGGTGTGGTGAGTTGGGTGTGATTACTGGAAGTGGTCTGTGAGTGTGGTCGGTGGTATGGTCACAGACTGCTGGCAGTGGATAGGGTCAGTGAATGTGGTCAGTTGGGAAGTCAGGCGGGTGTGTTCAGTTAGGTGGTCAGCGGGGGTGTGGGCATTGGTTTCTTGGATATAGGTGTGGTCAATGGATGTGCTCAGTGTTTATGGTCAGAGAGGTAGTCAGCTGGGGTATGGTCAATTAGGGGGTGTGGTCAGTGGGTGTGGTCAGTGTGATGTGTTCAATGACGGTATGGTCATTTGGGTGGTGAGAGGCATGTGGTCAGTGGATGTAGTCACTGGGTGTGGTCAGTTGGATGATCTCTGGAGGTGGTTGGTGGGTGTGGTCGGGGGTGTAGCAGGTGGGTGTGGTCAGTTAGTACAGTCAGTGGGAAGTGGGCATTGGTTTCTTGGATATGGGTGTGGTCAGTGGATGTGCTAAGTGGTTATGGTCAGGAGGGTGGTCAGTTGGGGTATGGTCAATTGAGGGGCCATTGGAGTGTGGTCAGTGGGTGTGCTCAGTGCAATGTGCTCAGTGGTGGTATGGTCATTTGGGTGGTGAGAAGCATGTGGTCTGTGGATGTGGTCACTGGGTGTCATCAGTGAGTGTGATCGGTGGGTGTGGTCAGTGGTGGTGGCCTGTAGGTTTGAGCAGTGCAGAGTGGTCAGTGGGGTTTGGGCTATAGGTGTGATCTCTGGTATGGTAAATGGGTGTGGTCAGTGGGTGCAGTCAGTGCATCTGGTTATTTGGGTAGCCAGTGGGTGTGGTCAGTTGGTTGCTGGGGGTGGTAAGTGGGTGTGGTCAGTTGGTGTGGTCATTGCAGGTCGTCTGTGGGATGTGGGCAGTGGGGAGTTGTAAGAGTCAGTCCAGAGTTTCCCTCATATGCCTCATGACCGTCGCGAGGATAAAGGCTACCCCAAGGACCCCCCACCTGCTTCTGGACAGGAGTTCTAGCCTGGTCGAGGTGGATGCCCTTGCCAAGGGACTGTTTGCAGGTGCTCTCTGTGCTCGCTGTGCTGTCCACGGCACAATGCCTTTGAAGAGGTACTATGCCTACACTGGTCTCGAGCAGGCACTAGCTGGAGCAGCAGGTTCTGTACATGTGTTTCTCGGAGCAGCCCTCACAATAGTCCATAAATCTTCCCAACCTTTTGGCCGGACGCCACTTGCTTTGGAAAAGGGCTATAGAAGTGACTCTCTGAAGAAATTTTCTGAGATCTCCCCACAGAAGACATGTCTATTGGCTGGGATCACGAGGACGCCGGAGTCTATTGGCAGGACCACGAGGATGACTGCCTCATCTGTTGGTAGCTATTCCCCATTCCCCTCCTTTCTCTCTCTCTCTCTTTACTTTGTTTCCTTTAACTCTCCCTCTGTTGCAAAACTGAGTTGTTTGGCACTCAGTAAAGTGCATTTTGCTTTGAGGAAACTGATTTATCCCCTGTTGCATCTTTTGCACCCCTGAGATCAAAATGAACCATCACGACTCCCGCCTGTATTAACAGTGGATCGTGACAGGAGTGGCCACTGGGGGTGGTCAGTGGGTTTGCTGAGTGAGTGTGTGTAGTGGCTAACAGCTGGCCCTGAAGCCTTACAGTTATAATTAATCCTAAGTATGATTTTATAACTGAAATGTAAGTAATTATTGTCACACAAACACGGAGTTTTGTGTTGATTCTGTCTCAGCTGTGATGAGTGGTGACCCTGACCTGATAGGCAAAAGCCCATCCATGGGGATAGTGGCAGGGACGGAACCCCAGAGGGGGAGGGCGGCCAGGAAGAGCTGCCAGTAGTCAAGAGTTGTGGAGGTACAGACTTAAATAGAAGAACCTGCTGGGGACCCTTGTAAATAGAAGACTCTTATAAAAAGAAGAAGCAGCTGGAGATATGGGAATGCAATATCCACAGAAGAAAGAGAAGGCACTCAGAGCCATGGACTGGACACAGCCACAAGAGCACAGCAGAGACGCTGTGGGTACTGCTCACCAGGGAAGCGATGGAGAGAGTGAGTGCATCCTGAGGTGTGCAGAATGGGAGGAGAGGGAGGAAGTCAAGGGAGGGATGGCCGTTATCAAGGACTGCAGTGCTGCCCTGCCACGTTGCTGCTGGAGCTCCCCTGCCGCAGCTATTGCAGCGCCTGTATCGCTCACAGGTTTGCCCCTGTCCCTGAGCTCCTGAGAACTCTGCAGCCCCTCCTGCCATCTGTCACGATCCTCTATTAATGCAGAGCGGGGGTCGTGATGGTTCTTTTGATCTCAAAGGTGCAAACAGGCAAAATGCAGGCGACAAAATCAGTTTATTCAACAACAGAAAATCAGTTTAATCAACAACAGGAATGCATTTCATCAAATGCCAACAACTCAGTTACGGTAAAGGGGAGAGGTATAGGATAGGGAAAGGGGAAGGAAAGGAAGGGATGGGGGAATAGCTACCAACAGACGAGACGGGCGTCCTAGCGGGTCATCTGATAGACGAGTCCTCGTCCGTGGGGAGATCTCAGGGGTCTTCATCAGTGGAGAGATCTCAAAGGGTTCTTTCCAGAGGGTCGCTCTTTTATAGTCCTTCTCCAAAGCGAGTGGCTTCTGGCCAAAAGGTGGGAAGATTTATGGACCATTGTGTGGTGCTGCAGGACACAGGTATGGACAAGCAGTCCTCAGTTGGTACAACACAGTCTCTGGTTGGTGCCACAACAGCACAGTCCAGTGAACACAATACACCAGCACACAGTCACGAGCATCCACCTGGCCCGGCCAGTAAACCATTGTTGGGAGTCAGCCTGGGTGGGGGTCCTCGAGGTCTCCTTGCGACGGTCGGGAGGCAAAATCGTGGGGAACTTTGGACCGACCCTTACACCATCCCATCTCCACAGACCAGCACAACAGTCTTGGTCTTGGAGCCCTCAAGAGCTATTCCTGCTCCAGGCCCAGGGCCCATCCCAAAGCTGGGGCAGCCAGAAAGCTGTGCCCATTTCTATTCATTCCTGCTCAAATGAGGATGGATCCTCAGCCACTTGGAGGTTGCTGATGAATTTTACTACTGCAGAGGCCTTTTCTTTCTTGAGCACTTCAGTTCAGGAATTCAGTTACAAATGCTCATAAACATTTGTTCAAAACATCCAAACAAGAAAATCCCCTAGGAATAATTTTTCAATTCTTCTGTGCTTAATTACACAGATTTCAGAAGTCTATTTAAAGTGAATATATCATATTGAAAACAATGCAGAGAGAACTGTTTTGTCCTGTTTTCTTTTCCTGTTTGTAAATTGATATCAGCCATGTCCAATTGATACTGATCCCCTTCTATTGAGCACCTTCTAATGCAGTCTAAATAGATATGAAAATCAAGACTCTTCATGGCTGACAGTCAATCAAACTTTGTTCCCTCTCCCTCCCCACCATTTCCCTCATCCAACCCCTGGGACTCCTATGGATCAGGAATGGTGTTGCCAGCAGGACCAAGGCAGTGATTGTTCCCCTGTGCTCAGCATGGTTGGGCAGCATCTCGAGTCCTGTGTCCAGTTCTGAGCCTCCAATTTAGGAAGGACATGGAGAGGATGGACCGTGCCCAGAGAAGGGCAACAAGGCTGGTGAGGGGTCTGGAACACAAGTCCTGTGAGGAGCAGCTGGGAGAGCTAGGTTTGTTTATCCTGGAGAAGAGGAGGCTCAGGGGAGACCTCATCACTCTCTACAACTCCCTGACAGGAGGGTGCAGACAGAGGGGATTGGGCTCTTTTCCCAGGGAACAGTGAAAGGACATGAGGACAGAGCCCTAAACATTTCCAAGGGAAGGTTAGACTGGACATTAGGAATACGTTCTTCAACAAGAGGGTGATTGGACATTGGAATGGGCTGCCCAGGGAGGTGAGTGAGTCACCATCCCTGGAAGTGTTTAAGGAAAGACTGGATGAGGCATTGAGTGGTCTGAGTGACAAGGTGGCGTTAGGTGGCAGGTTGGACTTGATGCTCTCAAAGGTCTTTGTCAGTCTGGCTGATTCTATGATAATTGTGACACTGCAGAGCCCTGGGGAAGCAAGGGGCCATTGTGACACTGCAGGGCCTCGTGGAACTGAGAGGACCAGAGTGACACTGTGTATGACAAGGCATCATAGAGCCAAGGGGCCATTGTGACACTGTGGGGCTACATGGGAGCAACGAGTCCATTGTGACAGTCTGGGTCCTTGTGGAACCACAGAGGCCACTGTGACACTGCAGGGTCTTGTGGAACCAAGGGGCCATTGTGCCACTGTGGAAACAGAGAGAGACCCTTGTGAGAGCCTAGGGCCTAATGGAATCAAGGGACCATTGTTCCCTTGTAAGAACTCTTGGAACTAAGAGAACAATTGCGACACTATGGTGCCCCATGGAACCAAGGGTCCCTTGTGACACTGCAAGATCTTGTGTAACCAGGGCTCCACTGTGACACTGCAGCAGCAAGGAATTCATGGTGGCACTTGGAGGCTTCATGGAACCAAGAGGCCACTGTGACTCTGCAAGGTCTTGTGGATCTACCTGCTTGTTGTTTTGGTGTTCCTCATTAGCCTGACTCTTAGGGACATGGGCAGACTTTCAGAGGCAGCTTGTCTACCCAGGTGGCAATGTCTTTCCACTAATCAGCAGCCCAGATTTGTTTTCCTCTATGTTGCTAGTTAGCCTTTTTCCACCTTTCCAGCCAACCCCACAGAGCATTGGCCACCATCCATGAATCAGTGTAAAGGTAGAGCTTTGGCCACTTCTCTCTTTCAACAATGTCCAGGACCAGCTGAACAGCTTTGAGTTCCACAAGTTGACTCCATCCACCTTCTCCTTCGGTATCTTGTGCAACCTGTCATGTGGGGCTCCATACGGCTGCTTTCCACTTCCGGTTCATCCCCACGATGCGGCAGGAGCCATCAGTGAAAAGAGCATAGCGTGTTTCATCTTCTGGCAGTTGGTTATATGGTGGGACTTCTTCAGCCAGGGTCACTTGTTCCTGTTCCTCTTCCTCGGTGAGACCAAAGTTTTCACCTTCCGGCCAGTTTGCAATTATCTCCAAAATCCTGGGGCAATTCGGATTTCCAATATGGGCACGTTGTGTGATGAGGGCAATCCACTTGCTCCATGTGGCGTTGGTGGCATGGTGGGTTAAGGGAACCTATGCTTTAAACATCCACCCCAGCACTGGTAGTTGGGGTGCCAGAAGGTGTTGTGTTTCCGTGCCAATTACCACTGAGGCAGCTTGAACTCCTTCACAGGCGGCCAAGATCTCCTTCTCTGTTGGAGTATAGCTGGCTCTGTAACTTCAGCTCCAGAATCCCAAAGATCAGCCTAGAGTCTCACCAGGCAGCTTCTGCCAAAGGCTCCAGGACAAACCATTGCTCCTGATTGCAGAGTAAAGCACATTCTTCACCTCTGGTCCTGTCCTGACTGGGCCAAGGGCTACTGCATGAGCAATCTCCTGCTTGCTCTGGGTGAAGGCTTGCTGCTGCTCAGGCCCCCAGTGGAAATCGTTCTTCTTGAAGGGGACCAGGTAAAGAGGGCTCACAATCTGGCTGTACTCAGGAATGTGCATTCTCCAAAAGTCTATAGCACCTAGGAAAGATTGTCTTTCCTTCTTGCTGGTTGGTGGAGACATTATGGAGATCTTATGAATGACCTCATGGGGATCTGGTATCATCCGTCTTGCCACTTTACTCCCAGGAACTGGATCTCTTGGGCAGGTCCTTTGACTTTGCTTTTCTTGACATTGAAGCTGGCTCCCAGCAGAATCTGGATGATCTTCTCTCCTTTCTCAAATACCTCCATTACCAGTTTACCCCACACAATGATGTCATCAATGTACTGTAGATCTTCTGGAACTTCATCCTTTTCTGGTGCAGCCTGGATCAGTCCATGGCAGATGGTGGGACTGTGTTTCCACCCCTGGGGGAGTCAGTTCTACCTGTACTGCACGCCCCTCTAGGTGGAAGCAAACTGAGGCCTGCACTCTGCTGCCAGAGGAATGGAGAAAAATGCATTGGCGATGTCAATGGTGGCGTACCACTTTGCTGCCTGGGACTCCAGCTCGTACTGCAGTTCCAGCATGTCCGGCACGGCAGCGCTCAGCAGTGGAGTCACTTCATTCAATGCATGATAGTCCACAGTCAATCTCCATTCTCCATCAGACTTGTGCACAGGCAAGATGGGGCTGTTGAAGGGTGAGTGGGTTTTTCTGACCACCCCTTGGCTCTCCAGCTCACGGATCATCTTGTGGACGGGGATCATGGCATCCCAATTTGTCCAATACTGTTGGGGGTGTGCCGTCAGGAGGGTAATTGGCACGTGTTGCTCATCCACTTTTGGGAGACCTACTGCAGATGGGTTTTCTGATAGTCCAGGCAAGGTGTTCAACTGCTTAATGCCCTCTGCCTCTACAGCAGCTATTCCAAAAGCCCACCTGAGTCTCTTTGGGTCTTTGTAATAGCTGTTCTGGAGGAAGTCTATGCCTAGAATACACGGTGCCTCTGGACCAGTCACAATTGGATGGTTCTGCCACTCCTTCCCAGTCAGGCTCACCTCAGCCTCCAGTAAAGTCAATTCCTGCGATCCCTTTGTCACCCCAGCAATGGAAACAGGTTCTTCCCCCACATGTCCTGATTGCTTTAGGGTACACTGTGCATTATATTTCTGTGGCTCTGATGTGCCAGGCCATTGAATTCACACTGTCCAAAAGACCTGGTTTTCCCATGCCTCTACCTGGCTAGAGGCAGGGCCCCTCTAGCCCTGGTTATTATTTCTCTCCTGGGCATACATACTGGAGGTTCCTTCAAGGGGATCAGATAGATCATTCTCCGTTCTGTCATACGCAACACATTGGTCATAGTAGGTTGAGGCAACCTTCACTTTAGCCAAAGTCCCTTGGTTAGTGTTTCCCTCCCTGAGTTGACACACCCATGCTGCTAGAACAGAAGTGGGTTTCCCATCCCACTTTCTCATGTCTTCCCCATGATCATGCAGAAAGAGCCACAGTTCAGCTTGTGGGACGTATCCTCTCTTGCTAGCTGGGGGACGTTGCGTTCTAATTTTGGGGGCCTGTGACTTGCACAGGTGCCATATGGAACCTGTTCCTCCTTACCTCCTCCCTCATCTCCCTCATCTCCTCTTGGAGGCTCTTAATCACCGCAGAGACATGGGCCTGCATCGGGCCATTGATCATACTCTCAAAATTTCTAAGCTTGTTGGCAACAGAACCCACTGTCTCTCAGTTTTTATTGGCATTAATAGTCACAATAAAGGTGGTGTAGTGTGGACGCTGGTGAGACCCGGGGAAAACAGCAGTTTGAGTTTTCCCAAGCTACTCAAAGGAAAACAGAAGGGAAAGAATTAATAACAAAGTTTAGCACCTGGTGTTGTGGACAGGAGTCGTAAGTGAGGAAAGTGATATTTTGGTAAGAGCATGTTTACAAGAGGTGTTGTCTTCCTTGGACCAATGAGCTTTTTCTATCCTCAGTTCAGCAAACCAGTCTATAAAAATATGCCTACTCCTGCAATAAATCACTTCTTCTGCTTTCTGGATAAAGCCTGTGTTGCTGTATTTTTTTTGCTACTCCCTAGCCTTACAGCAGCAATGGAGGTTCCACCGAGATCACATTTGGGACATTACTGACGTTCATAGCACTGGGATATATCCAGGTGCTTGGAGTCTGCCAGGACCAGGAGGGATCCTTTGAGGTCTGTCAGAACTGAGGCTACGGCCAGAGCTAGATTAATCCTGGCCAGAGCCATGCCGTGAGCAGACTGAGCAACCCAGAAAATTGGGACAGCAGAGCCTGAGGCCAAAACCAGTGCCATGACGATATGGCCAGAGTTAGAACCATCTGGGAAGCCACAGACTCCCCCTCCCCAGATGCAGTGGGACAGGAGGTCCACGGGATATGTCGGACTGTCTCCTCCCTCGTTAAGAAAGGTACTGTGTTTTCTGTCCTCCTTTGAGAGGATCAATTTTATTGGAACACGAGCATATAGCTCGGGAGCCTATTGGCTTGTTTTGGAGCAGTGAACCCCCTGGCTTAGTTTCTAGGAGGAAAGACCTCTCTTTAAAGATGGGGAGCCAACTATCTAAAAATCAGGAAACTCTACTCTCAACATGGAGAAATGTTTTGGCAGGCATGGAGACTCTGGTCTCAGATGAAGACCTGTGTACTTTGTTAGCTTGGGTGAAAGATTGTGGTTTCTCAGATTATACAGAAGTGGCATTCTCTCCGACACTGTGGGGAAAGCTTGGGGGCCATAGATGGAACGCTTTTTGGAGAGGGGACATTTCAGTTTCCTCTCTAATAGGTACTCGGGGAATTACTTGGGGAATTATTTATAGAAGTATGAGGGGTGGAATCCCATGAAATAGTGAGGCACAGGAGGGAAGTGAATCAGATCTAGCAACCGACCAGGATGAGGAAGAATCTGCCTTCCAGTCTGGCAATGGACAGGACTGCACGGGGGTCCCTTGCTCTGTAACTTCCCCTGGAAATCTGTTGACCCCAGTGACCCCCTGTGCATTGTACCCTTCACGTAAGGACTATGTTCCGCTCATATACCGTTCCCCAAAAGATTGTATTAAACCAATATATCCCTCACCAGCAGGGATGGGGGGGCCAATCAGCAGATAATGGCGTCAATCGCCCCCCCCATTTGCGCCTCAAGGGGCAATTGCCCCCTCTGCCCACAGGCACCTACCCATGCAGGGCCAGCCACCCGCTGACATTGCTGCTACAGTCACTCTCACCGTCCCTCTGCTGCTACCCAAGGGAGCCACGCATGCCCTGTTTTTCCCTATGGATGCGGCCGGCCAAGTGGCAGCAGAGGCTCATATGGCAGCCACAGTGGCAGAGCAGGCAGCAGCCACGGTGTAAACTGCAATGACAGCGTTGGCAGCCGCCTATGTATGGCAGCCTACAAGGGTGTTGTCCACACCTGCAGTGGATGTGAGCCTATGGCATCCATTGGCTGCAGATGGCCTGCAAGTGCCACCTGTCGCAGATATGGGGATGGCACCAGCCCCTCCCTCATCTCTGCTGTCTGAGCTAGGCCCACCCGCCAGGATGGGGCCGCGGGCACCCTCCTCTGCTCCTGCAGGGGTGGAGCTGCCTTCTGCTTTACTCCCAGAATCACGGCCCACCCACTTGGAAATGACAGCCTCTTCATCGGCTTCAGCAGGGGCAGTGCCGGCCCCCCCACCACCTCCGGTGCTGCGTCTCGCCTCACCAGCCAAAGAAGATGTCGCTATTTGTGCACCCATGGGCAGGCCTCTTCCATCAATGCCTCCAGTAGCCATGCCATCTTCTGTCAGGCAGGCACTGCCTTCATCACTCCCACCCCATGCTGACGCCACCGATGGGCAGCATCCCCCCCTCCAGGGGCATGCCTTCGTTTTGTAAAGCTGACACAATGACAGTCCAGAGGTTTCCCCCCAGAGCCATCTCTGGACGCTTCCCCCATGTTCAGACACTGTGAGACCTAAAAATCACTGTGATTTTTGGGAAGCAGTCAAGCTTCAAGCATTGCAACAGGGTGACTGGGACTTGTTAGAACACATGGTGATGCCCAGGGGTGGTGTCCGTCATATGGAGGGGGTGGGGGAGAGTGTTCAAGTGGATGCTTGTGAGCTCAACCTGACCTCTAGGGGGGAATGACCACAAAATTATAGTGAATCCAAATGAAAGGGGAAGCTCAGGCATTTCCCGTGTTTAAAGCTGTCCTTAATACAGGACTACTTGATAGCCACGATGTCATAGCCTGGTGTGTAGTCCAGGATTTCCAGGACAAAGTTGCACAATATGTGCTTGGCTCTACACAAGTTATACAAGTTATCAGGGTATTGAATACAGATTTACTGGCACCATATGACATTAAGCATATAGCCCAAGTGCTGTTCCAGCCTGTTCAATTTACAGTTTTTGAAGATAATTGGAGGCAGATGACTGAAAAGGCAGCTGCAGAGAATATGCAGCACCATCGGACAGATCTTAGGTTTGCAATGGGAAGCAATGCTCTAATGGGCAGCATTGCTTTTCTAATCCTGATTTTCAGGCTACCTTGGACCCTCTGGTCCTTGAACAGTGCCAAAAAATAGGTTTTGCAGCAATGCTAAAGATGATAGAGCTAGCAGCTCCTAAGCCAAGATATGTAAAAATTGTTCAGGGTCCCAGAGAACCATTCTTACAATTTGTTGAAAAGATGGCAGCAGCCTTGGAAAAACAGGTTGAGGATGATAATCTAAGGCAACTGTTATGCAAACAGCTGGCCAGGGACGATGCAAATGTTGATAGTAAGAAGATTATACAGGCTTTGCCAGGAGATCCATCATTAACTGACATGATTGAGGCATGTGCTAATGTAGGTACCATAGACCATGAGGTCTCTACTCTAGCAGCTGCCATGTGGCACCATCATACGATTTCAGGGGGTGGACAATGGAAACTGGGAAAAATAAGGGCAAGGATAAGCAGAAACCAGAGAAGTGAAAGGCTAATGAGCCTACTTTTCTATGTTCCAAGTGCAGAAAACTGGGTCACTTTGTAAACCAATGCAAACCAGACCATGCTAATGGTCAATGATTGGAGGGCCAGGGAAACGGATAGATTAGCACCAACGGGTACAGCGTGCAGACACAAGCAGTGCCTCAGAACCCAGCACTGGCACATGTTTCCTCAGTCAATTTTCAGCCAGTACCGGAGGATCAGCCGGGGTGGATGTACACACCGCAACAACAGTCACCCTAGACTCTAACAGTGTACATAAGATTCCTCTGGATGCCTTTGGACCTTTAGGCCAAGGGCTGAGTGCACTACTAGTTGGATGATCTAGTGCTACTCTTCAAGGAATCTTTGTTCACCCAGATGTCATAGATGCTGACTTTACGGGTCAAATCTCTGCTTTAGTTTCTATGCTTTGTCCCCATCACTATCCCAGCAGGAACTTGTATTGCTCAGCTTGTGCCTTTTTGTTCTTGTGTTCCCAGGGCTGATAAGCAAGATCGCAAAGATGGTGGCTTCAGATCTAAGGGACCACCACAAGTCTTTTGGACTGTGCACATCTCCAAACAGCGCCCACAGATGTGCACTCTGATTTTACCCAGCGCCAGCCTGCCTCAGATTCAGCTAAGAGGTTTGATAGATACTGGGGTGGATGTAACAGTGATGTCCCTTTCTGCCTGGCCTCCCACATGGCCGATGGCCCCTCTTGGCCAAGCCACTGAAGGGCTGGGGGGAGCAACACAGACCTTTCTAAGTCAACGGCCTGTGCTGCTCAAAAATTTTGAGAGGCAGACAGCCACAGTCTGACTCTCCATTACCACAGCCCCTATCAACCTCTGGGGGCAGAATGTTTTGGTGGCCTGGGGAGTGCAAATTGAAACATATTTTTGTTTGGGGCCACTGAAATGAAGGGCAAAAATTATTCTATGATGCCTTTACGGTGCCTGACCAATACCCCTATTTGGAAGAATTAATGGCCCCTAGCAAAAACTAAATTGATGGCCCTTTGTCAATTTGTTCAGGAACAGTTACAGCAGGGACACATAGAACCTTCTAATAGTCCCTGGAATACACCCATTTTTGTTATAAAGAAAAAATCAGGGAAATGGAAATTGTTACAAGATCTCAGAAAGATTAATGCAATGATGGAAAGCATGGGGGCATTGCAGCCTGGTATGCCCTCCCCCACCCTGGTCCCTGCTGGATGGGACATTCTGATCAATGATTTGAAGGATTACTTTTTCACAACTTCTTTGTGTCCTGAGGACAGATGGAAATTTGCTTTTCCAGTGCCTACAATTGACAGTTCTGAGCCAGGACAGAGATATCAATGGAAAGTTTTGACACAAGGCTGTCCTAGTAGCCCAATGCTCTGTCAATGGTATGTGGCTCAAGCCTTGTCTGGAGTCCGCAAGCAGTTTCCTGACACATACTGTTACCATTACATGGACAACATCCTAATAGCAGCTTCCACTCAAGATGAGTTGCTGAGCATAGAGCCTCAGCTGCTCACTGCTTTACACTGTTATGGACTGCAAGTGACCCCAGAAAAGGTCCAGCGACAACCTTCTTGAAAATATTTTGGGGATCAAGATCTTGGATCAAACAATTCAGCACGAAGAGGTGCAATTTGCAGATTCTATTAAAACTCTGAATGATCAAAAATTACTGGGTGCTATAGGTTAGTTACGTCCTTACTTAGGACTAACCACAGCACAGTTGTCCCTCCTTTTCAACATTCTGAAGGGGTGTGGAGGGAGCAGAAAACACAGAAGAAAGTTTCCCTGCATCCTCAGAACAAGCTCCTTGGAAAACCATAGCTTAAAGATAAGAAATGGCTTGTGAAATGACGAATACAAAAGGAATTTAGCTTCCCCGCCTTGGAAGACCCTCTTATCTATCTTCAATATTAGTGGTTCATTTTCTTTTAGTATCCATAGGCCAGCTTTGAATGTAAAATCCCTCAAGGATTGGTTAGAAAGTAGAATTCCCTTGGTGATTGGTGCAAATTGTAAAATCCTCAAAAGATATAAAACCCCTGTAAAACAATAGCCGTTGGTATATGCTAGATAGGATGCCTTCATAGAATAAACTATGGATTTGTGCCTTTCTGCATATGCTGGTTTCTTTTCCCCGCTGGTCTGAGAGCTCACCGCGAGCCAAAATTCCATCTGAGCAAGGCTCGGGAATTTGCTCGGTCACTGAAGGCTGCAGAAGCAGTCTCAGGGATCCCAAAGGGACCCCAAAAACCCCACCAGTGGCAAAGGGGGACTCTCGTTTAGATTCACCTCAGAGAGTGACCCCTGAGGGGCAGCAAGCACTGAAGGAGGTGCAGCAAGCTCTTTCTACTCCTCAGGTATACTGAGTAGATCCTTCCAGTGATATCACCGTGTTTACAACCAATCCAGATTTACATCCTACAGGTATCATTGGCCAATGGAATGACAAATGGTCTGATCCCTTGCACATTCTAGAATGGGTCTTTTTGCCACATCAGTTAAAGAAGACAGCAACTACCTTGCTTGAATTGTTTGCTCGACTGATAATCAAATGCCATCAACGATGCTTGCAATTGATGGCAGCAGATCCCGCGAAAATTATTCTTCCTCTAGAGTGTAGAGAATTCTCTGAAGGGAGCTTTGTTAATAGGGTTCCCTTGCAAAACACACTGCAAGACCTTACAGGACAGATTGCTTATGATCTACTCAGCCATAAGCTACTGTAAATGGCAAAAACAGCCAAGCTGCTGTTGAGACCCAGAAACAGTCGGGTGCCAATGCAAGGCCCTACAGTCTTCAATGATGGGTCAGGCAAAACAGGTAAAGCCATTGTTACCTAAGAGGATGAGTCTGGCTGGCAAATGCTGGAAGGCCATGAGACAGGCTCTGCTCAAATGCTTGAGTTGAAGGCTGTCACCATGGCATTCCAAAAGTTTTCTCAGGTACCCCTGAATTTGGTCATTGACTCTGCTTATGCTGCAGAGATAAGTCAGCATTTGGATTGCTCACTCCTAAAGGAAGTTGACAATGCCGGGTTCTTTCAGCTGTTGAAGGCCCTGTGGTGTGCAATTCAAGCTCAAGTTCATCTGTATTATATTCTGCACATACGGAGTCACACAAACTTACCAGGTTTTCTAATGGAAGGTAATGCCAGGGCTGACAGGTTGGCTAACCCCCACGGGGGTAGCACCTCAGCCTGACAAGATTGCACAAGCCAGAACATCGCATGACTTTTTCCATCAGAATGCACATGCTCTGCAAAAACACTTTCATTTAACAGCAGCTGAGGCTGGTGACAGTGTCAATTCTTGTGTTGACTGTCATGCGCTTGCTGCACCTTTACCAGCGAGGCTGAACCCTAGAGGTCTAAAGGCCCTGCTGTTTTGGCAAACACATGTTACTCACGTCGCTGAATTTGGCAGATTTAAGTATGTGCACTTGTCTATTGACACCTTTTCTTCCACCATATGGGCATCTGCTCATATTGGGGGAAAAGGTCGCAATGTGATTGTCCATTGGAGGATGGCTTTTGTGATTCTGGGCATACCTTCTGCAGTGAAAACTGACAATGGCTCTGCTTACGTCTCACAAAAAATGAGGCAGTTTTTGCAGCTGTGAGGAGTCTCGCATAAATTTGGCATTCCACATTCTCCAACCGGTCAAGCCACTGTTGTACACTCTCATGGTACTCTAAAGTGTGTTTTGGACAAACAGAAAAGGGGAATGGCTGGAGAAACACTACACAGCCCATTGGGAAAAGCTGTTCATACCATCAATCACCTTACAGTGCCACAAGACTGTTATTGTAAATTACTTGACCTCATTACAGACTTCAGATGAGACATGTCTGCCTCAAGCAAAGGTCTTTATACATGACCTAACCACAAACAAGTGGGAGAGCCCACATGAACTTATCGTTTGGGGTCATGGATACTCTTGCATCTCAACAAATACCGGGGTACACTGGCTACCTGCAAGGTGTGTCCACCCTGAACTGCAATGCCAGAAACAGAATATGGCCAATACACAACCTTCAACTGCTGAGCAACATACTGATCACCAACCAGATGGTCCCTCTACAAGTAGAGAATGAATATTCATCTGTTCATGCCTGAACTAATTTGAATTTTTAGACAGATTTTATTAATGTATTAGAAATAGTAATAGATTTTAATTCTAGTAAACAGTAACAGATCTCACTATTGTATTAGAAATAACACTATGGTAATGTACTTCTTGCAGAGAAGAGCAACAGGTTTGAAAATTTCCTAAGCAGTAGAGGTATCCTCAGGTCTCTTGAGTTGTGTTTGTTTTCACTTGCAAGGGGCCCCACAAGGAACCACAAACATTTCTCTTTTTAAATAAAAAAGGGGGACTTTTGGATGCTGGTGAGAGTCAGGGAAAAACAGCAGTCTGATTTTCCCAAGCTACTCAAAGGAAAACAGAAGGGAAAGAATTAATAACAAAGTTTAGCAGCTGGTGTTGACAGGATGAGTGCATGAGGAACATGACGTTTTGGTAAAAGCATGTTTACATGAAGTGTTGCCTTCCTTGGACCAATGACCTTATTCTATCCTTTGATTCTGCAAACCAGTCTATAAAAATGTGTCTACTTTTGCAATAAATGGCTTCTTCTGCTTTTGGGAAGGAGCCTGTGTTGCTGGGTTTCTTGGTCACTCCCTAGCCTTACAGCGACACAGATGTGCCTGTATAGATTGACCCAGGAAAATGAAAATAAAATAAATCCAAAAATTTGGTATCAAAAAGGGAAAATTGAGAAGTTGGAGAAAGAGCCCATAAGTATTGAAATTATGACCCTGAATAACCCAGTAAGGGTGAAACAATATCCTATATCTTCAGAGGGAAGGGACTAAAGCCAGTAATAGATGACTTACTAAGGCAAGGGCCTTTGGAACCCTGTATGTCTCCACATAATACTCCTATGCTCCCAATAAAAAAAAAGAAGCCTAATGGGAGTTAAGGACCTAAAAGATGCCTTTTGGGCTTGCCCCTTGGATGATAAAAGCCGAGACTATTTTGCCTTTGAATGGAAGGATCTCGAGACAAAAAGAAAACAGCAACTCTGATGGACCATTCTTCTCCAGGGATTTACCAATTCCCCAAATCTATTTGGGCAAGCCTTGGAAAAATTGTTGTTATCCTTTGATCACTCAAGAGAAGTTAAATTGTTACAGTATATTGATGACTTGTTAATTGCTGGAAAAACAAAAGAAGTAGTTAAAAAAAAGCACCAAAGACCTTTTAAATTTCTTAGGGGACAAGAGGTTGAAGGTCTCCAGATCAAAACTACAATTTACAGAGCAAGAGGTAAAATACCTGGGTCATTAGATTAGTGAAGGGAAAAAGAAATTAGACCTGGACAGAGTATTAGGAATCTTGGGTTTACCATCCCCTTACAGGGAACAGGAAATAGAAGCCCCCTTTTAACCAAAACCTCATAGCTCCTCCTCCTTTGCCCCCTTCAAGTAGGACTAGAAGTAAAAATCACCTTAGAGAAGTCCCAATGGGAGGGAAATGTAGGGGAGATAGGATTTGTAAGTCTCCCTCAGTACTGGGGATGTGAGGACCTTTAGAAAGGAAATGGGCTGGCTACTTGATAATCCACTCAGAGTAGCCAAACAATTCGATCAATTTCTGGGACCTAACACCTACACCTGGGACGAATTACAGTCTATTTTAGGCATACCATTTACTACAGAAGAAAAAGCAATGGTTAGACAATCTGGAATGTGGAATTGGGAAAGGAGGCATCAACAGAGTCCTCCCGGTGACCAAAAATGGCCTAATCAAAGACCAAATTGGAATCATCAAAGTGCCCAGGATAGCCAGAATATGATAGATCTGAGAGATATCATTATCCAGGGCATCTGAGAAGCAGTGGCTAGGGGACAGAATATTAGTAAAGGTTTTAATGAACATCAAGAAAAAGATGAATCTCCCACCGATTGGTTAGAAAGGCTGAGGAAAGCTTGCAGATGTATTCAGGAGTGAATCCAGCCTCCCCTATGAGGGAAGCACTCTTAAAAACACAATTTGTGGCAAAATCATGGAGAGACATAAGAAAAAAATGGAAAACCAGAACTTGAGCTAAAAATAACTACAGCTAGGAACCTGACTCAATTTCTCTTTGGGAAAACTGACGAAAAATTAAACCATAATTGCATAGAATTAACAGAATTACAGACTAAAGTAAGACCAGACCTAGAAGAGTGGGCTGGTTTCACCTGGGGATGACAGATTCAGAGAGAGGTTTTCTCTATGAGAACTTCCTCTGTGAGTTGACAGGACCAACTGAAGGCGGATTTGGTTATTGACAGCCTGAGGAACCAATTGGAGAAAGTTCGTTCACTCTGTGAACACACATTTTGAAGGAGGTAACCCATAAAAGAGCTCTCTCTCTTTTCCAGTAGCAGTGCAGGTAACACCAGCCCGGCCTGGCTCCACTGCAGGCCTGTGGGCCTGGCAGGGGGGGCACGGCCGGGCCCCCCTGTCTGGGGAGCTGGCATGGCCCGGCAGGGAAGAGGGGTGGCCATGACAGTGACTGCTGCTGCTGCTGAGCCCCAGGGAGGCTGATTGAGATCTCAGCCGTTCCCCCCACACACCTTTTCCAGCACAGTCGGAGTTTCCGAGATCCTGGCACAGCTTCAGCACTGCAGCCTTGCTTTCCCGTGTGAAATCTTAACTCTTTCAATGCTCAGATAAGACTTGCAGACTTTTCAATCCTCCCCAGAGCGAGAAGGGAAAAATAAAAGAGCTAAGTTTCTTTAGATGAAAGGAGAATGAGGAGCTGCTGTGAAGATGGCTGAAAATCCTTTTGTAAGATTGTGGGGATGAACTAATATTGCACTGAATACTCCTATAAACCATGGAGAAAGACATGGGGGGTTGGAGATGTTCCATTTGATAGATTGTTAATCAACAAGCATCTGTGTTGAGAATCCTTCGCCCTGAGGAGAAAAGGGGATCTCTTTTTCTGGAGATGAAGCATGAAGAGAGAGAAAGAGAGATTAAGAGAATTTTTGGTTTGGAACAGTTTATTCTTAGAAGTAAATACCCCATGAGTTTAACATGGCCCATAAGCACATCTTTGGGAAATCTGTGAAGATGGAAGGAGCTTCCCAACTTGCGAGTTCTTTCCTGGGCAGATGTAAATTGTGAAAGTGAAACCACCAGAGAATTGGGTTTTTTCCTTCCCTGTGGAGAAGTCCCTATGGCCTAACAAGAGGAAACTTCTCTCTCTGAAGTGAACTGAATAGGATTATTTAAGTGGAGAACTGACTGAAGTATGTTGTTGTTAAGAAGGAGTGGGAAGAGGGAGAAGGGAGAGGTCTGAAAATCTTATTCTGAATTTGTTTCTTTCTTTCTTTGTCTAGTTAATAAATTTATTGTTATACCCCTTTTAAGTTTTAGGCCTGCCTTGCTCTTTTGCTCCTGTCTCTGTCTCACAACAGGAAAATGACTATATTTAAATTGGCAAGTCAAAACTTTGACATTATTTGGTGCATTGAGCAGGAAATTCAAATTAAACTAAGACAAAGAGGAAGAGCTGACTGAAAGAAAGAGGCTGTTTATAGATGGATCCTTAAGGGTAACAGAAGGAAAACATAAATCTAGATACGCAGTTGTAGATGAGAGAACATGGGAAGTAGTGGTCGACCACAAAGACCGCTACAAGCACCGTGGAAAAGGAGTGGATGCATGCATCTCGGGTAAAAGGACCTATGTGAGACAAAGACTGGAAAATAACTTCTACTCCAAGAGACTTGAAGATAAAGATCATCAGGCCATCAAATCATCCACCAAATGCTGGGTGATAAGATGTTTGCAGAAAGGGTGTAATTGTTATCCATTCCCTTGTGCTAAGTGTAAATATTTTAAAGAGAATGGTATTATCATTGTCTAAGGGGGTACCCTCCAAGGAGGCTGTGCCTAAACTGTTTGTATATTGAACAAATATTATCAAGTAGCATTTTGAAAGAAGCAGTGCAAAAGGAGCTACTTGAATTAGATTCACCGAAGTGGTGGGATATTTGGAACCACGGGTTAAGAGGGAAACTGGATAGCAAGCCATAGGTAATAAGAATAGAGTGTTGCAAGAGAAACCAAATTCCTTGTAACGGACCTCCAGTAAAGGTTAAAAAGTGGGGGGCATTTATAAAGAGGCATGAGATCCATAAAAGCCAGTATGGAGCCCCAAAAAATATCCTTGCTGCCAAAAAGATGATTCACTCGGTAGGCGGAGGAGGCAGAGGGTAAGATTGTTGTGGAGACTAATACTCATTCTGAGCCTTGCCCCGAGTGGGATTACAGATCCAGGCTCAAAGTGTGTCCAAAATGTTAAATACGGCATAAAAACCTTCCAGTCTGTTGCTGTTCACTCCAACATAAATGCAACTTGTTACAACCAAGTGAAATTAGAAACTTGTCGATATGGAGGTCAAGAGTATTGGGTAGCAGAAAAATCTAAGACCGGGGGCCTTAGGCAAGAGGAGTTTACCAAAGCTGTCCTATAGAAAAAGATACTTATTTTACTAAAAGAAATATGTGGGGATATTCAGATTACAGAGAAGTACAGGACGAGTATAAGAAAAAATTTAGTATAAGAAAAAAAGTGTAACTAAACACTTAAAAGGAAGTAACACTACTCAAACAACACACAGAAAGCTTATATGAGCAAATAAAAAAGAGAGTTAGTGAGTGGGATTTACCAGCTTTAGAGAAAAGTTTGTTTGTTGATCTGATACAAAGAGTGGCACAAGAATTAAACATAACCTCCTGTTGGATATGTGGGGCCAGTCAAATAACTGAACAGTGGCCATAGGAAAGGGAAGGGCTAAGCCTAGACCAATTAGTAATTTGGAATAGAACTCATAAATCAAGGGAAAACCACCCTGAGGGATGGGTCATGAGCAACAAAATACTAAGTCAAGTATGTATTACACAAGGAAGTCCCAGTTTTGCAAAATCTCTGGGACACACTGCCTGCAAACTGATATATACCACTAACTCTACATCAGAAAATGGAACTTGGTGGCCAAAATCGCCACAAGGGTATTGTACTATAAATTGTAGCTCTGAAACATTGTGTTAAGTAAATCAAACTAATGCTAACCCCTTTGAAGAGGTATCTAACTTAAATCAAACTAATGCTAACCCCTTTGAAGAGGTATCTAACTTAAAAAAAAAAAAAAAGTACTGGGACAATTCAGGAAAAATCAATGAAAGGTAGAAAGCACCAGACGGGTTATTTTGGATCTGTGGGAATAGAGCATATGCAGAGTTAGAGAAAAAAGTGGAAAGAAACCTGCACCATTGGTGTGATACAACCAGTCTATTTCTTACTCCCAAGGTGGAAGGGGAAGCCAATTAAGAAAACCATTATATGAGACTTTAAAAAGAAGGAAGAGGAATGTTAACATAGATGGTACACAAACATGGAAAAATGATCAAGGGCCACCCCAAAGAATTATTGAATATTATGACCCCACCACCTGGGCACAAGCGGAAGTTGGGGTTACCATACTCCTGTATATATGTTAAATCGTATTATTTGGCTACAAGCAGTGGTTGAAATCAAAACTAACCAGACAGCACAAGAGATAGAATTATAGCAAAACAATTGTTGCAAACCAGAGCCACAGTGTATCAAAATCGATTAGCATTAGACTACTTATTATCAGAAGAAGGAGAAGTATGTTGAAAATTTAATACCTCTGAATGTTGCCTGGAAATTAATGATAATGGGAAAGCTATTACTAAAATAGCTGAAAAAAAAATAAAAATAATTGTCCACGTTCCAGTTCAGAAATGGAACTCTATACTATCTGACCATTAGTGAGTTAAATTATTTGGAGGCTCTTGGTGGAAAAAAGTGGGATTTATGATATTGTGTTCTTTGTTAAGACTATTGTTTGTAGTAGGTATGATTCCATGCTTTATTCAGCTGATTCATTCTGTGATTCAGGGAATGCAGATAGCCACAATGCCTGTAGACCCTGAAGCTGCCAAAAGGGGAAAAACTCACTCTCTTGTAATTATAAAATCAGAACCCAACTAAAGCTTATGGCTGCTCAAAAGACCATTGCATACGAATCAATAAATTAAAGAAAAATGGGAGGGATTGTGAAAAATGTATGTGAGATTCATGTTACGAGGCAATAGTAGAAATGAAACCATGCAAATGCTATGTGATGAGCAGAATAAGTGCCTATAATAATTATAAAAATCAATTTTAAAAAGTCAAATAAAGCACAGAATAATGTCTGCATAAAACTAAGGAACTCGTGGTTACATCAGCTTGCTTGTGCTTATGCTTACTTGCACAAAAAAAAGAGGTACCTTTGGTTATATTTTGCTTGCATAGAACAAAAATTAAGTAAATTGTGAAAACTATATTATGCAAATAACTGTAGATATATAAATATCTGATAATTACACATGCAAAAAGAAAAGGTCATGAAAAAAGACACTGAGGGAGACGCAGAGCCCTCATCCAAAAGACCACCAAAAGAGGGCAAACAACCCCCTAGCAACAACCAACACCTGCACAGAAGATTACCATTGCCGTGAAATTAAGGAAACAAAAGAAGGCGGGGGGTACCAGGAGAACAAAACAAGCTGAACTAATGCTATGTTGTATGCGTCGTTGGTGGAGTGGCTCCCCAGAGCACCCAGAGTTGTTTGCTTGCTGCTTTTTCTATTAATAAATAATTATTGGAGGGATCATAATTTCTCGTGAATTTATAACACCAGCACCCCCTTCACCCCCTTTTTCCTCCACCTCTGAGTCCCCAAAAACTTGTACCTGCTCAAGTGTTCCCTGGGATCAGGAAACTAGGAACTGAGGGGGGGGGCATGAAAGTGAGGAAAATATGGATAAATTAAAAATAAAGAGATGGAAAAGCCTCGTGAAGGGTAGGAGGCACAGCCTTGGAGCCCCCCAGAGCCACCAGGAGTCCCTCTGGAGAGGACCCCAAGCAACGAGCACCCTGAGGGATGCTGCCCTCAACCCTGGGTCACCCAAAAATCTGAGGGACCCAGTGAAGGAGCTGCACCCCCTGTGCCCACCCAGCCACTCCCCAACACTGGGACCCTCATTCTCCTGGGAACTCTACTATGGGACCCCTATTCCTTAGGCCTTCCTTCTTTGATACCCCTGTCCTGGGACTGTGCCATGATCTGCTATTAATACAGAGTGGTCATGATGGTTCGTTTGATCTCAAAGGTGCAAACAGGCAAAATGCAGGGGACAAAATCAGTTTATTCAACAATAGCAATGCATTTTTATTAAATGCCAACAACTCAGTTGTGATAGAGGGGAGAGATATAGGAAACAAAGTATAGAGAGAGAAAAAGAAGAGGATGGGAAAATAGCTACCAATGAGACAAGATGGATGTCCTCATGGGCCAATCAATAGATGAGTCTTCATCCGTGGGGAGATCTCAAGGGTCTTCTCCAGAGGGTCGCTCTTTTATAGTCCTTCTCTAAAGCAAGTGACTTCTGGTCAAAAAGTGGGAAGATTTATGGACCATTGTGTGGTGCTGTGGAAGACAGGTGCAGTTGGGCAGAACATGCAGTCTCCAGTTGGTACAACACGATCGCTGGTTGGTGACAAAACAGCACAGTGAACACAATACACCAGCACACAGTCACCTGACAAGCATCCATCTTGGCCAGGCCAGGGAACCATTGTTTGGAGTCAGCCTGGGTGGGGGTCCTCGAGGTCTCCTTGCAATGGTCGAGAGGCAAAAACGAGGGAAACTTCAGACCAACCCTTACACCACCCTGTGACTCATGATATTCATCAAGAGTGCTCCTTTGTGGAGTTGTTGTGAAGTCTTCAGGACTCATCCAAGCTGGTAGCATATCCCGAAAAACAGAGACAGAGTCAGACAAAATAGAAAAGTAGGAAAGAATAAGGGAGAGGAAAAGGAGAGAGAGAGAGATTAAAACAAAACAAAACAAATAATCAATTCTCAATTAAAATATGCATTCAATTTTGATTACAAAGAAATAAGCAATTTTTTCAATTTTTTTATTAGAAAAGAAGAAGTACATGATTTTGATTCCAAAAATACCACACAATGAAAAAAATAAGCAATTTCAGTCAATATCACCTTTTATCTTATTTTTTAAATACCTGTGCAGTTTGTCTTGTGTCAATAACTTTAGGGATGTCAACAGTGACCGATTTGGGTATTTCTATCAGATGCAAATTGTGCTAACTGTTTCATCATTCTCCAATTCATAATGTATAGGATTGCTGATAAAACAAAAGCAATCAAAACCAAAATCAAGAGAACAATGATGGGATGACACAATTTGTTCAGGACACCTTTAGCAGTAGGTGACCACCCAAAGAGAGTATCCCACCACCTGTGTTCAGCATCTGTCTTTACTCTTTCCAAAACACGATGTATTTTTTCCACATTGTGATGAACAGCTATTAGAGTTTTCTGTCCGTTTCTCTTGATCCTGTCCAAAATTTCGATCAGATCTTGGTGGAGCAACAATTGCTTCACCAGAGAGAGGTTCATTCCAATTGGAGTGGGCAATAGATGGTGGATCAGCGTGTAATTTGACTGCAAAAGATGGTAAGAAGTAACTGGAGCTACATAGGAAAAATCACACCCTGCAATTCTAGTAAAGTTAAAACACAAAGATTTGAATGATTTTTAGTATGCACTCCCAAATTTTCTATAAAGCAGTTCTAAAGCATGCACATCCATTGCCATATACCCCAGTACAGTTTCAGGAATCTCGTTTGGATGAATTTCAAAGTTACAAACATTCTGTTCTGTGTCCAAGCAGATATCTTGAGCTCTAATTGCATTACTTTCATAGATAAATCCTTGTTGTTCCTGGACCATGCAAGTTTCCAAATTGACAGTTTGCCATTTCTCACCAATTTGACAGGCCCATTCCCTATGCTCAAAAGGATAGAGAATAGCTCCGTGTGATGGGTTGACTTGGGAAGAAGAAACTCAGAGAGAAGTTCTCTCTAAGGGAGCTTCCTTTGTGAGGGTTGGGACAACTTCAACAGCCAATGGGAGAAAGTCAGTTCTCTCCGTGAACACACATTTTGAAGGAGGTAATCCAGAACTGAGCCTCTTTGTCTTTCCGGTGGCTGTGCAGGTAACACCAATCCGAGCTTCCCCCCGCCGTGCAGGGGGGAGGCTTGGGAGGCCGCTTGGGCCCCGTTTGCAAATGAGGAGACCCAATGGCCGGGAGGAGGAGAGGCTCCTTGATAAGACCTTCATGGCTTCCTCCTCCATGAGCCTGCGGCTCTGGGGTGGGGTGCCCGGTTCCTGCTGCTGTTGGAAAGACCAGGCCTGCCCAGCCCCGACGTGGCCTGGGGGTGGCAGCCAGGCTTTGTCTGGAAGCAGAGGTGGCCATGGGCAGTGTGGGGCTGCAGCCCAGCCCCAGAAAGGCTGATTAACACCTCAGCGACCCCCCATAGCATGGCCTGGGCCTGGCCCAATTCTTGCAGTTGTGTTAAACTTCAACTCTTTAGTGCTCAGGTAAGATTTGCAAAACCTCTGGCCTTCCTTTGAATATGAAAGGGAATAAGAAGATTTCTGAAGTCAGTGAAGCAAGAGCTAAGTTTTTTAAATGGAAGGAGAAGGAGGAGATGCTGTCCAGATGACTGAAAATCCTTTTGTAAGATTGTAGGGATGAACTGATGTAATGAATATTCCTATTAACCATAGAGAAAGACATGGGGGATTGGAGATGTTCCATTTGATAGATGATTTTAACAAAGAGCACCTGTGTTGAGAATCTTTGCCCTGAGCAAAGAAGAGGAGCTCGGTTTTCTGAGGATGAAGCCTGAACAGAGAGAAAGGAGATGAAGAGAACCTTTGCTGTGCAACATTTCATTCTTAAAAGTAATACCCCATGAGACAGACATGGCCCACATCTACAGCTCTGGGAAGGTTGTGGAGTTGGGAGGAGTGTCACGATTGCAGGTTCCCGGGCAGATGCAAATCGTGAAAAATGAAACCACGAGAGGACTGTTTTCTTCCTTCTTGTGGAAAAATGCCTACAGCTTTCAACAAGAGGACACTTCTCTCTCCAGAAGTGAACTGAAAAAGACTAAACAGGGAACTGACCGAAGTATTTGTTGTCTGTTTGTTTTGTTGTTATGAAGGTTGGGAGAGGGAAGGAAGGAGTGGTCTGAAAAAAAATCTTATTCTGAATTTGGTTCTTTTCCCCTTTCTTTGTTTGTGTAGTTAAGAAATTTTTTTTTATACTCTTAAGTTTTAGGCCTGCCTTGCTTTTTGCTCCTGGTTCTGCCACACAACAGAAAAATGAGTTTATTTAAATTGGCAAATCAAAACAAAGACACTCCGTCATGGTTCAACCTTAATACAATGATGGGGAATATTGAATGCACTGAAGCATTGTGTATCATCAGTACAAAGGCTGTGGCTGTGTTTGTGCTGGGGTCATAGGTAAAATTTACTAAGTTCCACCAGGACAGGAATTCTCTTTCAAAATAGGTGACACTGTCCCAGACTCTTTTTCGAATTTCAGTACAAAAAGTGCCTTCCTCACCTTCTCTTAGACTTGAAGCAGCAACCGACTGCATCCAGAACTGGGCCTGGATACAGCTGAGAGCCAGAGAGATGTTATTTTGTGTAGCACCAAGTGCATCAATTATCAATTTGTGGTCATTTACATTTACCTTTCCCCAACTGGGCAATATGTTTGATACCAACCACTGTTGGGTTCCCAAAGCTGTTAAGGATGATTGCAGTGGTTGCTGTAATTTGGTTACATCTCCAGCTGTGGTAGCCGATTTATTCATTGGTACTTCTGAATCGATGCTATTCAAAATTCCCAATCCTGTTCCCACAACACCAGTTATGACTCTTGCCATTCGTTTCTTAGAAGAATTCCACTTTTGCAACCAGGTTGTCCATCCCTCAAAAGAAGTCTGTAAAAAGGGTGAACAAGCTGGCTGAATTTCTGAGACATTGCATTGCATCAACAATTTGATCTGTTTAAGAGACCATGCCGGATTAAATAATATTTGTTTATGGCCAGTTTTTCTAATTACATACGGTTCAATTCAAAAAGTCATAGGACTCAATAGAACCAGTGGCTGGGTGGTAGGTGTTAAAATATTAAAATCAAGTTCTCCCCAGTATTTTATCTTGTTTTTACCACACATGCTATTATAGGAAAACTGTACAGCAGTTAAGTTTAGCCAACAATCTTGATTTTTTATTCTACAATATGAGGTACCTCCATGAGGTCCTATGCCATAACTCTATGCAGGTTTGGTGAGAGATCCAGCCACTAATTTACAAGTTATTGTGATATCATCACCTTTTGTCACCATGAAAGGAGGAAAAACCTTGTTTTTGTCATCCAACATTAGGGGGGTGCTTACACCATAGTATGTAATTACTGCAGTCAATGTGGGTTTTTCTACAGCATTTATTTTGAACCTATGGGTTAGACGTTTCAAGCTGGACTCATCTGCTATGCCATTCTGCCAGGAGCATGTTACATAGGTTGGTCTGGTTAAAGTAAAGTTATGCCAACGGTCAGTAAATTTGTCCATGCAAAGCTTTGTAACGTCGACATTGTTGGCATCAGGGTCCAAGACATAGTTACCAATCTAACTCTGGCAACAACACAGTATTAGGGGGACTTGTTTTTTACATGTCCATACTGTTGTGGGGCAGAGACTTGCCGTGATGTTATGGTGCAAGCTACTAGTTATATCTGATTTTAAGAAATTCCCAGCAATTGCAATAGTAGTAGCTTTCTCGTGAGGGGATTTTTCCACTTTTCTGCATCCTACCTTAATTTCTTCACCAGTTGTTCTAGTTAACACTCTAGCCCAGTCCTTTTTGTCCCAGCCCCAGTCACTGGAATGGTATACCTCAGAATCGTGCAGTACTACGGTCACAAGGTTTGGGTGACGATCTCTGGGGCAGGGTCCTAGAGCACTGGTATACCTTCCCCACGAGATTACATCCTCCTGAACCACAAATGGCTATGTGTCCTTCAGGGCCCTTAAAACTGATAGAGTATATGCTGCAAAAGCTGGCACAGTGGCCCCTAATACCTGACAGAGTGTCCAGTGATGGAATTATGATCCACTCTGGTGGCCAACGGCATTTGGAGATCAGTGTCACATCAGCTCCAGTGTCAATGAGTCCCCTGCAGACAATGTTTTTTTCCATGTGGCTCACAACACAGATGATCTCTGAGCGTCCACAACTGATCCTACTAATCCAAGCAACAAAGGGAGTACTACACTGTGACTCTGGTAAAAGAAAAGCTTGTGCAATCATTAGTCCATGAGGAATAAAACATGGGGGGTCAGGACACGTGGCAAGGACCGTAATTTCCTGGTTTGCGGTGACTGTCAAAACAAAAGGTATCGCATAAAATCCTTCTGAGTTGGATCTACTAATTCCTATGATTAAGAACTTATGTGTCTGTTATTCTGGGCCTAACTGTCCTGTGGAAATAGTATGATGCACACAATCCGTTATAAGTGCTGGCTGCGCAGTCAGCAGCTCCAGTCTGGTGCCTAGGGGCATTGTGACAGGGAGGTTGGCTATGATGTGCTGCAACTGTGGATTTGTGGGCTGTCAGTCGTTTCTGGCATGCTCAATACAGATTTGTGTGTCATCACGTGCCACTTTCCTGTGCTCCGCTGGCAGTTTCCTGCCCGGTGACCATTGCATCTCTGTACTTGATGAGAGATGTTAGTGCCACAACAATGCCCTTTATACCCACAATGCTTTTGAAACAATTTTCTTTTTGATTTATTACAGCTCTTTGCGAAATGTCCTTCCTTGCCACAATTGTGGCAAGGCCCTAGGTTTTGTCCTTGCTGATTTTTAATGGTCTCTTTAAATGCTATAAAAGCCTCTGCTAACATTCATGTTTGGATCATAGCAGTTTGCATTTGCTGTTTCCTTATTATCCGCTTGAGCAGATGTTAGTGCATCAGCAAGGATTTGTGCTTGCAGTACAGCAGAGTGCTCCGGAGTTGTTATGCGGTTGCATGCCTCGATCATTTGAGCAATGGTGGGCTCAGGATCAGAGGGCAATGCACTTAGTGCCTTTTTACAGTCAGAATTAGCATTTGAGACTGCCAGCCTTTTCAGTAGCTCTTCTCTTGCTCTATCCAAAACTATTTGTTTGCCAAGAGCTATTTTTAGTCTGTCCAGGAGTTTTATATAAAGCTCATTAGGGCCTTGTCTAATATCAGAAAACTCCAAATTTGACTTACTTCCACCTGGGACTTTTAAAAGAGCTTTCCTAGCAGAGTCCTTAATGTCACTTAAAATATGCCTAGGAAGGTTCTCAGCCTGATGATCCAGGTCCACATCATCTCCCTCTCCTGCTAGGTGCTCTATATAGGTAGAAGTTGCCCATGCCTGATCCCCTGCATGGTTCCTTAGCAGGTTTTTTAAAAGCTGTTTCCATGCTAGCTCCCATAAGGAATATTCAGTAGGGGACAGCAGGGTAATCATCATATAACTCAAGTCATGAGGTGTTAACACATGTGCAGAGAGGGTAGCTTGCACCAGGTTGCCAAAGTACCGTGAATCTCTCTTGTATTCCCCAGCGGCTTTACATAGTTCTTTTATTTCCCCGAAGGTGAGGGGTTCCCAATGGGGATTAGCACCTCCCCTCCCATACCAGACTGGCATTACTTAAAGATTGGATACAATTTCCCACTCCCCCTCTCTAGCTGCTTCCCTCTTTATTTTTTCCCAAGGGTCAGTGTGAAACATCCCTGGTTGGAAGTCGTCCTCAGATGAGGAGTAGGAGGAGGAGCAGGAGGAGGGATCATAGTCGGGGGTAGGCCTCAGGATAGGCCTCGGTACCAGTAGGCGAGGTGCTGCCATTTTGTGAGCAGGCCCTTCCGGAGCCCAGGTGGGTGGGGTTCTGTCATGCCAGGAGAGGGTCTGGTCTTTGGGGCAAGTTCCAGTGAGAGCACAAGAGGTGTGGCCCAGGGTGGAAGGGGAGCGGTGTAGGGATGACAGGGTGGAGCTAAGGGCAGGGTTTCCTGACCAGCCAGATAGTCGTCAGAGGAGGAGGAGTTAGTGCTCTTAATATAGCAGTCTTTGCTGGAATGGTGGCCTTTGCTGTGACTCTGGTTGAGATGAAAGGTGGTGGGTTACAACATGTTAGACGAGGGACAAGGGTGACGTGCAGGACTGGGTGGAATGGAACAGTGGGTTCCAGAATGATATGGCCATTACCACTCTGGACCCTGAGTGGACATGATGGAGATGGACACGGGGCAGTGGATCCATCAACTGAACTGTTATTTTCTCTGAGCCATGCCTGGGCGTAGGCCTTCGCCATATTGGCCCCATATCTATCTCTAGGAAAGGTTTTTGGGCGACAGTGTGAGGGGGTGGCTCTCCCAGGCATATCTGAATCTGGAGTGAAAAGTCCCATTAATCTTCATAGGATTGGTAGGAGTTTTTTCATCAAACTATTTCCTTTGGAAGCCAAATTGTGTGATTTATCTTTACCTGAGTCCCAAAAATATTTTGTATTTCCCTTGGGCATAGTCGAGACTGGATGATTTTTAAATGCCCATTTCACAATCAGTTTTAATTCTTGTTTTTGAAATTTGATGTCCCAGGCAGCCAGTTCAAACTTTAAAATTCATATATGTCCCTCTCATCTACTGGCAGTCTGGTACACATCTTAGACAACTGAAAAACTGGTTTCTTTAAGGCTTCTGGCAAAAACCCTCATAGAATTTGGGGCACTCTGGGGACCTTGTAAGGTTAAACTTGAAAGAAAATCGAGTGGGTGGTGGGGCAACTGTCCTCCCTCACAAGTCCTTACCTGTTCCCTGCAGGCTTCTCGTGGGGCTCCTCCCCTGTGCGCTGGGCTGCCCTGCTGTCAGCACCCACGCTGCTGAAGAACAAATTCTTCAGTACTCTGTGCCAGGCCTGTGTGGTTACTGCGCTGCAAAGAGAGAGAAAAGACAGAAACACACGGTCCTCTTTTGGGGAAAAAAGGCCAACTTTATTTTACGACAGCCTGTATTTAAAGTGTGTTACGTGCAGCTAGGACAGGACAGTAGTTCATTGGACAATTGGGAATAACATCCTTGGGACAGCACCTCAGGATGTATCCCACGGGAAAGACACCAGGTGTTAATCTTTATTATGAATTCCACTCTGTTTTTCACCATATTATCACCCTGGGAGATTTCCTCCCTAACTGAAGCTGTAGTCAGCTTGTCAGCCTGGGAATGAACCTGAGAGTCAGGAGAAATCCAGGCCTGAAAAGAATTTCCAAGCTCTAATTCCCTAGCTCTCTATATGTGTGTGTCCACAGGCCTGGCTTTCTCAAAACTCACTGAAGTGAAGGACGAAAAACCTAATTGGCATACCAGGAGACCTTTCCAATGATTATCTCAGCAGATCCTTTGAATATCAAAGGTCTCTGCTTGGGCGCCACGTGCGGCAACTCGGGGTCTGGCCCGGATGGACCATCTGGGAGATTGGTGAGAGGTCTCTAAACTTGGTGATTCAAAATGAGGGATGAGCACAGATAGGTGACCCAAAAAATAAATTTATTAATATAAAAATAGCAAACTGGATGAAGGTGAGCACAGTACTAAGGGGTGCACCAAAACGGCCAAGGGCAAGGGTAAACACAATTTATATAAGGTAGGATAGAGGTGGAGATTGAAGGTGAGGGTCCAATAGGAAAGAGGAATTAGGAATATGCAAAATATTGCAGCACTTTTAAGCCAATAATTCTACAGAGAATGCACAGAGGATGCTGGAAGTGAACCAGTCTCTTCACTGTAACTGTAGTGGGTTCTCCCACGCCCTTTTGCTTCAGTCTCGAAAACTTTCTTTCACTCCAACACACACCTACTGACCACCCCCACTGACCATACCCCAATGACCCCCAGCTAACCATACCATTGACCACACCCACTGACCAAACTCCAATGACAAACCAACTGACCATATTCCCACTGACCACTCCACTGACCACACCCCCTGACCACCCAACTGACAACCCCCACCTGTCTACCCAACTTACCACATTCACTGACCACACCCACTTACCACAGACAGTGACCACACCCACTGACTACACTCACAGACCACCTCAGCTGACCACACCTCAAGGACCACACCCACTGACCACACTGCCACTAACCACACCACCATTGACCACCCCTAATGACCCAACACACTGACCAGCCCACTGACCACCCCAAATGGCCACACCCACTGACAACACCCTACTGACCACCCTCACTGACCACAACTACTGACCACACCCACTGAACATACCCATTCCTAAGACACCTACACCCATACCCCACTGACCACCCAAATGATCATACCCCAACTGACCACACCCACTGACCACACCCCACCAAATTCTCCCACCTGACCACATCAACAGCCCACTCCTACTGACCATAATCCACTGACCACCCAACTGAACAAACTGACTGACCACCCAACTGACTGTACCCCAACTGACCACATGCTACTGAGCACATCCACTGACTGCACCCCCTCATTGACCACACCCACTGACCACACTCCCACTGACCACACCAACCAAACCACCCAACTGACCACTTCCCCATTGACCGCAACCACTGACCATGCCTTCCGCCCATACCAAATGCCCACACCCATTGACCACACCCTACTGTACACTTCCACTGACCACACCCACTGCCTACATCCCACTGACCACCCAGCTTACCACACTTGCTTCCTACAGCCACTAACCACAGCCACTGACCACACTCAATCCCCTCCTTAATGACCACACTTACTGGCAACACCCACTAACTACACCTCATTGATCACACCCACTGACCACACCCACTGACCACCCCACAGACAACTTCAAAGTGACCGCACCCACTGTCCAAACAAACTGACCACACCTCAATGCCCACACCTAACTGACAACACCCACTAACTACACCCACTGACCACACCCCACTCACACCCAAATCACCATACCTGTGCTGAGCACACCCAGTGAGCACATGCACTAACCACAACCACTGACCACACTCCAATGACCATACCACTGACCATACCTCCACTGACCACAGCAACTGGCCGCACAACTGTCCACATCCCAATTCAGCACAACCACTAACCACAGCTTCTCCCCACACCGAATGGCCACACCTAATTACCACACCCCAGGGACCACTCCCACTTAACGTGTCCCCCAGTGCCACCTGTCCCCTGGGAAGCTGCACCGACAGGGGCACCCCCGAGAGCGGGACCCCTGTGGGGAGACACAGGGTGGATTGGGGATATGGGAAGAGTGGGGGGCATCAGGGAGCAGTGAGGGACTCAGGAAGGGGGAGGATCAGAGAGGGGTGGAGGAATCTCAGTGAGGAAGAAGGGGCCCAGAGATGGGGGGGAGGCTTGGAAAGGGGTGGAAGGGACCCCAGGGAAGGACTGGAGATTCAGTGAGGGGACACATTGAGAGGGTTGAAGGGAACCACAGGGAAGATTTTGGAGACCCAGACAAGGATGGTGGGACCTGTGGACAACAGAGGGACATCAGAGAGGGAGAGGTGCACCCAGGGAGTGGTGAGGGGACCTAGTGAGGGATGCAGGCACCAGGAAAGGTGATGGGGGAACCCAAGGAGAGAGCTGGGAAGGCAGGGCAGCACACAGAAGGTTGAGCAGGGATAGGAGACCTGGGAGGGCTGTGGGGGCTCCCCGTGCCCATCCCTGCACTCACTGCCCACCGTGACTCTGAGCCGAGTGCTGCTCTTCTGCATGGGCCTCCCCTCGGAGCGCACCTCGCAGCTCTCATGCTACTCCCCGAGTGGGAGACCCCCACGGCGGGCACCAGGAGCTGTGGGAACTCCTGCAGGCCCCCCACCAACTGCCCGTCCAGGTAGAAGCAGTACAGGAGGGGGGCTGGGGGCTGCAGGGCAGTAGGGGTGCTGAGGCAGTTTAGATTGAGGGAGAACCCCTCAGTGAGCACAGGGGGACCCTCCAGCAGCGGCACCGAGACTGTTTGTGGCTTTCCTTTTATTTCCCTTTTTATTAATTCTTTTCAAACTAAAATGAACAAAGGAAAAAAATTTGGATAGTTTTGTCTCCCTGCTCCACTTTGAGAGTTAATAGGTCTCCAATTTTGTCCCAGGAAGAGACAGAATCTACATTTTGCAGGGTAAACTGAGGGAAATTAAGAGATAACCAGCACACAAACTGCTTTAACTGTTTCCTAGAAATTGCAACATTTCCTCTGCTTAAGATATCCCAAACTTGGGAATATATACTCCTTTTTTGTGCAGAAAGCTGAGAGGCCATACTGCCGTTAAAAACAATCTACACAATTAAATCTACCTTATCTCGCAGTCAGACACAAACAGAAAGTGTTGAAAATAGTCCACAACCAGCTTGGGGACGGGTCTGGCGTCTTCTCTTCCCTGCGTGACGCGGGGATAGGAGGAGAGATTGAGCGCTGGAGAGCCAAGCGGCTTTCAAACTGCAGCCAGCCATGCCCGTAGCCTCCACTGCTGAAACCACGCTGCTCCTCCACCCATCCCCACTGCAGCTCACTGCTGCTTGCAGCGCCACTCCACCACTCAACTCCACCGCTCCGCATGCGTGCTGCTGTGGCTTGCATGCTGCTTGCTCGCAGTTTGGGCAGCACCCTGTGGACCAGCACTGCTGCCTGTGCTACGTGGCTCAGTCCCGCATGTGCTGCACTGTGGGCACTCCCCCCCCATCACGAACGGGGGTTATTTCAGGGCCCTTGCTAACACTCGTGAGGGATATTCACCTCCCTCTTTGGCTGGCTGAAACTGCTGCAAGGTAAGTCCTTTGTCCGAGGCTGACCTACCTTTGGGCTGAAGGCAGGCTGCTGGACTCGTCCTCGTAGGCACAGCTGCACAAAAAGCAGCCTGTTGCCTGCAAGGTAACTGATATTCCAAGGACTCATATAATCCATTCCTGGATACCCAGCCACTGCGCAGGGTCTCTGACCTTGTAGAAAGCCCCACAAGAAGGCCCAGTGCTGGACGCCAGCTGACGGGATTCTTCTTTTCCCCGGGTCCTCTCGTCTACCTCTGGACTGTGGAGATTAAGAATACTCCATCAAGGACATAGGCAAAAGACAAAGAGGCTCCTTCTTCCCAGGAGCAAGGTCCCACTTTAATGGAGAACGCTTCCAAGGGAAGAAGAGAGAGAGGGCAGCAAATGGCGGGCAGTTTTAAACCCTGGGGGAGGGGAGGGGAGGAACAGGATCCCGACAAATGGGGTGTACCCGAAGGGGAGGGACAACGGGAGGGCAGAACCATCACCATAGCTTCGGGAAGTACAGAACAAACCATTTAGTGCAATAGAACCATCATGAGCCCTGTGATACAAGGCAAACTATTTAGTGCAATAAAACACCCCACGGACACCCAGGGGCTTTTTCCTCTCTTCATTTTCTTCTTTTAATTCTTCTTTAATTTTAATTCTTTAATTCTTCCATCTTTTCTTCTTTTAATCCCCCAGTTTCACATCCCCCCAGTTCATACCTTCATTATCCTGATATCTGAGCAGGGAATAGGACTGGGGGAAACCCAGGGTGGGGGAAGCAAGGGGAGGGACCTGCACAGATTGGGGGGGGGGGGCTGTGGGGGATGGGGGTTTCCCACTTTCCCCCCCCAACAAGTTCACTTTCTCTCTCCTGCAACAGAAGGAAGAGGCCGTTTGTGCAGAGAGTCACATGGGTTGGTTCTGTCCTGGGGGGCACATACAGGGGTCCTGTCCTCGGGTTCCTGTTACTGGGGGACACATCCGGCCCACCTGAGTCCTATCTTGGGGGAAGGTGGCTCTAGGGGGATCCTGACTTCCTTATTCTTGCTCATCGCCTGCAGGACCTCAGCCAAGAAGAGCAGCTTAGGTACGGAGCCCCAAAGGAAGCGAGGTGCTCCCAAACTGCTCCTCCTTGAAGCCAGTGGCCATCCAAGTGTGGGGCCCAGCCATGGCCCAGCCCCACTGCACAGGGATGGGCATTGGCCAGCCCTGCTCTGGCCAGCCCCAGCTGGCAGCCAGGACCTGAGGCTCCCCCCGCCCCCTTGGCTTTGATTCTCGCAGCTCTCGAGCTCCTGCAAAGGTGACAATTCTGGGGGGGAAAAGGCGTGGCTGTGGTTTGCTCAGCTCTGCAAGAAGCACAAAACCCAGGGTGAGCCCAAGCAGTGGCTCTGTGAGGGCCTTTGATGGTTTTCAGAGCAGGGCTGGCTGGAAACCCCCCCTGCAGGGGCAGCTGCGAGGGAACCAGTGCGGAAATGCAGCAATTGATCATTTGGTCCCTGTGCCCAAGGCACTGAGAGAGCCCCAGAACTGCTGCAAATGCCACAAGGATCTGCTCAATAATACAAGTGGGACCCTCCTTCTTGAACAAAACCTGCAGCTTTTTAGAACCTCCTGAAAAGAAGGTTTGAGTTCTGGATGTGGACACCACCAGGGAGGGAAAAGTGTGGAAATATCAAGCAGGGGCCCCACATCTGGCTCTGGGGCAGAGTAGTGTCACAGAAGGAGCAAGGATTTGCCCAAGCAGGGCAATTTAGGGCTGGATGCAGTGGATTTACCAGGGAATCAGACCCTGAGGGACACACGGGCATTGCCACAGATTGCTGTGCCCTGCTCCAAGGATGGACAGAGTTCCTCCCTTTTTGGAGTAGAATCCATGGGAAGTAAAACAAATTTCAGGGTGGGAATGAGAAAAATGGGAAGAGTTACTAACTATGGTCCAACAAAAGCCTTCCTTAGGGCTGGATTGCTGCCTAGCAGTCAGAGAACAATCCCATGGAGCTGTTGGACACTCAGGGACATTCCACACTCTGTGTTATCCACAAGCAAACACTGCTGTAGGATGCAACAATGGGCTCCTAAAGGGAACCAAAACACCTCTTTTTTTCTGATTTATTTGTGCTTGTATTGTGAGCGACTTCTTGGGAGAACAATGATTTAAAAGATTCTATACACTAGATCATTTTATACCTTGTCAGATTGATTTTTCTGAGTTCATTTGTGGTTGAAAAAAAGTGGTGAGGGAAAATATTTTTGCCTTTCTTCTACGAATGTATTATTTCGTCTCATCCAATTGGCCATCAGGGTATCCAAGCAAACGTAAGCTGGGATTTCCCATCATCAGGGCAAGGTCGTAATAGGCGTCCCCTTAACTTTGGACACCCCAGAGGTTCCAGGGCCCCACTGGGGACAGAGGGAATGCACAGGGCCCCCCACGACACAGGTGCCCAGGATGTGCCACCTCTGTAACAGGAATCCCCAAAGACGTGGCACCCCAATTCCCCTGGACCCCCACTGTCCTGGATACCCATCCTTGGTTCCCCACATTCCCCGAGCCAGTCACTCCTGGGAGCTCCATCCCGCATCATGTGCCCAGACTATCCCATAATGTCCCCAGCCTGTCCCCTACTCCTTTCCTGTCTCCAAATTTCCCCCACCCTGACCCCACCAAGGGCCACGTAGGTACACGTGGGGACGAGACGTGACCTCGCTTCCTGTCCCTTCATGGGAAGAGCCACCAGCCAGGGGACAGGTGGCCACAGCAGCGAGTGACAGCCAGTGCCCATGGCCGGGGACAGCGGGATGGCCGGGAAGGTGGCGCTGCTCCTGTGGGGTGAGTGCCCCGGGCACGGGCCTGACGCCCCGGGGATGGGCCCCGGTGAGGCAGAGAGCGGTGGGGAGGGGGCACAGGGGGGCTGCGGGGTCCCCTGAGGTCCCCAAGGCCAGCAGAGCCAGGGCATGGGCATGGACCCCAGTGTGACCAGAGTCGTGGGGTGGCCCTGGGGACAGGAAGAGAGGGACAGGAATAGGGGAACTGGGATCTGGAGATGGGAACAGGGGAATAGAGGTGTGGGGACAAGGATGTGGCAATAGGAACACTGTGGCTACTGTGGGGAAAGGAACAAAGAGACAGGGAGGCAGGGACAAGGGAAATGTACATTGGAGATTGGGCATGGGGACAGGTGCCATGGGAATGGGAGCATGGACACAGGGCCATGGGGATGTGGCCGTGGGGACAGGTGCTGTAGGGCTGGGTGAGGTGACCTGTGCACACATGGGGTGTCCACAGTGTCCCCATGTCCTGCCTCAGCCCAGGGTGACCGAGGTGTCCCTGTGCTCAAACCCTCCGTGCTACACCAGTGTTCCCGTGGGGACACTTTGGGGACAGACACCACACCAGGTGCCCCAGGTGCTGCTGTCCCCACGGTGCCACCCCCAGCCAGCCCTGTCCCTTCTCCCTTCCAGCCCAGACCCTCGGCCTCGCTGGTGAGTCCTCGGGGGATGCCATGTCCCTGCCCCGCTGTCCCCAGCCCCGCAATGGCCCGACAGCTGGAGTCCCCTGTCACCCGCAGGTGCCCAGAGCCCCCAGCTTCTCGTAGATCCCCCCTGGACACAGGCGGTGCTGTGGGACCGTGTGACACTGACCTGCCAGGGCTCAAGGACTGCCGGTGTCACCACCTGGTTCAAGGATGGCCGGCTCTGGTGGCAGGAGAGACCCGGCCGCTTCCTTGTCACTGAGAGCAGCACCTACTCATGTGACAGAGCCGGCAGTGGGCTCAGCATCCCCTTGATGGTGGCAAATGGTGAGGGGGGGATCTGAAATGCTCAGGGTGGTTCCCTGATAGGTCTGGATGGTATCTACTCTGTGGGTGGCCTCACAGCACTCGTTTGACAACGGCTTGTTTCCTGCATTCAGGGACATCCCAGTGCATCCCAGTTCATCCCAGTGTGGTGGGAACCCTGTGATGAAAGCTGTGCCAAGGGGCTGCTCCTGGTGTCCCTGGAACCCTCCCACGTGGTGGACACTCCAGACAGATGTCCCAGGTGCCATGGGCACCCAATTTGGAGCTGTCTCGGGCTCCTCAGTGTGACGGGACCCTCCTGTCCCACAGACCCGCTGGTGCTGCAGGTGCCAGTGCAGGTGCCAGCACAGGTGCTGCTGAAGGGGGTCACAGTGACGCTGCGCTGCTGGGGCTGGCAGGACAACCCTGTCACCAGGGTGCGATTTTAGAAGGACAGGAAGGATCTAGGGGGGTCCCTCAGGGGAGCCGAACTGTCTCTGTCGCATATGCAGTTGCACCACAGTGGTCGCTACCACTGTGGGGGCTTGATGGCCTCAGGAATGTCACCAGTGACAGTGACAGTGCAGGGTGAGCACCCCCGCGGCTGGGACTCCAAAATGCTGACACCTCCAAAGCCAGTTTGCATTGCACTCAGAATGACAGTCCCAATCCCAATCTCTTTTTCAGAGCTCTTCAGGGTGCCAGTGCTGGACGGTCCCCCCCGAATCTACAGAGGGGTCCCCCCTCAATCTAAGCTGGCTCAGCACCCCCAGCCCACTGAGGCCCCCAGCCCCCCTCCTGAGACCCTTGGCATTGGGGTGATGCCCCCGTTGATGTGCATCATGACACCCATCACATCCCACCCACGCCATTCCACACCCTCCCCACCAGGTGACGGCCATCCCTGCCCTTGGACACAGCATCCCTCATCCCACCCTCACCTCACCCTCATCCCATCCTCATCCCCCACCCCTCACCCGTCACATGCCCTCATCCCACACCACATGATGACCCCCAGCACCATGGGGTCACTGTCCTGGGTGAAGGAGACCCTCTGTCCCCAGGTGCCACCATGCAGACTCCCCCCTCCCCCCATGCCGGGTGCCAGCTCCTCCCCCGGCCTCAGCCCTGTCTGTGTCCCCGCAGTGCCCGTGGCCAATGCCACCATCACCCCCGGTCCCCCGGCACTCCAGGTGCGCCCAGGTGACCCCGTGACCCTGCGCTGCTCGGTGCAGGTGGGCTCAGCCCCTGTCACCTTCACCTGGCTGCGTGACGGGCACGAGGTGGCCCGGGGTCCCCTCCTGGAGCTTGGGGCCATCAATGTGAGACATTCAGGCACCTACCATTGTGTGGCCACCAACCAGCTGGGACAGGACGTGTGGCTTTGCCTGTCGAGACTTTCACCCTTGTTCCCGACTAGCTCAGATGTTAGAATGAAACATCAGAGATCTGCCACATGAATATGAATAAAAGATAACAAAAGAGGCTCTTTCGCCCCTGGGGAGATTCTTAGTTTTATTTCTTGTGCTCCTCCAGGAGCGAAAAGAGAGCGAGGTCAAGGTGCAGATGTCTTTTCTAGGGTCTGTAAGGGGGAGGGAAGAAATTGGATCTTGGCCAACTAGGCATGGCCAGACGGGAGGGACCAGGCCACAGGATATTGCAGGGGTCACAGAATCTACCATTTCCAATACATCTAGTAAGTTACAACAAGGACTGGCACCATGTTTTCAGGGCACTCAGCCCAGAGCTGGCCCTGGAGGTGATACCACAGGGACACTGGATCATAGGTAAGTTCACAAGAGGTCACTGGGATTGGGGGACCCCTGGAGTGACAGGTGACCCTGATGTGTCCCTTCTGTCCACAGCAGTGGCAGCAGGGCTTGACGGGTCCCTCTTCCTGGTCCTGCTCATGGGTTCAGCTGTGGGCTGGCATAAGTGGAATAATATGGGTGGGTGACAATGGGGACAATGAGGGCCCTGGGGAGCTAGGGGGCTGTAGATTGAGCAGAAAACACTCATAAAGAAGAAAGTCTCTCTCTGTATCCCCAGAATAGGCCCCTTGGAAAACCATAGCTTAAAGATAAGAAAAGGCTTGTTAAATGTCGAATACAAAAAGGAATCCAGTTCCCCCCGTTTGGTAAACCCTCTTATCTATCTCCAGTATTAGTGGTTCATTTTCTTTTAGTATCCATAGGCCAGCTTTGAATGTAAAATCCCTCGGGGATTGGTTAAAATGTAGAATTCCCTTGGTAATTGGTGCGAAATGTAAAACCCTCAAAAGAGATAAAAACCCCTGTAAAACCCTTACCATTGAATATGCTAGATTGGATGCCTTCATAAAATAAACCATGGATTTGTGCCTTTCTGCATATTCCGATCTCTTTACCTTGCTGGTTTGAGAGCTCGCCGTGAAACAAATTCTGTCTGGGAAAGGCTTGAGAATGTGCTCTGTAGCTGAGGACTGCCGAAGCAGTCTCAGGGACCCACGGGGAACCCCAAAAACCCTGCCAGTGATGGGGGCCACCTAAATGTGGGGGTGATGGTGCTGCATCCATAGCCCCTGACATGGGCAGTGATGAGAGCTCAGGACCTTTGCTCAGAGTCATGAAGTATTTGGAATGGTGTTGGGCCTTGCAGAGATTTTCGGGGTTCTTTCTGTGATCCTAAGAAATTTGGATGGTCCCCTTCGCTTCCATGCTTAAGCTCCTGGGGGATCAGGAAGTCCAGAGCACTGGCTTCATTCAGGAATTCTAGGAGGGCACCACGGATGCTCAGGGATCCTGGAAGAAATTGAGGATGCAGTGAATTTTCAGGATTCCTAAGAGGGGTCAGGTCGCTGGGGACCCCACAGTTACCCCTCCCCTCTTTCCTTTGCAGCCTCCAGGAAGCAGCAGGAAAGGTGAGTGGGGGGCTCAAACCACACTTTTGTTTTTCATCCCAACCCCCAAGACCTCCCATTCCCCCACACATCCCCTTGATTCCCTCAGGGCCCCCCCGGAGCCCCCGGCCCCCCCAGAGGAGGGGGAGGTGCTGTACACCCACGTCGTGGTCACCAAGCAGACAGGGGGTGAGTCCGGGCTGGGACACAGGGACACGTCACCCATGGGTGTCCCAGTGCCCAGATGCCACAGCCAGTGTCTCTCGCAGTGTCCCCCTGTGCCACCACACTCCAGGATCCCGAGGTGACCTACACGGAGCTGGCAGCAACCCATGGGTGACGGTGGGAATCAGAGAATATCTATGGGAATGTGCTGTGACACTCGGGGCACCAGAGGGCACTTGGGGGCTCTGGGGGAACTGAGGGCACTGGGTGAAACTGGGGGCACTGGGGGCACTAGTGGTCCCTGTCTGAGGGCAGCCCCCGTGTGTCACCCCCTCCCCCCCTTGTCTCCCTTGGGTGCCCAGCCTGCCTCGGAGTTCGCTATGAGTGGGGGGTCCCATGTGGGGCTGCCCAGAGCTCCACGTTCCAGTGCTCCCAGTGCTCTCAATACCCCCAGGGGCTCCCCATTCCCTCCTTCAATGCCAGGGGGCACAGGACCCTTGTCTCTCTTATTGGACACAAAATGCAGCTATTGTATTAAACCGGGGAAAATTGCTTTTGTTTCTTCAGCTCTGCCTGTGAATCACGGTTTTAAAAAGTTAAAATTTTTGCTAAGAATAGAAGTAGTTTCCATGACCAAGATGTAAGCTAGGTAGGTAAATGGTAGGTTAATAATTTCTAGATGCCTAGGCTAGAGCTAAGTGGTATAATTGTCTGCTATTAGAAATGTACATACAGAAGAACGTAAAATAAGTAAATTGTAAACCATGAAGCACAGGGCCTTGGATTGTGCCACAGGGTCACAGAGACCTGATGAAGACTCTCCTGACTTCATCCTTCGAGACCACTGACCTATTTCGAGACCACCAACCCAATTCAAGAGAAGAACTGCACACGCGTAAAGGACTAATGGGCTCATTTTAATATGGAATGGGGATGGGAGGTACTGGGGTTATGCATATGTATTGTATGTAAGATCTTGGGGAATAAATAGATGGCAAAGAACCTTGCTCGGGGCGGTCACACCTTTCAGAGGTGACTCCCGTGCCACCCGCCAGTGAATAAATATTCCACTTTGTAACTTTCATTAGTTAGAGGGTCTTTGTCCAAGATTATACCACTTTTTGTAATGATTCACCTGCTCAGCTCAGGAAGATGGAGGGTCCTGGTCAGGTTGTTGAGCAGATCCTTGTGGCATTTGCAGCAGTTCTGGGGCTCTCTCAGTGCCTTGGGCACAGGGACCAAATGATCAATTGCTGCATTTCCGCACTGGTTCCCTCGCAGCTGCCCCTGCAGGGGGGGTTTCCAGCCAGCCCTGCTCTGAAAACCATCAAAGGCCCTCGCAGAGCCACTGCTTGGGCTCACCCTGGTTTTGTGCTACTTGGGCCTTTTTTCCTCCACAGAAAGAATTCTCACCTTTGCAGCAGCTCGAGAGCTGTGAGAATCAAAGCCAAGGGGGTGGTGGGAACCCTCAGGTCCTGGCTGCCAGCTGGGGCTGGCCAGAGCAGTGCTGGCCAATGCCCATCCCTGTGCAGTGGCCAAGGTGACAAGCTCCACAAAACATTCCTGGCAGCAAAAAATCTTATTGTGGGCAGAAATGGGGGCATCTGAGCCCCAAAATGTGTGCAATGCTGCCTCAGCAGCCCAAGGTGCCTGGGAGAGGCAGCAGAGCCGAGTGTTTGTGCACAGGGATGGTTTAGCAGCAAGGCTGACATTTTGGAACCCTGGCACAAATTTCAGCTGCTTGTTAAGGGTCTGCAGCCCTCAGAGAAGAATAGGGGCATTGGCCCAAGCAGCTTCAATTTCACCCCATTTTACCATCCCAATGCACTGCTCCCAGCCCAGGCTGTCCCTCTGCACGAGCTGCAGCTGCAGAGTCCTCGGTGCTGTGACTCTGCCCTCCTCCTCCTCCTCATCCCCCACTGACTGCTGTGTTGGGACCAGCAGTGGCCCAGGAAGAGCAGCAGCTCCAAACGAGCTGTGGAGCCCCTGAGGAGCCCTGGCAGTGTCAGCAAGGAGCACCTGCTTTCCTCAACATCCCAGGGCAATTCAGCATTCCCAAAGCTGCTGTGCCAGGGCTGGAGGAGGAAAAGGCAGTGAAAGGCTGAGGGTTTTCAGGAGTTGTGCTGGAAAGGCCCGAGAGGTGCTGTTGTGGAGCTGAGAGCTGCCTGGGGTTGGGTGGTGCCTTCCTTGCGTTGGGGATCAGGGAGAGCGGTGGCGGGTGTTGCGCAGGGTGTGTGCCTGGCCCCGGGACACTGCTCCGCTGCCCCTGGGCACTGGGATCCAAGCTGCTGCCTTGGTCTCTTCTGCCCGGGCGCTGCCGGTGCTGGTGCTGGGAGCGATTGGTGCAAAGCGTGAGTTTGCAAAAGGAGCGATTTCCCCTGGTCCCTCCCGCCCGAGGCCGCCATGGCCCCTGAGGGGTTCGAGCGTCACCGGGGCGCCCCCTGCTGGCCGGGATTGCTCCCTGCAGCGCCCCCTGCTGGCCGGGATTGCTCCCTGCAGCGCCCCCTGCTGGCCGTGGCCAGAACTGCACCAAAGATGAACAAACAGCCCTGAGCAGGTTGGAAATTTCTGTTCTTGTGTTGCTCTTTGTTCTGTTTAGTTCTATAAATTTCCTAGCAATGAACTGTTATTCCTTTTCAGACTTTTTTTGCCTGATAGCTCCATAATTTTTACAATTATAACAATTTGGAGGGATGCGTCCTCTTTCCATTCCAGAGAAGTTCCTACTTTCCTTGGAGATGGTTCTACTTTAAACCAAGACAGTTTGGTCTCTTCAGTTCCAGCACGGATGGGACAGACACTCCTAGAGAACACAGGCTCAGACACTTGGCCACCTCATGCTCTGCCTTCGAAGCCCTTGGGCCACCAAGGGGCCTCTGCCAAGGTGGGACTCCTGGTCCCTTGGCCACTCAGGAGTTGGGTTTGGCAGAGCGTCACTCTGTCCCCAGTGTTCCATGGCTGACAGACTGACTGAAATACAGGAGTCTGTCTCACCCATCCCTGCCACACACAGGTGTTCCAAAATGTCTTGAGACATCAAACTTTTCCTAACCCTGACACCCGTCCCTGCACCATGGCCTGATCCCAACTGCCCTGGGAAAGGGGGAGGCTCCAGATCGCCCCAGGGCCTTTATGACATCATGGTGTGGGGAACACGGCAGAAGAGGGGCTTGAGACAGGGCAGAAGGGAATCTAGAGCACTGGTTTTTAGTGGCAGCCTAAAATTGGAGAATCCCATCCCTAGAGCCTGGCAGATCTGAACAAAGAAACACCATTTTTGCCAGTTTAACCATAAAGCTGCATTTTGGTTCCAATAGAAAGGCAATGAGTCCTGTGTTCCTTGGGCACTGGGAGTGTAACAGCCAGGTGAGGGTTTGCATCACTTTAATTAGTGGTTTGTCATCTGTCTCGACTGTCTTCCCTCAGAGTCAGGATTAACAGGAACACGACGGAAACAGTTTCTCTGGTGTTCAGGCTTGGATGTTTATTATATCTTATCAGAAAGTACATGGAGTAAAACAGCCTTCCACTACTTGCTAGAAGCGAGGAACAATGCCTACAGATGCAACTGCTACAAGGTCTTTTATGGCAAACAGTCCAATAGAGAATTAACACCTACATTATTTATACTTTTGAACCAATAACCAGATTCCCATCACCCTTAGAGTGACACTGACTGACCAACCAGAAATTACTACCAGAAAACCATGAAGAAGAAAGAAGAAGAAGAAAGATGAACAAAGAAAGAGACAACACTCAAAAACCTCCATGTTGTCCCATACCTATTGCTATACTATAAAAACCTCAAATTTAAAACCCATCACCCCATGAAAACACACACTTCTAATTCACTGCACACACTTCTAATTCACTACACACACATGATTTCTATTTCATCATTCATATTTAGAAGATGCGGGGTGACGCGAGCGACGGGGAGGGAAGGCATGCAGACAATCAATATGATTGATAAAGCAAGCTCCGTTTATTCTCTGTTACAATGGTTTTCTATACACTTAGCAAGCAACAAGTGCAGCTGTCATATTTTGATTGGTTGCAGATTCCTGCCTCGCTGCTTCTTCTTGCCAAGTTTCTTCCTTGTTCTCATGAGAAACTTCTGTAAAGTTGCATTAGAGCAGGATGACAAGATTACAGTGCCCTTGTCACATTAAAACATATTGAAACACTTGTGAAATGATGTACAGCCTGTCTTATTCAGATCAACAAGGGGATTGATCGAACAATGCTTCCAAAGACCCATGACCCTGATCAGTAAGCCATTCCTCAACAAGAAGATGTCTCCAAGGCCTCAGGTAAAAAGCAATGTTTTTCAGTGTTTTCTCTGTGTGAAAGCACAGAACTTTCAAAACCTCCAGATTTCAGGGATCCAACATGGGAGGAGACATGAGGAGCCGTGGGTGTACTGGGAGTGCTGAGAGGGGCATTGCAGAGGCACTGGGAGTACAGGGGAACTGGGAGATAGAATGGGAACCACCTGGATCTACTGGGAGCAATGGAGAGGCACTGGGAGGGGAAAGGGAGCCCTTGGGGATACTGGGAACACTGTGGGGAGGAAATAGGGAACTGTCTGAGGGTTCAGGAAGCACTTGGATGTGGAATGGGGAGCCACTGGTTATAATGGAAGGGGGTGGGGAAGCCCTTGAGGGTTCTGGGGGCATGGGGAGCTCTGGGTGCTCTGTGCAGTCGCAAACGTGACCGCCTACTTGTGCGCACTTAGGCGTGAATGTTGGGCACCCACGGGGGCAGTGGGAGGGACACACAGGTGTGGCAGCCCATGAGTGGGGTCCCCTAGTGCCCACAGTACTCCCAGTGCCCCCAGAGCACCCCAGTTCCCAGCCGTGCCCCGAGTGTCACAGCACATTCCCGTAGATGGCCCCACATTCCTGTGGTCGCCCATGGGTGGCTGCCAGCTCTGCGTAGGTCACCTCGGGATCCTGGAGTGTGGTGGCACAGGGGGACACTGCGAGAGACACTGGCTGTGGCATCTGGGCACGGGGACACCCATGGGTGACGTGTCCCTGTGTCCCAGCCCGGACTCACCCCCCGTCTGCTTGGTGACCACGACGTGGGTGTACAGCACCTCCCCCTCCTCTGGGGGGCCGGGGGCTCCGGGGGGGCCCTGAGGGAATCAAGGGGATGTGTGGGGGGGAATGGGAGGTCTTGGGGGTTGGGGTGAAAGGGGCGAGTGTGGTTTGAGCCCCCCACTCACCTTTCCTGCTGCTTCCTGGCAGCTGCAAAGGAAAGAGGGGAGGGGTAACTGTGGGGTTCCCCATGGCCCTGACCCCTCTCAGGAATCCTCAAACCCCACTGCACCTTCAGGTTCTCCCAGGAACCTTGGGCATCCCTGGTGAGCCCCCAGACCCCCTGAACCACCTCAGTGTTCAGGACCTCCTGAGTCTCCAGAAGCTCAAGCCTGACAGGGAAGAGCAACCTCCAAATTCCTCCGGGATCACAGAAAGAACCCTCAAAATACCTGCAAGACCCTCTGACACCACCGCAAATCCTTCAGGATCCTGAGCAGAGGTCCTAAGTGCTCAGCGCTGCCCAAGTCAAGGGCTGTGGGTGCCACCCCACACTTAGCTGGTCCCTCAGCTCCCCAGGGCCCCCATATTCCCCATTGTCACCGACCCATGTAGTTCCACCTGTGCCAGCCCACAGTTACACTCATGAGCAGGACCAGGAAGAGGAGGGACCAACCAAGCCCAGCGGCCACTGCTGGGGACAGAAGTCATCAGGGTCACCTCTCACTCTGAGGATCCTGCAATCCCAATGACCCCGTGTGACCCCACCTGTGATCCAGTGTCCCTGTGGTGTCACCTCCAGGGCCAGCTCTGGGCTGAGTGCCCGGAACACGCGGTGCCCGTCCTGTCCCAGCTGGTTGGTGGCCACGCACTGGTAGGTGCCCGAATGTCCCACATCGACGGCCCCAAGCTCCAGGAGGGGACCCCGGGCCACCTCCTGCCCGTCACGCAGCCAGGTGAAGGTGACAGGGGCTGAGCCCACCTGCACCGAGCAGCTCAGGGTCACGGGGTCACCTGGACGCACCTGGAGTGCCGGGGGACCGGGGGTGTTGGTGGCATTGGCCACGGGCACTGCGGGGACACAGACAGGGCTGAGGCGGGGGGAAGGGGCTGGCACCCGGCATTTGGGGATGAGGGAGTCTGCATGGTGGCACCTGGAGACAGAGGGTCTCCTTCATCCAGGACAGTGACCCCGTGGTGCTGGGGATCATCATGTGGTGTGGGATGAGGGCATGTGATGGGTGAGGGGTGGCAGATGAGGATGGGATGAGGGTGGGATAAGGGACGCTGTGTCCAAGCATGGTGGGGATGGTGGGGAGGGTGCAAAATGGCATGGGTGGGATGTGATGGGTGCCATGAGGCACATCAATGGGGGGATTCACCTCAATGCCAAAGGCCTCAGTCCCCTGAGAGGGTGATGCTCAGTAGGGTGAATGTGACCTGATGTGCCGCGGGTGATATGAGAGCTGGACTTAGAGATGCATGGCTTGGATGTGCTGGGTGGGGATCCCTGGAGCCAGACGGTCCCAGTTGCCCTGGTCTGTGACACCCAGTGGTGGGGTCTGTGAGCTGGGCTGGGCTGGGGATGGTGTTGGGGAGATGAGGTGGAAAGGGAATGTGTGGAATTGGAGATGGTGTGGGTGGGGCAACTCTCAGAGCCCAAACGTACTTTGAGAAGGAGACGGGGGTGAGGTCTGTGACTCTGAGTTTTCTGAGAAGTGGCTTTCTGGGTGTCAGGATATTGGAGTTCCAGCCTTGGAAGTGCTCACCACGCACTGTCACTGTCACTAGTGCTGACAGTGGCATTTTTGAGCCCACCAACCCCCCGCAGTGGTAGCAGCTGCTGTTGTGGAGCTGCAGAGGGGACAGAGATAGCTCAGTGCCCCTGAGGGACCTTCTGAGCTCCTTCCCATCCTTGCAAAAAAATTGCGCCCTGGTGACAGAATTTCCAGCCAGCCCCCGCAGCGCAGTGTCACCGTGTTCCCCTCCAGCAGCGCCCGTGCTGGCGCCTGCAGCACCAGCCGCTCTGTGGGACAGGAGGGTCCCGTCACACTGAGGAACACGAGACAGCTCCAAAGTGGGTGCCCATGGCAGCGGGGACATCTGGCTTGAGTGTCCACAGCATGGGAGGGTCCCAGGGACACCAGGAGCAGTCCCATGGCACAGCTGTCAGCACCAAATCCCACCACATTGGGGTGCACTGGGATGCAAACGAGGGGTGTGAGGCCAAACGAGGGCTGTGAGGCCACCCACAGAGTGGAGCCACCCAGACCTATCAGGGAGCCACCCTGAGCATTTCAGATCCTCCCTCACCATCTGACACCATCACGGTGGGGCTGAGCCCACTGCCGGCTCTGTCACCTGTGTAGGTGCCACTCTCGGTGACAAGGAAGAGGTCGAATCCCTTCTGCCCCTAGAGCTGCCTGTCCTTGTACCAGGAGGTGACACTGGTGGTCCCCGAGCCCTTTTGCCACATCCTTGTCCTCACATCTCGATCTCCCTCTTCCCATCCCCACATCCCAGTTCCTCTGTTCCTGTCCCACTGTTCCTGTCCCCAGGGCCACCCCACGACTCTGCTCACACTGGGGTCCATGCCCATGCCCTGGCTCTGCTGGCCTTGGGGTCCTCAGGGGACCCCGCAGCCCCCCTGTGCCCCCTCCCCACCGCTCTCTGCCTCACCGGGGCCCATCCCCGGGGCGTCAGGCCCGTGCCCGGGGCACTCACCCCACAGGAGCAGCGCCACCTTCCCGGCCATCCCGCTGTCCCCGGCCATGGGCACTGGCTGTCACTCGCTGCTGTGGCCACCTGTCCCCTGGCTGGCGGCTCATAGAAGAAAGGGGTAGGAAGCGGGGTCAGGTCTTCTCCTCATGGGTAGGTGGCCCTTGGTGGGGGCAGCTTGGCCCCAAGCTGGGGACAGGCTGTGGGCAGCTGGGGACAGGCTGGGGACAAGACTGGGTGGCACAAGGTGGGCCATGGCCCTCCAGGAATGGAGGGCTTGGAAGGTGTGTGGAGCCAGGGATGGGTGTTCAGGGGAATGGAAGGGCTTGAGTAGGGGGAGTCACCAGGGGTTGGGGGACTCAGGGATGGGAGTCCCAGGGCAATGGGTGCTTTATGGATTTGGGGACATGGATGGGGGTCCAAGGGATGAGGGTGCAAGGGGAAGGAGGGTCCAGGGATAATCAAGGTTCTGGGAGAAATGGGATTGTAGGGGATGGAATTTGGGTGGAAGAGTTCCTTGGGAATGGGAGTCCTGGGCCATGGAGATCTCGGGGAATGGCAGTCCTGGGATGGGGGTTCCAAGGAAGGGGGACATAAGGAATTGGGGGTCCCTTGATTGGAATCCCAGGGGAATGGGGGTGCCAGAGATGGGCAGTGGCTGGGCAGCCCCATGGGTCACAGCTCCTTCCTTGGGTCCCTCAGATTTTGGGGTGACCCAGGGCCCAGCAGAGCCCGCCCAATGTGCTGGTGTCCTGGGGTCAACCCAGGTGGATTTTGAAGGTCTCTAGGCCTGTGTTCCCCACAGTGAGGAGGCTCTGGGGGACCCCGGGCTGGGATGTAGGACAGGAACCCCCCCCAAGAAGTGTGACCCCCAGAACAGGATCCCCTCAGGCAGGACCCCCTGGATGTGCCCTCCAGGACAGAACCAGCCCCGTGTGACTCTCAGCACAAGCAGCCTCTTCCTTCTACTGCAGGAGAGAGAAAGTTTCCCTCTTGTTGTTGTGGGGGCAACGCCGGACACTCCCATCCCCCGCGGCCTCCCCAACCCTCCTTGCAGACCCCTCACCCCTGCTTCCCCCACCCTGGGGTTCCCTCAACCCATTCCCTGCCCAGGTGCGCCCCAGGCTCATCAAGGCACAAACTGGGGGGTTGTAAAATTGAGGGGTTAAAGGAGGGAAATGGAAAATGAAGAGAGGAAAAAGCCCCGGAGGGATGGGGAGCACAGACCCAGAGCCCTTCAGAATCCACCTGGGGTGTTTCCCCCAAACCAGCAGCACTTTTGGGGCCGGTGCTGGTTCCAGAATCACCCCAAAATCCGTAACCATAGGGGTCTCCCACTCGGGGAATTACAGCTGCGAGGTGCGCTCCAAAGAGGGGACCGCGCAGAAGAGCAGCGCCCGGCTTGGCATCACAGTGCGCAGTGAGTGCGGGGATGGGCACGGGGAGCCCCCACAGCCCCCATGCCACCTGTAGTTGGGGAAACACCGACTTGTCTGCGGACATACAACCCATCGAGTCGCTCCTGCCTTTCCCGGGGCCCTCCCCAGGTCCCCCAGCCCTGATGTGGTGTCCCCATACATCAACATCTTTTCCGCATACCCCCATCACCACCCAGGACTCCTGACCCCTGTCGGAGGTCCCCTCACCCCTCCCTGATGGCCCCTTCCTGAACCCCTCATCCTTCCTTGGGGTCCCTTTGCAGACCCCCCCCATCTCTGTCCCCCTCTCCTGCACTGGGGTCACCAGCCCCTCCCCAACCCCCCCGGGTCCCTCACTGTCCCCATTTGTCTCCTCACTCCTGCAGGGTTTCCAGTCTCAGCGGTGTCCCTGTCAGTGCAGCACCCCAGGGGACAGGTGGCACCTGGGGACCGCCTGGTGTGGAGCTGCGCTGTGGCCACGGGGACAGGTCCCCTGTCCTTCTCCTGGCACCATGGGGGCTCGGCCACACCACTGGGCACTGGCTCTCGCCTGGAGCTGCGGCACGCTGGGGACAATGACAGTGGCCACTACCAGTGCCGGGTCAGTGACAGGGACAGCGTGGCCAAAAGTGCCCCCTTGAATGTCACCGTCCTGGGTGAGCGGGACCCTCGGGCTGGAGGTGACCCCACCCACAGCATTCCCATCCCCCCCTCGCCACTTGCCAGCCCCGTCTGTGTCCCCGCAGTGCCCGTGGCCAATGCCACCATCACCTCCGGTCCCCCGGCACTCCAGGTGCGCCCAGGTGACCCCGTGACCCTGCGCTGCTCGGTGCAGCTGGGCTCAGCCCCTGTCACCTTCACCTGGCTGCACGATGGGCAGGAGGTGGCCCGGGGTCCCCTCCTGGAGCTTGGGGCCGTCGATGTGGGACATTCGGGCACCTACCAGTGCGTGGCCACCAACCAGCTGGGACAGGACGGGCACCGCGTGTTCCGGGCACTCAGCCCAGAGCTGGCCCTGGAGGTGACACCACAGGGACACTGGATCACAGGTGGGGTCACACGGGCTCACCGGGCTGTTCAGGACCCCCAGGATTCAGGGTCACTGCAGTGTGTGTCCCCCTCTGTCCCCGGCAGTGGCTGTGAATGTTGTCATGACACTCCTCTTCCTGCTCCTGGCTGTCACTGGGGGCTCATACTGGTGGCACCGCCGGGGTGGGTGACAATGGGGAGGCATGGGGATCCCAGGGATTGGGGTGAAGCCCCCAGAGTGGGGGAGCCATAGGGTGACACCAACAGCTCTTGACCCAGAGACCTCAGCTGGGGCTCCTGAGGAATTTGGGGAGGTCCTAGAGGGTCGTGCAGGGTTTTTGGGGGTTCTGGGGAGTTTTGGGGCTCAGGGGGCAGTCAGGGGTCTCGTGGGTGTTCAAGGGCCCTGAGGCCCCCACAGTCACCCCTTCCCCCTTTCTTTGCAGCCCTCAGGAAGGAGCAGGAAAGGTGAGTGGGGGTCTCCAGGTCTGACCCCCCATTTTAGCTTCACCACAGGAAGGCCCACACCCCCACAGAGCCCCCCTTATCCCCGCAGGCCTCCCCAGGAGCCCTTGGCCCCCTCGGAGGATGGGGCAGCACTGGAGCCCCTCACTGTGGGCACCAAATGGGCAGGGGGTGAGTACAGGGGGGTACAGAGACACGTCACCTACGTGTGTCACCCCATCCAGGTCCCCATATATGGAGTCTCTCACAGGGCGTCCCCCCGCCCACCCCCATCGTCCAGTTGACCCACGTGAAGCTGCCAGGACTCCTGGTGTGACAGTGAGAACCCAGTGACAGCAGTGAGAAAGTGCTGTGACACTGCAGGGCGCTGGGGCACTGGGGGGCACTTGAGATCCCCCGAGGACACCCCCCCCATATGCCTCCCCCCCTCCCCGGGCCACTGGGTGCCCATCCTGCCCAGGAGGTGGCCACGAGTAGGGGGTCCCATTTGGGGCTGCCCAGAGCTCCCCGTTCCAGTGCTTCCAGTATCCCCAGGGGCCCCCATTCCCTCCCCCAGTGCCAGGAGACACAGGACCCTTGTCCCTCTTATTGGACATAAAACACAGCGATAGGATAAAACCGGGAGAAATTGATTTTGTTTGTTCAGCTCTGCCTGCTCAGCTCGGGAAGGAGGAGGGTCCCGGTCAGGTCGTTGAGCAGATCCTTGTGGCATTTGCAGCAGTTCTGGGGCTCTCTCAGTGCCTTGGGCACAGGCACCAAATGATCAATTGCTGCATTTCCGCACTGGTTCCCTCGCAGCTGCCCCCGCAGGGGGGGTTTCCAGCCAGCCCTGCTCTGAAAACCATCAAAGGCCCTCGCAGAGCCACTGCTTGGGCTCACCCTGGGTTTTGTGCTTCTTGCAGAGCTGAGCAAACCACAGCCACGCCTTTTCCCCCCCAGAATTGTCACCTTTGCAGCAGCTCGAGAGCTGCGAGAATCAAAGCCAAGGGGGCGGGGGGAGCCTCAGGTCCTGGCTGCCAGCTGGGGCTGGCCAGAGCAGGGCTGGCCAATGCCCATCCCTGTGCAGTGGGGCTGGGCCATGGCTGGGCCCCACACTTGGATGGCCACTGGCTTCAAGGAGGAGCACTTTGGGAGCTCCTTCCTGCCTGGGGCTCCATTCCCGAGCTGCTCTTGCCAGCTCAGATCCTGCAGGGGATGAGGGAAAGTGGAGAAGTGTGGAAGAGGATTTCTCCCAAACCCCAATAAAACCATCATGTCCCAATTCATCAGGACAGAAACCCCGTGGGGGGATTGTGGGGAGCAGGAGAGAGAGGGGGAAGCCCCCCAAGAGCTTCTCAAGTGTTTCATGTGCAGGGTCTCATCCATCTCCTGGTTGCCAGCACTGAGGCCCTGCAGGGCTTTTGGGTGTTTTTGGGGTGGCTTTGGGTGTTTTTGGGGTGTCTGTGCCCTCCCTGACTGACACCAGCCCATGTCCATCCCCCTCCCCAGTCAGCCCCGCTGGGGTTTTTCCCCCACAGAATGATCCTGGTGGGCTGTGCAATGGGGCCGAGGTGCTGCACCTGTGAGGGTTCCCAAATGGGGATGGAGGGCTCCCAGATGGGCGGGGGCAGCCAATGAGGGGGTGTAGAGTGGGCGGGTCACACCCCAAATTGGGGCACCCCAGAGGTCACAGAGGTCACAGTGCCCCACTGAGGACAGAGGGGGTCGCCAGGGCCCCCCACCCACCCGGGACAGGGGTGTGCAGGATGTGCCCTACCCTGGACAGGGACTTCCTCAGGGAATGTGTCCAGGGACCCTGCCCAGAACCCCCATCCCCCAGGACAGGATCTCCCCTGCTGGGATGTGTCACCACTGGGACAAAATCCACCCAGAACGTGTCACCCCCAGAACAGGATCCCCTCAGGCAGGACCCCCTGGATGTGCCCCCCAGGACAGAACCCGCCCCCGTGTGACTCTCAGCACAAACGGCCTCTTCCTTCTGCTGCAGGAGAGAGAAAGTGAAAGTGTTGGGGGGGCTCAGCCGGACACCCCCATCCCCCATAGCCTCCCCATCCCTCCCTGCAGACCCCCCACCCCCTTTTCTCCTTCCCTGGGGTTCCCCCAACCCATTACCTGCCCAGGTGCTCCCCAGGGTTTCTGAGCCAGGAATTGGGAATAAGGGAGCATGGCACAAAAGTGAGGAAAATAAGGAAAACAGAGAAATAAAGAGAGGAAAATGTCAAGGCAGGGGAGGGCACAGAAGCAGAGCTACCCAGGACCCCATGTGATGCCTGCCCAGGAAATGAACATCCAATGGAGGCTGCATGGGGCCCTGGGTCACCCCAAAATCAGAGGCACCCAGAGCAGGAGCTGACACCCACGGGCCCACCCAGCAACTGCCCATCCATGGCATCCCCATTCCCCTGGGAATCCAACCATCCCCATTCCTTGTCCACCCTTCCCTAGGACCCTCTTCCCAGGACTGCCATTCCTCAGGATCTCCATTTCCAAGGATCTCCATCCTGGTAGTTCCAGCCCCTGGGACACCCCTTCCCTTGGGTCCATTATTCCCCCAGGACCCCCATTCCCATGGCACCCCCATCCCTGGGATCCATCCCATGATCACAAATCCCTGAAGGCCACATTGTCCTGGGACCCTCATCCCTGAGTCTGAATCCACCCAACTCTTGGGACCCCCATTCCCATGGGAACCAATCCCTGGCACCCCAATCCCCTGCACACCCATCCTTGGCCCCGTGCATCGCCTCAGTGCCCAAATTCGGTCAACATCCTGTTCCCATCATGTCCCACCATCACCCCCATGTCCCACAAGGTCCCCACCCTGCCCCCATCCTGTCCACACCCTGCCCCCACCAAGGGCCACCTACACGTGGGGACGAGACGTGACCTCGCTTCCTGTCCCTTCATCGGAAGAGCCGCCACCCAGGGGACAGGTGGCCACAGCAGCGAGTGACAGCCAGTGCCCATGGCCGGGGACAGCGGGATGGCCGGGAAGGTGGCGCTGCTCCTGTGGGGTGAGTGCCCCGGGCACGGGCCTGACGGCCCGGGGATGGGCCCCGGTGAGGCAGAGAGCGGTGGGGAGGGGGCACAGGGGGGCTGCGGGGTCCCCTGAGGTCCCCAAGGCCAGCAGAGCCAGGGCATGGGCATGGAGCCCAGTGTGACCAGAGTCGTGGGGTAGCCCTGGGGACAGGAGGAGGGGAACTGGGATGTGGGGATGGGAACAGGGGGATCGAGATGGGGGGACAAGGATGTGGCAAAAGGAACCTTGGGGCTGGGGCAGCTGAAGGGACAGGGACAGGGAGACAGGGATGCAGGGACAGGGACAAGGGCCACGTCCCATGCAGATGGGCCATGGGGACAGGTGCCATGGGAATGGGGTCACGGGCACAGGGCTATGGGGATGTGGCCGTGGGGACAGGTGCTGTAGGGCTCAGAGAGGTGACCTGTGCACACATGGGTTGTCCACAGTGTCCCCATGTCCTCCCTCAGCCCAGGGTGACCGAGGTGTCCCTGTGCTCAAAACCTCCGTGCTACACCAGTGTTCCCGTGGGGACACTTTGGGGACAGACACCACACCAGGTGCCCCAGGTGCTGCTGTCCCCACGGTGCCACCCCCAGCCAGCCCGGTCCCTTCTCCCTTCCAGCCCAGACCCTCGGCCTCGCTGGTGAGTCCTCGGGGGATGCCATGTCCCTGCCCCGCTGTCCCCAGCCCCGTGGTGGCCCTGCCAGGCTGGTGTCCCCTGTCACCCGCAGGTGCCCAGAGCCCCCAGCTCCTGGTGGAGCCCCCCTGGACGCCGGCGGTGCTGTGGGACCGGGTGACACTGACCTGCCAGGGCTCGGGGACCGCCGGTGACACCACCTGGTACAAGGACGGGCAGAGATGGGGACAGGAGTGGCGCGACAGCTTCACTGTCACCGAGAATGGCACGTACCACTGTCAGAGACCAGGCAGTGGACTCAGCCTCGCCGTGATGGTGTCAGATGGTGAGGGGGGATCTGAAATGCTCAGGGTGGCTCCCTGATAGGTCTGCGGGGGCTCCACTCCGTGGGTGGCCTCACAGCACTCGTGTGGTCAGAGCCTGTCCTCTGCACACAGGCACATCGCAGGGCATCCCAGTGTGGTGGGACCCCTGTGGGGCAGCTCTATCACGGGGCTGCTCCTGGTGTCCCTGGGACCCTCCCTCGCAGTGGACACTCCAGCCAGATGTCCCCGCTGCCGTGGGCACCCACTTTGGAGCTGTCTCGGGCTCCTCAGTGTGACGGGACCCTCCTGTCCCACAGAGCCGCTGGTGCTGCAGGCGCCAGCACGGGCGCTGCTGGAGGGGGACACGGTGACACTGCACTGCCGGGGCCGGCCGGATAAGCCTGTCAACAGGGCTCGATTTTACAAGGACGAGAAGGATCTGGGAGAGTCCCTCCAGGGTACCGAGTTGTCCCTGTCCCCCCTGCGGATGCATAACAGCGGCCGCTACCGCTGCGAGGGCTGGGTGAGCTCAGGACTGTCAGTGTCAGCACCGGTGACAGTGACAGTGCACGGTGAGCACCCCAACGGCTGCTACTCCAATATCCTGACACCCTCAAAGCCACTTCTCAATGGACTCAGAGTCACAGTCCCCACCCCCATCTCCTTCCCAGAGCTCTTCTCGGTGCCGCTGCTGGAGGGTCCCCCCGAGCTCCCCGAGGGGTCCCCCCTCAATCTCAGCTGCCTCAGCACCCCCAGCCCCCTGCGGCCCCCAGCCCCCCTCCTGTACCGCTTCTACCGGCACGGGCAGTTGGTGGGGGGCCCGCAGGGGTCCCCGCAGCTCCTGGTGCCCGCCGTGGGGGTCTCCCACTCGGGGAATTACAGCTGCGAGGTGCGCTCCGAGGGGGGGGCCGTGCGGAAGAGCAGCGCCCGGCTCGGCGTCACGGTGCGCAGTGAGTGCGGGGATGGGCACGGGGAGCCCCCACAGCCCCCACGGGACCCCCACCTGGCTACATCCCTGACCCCCAGAAATTTTTCTTCTGCCCCCTTGCCTCTGCCCTGTGTCCCCCCATCGCTCTCTGTGTCCCCTCACCCCTCCATGCGGTGACCCCCTCCACCACATTTCCCCATCCAAACCATCTCTCCTTTCCCTCCCTCCCCCCATACCGGGTGCCAGCCCCTCCCTCGGCCTCAGCCCTGTCTGTGTCCCCGCAGTGCCCGTGGCCAATGCCACCATCATCCCCGGTCCCCCGGCACTCCAGGTGCGCCCAGGTGACCCCGTGACCCTGCGCTGCTCGGTGCAGGTGGGCTCAGCCCCTGTCACCTTCACCTGGCTGCGTGACGGGCACGAGGTGGCCCGGGGTCCCCTCCTGGAGCTTGGGGCCGTCGATGTGGGACATTCGGGCACCTACCAGTGCGTGGCCACCAACCAGCTGGGACAGGACGGGCACCGCGTGTTCCGGGCACTCAGCCCAGAGCTGGCCCTGGAGGTGACACCACAGGGACACTGGATCACAGGTGGGGTCACACGGGCTCATTGGGATTGCAGGAGCCCTGCAGTGACAGGTGACCCTGATGTGTCCCTTCTGTCCCCAGCAGTGGCCGCAGGCCTTGGCGGGTCCCTCCTCTTCCTGCTCCTGCTCCTGGCTGCAGCTGTGGGCTGGCACCGGTGCCACAACAGGGGTGGGTGACAATGGGGACAATGGGGACCCCGGGAGCTGGGGGGACACCTAAATGTGGGGGTGATGGGGTGGCACCCAGAGCCCCTGACTTGGACAGTGCTGAGAGCTCAGGACCTTTGCTCAGGGTCCGGAAGGATTTGTGGTGGTGTTGGAGGGACTTGCAGGGATTTTGGGGGTTCTTTCAGTGATCCCAGGGGAATTTAGAGGGTCCCCCTCCCTGTCAGGCTTGAGCTTCTGGGACCTCAGGGTGTGCAGAGCACTGGGGTGGTTCAGGGGTTCTGGGGACCTCCAGGGATGCTCAAGGGTCCTGGGGAAAACTGAGGGTGCAGTGGGGTTTGAGGATTCCTGAGAGGGGTCGGGGCCATGGGGACCCCACAGTTACCCCTCCCCTCTTTCCTTTGCAGCTGCCAGGAAGCAGCAGGAAAGGTGAGTGGGGGGCTCAAACCACACTCGCCCCTTTCACCCCAACCCCCAAGACCTCCCATCCCCCCCACATATCCCCTTGATTCCCTCAGGGCCCCCCCGGAGCCCCCGGCCCCCCCAGAGGAGGGGGAGGTGCTGTACACCCACGTCGTGATCCCCAAGCAGACGGGGGGTGAGTCCGGGCTGGGACACAGGGACACGTCACCCATGGGTGTCCCCGTGCCCAGATGCCACAGCCAGTGTCTCTCGCAGTGTCCCCCTGTGCCACCACACTCCAGGATCCCGAGGTGACCTACACAGAGCTGGCAGCAACCCATGGGCGACCTCGGGAATGCGGGGACATCTCCGGGAATGTGCTGTGACACTCGGGGCATGGCTGGGAACTGGGGGAACTGGGGGACCCCACCCATGGGCAACCACCCGTGGGTGTCCCCCCCACTGATCCCGTGGCTTCCCAACATTCACGGGTAGGTGGGCACAAGTGAGGGGTCACCAGGGCACCCAGAGCTCCCCATGGCCCTTGAACCCCCAAGGGCCTCCCCACTCCCTTTCCACTGCCACCAGTGCCTCCCCATTCCATATTCAAGTGCTCCCAGTACCTTCAGAGATTTCCCCATTCCCTCCCCACCGTGCTCCCAGTACCCCCAAGAGCTCCCTGTTTCCCCTCCCAGTGCCTCTCCATTGCTCCCAGTAGATCCAGGTGGTTCCCATTCTCTCTCCCAGTTCCCCTGTACTCCCAGTGCCTCTGCAATGCCCCTCTCAGCACTCCCAGTACACCCACGGCTCCTCATCCCTCCTCCCAGTGCCAGGGGAACACAGGACTCGTTTCCCTCTTTTTGGCGACAAAATGCAGCTTTTTGGTTCAACTGGCAGAGATGGTGTTTCTTTGTTCAGCTCTGTGGCGCTTTAGGAATGGGATTCTCCAATTTTGGGCTGCCACTAAAAACCAGTGCTCTGGATTCCCTTCTGCCCTGTCTCAATCCCCTCCTGTGCCCTATTCCCCACACCATGAGGTCACAAAGGACCTGGGGGGGTTCCGCAGCCTCCCCCTTTCCCAGGGCACTGGGGATCAGGCCATGGCACAGGGTGGGGTGTCAGGGACAGGAAAAGTTGGATGTCTCGAGACATTTTGGAACACCTGTGTGTGGCAGGGCTGGGTCAGGCCTTGCTGTTGGTGACACAGGGCCCCGTGTGCCAGTCAGTCTGTCAGCCATGGCACACTGGGAACAGTGTGATGTTCTCTGTTAAACCCAGCTCCTGAGTGGTTGAGGGACCAGGATTCCACCGTGGCAGAGGGCCCTTTGTGGCCCAAGGGCATAGAAAGCAGAGCTTTAGGTGGCCAATTGTCTGACCCTGTATGCCCTTGGAGTGTCGGGTCCATCCACACTGTGGATCCAGGAACAAAAAACTGTCTTGGTTTAAAAGAGAAACGTCTGCCAAGGAAAGCAGGAATGTTCCTGGAATGGAAAGAGTACCCGTCCCTCCAAATTGTTATAACTGTGAAAATTATGGAGCTTCCAGGCAAAAATGTAAGAAAAGGAATCACAGTTCATTGCTGGGAAATTTATAGAACAGAACAGAACAAACAACACGAGAACAGAAATTTCCAACCCGCTCAGGGCTGTTTGTTCATCCTTGGTGCAGTTCTGGCCACGGCCAGCAGGGGGCGCTGCAGGGAGCACTCCCGGCCAGCAGGGGGCGCTGCAGGGAGCAATCCCGGCCAGCAGGGGGCGCCCCGGTGCCGCTCGAACCCCTCAGGGGCCATGGCGGCCTCGGGCGGGAGGGACCAGGGGAAATCGCTCCTTTTGCAAACTCACGCTTTGCACCAATCGCTCCCGGCACCAGCACCGGCAGCGCCCGGGCAGAAGAGACCAAGGCAGCAGCTTGGATCCCAGTGCCCAGGGGCAGCGCAGCAGTGTCCCGGGGCCAGGCACACACCCTGCGCAACACCCGCCACCGCTCTCCCTGATCCCCAACGCAAGGAAGGCACCACCCAACCCCAGGCAGCTCTCAGCTCCACAACAGCACCTCTCGGGCCTTTCCAGCACAACTCCTGAAAACCCTCAGCCTTTCACTGCCTTTTCCTCCTCCAGCCCTGGCACAGCAGCTTTGGGAATGCTGAATTGCCCTGGGATGTTGAGGAAAGCAGGTGCTCCTTGCTGACACTGCCAGGGCTCCTCAGGGGCTCCAGAGCTCGTTTGGAGCTGCTGCTCTTCCTGGGCCACTGCTGGTCCCGATACAGCAGCCCCAGGAGAGGGAGGTGGAGCAGACTCTTAACGAGCTGTTGGAATTTGGGCCGGGGGTCCTGAAGTTCAGCTGTGCTGCTAAACCATCGCTGTGCACAAACACTCGGTTCTGCTGCCTCTCCCAGGGATTTTGGGCTACTGTGGCAGCACTGGACACATTTAGGGGATGACAGGGTCCCAGCTCTGCCACCAAGAATTTTTTTGGTTGCCGGCAAGGTTTTGTGGAGCTTCTCACCTTGGGCACTGCACAGGGATGGGCATTGGCCAGCCCTGCTCTGGCCAGCCCCAGCTGGCAGCCAGGACCTGAGGCTCCCCCCGCCCCCTTGGCTTTGATTCTCGCAGCTCTCGAGCTCCTGCAAAGGTGACAATTCTAAGGGGGGAAAAGGCGTGGCTGTGGTTTGCTCAGCTCTGCAAGAAGCACAAAACCCAGGGTGAGCCCAAGCAGTGGCTCTGCGAGGGCCTTTGATGGTTTTCAGAGCAGGGCTGGCTGGAAACCCCCCCTGCGGGGGCAGCTGCGAGGGAACCAGTGCGGAAATGCAGCAATTGATCATTTGGTGCCTGTGCCCAAGGCACTGAGAGAGCCCCAGAACTGCTGCAAATGCCACAAGGATCTGCTCAACGACCTGACCGGGACCCTCCTCCTTCCTGAGCTGAGCAGGCAGAGCTGAATAAACCAAAACCATTTCTGCCGCTTTAATCCAAAAGCTGCGTTTGTGTCCAATAAGACGGACAAGGGTCCTGTGCCCCCTGGCACTGGGGGAGGGAATGGGGAGCCCTGGGAGTACTGGGAGCACTGGGAGCACTGGAACGGGGAGCTCTGGGCAGCCCCACATGGGACCCCCCAGTCGTGGCCACCTCCCGGGCACGGTGGGCAACCACAGGAGCCGAGGGGGTGGGGACACAAGGGGTGTGCCCTCGGTTAGGGAACTCCAGTGTCCCCATTGTCCCCATTGTCCCCAGTGTCCCCAGTGTCCCCATTGTCCCCAGTGTCCCCATTGTCCCCAGTGTCCCCAGTGCCCCCATTGTCCCCAGTGTCCCCATTGTCCCCAGTGTCCCCAGTGTCCCCAGTGTCCCCAGTGTCCCCATTGTCCCCATTGTCCCCAGTGTCCCCAGTGTCCCCAGTGTCCCCAGTGTCCCCAGTGTCCCCAGTGTCCCCAGTGTCACTGCTCGTTCTCGTAGCTGTCCCTGCGGTGCCGCTGTCGCCCGTGGGGTCCCGGCAGCTCCTCGTGGTCCCCTGGGGCTGTGGAGTGTCCTGAGTGAGGCTCCGGGGCTGGGGACCTGGGTGGGGGTGACACCCGTGGGTGACGTGTCCCTGTGCCCCCCTGTACTCACCCCCTGCCCTCTCGGTGCCCACGATGTGCGGGTCCAGCACCGCCCCCTCCTCCGGGGGGGCCGAGGGCTCCTGGGGAGGCCTGCGGGGATAAGGGGGGGTCTGTCGGGGTGCGGGGCTTCCTGCGCTGAGGGTAAAATGGGGGGTCAGACCTGGAGCCCCCCACTCACCTTTCCTGCTCCTTCCTGAGGGCTGCAAAGGAAAGAGGGGGGAGGGGTGACTGAGGGGGCCTCAGGGCCCTTGAACACCCTCGGGACCCCTGACTGCCCCCTGAGCCCCCAAACTCCCCCAAAACCCCTGACAGAACCCCCAACATCCCTGCACGACCCTCCAGGACATCCCCAAATCCCCCAGGAGCCCCAGCTGAGGTGTCTGGGGGCTCAGCTTCACCCAAGTCAGGAGCTGTTGCTGACACCCAATGGCCCCCCCACTCTGGGGACTTCACCCCAATTCCTGGGACCCCCATGTCCCCACATTGTCACCCACCCCGGCGGTGCCACCAGCGACAGCCCCCGATGACAGCCAGGAGCAGGAGCAGGTACAGGAGGGCCCTGCCGACATTCACAGCCACTGCCGGGGACAGAGGGGGACACACCGGGGTCACCCTGAGCCCCGGGGGTCCTGAACAGCCCGGTGAGCCCGTGTGACCCCACCTGTGATCCAGTGTCCCTGTGGTGTCACCTCCAGGGCCAGCTCTGGGCTGAGTGCCCGGAACACGCGGTGCCCGTCCTGTCCCAGCTGGTTGGTGGCCACGCACTGGTAGGTGCCCGAATGTCCCACATCGACGGCCCCAAGCTCCAGGAGGGGACCCCGGGCCACCTCCTGCCCATCGTGCAGCCAGGTGAAGGTGACAGGGGCTGAGCCCACCTGCACCGAGCAGCGCAGGGTCACGGGGTCACCTGGACGCACCTGGATTGCCGGGGGACCGGGGGTGATGGTGGCATTGGCCACGGGCACTGCGGGGACACAGACAGGGCTGAGGCCGGGGGGAGGGGCTGGCACCTGGTGTGAGGGGAGGGGGGGACGGGAGGGATGGGTTTGATGGGGAAATGTGGTGGATGGGGACACCCCATGGAGGGGTGAGGGGACACAGAGAGCGATGAGGGGACATAGGGCAGAGGCGGGGGGGGTAAAAGAAAAATTTCTGGGGGTCAGGAGTTGTCTTGGTTTGAAAGACAGGTATGGTCTAAGGAAAGGCAGGAGCCCCTTTTCTGCGATGCAGAGTGCAACCCCCCTCCTTTTAATTATTTTAGGTCCAATTCAGACACCTTCAGGCAGGAGATATGGGGATAAGAATAACAGTTCTTTACTGGTATCTAACAAAGCAGAAAAACAACAACAGCTATAAAAATTGGCAACAGAAACAGTCTAGCTCCGCTCCAGTCCCTTCTGGCCGCAGGCCGTCTCCCTGTGCTGTTACCGGTGCTGTGGGCGCAGGGCAGGTCCCGCGCAGTTGAAGCGGGCTGGGTGATGGCGGCCGCGGCCCAGGGGTGAGAGGGGATGGGGAAAGTTACTCCCCCCTCACGGTGTCGGTCGTGGTGCTCAGCAGAGTGTCCAGAGGCAGTAGGGTGAGCTAGGAGAGCAGCAGAGCGATGTCCAAAGGCAGGGAGCGTGGATCTCAGTGCTGGGATGGCAGGGGAAGATGCCAGAGCAGAGCCCAGGTTGTCTTCCCACTCCAGGAGCCAAGCGAGAGAGAGAGCCCAGCTCCAGACCCCCCCCGTCCCACCTTTCCTTTTCCGGTTCCCCCCCCCTCCCCCTCCAGCCACCCCCCCTACGAGAGAACATTATCTGTCGTTTTAAGGTGTAGCCACAATTACTTAGCATAACAATGGGAGAAAATTCCACTGAAAGAAAAGGGCGTAATTCAACCTCCAACAGGAGTGTAGCCAGGTGGGGGTCCCGTGGGGGCTGTGGGGGCTCCCCGTGCCCATCCCCGCACTCACTGCGCACCGTGACGCCGAGCCGGGCGCTGCTCTTCCACACGGCCCCCCCCTCGTAGCGCACCTCGCAGCTGTAATTCCCCGACTGGGAGACCCCCACGGCGGGCACCAGGAGCTGCGGGGACCCCTGCGGGCCCCCCACCAACTGCCCGTGCCGGTAGAAGCGGTACAGGAGGGGGGCTGGGGTCCGCAGGGGGCTGGGGGTGCTGAGGCAGCTGAGATTGAGGGGGGACCCCTCGAGGAGCTCGGGGGACCCTCCAGCAGCGGCACCGAGAAGAGCTCTGGGAAGGAGATGGGGGTGGGGACTGTGACTCTGAGTCCATTGAGAAGTGGCTTTGGGGGTGTCAGGATATTGGAGTTGCAGCCGTGGGGGTGCTCACCGTGCACTGTCACTGTCACCGGTGCTGACTGTGTCGCTCCTGAACCCACCCAGCCCTCTCAGAGGTAGCGGCCGCTGTTCTGCAGCCACAGGGGGACAGGGACAGCTCGGTCCCACGGTGCTGCCGCCACAGACGCTCCCCATCGCGGTAGAAGCGCACTGCAGGGACTGGCTCCTTCTACCAGCCCCGACAGCGCAGTGTCACCGTGTCCCCCTCCAGCAGCGCCCGTGCTGGCACCTGCAGCACCAGCTGCTCTGTGGGACAGGAGGGTCCCGTCACACTGAGGGTCCCGAGACAGCTCCAAAGTGGGTGCCCATGGCAGCGGGGACATCTGGCTGGAGTGTCCACTGCGAGGGAGGGTCCCAGGGACACCAGGAGCAGCCCCGTGGCACAGCTGCCCCCACGGGAGTCCCACCACACTAGGATGCCCTGGGATGCACTGGGATGTCCCTGTGTGCACGGAACAGGCTCTGGCCACACGAGGGCTGTGAGGCCACCCATGGAGTGGAGCCCACGCAGACCTATCAGGGAGCCACCCTGAGCATTTCAGATCTTCCTCACCATCTGACACCTCACGGGGGTCTGAGCCCACTGCCGGGTCTCTGACACTGCTAGGTGCCACTCTCGGTGACAAGGAAGTGGTCCCGTGGCTCCAGTCCCCACTACTGCCCGTCCTTGTGCCAGGTGGTGTCACCGGCAGTCCCCGAGCCCTGGCAGGTCAGTGTCACCCGGTCCCACAGCACCGCCGGCCTCCAGGGGGGCTGTACGAGGAGCTGGGGGGTCTGGGCACCAGTGGGTGACAGGGGACACCAGCCTGCCAGGGCCACCACGGGGCTGGGGACATGGCATCCCCCGAGGGTCTGGGCTGGAAGGGAGAAGGGACAGGACTGGCTGTGGAACCAGGTGTGGTCTTTGTCCCCAAACTGTCTGTCTTTGGTTGCAATACAGGATGTAACCAAAAGTATGCATTCTATCACCATCTGTTAAAATCAGCTGAGGTAGTATCCTTATCTCTCTGGGAGATAATCTTTGCTAAGAGGCCATCTCATAAAACCCAGTAGAACCGTCATCTTTTTCTTTTCCACAACTCATTCTTTTTCCAAAAAATATTGTCTGTTAATGGGCCATTGGGTCCCACTGTATGACTGATCAAATTACATCATCCCACTGGGAGATGATCCAGCCAGTGGCAGGAGCCAAGCCTTTCCTACCTAGATACAAACTGAGATTTGGAACACCAAGGCAACCTTCTTCCCCTGGAACCCAGAGGAGAAACCAGTCCTTTCCACATCATCACTGGACCTTCGGGGAAAACTGCACCTTCTACAGGACCACTGCTTCAACTGAGCCACATCTGTCATCCAGCAGGGCTGCAGCCACCATTTAATAGGACTGCTACCAACAGCCTGACTGACGGGGTGTCAGAGTTATATTCTGACTGTCAGTGTTTTGGGTTTGTTCCCTGTAATACTGTATTTCTATTTTAATTTTCCTAGTAAAGAACAGTTATTCCTATTCCCATATCTTTGCATGAGAGCACCTTAATTTCAAAATTATAATAATTTGGAGGGAGGGGATTTACATTCTCTTTTTTAAAAAAAAGAGGCTCCTGCCTTTCTTGGCAGACACCTGTCTTTCAAACCAAGACACCGTCCCCACAGGAACAGTGGTGTAGCACACAGGTTTTGAAGAACAGGTCACCTCGGACACCCTGGCCTGAGGCAGGCCATGGGGACACTGTGGACACCCCATGTGTGCACAGGTCACCTCCCCCAGCACTACAGCACCTGTCCCCACGGCCACATCCCCATGGCCCTGTGCCCGTGATCCCATTCCCATGGCACCTGTCCCCATGGCCCATCTGCATGGGACGTGGCCCTTGTCCCTGTCCCTGCATCCCTGTCTCCCTGTCCCTGTCCCTACAGCTGCTCCAGCCCCAAGGTTCCTTTTGACACGTCCTTATCCCCACATCTCTATTCCCCTGTTCCCATCCCCACATCCCAGTTCCCCTCTTCCTGTCCCCAGGGCCACCCCACGACTCTGCTCACACTGGGGTCCATGCCCATGCCCTGGCTCTGCTGGCCTTGGGGACCTCAGGGGACCCCGCAGCCCCCCTGTGCCCCCTCCCCACCGCTCTCTGCCTCACCAGGGCCCATCCCCGGGGCGTCAGGCCCGTGCCCGGGGCACTCACCCCACAGGAGCAGCGCCACCTTCCCGGCCATCCCGCTGTCCCCGGCCATGGGCACTGGCTGTCACTCGCTGCTGTGGCCACCTGTCCCCTGGCTGGCGGCTCTTCCCATGAAGGGACAGGAAGCGAGGTCACGTCTCGTCCCCACGTGTAGGTGGCCCTTGGTGGGGTCAGGGTGGGGGAAAGGTGGAGACAGGAGAGGAGCAGGGGACAGGCTGGGGACATGATGGGATAGTCTGGCAACATGGTGGGGGATGGAGTTCCCAGGAGTTGGGGGCTCAGGGCATGTGGGGAACCAAGGATGGGTGTCCAGGACAGTGGGGGTCCAGGGGAATTGAGAGCTCCATGCCTAGGGGGATTCAGGGATGGGGGTCCTCTGGGAACATGGTGCCCAGGGATTTGTGATCATGCCATGTGGGTCCCAGGGTAGGGAGTGCAGGGGGGAAAAAGGCACCCTCAGGAATGGGGGTTCTGGGGTAGAAGCATCCCATGGGATGGGAACAAGACAACGGTGGTGCTGGGCAATGGGAGTGCTGAGATGGTGGTCCCCAGGGAGGAGCGACCATGGGAATGGGGATGCCAGGGATGCCAGGGTTGGGCTCCCAGGGGAATGGGGGTGCCATAGTTGGGTTCCCAGGGAAATGAGGATCCCAGCAATGGGCAGTGGCTGGGTGGGCAGCAAGGTCACAGCTCCTTCATGGGGTGTCTCAGATTTTGAGGGGACTCAGAACCCAGCATAGCTCCCACAGGGTGCTCATGGCCAGGAGGGAACACCAGGCTTTTCATGGGAGGCTGTGGCTCTCTGCCTCACACACCCCTGGGCTTTTTCCCATCCCCTCATTTCCTGGCTCAGCCATCCCAGGGAAAACCGGAGCAGAAAACAGGTGGGGATCCCAGGAAGGGGAAAAGAGGGCTGGGGGGTGCAGGCAGAGACTGGGGGGCTGTGAGGGTTGGGGCTCTCTGGCTGTGTTCCCCCAATATATTAATTTTCTCTTTCCTGAGCAGAAGGAAGAGGCCGTTTATGCTGAGGCCAGGACATGGATTCTGTCCTGGGAGGGCACATCCAGAGAGGGATCCTGCCCTGACAGAAAAGGGCTCCTCTGGGGTGGATGCCTGGGTCTTGTCCCAGGGTCTTGTCCCAGGGAGGTCCTAGTTCTAGGGGTGGCAGCTGCTCTTGCAGGCTCAGATCCTGCAGGGAAGGAGCAAGAATGGAGAAGTCTGGAATCCCCCAGAGCCACCATCCCCCAGGACAGCATCACTTCCTTCTGCTTCAGGAGAGAGAAAATGAAAGTGTTGGGGGACAAAGCTGGACACCCCCATCCCCCAGAGCCCTCAACCCCTCCCTGCAGACCCCCTACCCCCTTTTGTCCCAGCCTGGGGTTTCCCCAACCCATTTCCTGCTGAGGTGCCCTCCAAGATCATCAAGTCACGAACTGGAGGGTTGTAAAATTGAGGAATTAAAATAAGGAAATTCAATTGAAGACAGGAAGAAGCCCCTGAGTGGTGGGAGGGGCACCTGGGTGGTAAGGAGGCACAGACCCAGAGACCCATGGAATCCACCGTTGGGGTTTAGGTGACCCCCCAAACCAGGGGCACCCCGGGAGACAGCACTGGGCTTGGGTCACCCCAAGCTCTGAGGCATCCAGGGAAGGAACTGTGACCCACGGGCCTGCCCAGCAACTGCCCATCCCTGGCACTTCCATTCCCCTGGCACTCCAATCAAGGGACCCCCTTCATTATGTCCTTTCTCCCTGGGACCCCATCCCAGGACTGCCATTTCCCAGGATCTCCATGGCCCAGGACCCCCCGTTCCCAAGGAACCCTCTCCCCAAAATTCCATCCCCTACAAGCCCCCTTCCTGCAGAACCTTGATTATCCCAGGACCCTCCATTTCACTGGGGCCCCCTCATTCTCCCAGCACCATCATCCCTCGGACCCCCATCCATGACCCCAAATACCTGGAGCCCAAATTCCCCTGGGACTCTGATCCCTGAGTCTCCCTGGCCCTGGTGACTCCCTCTCCTCAGGACCCCCATTCCCCTAGACACCCATTCCTGGCTCCCCACTCCCTCTGAGCCCTCCACTCCCGAGAACTCCATCTCCCACCTTGTGCCACCCAGCCTTGTCCCCATTCTGCCCACAGCCTGTCCCCAGCTTGTGGCCACCCTGCCCCCACCACAGGCCACCTACACAATGAGATGAGACGTGACCTCGCTTCCTTCCCCTTCATGAGAGGAGCCGCCAGCCAGGGGACAGGTGGCCACAGCAGCGAGTGACAGCCAGTGCCCATGGCCGGGGACAGCGGGATGGCCGGGAAGGTGGCGCTGCTCCTGTGGGGTGAGTGCCCCGGGCACGGGCCTGACGGCCCGGGGATGGGCCCCTGTGAGGCAGAGAGCGGTGGGGAGGGGGCACAGGGGGGCTGCGGGGTCCCCTGAGGACCCCAAGGCCAGCAGAGCCAATCTAAGAGGTGACCGGGGTAATGGGGTGGCCCTGGGGACAGGAGAGGGGGACAAGAACGTGGAGACAATAATGGTGGGACCGGGATATAGCGAGGCATTATGGGGCTGATGGAGATGACCTGTGCCAGCAGGACGTGCCCATGGCATCCCCAATTCCAGGCTGTCCACACTGCCCCCGTGTCCTGCTGGAGCATGGGGTGCATTCAGCGTCCCTGTCCTTGAGGGACCCATGCCACACAAGCACAGTTTGGGGACAGACACCAAACTCTGTGTCCCCGTGCGCCTGTCCCCACATTGCTATCCCCAGCCAGCCCTGTCCCTTCTCCCTTCCAGCCCAGACCCTCGGCCTCGCTGGTGAGTCCTCGGGGGATGCCATGTCCCTGCCCCGCTGTCCCCAGCCCCGTGGTGGCCCTGCCAGGCTGGTGTCCCCTGTCACCCGCAGGCGCTCAGAGCCCCCAGCTCCTGGTGGAGCCCCCCTGGAGGCCGGCGGTGCTGTGGGACCTGGTGACACTGACCTGCCAGGGCTCGGGGACCGCCGGTGCCACCACCTGGTACAAGGGCGGGTGGCTCTGGTGGCAAAAGGGACCCAAACGCTTCGTTGTCAACGAGAGTGGCACCTACACGTGTGGCAGACCCGGCAGTGGGCTCAGCCTCCCCGTGAGGGTGTTAAATGGTGAGGGGGGATGTGTGCCCTGGCACCCTTGGGGTCCCCGACAGCTCTGGGTGGGCTCCTTTCCTGGGTCACACCCCCCCATGTGCTGAGAGCCTGTCCCCTGCTCACGGGGACATCCCAGAGCATCCCAGTGCACTGAGACCCCCTCAATGCAAGGGGGGACCCCTGGTGCCTCCCAAGGCCTTTGGGAACCCCCAGAGTCCCCAGATGTGACAGGTCCTTCCTGTCCCACAGAGCGTCTTGTGCTGCAGCTGCCGGCACGGGCGCTGCTGGAGGGGGACACGGTGACACTGCGCTGCCGGGGCTGGCACGATGGCACAGTCACTGGAGTACGATTTTACCATGGGGACAGGGATCTGGGGAGGACCCTCTGCGGGACCCAGCTGTCCCTGTCCCCCCTGCAGCTGCACCACAGTGGCCGCTACCGCTGTGGGGGCTGGGTGAACTCTGGGCCATCACCGTGCTGGGAGAAGTCAGCCCCAGTGACAGTGACAGTACATGGTGAATGTGGGAATGGGGACGGGAAACCCCCAAATCCTCCCAGCTTTCACCCACCAGTGCCTGGGTCCCTCAGCCTTCCTTTCATCCCTCCCTGGCTCACCCAGACCTTCCCATGTCCGTCTCGGGTCCCTCCATCTCTGTCCGGGTCCTTCTCCAGGTCCCCCCATTCCTACCTGGCATCCTATACCCCTCCCGAATTCCCAGCTCCATCCTCTACTCTCCCTTCCCTACCCAGCTTGCTTCCACCCCTCCCTGCTTCCCTCCAGTCCCTCCCTGGGCTCCTCCCGCCCTTCTCTGAGCCACCCCACATCCCCCCCGGGGTCTCCTCTGTCCTAGCTCGTGTCCCTCATCCCTGCCTGCCTCAACTCCACCCGTCCCTGGATTCACTTCTCCCTCAATGGGGTCCACTCCCCATATGTTTCACCCCTCCCATGTCCCCAGTCCCTCCTGTGTCCCCTCGCAGGGGTCCCGCCCTCGGGGGTGTCGCTGTCGGTGCAGACCCCCGGGGCACAGGTGGCACTGGGGGACTGCCTGGTGCTGAGCTGTGCGGTGGCCATGGGGACAGGTCCCCTGTTCTTCTCCTGGCACCGGGGGGGTTCGGGGACACCACTGGGCACTGGCTCCAACGTGGAGGTGTGGCACGCTGGGGACAATGACAGTGGCCACTACCACTGGAGACAACATGGCCAAGAGTGTCCCCCTGAATGTCACCATCCTGGGTGAGCAGGACCCTCGGGCTGGGCGTGACCTCATCCACAGCATTCACATCCCACCCATCCCACCCTTATTCCCCCCTCGGGTCCTCTCCCCTAGTGGGTGCCAGCCCCTCCCCCGGCCTCAGCCCTGTCTGTGTCCCCGCAGTGCCCGTGGCCAATGCCACCATCACCCCCGGTCCCCCGGCACTCCAGGTGCGCCCAGGTGACCCCGTGACCCTGCGCTGCTCGGTGCAGGTGGGCTCAGCCCCTGTCACCTTCACCTGGCTGCGTGACGGGCACGAGGTGGCCCGGGGTCCCCTCCTGGAGCTTGGGGCCGTCGATGTGGGACATTCGGGCACCTACCAGTGCGTGGCCACCAACCAGCTGGGACAGGACGGGCACCGCGTGTTCCGGGCACTCAGCCCAGAGCTGGCCCTGGAGGTGACACCACAGGGAACCACTGGACAGCACCGGAACACAGGTGGGGTCACACGGGTCCTAATTGGGTCTGAGACCCTCGGATCATTGATGACCCAGGTTCACCCCTCGCTCTGTCCCTGCCAGTGACACAAACGGAACAGGGCACAGGAAGGGAACTCCTGAGGTCACTGGGATTGGTAAAAAACCTCTGGGGTGACCCCAGTGACCCCAGTCTGTCCCCCTCTATTTCCTGCAGTGGTTGCAGTGGTCCTTGGGTCCTTGTTGTTCCTGGTCCTGTTCATGGGCATCATTGTGGCCTTTCACTGGTGGATCCACATGCGTGGGTGACAATGGGGGACATGGGTCCTGGAGAGTGGTGGGAAGGCGCTCAGAGAAGGGGGGGTTGGCACCCACAGCCCCTCACTTGGGAGGGGCTGAGCTCCCAGTGACCTTGGCTGAGGGCCCTGGGGTGTGTGGGGAGGTGCTGAAGGGTCGTACAGGGATGTTGGGGGTCCTATCAGGGCTTTTTGGGGAATTCACAGAGTGCCCTTCCCTGCCAGGCTTGGGGTTCTGGGAGTTCAGGATGTTGGGGAAGTGGTGTGGTTCAGGGATTCTGAGGTGACCTGAAGGGAATTGAGGTTCTGGTGGCAGTTCAGGATTCCTGAGGGTGGATGGGGAATCAAAGTCACCCCTCCAGTTTTCCTTTGCAGCTGCCAGGAAGCACCAGCAAAGGTGAGTGCAGGCTCCAACCGTGATTTGGGTTTTCCCCAAACCCCCAGGACCTCCCATTCCCTTCCACACACCCCCTTGTTCCCACAGGGCCCCCCCGCTGAAGGATCCTCAGGCGACCTACATGGAGCTACAGGGGCCACATGGGCAACCATGGGATCCCAGTGACATCTATGACAATCTACAACAAAAGTTGTGACACTCTGGGAAGCCAGAGGCACTGGGTGACACGGGGTGCTCCCTCCATGGCTCCTGTGGTTGCCCGTCCTTCCAAGGGAGGTGGTCATGAGTCAGGAGGAGGCTACACAGGGCACCCTGTGCTCCCCATTTCCTCTCCCAGTACCCCCAGGGGCTCCCCCATCCCCTTGCCCGTACCTGCAGGGACTCCCCACCCCCCATCCGAGCGCTCCAAGTACCCTCAGTGACTTCCCCATTCTCTGGCCACAGTGCTCGCAGTACACCCAGGGGTTCCCCATCCCCCCTCCCACACCCCCTGTCCCATCCCGCTCTCAAAGGGGGAGTCGCGAGGATTCTTTCTGATCGATTTCTCAGATGAAAATGAAGCACAAATGCGGCAATATCATATCTGAGAAGTGTTTATTGATAAAGGAGGGGAAGTGTTCTCACCAACGGGCACAGATGAGAGAGCAGAGAGGGAAAAAGCGAGACAGAGAGAGAAACAGAAGACAGGGACAGTGTTACTGCAAGAACCCCAGGTGCTCTGTTGGCATCAGCTCGGCAGGTGCAGTGTGAGTGCTGAAATCCACAGCGAGCCCACGTGGCTTTTGTGAGTGCCTGGGTGCGATTTCCAAGCGGCGGCACCTGCGTGTCTGTGGTTTGGCCAACGATGGCCATGGGCTGGTGATGCAGCACTGGTGGCCATGAGCTGGTGATGCAGCACTGGTGGCCATGGGCTGGTGATGCAGCACGGGTGGCCATGAGCTGGTGATGCAGCACGGGTGGCCATGGGCTGGTGATGCAGCACTGGTGGCCATGAGCTGGTGATGCAGCACTGGTGGCCATGGGCTGGTGATGCAGCCCTGGTGGCCATGGGCTGGTGATGCAGCACGGGTGGTCATGGGCTGGTGATGCAGCACTGGTGGCCATGGGCCGGTGATGCAGCCCTGGTGGCCATGGGCTGGCTGCTGCAGCACGGGTGGTCATGGGCTGGTGATGCAGCACGGGTGGCCATGGGCCGGTGATGCAGCACTGGTGGCTATGGGCTGGTGATGCAGCACTGGTGGCTATGGGCTGGTGATGCAGCACGGGTGGCCATGGGCTGGTGATGCAGCACTGGTGGCCATGAGCTGGTGATGCAGCACGGGTGGCTATGGGCTGGTGATGCAGCACTGGTGGCTATGGGCTGGCTGCTGCAGGTTGGTGCTGCAGGGCTTGTGCAGCTCCTGGCTGTGGGCAACACGGGAATCACGGCAGAGGCGGTGGGTGCGTGCAGGCTTCTTGATAAGTCCTTTTGTAAGTTTCCAGACAGGGCTGTTTTGGCACTCCTGCCCCTGTTCAGGTCATGAAAGCTGCACGGTGGTTTGGTAATTTCTCTTCTGACTGGGCCTCATTTTCCTGGTGCCAAGTGATGTCTGGTCAATTGAATAGATCCCTACTTTGAACCTGCTGATGATGAAAACACATGCATATCTTCTCTTTAACTTAGTGAATCAATTATGCGCTGTCATTGTACATTCAATTGAGGGGATTTATCTAAAAATCGTTTAACAATTTTTTATATATAAATTTTGCATTACTCAGACTTCTTTAGAAGCTAATTCCCCTTTCTTTTTGTTTTAAAAGCGGTATGCATGACTCTTGCTAAGAACATGAAGAGAATAACAAAGCAATATGTCTAGTGAGACCAGAAACTTACAGCAGTCAGGAATAATTCAGATATAACAATCCAAAACATTTCCAATAACAGACATAATTAATAACACATGTGAAATTAGATGATTACCAAGCACTAAAACATTGTGCTATCATCCCAGTGTCTGCAAGAGCTGATAAACCTCAAATCAGTGAAGAACTGGATAATCATCTCTGGAAAACGATTCCCAAGCTCACTTGAAAAATAGGTCCAGCTCTCATATTGATAGGGTCAAATTGCCAAGTCAAAGTGACTCGAGTGTTGTTTTGATACAGAAAACATCTGAGTGTGTTGGCAGTTTCCCATCCAGGTAGAGCCAGGGCATGGCCAGAGTCCTGGCTCTAATTGGAAAAGAATTCCCTGATATAATTTAAAAAACAGGACTCTTAAGAGTAGAAGTTATGAGTACATTGAGAATATGAGAATATTCAGAATATTGAAAATTGAGAACAAATTGAAAAGATGAGAATTTTTGAGTAAAGGTCTTGGGGTGAAAGACTAATCAAACCCATCCAATAGGTGGTTCCCTCCAAAGATTTCCTCAGGATAGAGATGAGAAAAGCAGCAAACTGCTGGAGTGCTTCTGTAAGAAATAATTGGGATTGCATCTGTGCTCTGTCCTCTCTCACAATAACCACAAGATCATCAGTTTAGAGGAGGTTTTCAACAAAGCTCAGATACTGTTTCTTGGAATTCTTAAAAGACTGACAACCATGAGACAAGAGAGAGGTAGCCTGGATAAAGGAGATGCATATGCAACTAGAGGAGAAAAAGAAAAGATCCTGACAATGACACGTGTCTCATAGAGAATTACATCATGAGATGTTAAAACATATGAAAAAGCCAGCTATAAATCCGATATTAATATCTTAGGAATTATGCCTTTTACAAAATCGGTAAATTCACACCATGCAATCAATAGTGTTGCAGCAGACCTTAGATTTGAGATAGAAATGAATCAAGACACAGACTCTTGTTTAACACATGAAAAGGTCCCGGTTTATTCTTAATTATCACTTGAGTAGAACAAAAAGCACACTTAAGAGAACTCAGTGAATCAGTATTAATACCGAACATAACATGATCTAAATAAAACTGGAACAGAACGATGTCTAAATTTAGTGGTACTGAAACTTACAGAAATGAAACTTAACAGAATGAACCTAATAGAACTTAGCCTTAGTCAATCTTAACAGAACGTAACTGGACATTACAATACTGGACCTTGACAGGAATAGAAACCAACATCTATTACAAGTTATAGACATAACTTACTCTAATGCTAGTAATACAAAAAGGCACTAAAAGGTTCGAACAATCTGCGAACAGGATGATTTTACTGGAGGGATTAAAATGGATGTGATAAGTATCTTGTGATTCTATGTCGTTTGGATCATGATAATTGCAATTATTAAGTATAGCTCTTATTAGGATTTTTCAAAGTACAGTTTTAATCATTCGTAAATTACTGAAGAGGTATACATAATCAAAATGTTGATACATCTGTTATGGCAATAAGGATTTTCAGTCTGGGCTTAAATATTGATTGCTGTTCTACTAACATTTAATTAAAAACATTTGGGAAGAAAGAGTCCCCCGAATTAAGGAGGCAGAAACATTATCCGCCTGTAAATATTGTTGGGTATGTAAATTTCCAGTTATTATAGTAAAAGCCAATACCATTATAATGTGCCACAGTGCACGTAGTTTTAAATTCCTCCAGTAAAACAATAAAAATAATTCCTTTCCCGCTTTTTTTCTTTTTTTTTTTTTTTTTTTTCTTTTTTCTGATAGAAGGGATTTGCAGACACAGTCGCCTGTGGGCTGTGGTAAAGAGAGGTAGCTCAGAAGTCGGGCAGCAGACGGCGGGGGGGCAGCTCCGGGCCCCGCGGGGAAAACGGAGCCGCCCCGAGAGCGGGGGCAGAGGGGGACAGGGAAAAAAAACTTTTGCTGTATGGCATCTATATTCGTAGGGGTTGCATCCCTACATTTGGAACGAGCAGGTGGCGCTGGAAGCCGTGCGGACCCGCCACGGCACCGAGCCCGAAGCGAGCCCGGCACAGCCCCCCGGGGCTGCTGCACCCCCAAGGACACGCGGGGGAAAAAGAGGAGGGGAAAAGGCAGTAAAAACAAACCCTAAAACTGCACACAGGAGCGGGAAAAAACACCGGGAAATGAAGGCAGAACAAGGCTAAAAAGGCACAAAGCCCCCCCACCCCTCACCCCCCGCCCCAGCAGAGCCGCCGGCTCCGCCAAAAGCCGCGCCCCGAGACCACGAGAGAATGCGAGCGGAGCCCCCAGCTCCGGAAAGGAGCCGTGCCGCAGGAAATGCCGCCCGGCCCCCGCAGCTCCGGAGCCCGCACACTCCCCGCAAAGCCGCGGCCAGGCGCAGCCGGGGCTTCGGGGGGCTCTGGAGCACAGGACTCACCCGGACGCTGCTGCGCCACGGCCGCGGCTCCCCAGAGGGCGGGAGCGGCTGCCCCGCGCTATCGGGGGCAACTAAACCGCGCCCCGGCTATTGTGCAGGCGCACGCAATGGAATTCCGGATCCCGGTTTCTTTGTCCCTCTCCATGCATCTTCACGTGGCTGGATTAAAAGCAGTTTCAAAAGCGACTATAACATTTTCTAGTAGTTTTTTCAACATGACAAACGGACTTAGAAGGTAATCTTTCCATCATTCGTGGGCAAAGGGAACAGAAACAGAGCCACAGACACGGGGGGCACCGTTCGAAAGTTTTCCGGCACCCTAGGGGGGGCGTCGAGAGCCGCAGCGGCAAGCGGCAAGCCGTCTGTAATTTTTTCTTTTTTTATACCATGTAGGTAGCGATTTTGTGGCTGCCATGTCATCCCCTATGGCCTCTGTCTCCCCGGCTCGCTGGCCCTATCTCTCCCACGATTCCAGATCGCGGCTCCGCGGTTGCTTTGCTCATGTGTTCCCCGGTTCTTCAGACCGTGCCTCGCGTCGCCTTGGACACTTTTTATTTTTATTTTTTTTTTCCGGCTCTCGTCTGTTCCCTCACCAGGGTTCTTGAGACCGCTGTCCCCACGACTCGCTCGGCCGTGCTCCCACGCTCAAGGGCGTGATATATTTTCCGGTTCGTGACCTTTTCTTGTTTCTTGCTGTCCTGTGGCTGGCTGTAGCCGTAGCCTTTCGCTACTTTATATATTCCATTTCTGAGTCCCTTGGTTTCTTTTGACCCATCGCTTACGGCATCCCAGAGTTATTTCTGTGACAATTGATAAAAGATTCGCGTTAATCACAAAAGCATTGGGGTTTGCATAAACCAGAATACTAAGCTCTGAAGTGAAGCATGGACACTAGATAAAGAAAATTATATGATTAAATAATTCTGTTTAAAATCACCTTGTTATGTTATATTTTGTTGTATTATGTTACATTACATTATGCTATATTATGTTATGTTTTTCAAATAAGTTGTATCGGCTACCAGCTTGCGAAATCAGATTTCCCAAAAAGCCCTTCCTGCCTTTGTCTGATCAATGCTGCCTATCTCAAGGACCAGACTTCCAGAACTTCTCTGGTGGTTGTCTACAAGGACCAGATGACTATCTGTGACTGATTATCGGCCGGAGGCTTTGTAAATTTGTGTAAGGATGTTTATTCAACCACCACTCCTTACCTGGCAAAATTATGACAGCAAAAACCCCCAAAAATTATTGATTACAATGAGAACCCACAGTATAAGAAGAGACTGCAAACCAAGGTTGGGTGGAGCGTGGAGTGGGCGGTGACCCCTCACGTTCCCCAGCGCGCTGCTTGCTCTTTCTATATCAAATAAAGCAACCCAAAATTTTACTGAATATCGAGACTTTTGTCTCTCATTTATAACATTTCCCACTTGAGGTTGTCGAAAACATTCCTGGGGGTGGCAAAAAATCCTCTCTCCTGAGCCCATCACAACAGTCTTTTGAAGACCTGCGGGTCATACTTAACTGCTCTCTTAGAGAGAATAAGCTGGAGGACATTCAGCGTGGCCTGTTCTTCTTTTGACAGTGCCTTTCCCATCCTTCCAGCCCCTGCTGCTCACCTTTTCCCGATGTACCCTGGGCAGTGTGCATATTTTTCCCGGAGCCTTTCTCCCGAGCCTTCTTTCTCCTGCACTCCTTGGAGCCGCCCTCCGGCTCCCCCAGCACGGTCCTGTAGCGGCGATCTCCGACCGAGCCCCCGCCTTTTCACCCTGCAGAGCCACCTGCAGAGTCCAAAGGGGCCGATGCTCTGCTTCATTATCACCGTGTTAATCACATCGTGGAGTCACCAACATGCAGGAACTCAGGACTTCTGAACAGCTAGGCAGTGGGATTAAGCAGAAGCCACTTTATTGTTTACATTATGCATTACTTACACATTCTAAACCCAGTACTTGATTTGAAATGAATGGGGCAGGAGACCTGCTCCTTTTTAAGGCCTTTATTAAAAGTCAGGTTTGGGTGGGGAACCCGAAGGGCTGTGCACACCGCTGCTCTTCCCCCGGATGACGCGAAGGAGCAGAAGTACAGCTTTGTCTTTGGGCAGAGCTGGGCCTTCCATTCTCACAGGGTCTGTAAGAAAACAAGTGTCCCTCATAGTCAAGGAAGGTCATGTTAGTTGGTGCTATTAAGTCATGGCAGTGGAACAAAACAACTCTGGATGGTAAATTCGTTCTCTGCACTAATTTCCTGACCTGGAAACAGTATTCTCAGTTCCAGATGTTATTTGGGCTCGTTGTTTTAGGGGTTTTTAACTCTGAATAGTGTCCCATGAACACGTGCGGTTGCATCTCGTTTAACTGGTTTCGGGGAGGTGGGCGTGGATACCAAGTATAGGTACGGGAACTGGGAAGGGACAAACAACTTGGAGCATTATGGCTGGGCATGGATACAAGGTAGGTACCGGGAAAAGGAAAGGACAGACAGCTGGGGACATTTACAGTTTACAAAAACATAAAGCATTAACAAACAAACAGTTAACATAAAAGACAACAACCTCCTAGAGACAAACTTGCATCTGGGAATTTATTCCCCACATGATTGGTGCCTCTATCTTGTCCACGTGCTCTACTTGCACCTTGTAGGAAATAGGATTGGTTACAGTCCAGTGCTTCCAAGGCCTTCTTTATCTTAGTTCTTACAATCTTGGTATTGTGTTTTTCAGCCTCTTCTTTCCCAGTGTCACAGCATGTTTCTCGTAGCTGTCACTGGGGTCCCAGCAGCTCCTTGTGGTCACCTGGGGGGATGTGGCGGGGGGAGGTCCTGAGAGAGACTCTGGGGTTGGGGACCTGGGTGGGGGTGACACTCGTGAGTGATGTGTTCCTGCTCCCCCTGTACTCACCCCCTGCCCACTTGGAGCCCACAGCATGGGGGTCCAGCACCGCCTCCTCCTCCAGGGGGTCCTGTAGGGATAAGGGGAGGTCTGGATGGTGACTGGGGAGGGGGTAAAGGGGAGTCCCAGTCAGAGCCTCACACTGACCTGTCCCGGGGCTTCCTGGCAGCTGCAAGGAAAAGGGGAGGGGGTGACCGTGGGGACCCTGGGAACCCTTCCTGGGACCTAAGCAGCTCCAACTACCCAAAGATCAAACCCCCAAATTCCCATGGAGCCCCAATTCCCACCGTACCCCTGATTTCCCCCCAGACACTCCAAGCATCCCTGAACTCCCCAGAACTTCTGCACCACCACAGTACCCCCAACGCCCCCCCGTGCCTCTGACTCTCTTAGCAACAAAACTCAAAGCCTTGCAGGGAGGGGCACCCCCCAAACTCCCCCAGGATCCCAAAAAGATCCCCCAACATCCCCGCATGACAGTCCAAGAGCTCCTCAAACCCTCCAGGAGCTCCCAGTGCCACCCCAATGTTCCTCAAAGCCCACCCAGGGATTCCCCTGGAGCCCAAACAAGACCCTCAAAATTCCCCCCAACCCCCAGGACCCCCAGCCGAGGTCACTGTGGGTTCCGTTTCCCCCAGCCCAGGGACCCTGGGTGCTGCCTGATCTCTGCCAAAACTCTAGGGGTTTCCCCTCACAATGATGTTTCTTTGTGGACAATATGAATAAAGTAGAACAAAGTAAAAGAAGCTCCAAAATGAAACCAACAAGAAGTATCAAAGATGACTTTTATTGTAAGTGTTTTGTAGATATTTGCCAGCAATTTAATGTTTCTGAAACCATCCAGTCATTGGTATCCACACTGCAGCCTTGAGCTCCTGGTTCCTCAGGCTGTAATGAGGGGGTTCAGGGTTTGAGGCACCATTGAGTACAGAACTGACAGTGCCAGATCCAGGGATGAGGAGGACATGGAAGGGGGCTTCATGTAGGAAAGTATACCATTACTAAGGAACAGGGAGAGCACGGCCAGGTGAGGGAGGCAAGTGGAAAAGGCTTTGTGCCATCCCTGCTCAGAGGGGATCCTCAGCACAGCCCTGAAGATCTGCACATAGGAGAAAACAATGAACGTAAAACAGCCGAGTGTTAAGCAGAGACCAACAGCAAGAAGTCCAAGTTCCCTGAGGCTGGAGTGTGAGCAGGAGAACTTGAGGATGTGTGGAATTTCACAGAACTGGCCCAGAGCATTGCCCTGGCACAGAGGCAGGGAAAATGTACTGGCCGTGAGCAGCAGAGCATTAAGAAAGTCACTGGCCCAGGCAGCTGCTGCCATGTGGGAACAAGCTCTGCTGCCCAGGAGGGTCCTGTAGTGCAGGGGTTTGCAAATGGACACTTAGTTGTTGCAGTACATGATGGTCAGGAGGAAAGAAGAACAGAAACAAAAATAGTTGTGCAGCACGTCCTGCATAAGAGATGGTCCTGGTGTCCCAGAGGGAATTGTGCATGGCTTTGGGGACAGTGGTGCAGATGGAGCCCAGGTCACTGAGGGCCAAGTTGAGCAGGAAGAAGAACATGGGGGTGTGCAGGTGGTGGCCACAGGCTATGGCACTGATGATGAGGCCGTTGGTCAGGAGGGCAGCCAGGGAGATGGCCAGGAAGAGGCAGAAGTGCAGGAGCTGCAGCTGCCGCGTGTCTGCCAATGCCAGCAGGAGGAAGTCGCTGATGGAGCTGCTGTTGGACATTTCTTCACTATGGGCAAGGAGTCCTGTTGAAGGAGGGCACAGTGAAAAGTCAGGGCAGACTTTGTTGAGTAATATGTAAACCCCTTCTCCCAGCCCTGCCTCGGCTGCTCTGTGCCACTCCATTTTCCTTTTCTTTGAGCTTTTCCTTCAGCTCCGTGCCTCGAGCTCTACTGGGATCTGGCCCCGTTGCTGTGACGAGCAGGGGCTCTGCCCATGGACACCAAGGGGTCAGCTCTGCTCTGCCACAGTAGGGTCATGGGAACAGGGACAGGGCCCAGTCCTGGGGCTGGACTTCAACAGCCCAAACTGCTCCTGAGGCAGAGGAGCTTGGCAGCATCTCCTGTCCCAGGGCTAAGGAATGGTGATGACCAAAGGCAGTTTGAGAGGGTTTCTTGCTCTGCCCAGGGAGAACAGAGAGAACTGTGCAATACAGAAGCATTGGCTGTAACTCAGTGGAGGGTGATGGGAGCTGCTCTGTCACTCCATCTTTCCCCAGCTGCCCTTTCTGAGATCAAGGGTAGTCACTGTGTTCCCCTGAAAATCAGCTTGACACAGCTGAGAGCAGGACCCACAGCAGAGCAACCTGGCTCAGCCTTTCTCAGAATCTCAGCCCCACTCCTGTCCAAGGACATTCCTGTCCCCTAGTGTTCCCTGGAGGCAGCTCCCAGCTTGGATGGCATCCCGAGGACACACCAAGAGTCCTGTTCATGGCACTGCTTGAAGAGAGTCAGCTCATTCCCAGCCTCCCAGCCTGCCCTGCCCTGAGCTCCCCGGAGCTGGGACACCCCATTGCTGTGCTCAGCCTGTACAGGAGGAGCCCAGGGGCTGGGCCTGAGCCTGCAGCTCAAACTGCCATTCCCAGAGAGCCCGTCAGCAATGCCAGGAGCATCTGGGCAAGGCAAGGAGAGAGAGCTGGGCCCTGAGGAAAAGCCTTTTCCTGAAAGCCCTGCCCAGCCCCTCCCAGGCAGCACCAGGGCAAGACAAAGGCCCTCAGGCCGTGGTCAGCAGGGATTGGGCACATGGCAGAGATGCCCTTCATGTCTGGTGCTGCTCTGCTGGCCTAGGAGGGGACTGAGGGGCCTGAGCCCCCGGGCTGAGGGCTGTACTGGCTGGGAGGGGACACAAGAGCTGTGCTGCTCAAGGCAGTATCAGCCCTGCAGGGCAGGGCCGGCAGGTGCCACATCTGCCCTGCAGCAGGGCTTCCCTCAGCAGTGCTTCCCTCTTTCCCTGCTGTCACGATCCGCTATTAATGCAGAGCGGGGGTCGTGATGGTTCTTTTGATCTTAAAGGTGCAAACAGGCAAAATGCAGGGGACAAAATCAGTTTATTCAACAGCAGAAAATCAGTTTATTCAACAACAGCAATGCATTTCATCAAATGCCAACAACTCAGTTACGGTAAAGGGGAGAGGTATAGGATAGGGAAAGGGGAAGGAAAGGAAGGGATGGGAGAATAGCTACCAACAGATGAGACGGGCGTCCTAGCGGGTCATCCGATAGACGAGTCTTCATCCGTGGGGAGATCTCAGAGGTCTTCTCCAGGGGGTCTTCATCAGTGGAGAGATCTCAAAGGGTTCTTTCCAGAGGGTCGCTCTTTTATAGTCCTTCTCCAAAGCGAGTGGCTTCTGGCCAAGAGGTGGGAAGATTTATGGACCATTGTGTGGTGCTGCAGGAGACAGGTACGGACAAGCAGTCCTCAGTTGATACAACACAGCCTCTGGTTGGTGCCACAACAGCACAGTCCAGTGAACACAATACACCAGCACACAGTCATGAGCATCCACCTGGCCCGGCCAGTAAACCATTGTTGGGAGTCAGCCTGGGTGGGGGTCCTCGAGGTCTCCTTGCGACGGTCGGGAGGCAAAATCGAGGGGAACTTCGGACCGACCCTTACACCTGCCCATGGCTCTGCTGCTGGAACTGTCCCTACCAGAGCTGCCAGAGCCCAGCCCAGCCCCTGGGCCAGCTCTGTCCTGCAGCTGCTCAGTGTTCAGAGATTAAAAAACAGCTCCCCCAGGCCTAGAGAGCATGGAAAGGTGATGCTGGATGGATCTGGAGGCTGGGGAGGTGAAGGCACCTGCTGAGGTAATCACAGTGTGATGGTTTAAGAGCTTCAGCCTCTGCTCTACCCTGCACAGCGGAGTTTCCATTGCCACCAAGCTGAACCTGGGAAAAGTGTGAGCACAGATTCAGGAAAGCAGAGACCCAAGCAGGAAAACCCTGCCCTGAATGACCCCATGAAAAGTCTTCTCGGAAATGACCTGGGCATGAGCTGGAGCTGTGAGCAGCCCTGGCCCACACAGCACCCTCTGCATAGCAGCAGGACCTGCCCTAGCAGGAGTCACTCGTCACACCCACAGTTCCCCTCCATCATCCATGGGGAGCTCCTAGGCAGGCTGAGAGCTGCACTTGCCAGGTGGCACATGCCCTGGCCTGGCCCACCCACACACCCAACCATGTCAAGCACTGTGAAGATCTTTCCTCAAGTGAACTCTCAGCTCAATGTCTTCCCAATTCTGATTGCCTTTAGCCTGAATCTGCCTGGCTCCTGTCCCCTCAGTGCCTGCAGACAGTGCTCTCAGCCCTGCTAGGCTGGGACAGGAGCTGCTCCTCAGCAGAAATGTCTTTTTGAAGCTCTTCTTGGTTTAGCTTGGGAGCTGCCTCTGAACCAGGAACCCGGCCCAGCTCAGCAGCACAGACACAGCACAAGGACTTTAATGACCTTCTCAGGGCTTTGGTGCTGTTTACGTCAGACTCAGTCCCTGAGTCCCTAAGAGAGTGTTTTCAAAAAAAAAACTGCTCAAGAACTCAAAGTCAGATTGAAACACCGATGTTTCTTGAAGTTTTAATGTGTCCCACTGAGGGACAAAACTAAGAAAGTGCCCCACGTTCCAGTTAGAGCAGGACATTGGATGTAGTGAGGGCGTGAGGGCGGGAGAGGCAAACAAAGTAAAGGTGTCTGTGATGCTGAGCAAACCTGGATGTGTTTCAGGAATGCAAAGGGCCAAGGCCTGAGCCCCAGCCCCTGGCAAGGCAGATGCTGTCCCTCCCTCATTGCTCAGGGCTCTTCCCGGCCCACTGGGCTCTGGGCATGTGCAATGCCAAGGGCAGCACCATGGGGCGGCCCCTGCCAGGCTGCTGAGCAGGGACAAGGAGGCAATGAGGCCCCAGCACAGCAAGGCTCACTTGTCCCCTGCTGGCCTCAGGCCCAGGGCCAGCCTGCATGGCCCAAGTGCTGCAGGAGTTGGCTGTGTCAGGGCCTTTCAGCTGCTGCCCATCCCTGTGCCCTCTGCAGCCCAGGCTGTCCTACGGTGTCCATGCCCTGCACCTCTGTCCCTGCAGGCTGTCGTCATCCCCCGGCTGCCCCACCTCGCTGGCCCCTTCCTTTGCTGACAGCTCTGCCTCCTGCCTGCCTCTGCCTGGACACACAGAGCCTTGGGCTGCTCCAGACTCCTCCTGGGGGATGTGTCGCACCCCAACCCTGCCCTGGGAGGGAAATTCCTTTCTCCTTGTGTCCATTCTGGATATCCCCAGCTGCCCTTGGTGCCATTATTTCTTCCTCAGGCTCATTCCCACTATAAAGAAAAGCTCCAGCCTTTCTGGAACCACCCTTCAATCCCTCTCAGGCTACTCCTGTTCTGTCCTCAATCTCCAAACCACCATGCCCAGGGCCCTCAGCCTCTGCCTGCTGTTTATGTGATGAGGCCTCCAAACCCCATCTTGGGAGATTTTTGGGTGCTCTCCAAGGTCTGTTAAAATGAAAACACTGGTCAAAGTTTTTTTCTCCCAAATCTTGCAGTGACAGAACAAGGGTCAATATCTTTAAATTGAATGAGGATGCATTTAGATTTGTTAGAAGGAGGAAATATTTTACAATGAGAGTGACACAAAACTGCAACTGCTTTTCCAGGGAAGTGGGTGACCCATGCTAGGAATGCTCCAAGAGCAGGAGTTTTGTGCAACCCAACATAGTGAAACCCCCTTCCCTCCCCAAGGATGGAATCCCTGTTGTGTGGGTTCTCTGATGTGCTGGGTGACCTTACAACACTTCTGGCCAGAATGTCTGCTGAGGGCCAGCCAGGCTGCTGCATTGGCACTGACCTCACAGCCATCACCATTGCAGCCTTGTACCCTGGGCCTGGCTCCCCCCATCCTCTATCCCTGTCCTGTCTCTGCTGGGATGAAGAGTTTCGTTATTAATAACTTGTCCCCAAGGTGCTGGGGCCAATTGCTTCCCAGTCAGGCTCCTGGAGCAGAAGTGGCTTTTCAGAGACCAGCCAGAAATTATCCCCTGACCCAGCAGCTCTGCAGTGGTGGCCACCAGGCTGGCTTGCCAAGGGAGGCTTCTGGCCATGCCCTGCAGGGATCTGCTGCCGCCGCCAAAGTGTCTTGGATGTCTCAGGCTCTCCCTGGCACAGGTCCCACCATGGCACTCTGCATTTATGCTCGAGGCCTTCCCTGTGTTGGTGCTGGCCTGGGGCTTTTCCCGCTGTGAAAATTCGTAATTTGGAATTTTTAAAAGTTTAATAAGGGATAAAACAAGGACAAAACAATTAACCAGTTCTGGGGTGATGTCTTGGGGTGACTGTATGATGCCTATATCCACAAATCATCTGTTCTGTTGGTGTTGAATATTAAATTCTGCAACTTTAAAACTGGCTCCAGGAGTGAAGAGGGGGAAAGAAGAAGTACAGAGTTTGTTATCAGAGACTGCACTGGCTCCCCCGCATTCCTGCAGACAGACTGTGTTGTCTGCAGTGGACAGCAGGAGAGAGCTCTCCTTTGCCCTTGGTTAGTTTCTGGCTAGCTGAGGCAGAGAAGCCCCCTGGATTGTTTATTTCCTTTTTCTCTTTTTTTTTTTTTTTTTTTCCTGGACCTGTTTGAACCCGCTCTGGACTAAAACCCAGAAGAGCACTGGGAGCTCACACCTGTGGCCCACCAGGCCTGGCCTGGGCCGTGGCATTCCCCAGCACCGGAGGGACTGAGAACAGTCTGAGTGAGCCGGGCAGCCCACAGAAAGAACTCTTCTAAATCTGTCATCTCTTCAGAACAGTGAGAGGTTTTGCTGTTTGGTATTGTTCATTTTTGTGCTGGGAGGTGTGTTGCCTGTTGAATAAACAGTTTTTCTTTTTTCCACTTCTCTCCAAGGAATTTCTTTTTCCCCGAGACAACTCAGGGAGGGACTGCTTAGATCTTTTATTTTTTCCTAGAGGGACCTCATTCAGAGGTTTCTTCCCAAATTTGCCCTAAACTAGGACAGGTGCCTTTGGCGATTAGCCAAAGAATAGATGGCTACATTTAGTGTTATCTCTATACTGTTATATTACTGAGGTACATGCATATTCATGTGTTTTATACATTATTCAAACATTCTTGTGAGTTTTTAATGTTTCAGGAACTCTTTTGTTTGTTTTTTTACACTCTAACTTATCTGCATGACATCCTGTGAATCAGGTTGATGTTTTATTTATTCTTGTGTCTCCATCCTGTTGTTCCACATCCTCTGATAAAGAGTTAACAAGTTCTCATCAAGTTTAACATGGTATTTTCTAATTGTCCTCTGGTGCTGTGGCTTGTGTCAGTTACCACTTGGAGAGGTCAGTTAGCAGATGTGGGGGAAGCATCTTAAAATTTAGTGTTTTGCTAAGGCCTATGGTATGATATATTCATCATACTACCACTTCTATAAGCTAGGCATTACATACTTAAACTGATTATGTTATACTAACAGACAGCTAAATAGAGTTATACATTGTACTGTATCCAGATATTCATGGTCAATACCAACATGCAAAAGCTAATACATAAATGCAAAAGCTAATATTATATTGCAGTTTTTTAACAATATTGATCCAGGGTCTCTCCTCAGAAGATCCGGCCTGCTCAGAGAAGCTGTGCCTTGAGGTCTGACCCGGTATGGACAGCCTTGCTCCACATTCCCCAACCCCATCCTGCTTGTCCTCACTCACCTGGGACCTGCTTTGCTTGGAGAACTGGCTGCACTCAGGCAAACAGGGGTTTTCTTTTCTTTTCTTTTTTTTTTTTTTTTTTGAAGCAATCTAAAATTCTTGAGTTTCCCCATTGAAAACAGACACACTTCTTAATTGTGTGCCAGCATAAGGTGCCACCATGGAGGCTTCCCTTCCCAAAGGCAGAATCTTGCAAGGAATGTTTGAGACCTTTGGACGCCTTGGTTCCCTGAGGCCTTGCAGTGTTACAAAGGTCCCTTGGTTCCATGAGGTTCTGTACTGTCACAATGGAGATTTGGGTCCCTGGGGCCCCACAGTGTCACAGTGCTCTTTTTGATTCCATGAGGCCTTGATCTGTCACAATGGACTTTTGGTTCCATGAGGTTCTGTACTCTCAAAAATGGTCTCCTTAGTTCCAAATGTCACAATGGACCCTTGGTACTATGAGGTTCTTCAGTGTCAAAATGGAATTCTTTGTTCTATGTGGCTCCACAGTGTCACCATGATCTCCTTGGTTACAAGAGGCCATGCAGTGTCACAATAGCCCATAGGTTTCAAGAGGCTCCAGAATGTCACAGTAGACACTTGGTTCCATGAGTTACCCCAGTGTCACAATGGTCTCCTTGGATCTGCAGTGTCACAATGGTTCCTTGGCTTCATGTGGCCCTGCTGTGTCACAATGGATGTTTGGTTCCATGGGGACCCACGGTGTGACAGCGGTCTCCTGACAGCAGTGGAAATGAAGAGACAAGGTCTTCATGAATTGCATGCATGAAGCCGTTTATTGATACACAAAGCAAAGTTTATATACCTTTCTCAACTATTGCTAAAAATAGCGCACCAATAATATTTGCATTACCAAGATATATTGCTTATTCGTAACTAAATAATCTATGCTTTGCTGTAAGTTGACGAGGTACATTGTGTGATATTCCATAATATTGCAAGTTCAGAACCTCGTACCTAGCACTTTCTTATCTCTTGCATTCCTTCTTAAAATCCCGCTTACTCTTGCCAAGGCTTGCGGCCTACTATGGCTAACATATCCATGTTGGTTGTGACAAGCTGAGCAGTGCTCACAGTTCTGCTCTCTAGCTGCATTCTCACAGTCTCTTTTTCCTACAGCACCCAGCAGCAAACCCCACTAGCAGGGCCAAATTCCTGGGAAGAAGGAGAAGGGGGGACATTTGAAGTGATGGTTTTTGTCTTCCCAGGGCACAGTGAGTGGGGTGGGACCCTGCTGTCCTGGAGATGGCTGAACACCGGCCTGCCCATGGAAGGGCTGAGAGACAACAACCTCTGTGCATGGAACTACAACAACAGAGAGGTCAGGCTGAAGGCTGGGTTTAAAAGACTGTCACCAGCACAGGAAACATCAATCTGAGAGGAAAGATGTGTGTTAATATCTTTACAAATCATTTGATGGATGAAGGGATGGGAGTTAAGGTCTTGAAAATGGGTTGTAACATTTCTACTGACTTTGGGCATCAGGTTTGTTACTGGCTCCTGAAGCAGACAAGGGTCTACACAAGGCTGAACTTCTGAACTTCGGAGGGAAATGCCAAGTTCAAGGGGGGATATGGGGCAGGTAGTTAGGGGAAGGCTGTACCTTCCAAGTACTTTGGCCAATGGGGAAAGGAAGAGGGCAACGTGCGGCTGGGAGTTTACGGTAAAAGGAGGCTGCACCCTCTGAAACCCCGAGAGAGAAAACCCCGTGGCCATGTGCCCCAGTGAATTCTCTCCTTTTATTCAAATAAAGTTGAAGGACTCCTCTGTCTCCTTTTCAGACATAAACCTCTGGCATTTATGGATTTGCCTGACAGTGACAACATGGAATCTCATGGAACCAAGTGTCCACAGTTTCATGGGGCAGCCTCATAGAGTGCTGAATACCATTGTGTCACAATGGGAACACATGGAACAAAGGCTCCAGAGTGACACTGCAGGGCCTCATGGAATGCAAGAGATCATCCTGATGGAATGGAAACTCATGGAACCAAGGCTCCATTGTTTTACAGCAGGGCCTCATGGAGTGCTGGAGACCATTCTGCCGCAATGGAAACACATGGCACAAAGGTTCCACTGTGACCCGGCAGAACCTCATGGAATCCGAGAGACCATTGTGTTTCAATGGAATCTCATGGAACCAAGGCTCCGTTGTGTCAAACCTGGGCCTGATGGAACCAAGGAGTCCACTGTGATGCAATGGAATCTCAAGGAACCAAGGGTCACTTGTCAACACATCAGGCTGTTGGGGGTTGAATTGTTCCCTTTTCTTTCTGTGGAATTCTTCCCATTGTTATGCTAAGTATTTGTGGCTACACCTTAGTAGCAATAGTTTTCTCTCGCAGGGGTGTGGGGGACAGGGTGGGACCAGAAAAGGAAAAATGGGACAGGGGCCTGGGGTCTCTCTCTTGCTCATGGAGTTGGAGGAAGACCACCAAGACTCCTATCTAGCATCCTCCCCGCCATCCTAACACCGGGAACCATGTTCCCTACTGTCGGACATCGCACTGCTGCCTTCCCACTTCATCCTACTACCTCCAGACACTCTGCCGAGCACCACGACCGACACCATGAGGGGGGAGTCACTCCTCCATCCCTCTCACACCTGGCCACTGCCACCACCACCCAGCCCCCTTCAGCTGCACGGGACCTGCCCTGCCCACAGCACCGGTAACTGAGCGCAGGGAGAGGGAGCCTGTGGCCAAAAAGGGACTAGAACTGAGCTATACTGTTCTGTTTTGTTGTCAATTTTTATAGCTGTTGTTGTTTCTTTTGTTTGTGTTGTTAGATACATTAGTAAAGAACTGTTATTCCTACCTCCCGTATCTTCTGCCTGAAAGCCCCTGATTTCAAACGACAGTAATTGGAAGGGAGGGGATTGCACTCTCCATCTCAGGAAAGGGCTTCTTGCCTTTCCTTAGCAAATACCTGTCTTTCAAACTGAGACACAGGCTCTTATAAAACTAAGGAGAACATTGTGACACAATGGATTCTCATGGAACCAAGGCCCCATTGTGGCCAAGCGCAGCCTGATGGAATCCTGGTGCCACTGGGACATCTCCAGCCTTGGAGGAAGCAAGTGTCCATTGTGGCACAGCACAGCCTCGAGAATCACAGGAGAGCACAGTGACACCTCGGAATCTTGGGGAACCAAATGTCAATTGTAAACACAGTGGGGACTCGTGGAAGCCAGGAGACCATTGTAATGCAATAGAATCTCATGGAACCAAGTCTGAATTGTTACAAAGAGGGACCTCATGGAACCCAGGAGACCATTGTAGCACCATGGAATTACATGGAAGCAAATGTCCACTGCTTCATTTTGCAGCCTTACAGAGCACTGGAGACCATTGTGACACAATCAAAAAATGTGGAACAAAAGCACCCTAGTGACACTGCAGGGCCTCATGGAATGCAAGAGACCATTGTGGTGGAATGAAGTCTCAGGGAAACAGTTACCGATAAGTAAAACTTTACAAAAGGAAGGCCTTCTAAAATCATGGCTCAGGCCTGTTACTTTGGCAAAGTAGGAAAGGACTGTGGGAAAGAGACTCAACTGAATTAGGGGTAGGAAAACGTTACATAACCATCGCATGTTCACATTGTGGTGTATCGTGTTTGGTTGAATTATGTTTGTTATGCTTTAAAACTGTATAACTGATAATGGGCTAACTGCTTTAAAAGGGCTGGTTTTTGACACAAAGCATCTCTCCTTTGCACCTGCCTGGGGACTCTGTGTCACTACCGACCCTCACCCACAGCTGGTACCTGAATGTGGAAGATCGACCTACTACGAAGAGCGGCCCGCAACTGAGACCAAAGCTCTGCAGACTCAAGGAGCAGCCCCCGGCAGCAGACCCAGACACCCCAAGCGACCCCCACCCTCACCTTACTGCATCTCAGCACACCACTGCATTCATCACTTTGAGGTGAGCAATGCAGTACATCCTGGAAGCAAAGCTGTCAGGCGAGCAAAAGCAGACCCTGAAGAATTTACAGTGGCTTTTACAACGTCAGAATAGAGACATTCCCAATGCTCAATTACTTGTTTTGCTGGATTGGATTTCCACACGTTAAAGACTTCCCCTCAGCCAGCATTTTTCATCTAGATGCCTGGTAGCTATTAGGACACAAACTTTTAAAAATTGCGAGCGCTGATGATACCGATATGTCCAGGCACCTTGCATCTTGAAGGATTACTACAACAACTCACTCACACAGACTCTCATTCTCGGCTGTCATCAGAGGCTGCCTGTTCTGGACTGCCGGCTCTTCCAGTGCCACCTTCCCATGGTGAGGCCCCTTTGCACAACACCTCCCCCACATCAGAGGCCCTGCAGCGTGCTGCAGCTCCTCCACTGCCTGCACCCCCCACCGCCGCTTCTTCGCTGCCTACCACAGCACCTCCTTCACCACCTGCCCCCCAGCACAAGCTCCCTCACGGCTACTTTACTAACAGCAACCCCTCAGCTGGTATTGGCCCCTGGGCATGCTTGGCCTCCTGGCTCTTCAAAGCCCCCTGTCCAATGCTGGCCCCTGGGGCATGAATGTCCCACTGACTCTTTGTAGCCCCCTGCCCTTGCTGGGCTCCCAGAATGCTGCAGCTTCTTCATCCCCTCTTGGGCTCCTGGGTGACACAACCCCCCCCACTTAACCTTTGCCAAGAGCCGCCGGCTGGATCTGTGGCCATCCCACCCCCTGAGGAGATGGTTACTTGGGATAGCTATCCTGAATCATCCTATCCTTCAGACCCAGCACCTGTTGCAGTAGTCGAGATGGACATGACTGGCATCACCAATCCCTTATTATCTTAAAAACTTCTCATACCTTCTCTCTGGACTTCTCTCAGGCAGCTCCACACAGCACTGACTCCTCCCCTCCTTCTCTCTGCAAGTTTCCTTCTGCCTTCTGCATGATCAGCTAACCCCAACCTGTCCCTTACCCAGCTGCCCAACCCAGTCTATCCCTCACACATTGTCTTACCTTGTCTGTCCCTTGCATGACCGCATGTCCCTTCCTCCTCACAGCACAGCCAGCAGATTCCACCTCAAACTAAAGCAGACTCTGAGTTTCAAGCTCCAACTGCCTGATGGTCAGCTAACCCACTCTTTTATAACACCCATTCTCATTGGACAGGCAAGGCTGCTTCCACTCCTCAGTAATCAATTCAGCTGTAATTCATTAAGGAAAATTGCCCTCTACACTATCCTTACAATATATGAAAAACTATCCTTACAAACCATCTTCCCACAATGAGGCCCTGCCATGTCACAATGGACACTTGCTTCCATGAGATTCCATTCTTTCACAGTGCTCTCCTAGGCCCCAGGAGGCCTTGCTGTGCAATATATGATTTGTGCTGTGCAATAATTGAGCCTTCTTTTTACTAGGTCTGGCAATGTCCCATCTGGCACCTGTGTCCCATGAGGCCCCACGTTGTCAAAGTAGAGCCTTGGATCCGTTAGATTCCGGGTTGTTTCAATGGTCTGCTGAGTTCCATGAGGCTGTGCTGTGTCACAATGGACATTGTGTTCCATATGCCCTGGCAATATCCAAGTGGCACCTGGCTTCTATGAGGCCCCACTGTGTTTGCAGCTGGCACTTGGTTTCGCCAGTCTGCCTTGTGTCACAGTGGTTTCCTGGGTGCCATGAGACCATGCTGTGCAATAATGGAGCCTTGTTTCCACTAGGCCTGGCAATGTCCCAGAGGCACCTGTGTGCCATGAGGCCCCACTTGGTCAAAGGAGAGCCTTGGGCTGATATGGGTGAGGGTCAGTAGTGATGCAAACTGCCCGCATTGCACCATTCATTGCTCCAGTCCTGTGTACATTATGGGGACAGGATGTCCTGGGATAGTTTGGAACCTCTGTGAGCATAGACCCTGATTCACGTCACACACTTTTGCGTAGGGGCCATTGAACAATTGTTCCAAACACAAATACGGAACATATGTAAGCTCACATGGAGGACAGATGAGCTTGTCTGGATCTCTCAAAGGCTCCTGTGTCAGGAACGGCTTCAAAACCTACAGCAATTCATAGATGAACAGTGATCTCTTGGGCACCTACAGCCATCCTCTAGCCCTTGGAGCACCCCTGTATTCTGCATGCCCAAGAAAAGTGGTAAATGGAGACTCTTATGTGGCTTGCAGGTGGTAAATGCAGTCATTGAGCCAATGGGAGCTTTACAACCTGGACTTCCTTCTCCAGTGTTGATTCTTCTCGATTGGCCCTTCATAGTCATAGACTTAAAAGACTGCTTTTTTACCATTCCCTTGCATCCTGATGATGCACCTCACTTTGCCTTTTCAGTGCCCACCCTAAACCATGCAGAGCCAATGAAAAGGCATCACTGGAATGTTTTACCACAAGGCTTGTGCAACAGCCCAATGATATGCCAGAGAGTGGTACACATTACTCTGCAACCTTTGTGGCACCAATTTCCTGAGGCAATCATATACCACTACATGGACAGTATTTTACTTGCTGCTAAAGACCATACAGGTTGCTGTCATTCAGGCAATTCAAGCAGCTGGATTAGGTGTTGCACGCAAGAAAGGGCAGCAGCAGGCCCCGTGGCATTACCTAGGGTGGAAAATTACTCAGCAGATTATCTGCCCTCAGCCTGTAAAACTTTGTTAAAGATAACTTGATCTTAAATGATTTGCAGAAATGTTTAGGGTCCTTGAACTTGTTACGTGCCATTCTAGATTTATCCACAGAGCTTTTGCACTCCCTGTTTGCTTCACTCAAAGGTAACCCTGATCTCAACTCTTCCCGACAGCTAATTCCAGAGGCTAAGAAGGCCCTTGAACATTATGCTCAGGTACTGGAAAAGCGTCAGGGCTGGAGATGGGACCCAGATGAACCTATTGCCCTTGCTATCGTAGCTAGTAAATTTCAACCTTTTGCAGTCTGGTTTCAGTGGTTTGCTGATGACAGTGATCCCTTACACGTATTAGAATGGCTATTTTTGCCTGATATGGTGACAAAGACTGTATGGACTGTCAATGACATGTTTGCACAGCTCATCATGAAAGGCTGCAAGCGGTTGCAGATGCACAGTGGCCAGGATCCACATGTAATCGATATGAACAAAGAAAACCTGTCATGGTTGTTGTCAGAGGATACTAAGTTTCAGATTGCACTTGCAGACTTTTCAGGACATTTGTCTATTCACTGCCCTTCACATTGCCTGTGAACAGGGGTGGGTAGCTGTTCTGAGCAGTGGCATGAGGCACAGGGTAGGTCTCCAACCATTCAGTGGTGGCTTCCACCATGGTCAGTACATAGCACTTGCCCTGGTGGGTTTGAGGCAGTGTGATGTAGTCAATCTGCCAGGCCTCTCCATACTTATATTTGGACCATCGCCCCCCATACCAGAGAGGCTTGGCCTGCTTGATGGCAGCACACGTCTCACAGTCATGGATAACTTGAGAAATACTGTCCATGGTTAGATCCTTTGGTCTCGTACCCACTTATAGGTGGCATCTCTACCCTGGTGGCCTGAGGCATCATGGGCCCATTGAGCCAGGAACAACTCTCCCTTGTGTTGCCAATCTAAATCTGTCTTTGACACCTCTATCTGTGCCGCCTGATCTACCTGCTCATTGTGTTCCTCATGAGCCCAACTCTTGGGGACATGGGCTTCTACGTGACGGACTTTCACAGGCAGCATCTCTACCCGGGGGGCAATGTCTTTCCATTCATTGGCAGCCCAGATTGGTTTTCTCCTACGTTGCCAGTTAGCCTCTTTCCACCTTTCCAGCCAATCCCACAGAGCATTGGCTACCATCCATGAATCAGTGTAAAGGTAGAGCTTTGGCCACTTCTCTCTTTCAGCAATGTCCAGGGCCAGCTAAACAGCTTTGAGTTCCACAAGTTGACTCAATCCACCTTTTCCTTTGGTAGCTTGTGCAACCTGTTGTGCAGGGCTCCATATGGCTGCTTTCCACTTCCAGTTCATCCCCACGATGCGGCAGGAACCATCAGTGAAAAGAGCATAGCATGTTTCATCTTCTGGCAGTTGGTTATATGGTGGGGCTTCTTCGGCTCAGGTCACTTATTCCTGTTCCTCTTCGTCGGCAAGACCAAAGTTTTCCCCTTCCGGCCATTTTGTAATTATCTCCAAAATCCCTGGGCAATTTGAGTTTCCAATATGGGCACGTTGTGTGATGAGGGCAATCCACTTGCTCCATGTGGCGTCAGTGGCATGGTGGGTTGAGGGAACCTTTCCTCTGAACATCCACCCCAGCACTGGTAGTCGGGGTGCCAGGAGAAGTTGTGTTTCCATGCCAATCACCTCTGAGGCAGCTTGGACCCCTTCATAGGCGGCCAAGATCTCCTTCTCTGTTGGAGTGTAGTTGGCCTCAGACCCTCTGTAACTTCGGCTCCAGAATCCCAGTGGTTGGCCTCAACTCTCACCAGGCACCTTCTGCCACAGGCTCCAGGACAGACCATGGTTCCTGGCTGCAGAGTAGAGCACGTTCTTCACTTCTGGTCCCGTTCTGACTGGGCCAAGGGCAACCGCATGAGCAATCTCCTGCTTGATCTGGGCAAAGGCTTGCTGCTGCTCAGGGCCCCAGTGGAAATCGTTCTTCTTGCGGGTGACCAGGTAAAGAGGGCTCACAATCTGGCTGTACTCAGGAATGTGCATGCTCCAAAAACCTATGACACCTAGGAAAGCTTGTGTTTCCTTCTTGTTGGTAGGTGGAGACATTGCAGTGATCTTATTGATGACCTCACTGGGGATCTGGCGCCGTCCATCTTGCCACTTTACTCCTAGGAACTGGATCTCTTGGGCAGGCCCTTTGACTTTGCTCTTTTTAATGGTGAAGCCAGCTCCCAGCAGAAAATGGATGATCTTCTCTCCTTTCTTAAATACCTCCATTGCCTTTTTTTCCCACACAATGATGTCATCGATGTATTGCAGGTGTTCTGGAGCTTCACCCTTTTATAGTGCAGCCTGGATCAGTCCATGGCAGATGGTGGGACTGTGCTTCCACCCCTGGGGCAGTCGGTTCCACGTGTACTGCACAACCCTCCAAATGAAAGCAAACTGAAGCCTGCACTTTGCTGCCAGAGGAATGGAGAAAAATGTATTGGCAATGTCAATGATGGCATAGCATTTCGCTGCCTGGGACTCCAGCTCGTACTGCAGTTCCAGCATGTCCGGCACGGCAGCGCTCAGCGGTGGAGTCACTTCATTCAATGCATGATAGTCCACTGTCAATCTCCATTTCCCTTCAGATTTGTGCACAGGTCAGATGGGGCTGTTGAAGGGTGAATGGGTCTTACTGACCACCCCTTGGCTCTCCAGCTCACAGATCATCTTGTGGATGGGGATGACCGCATCTCTATTTGTCCAGTACTGCTGACTGTGCATGGTTGAGATGACAGTTGGTACTCATTGCTCTTCCACCTTCAGGAGTCCTACTGCAGATGGGTTTTCTGATAGTCCAGGCAAGGTGTTCAGCTGCTTAATGCCCTCTGCCTCTACAGCAGCTGTTCCAAAAGCCCACCTGAATCTCTTTGGGTCTTTTGTAATAGCCATTCCTGAGGAAGTCTATGCCTAGAATACACGGTGCCTCTGGGCCAGTCACAATTGGATGTTTCTGCCACTCCTTCCCAGTCAGGCTCACCTCAGCCTCCAGTAAAGTCAATTCCTGAGATCCCCCTGTAACCTCAGCAATGGAAACAGGTTCTTCCCCCACATGTCCTGATGGTATTAATGTACACTGTGAACCAGTATCAACCAATGCACTGTGTTCCTGTGGCTCTGATGTGCCAGGCCATTGGATCCACACTGTCCAAAAGACCCGTTTTTCCCGTGCCTCTCCCTGGCTAGAGGCAGGGCCTCTCTAGCCCTGGTTATTATTTCTCTGCTGGGCATACATACTGGAGGTTCCTTCAAGGGGATCTGACAGATCATCCTCCCTTCTGTAATACCCTGCACCTTGGTCATGGCAGGTAGAGGCTCTTTAGTAGAAGTCCCTTGGTTAATGTTCCCCTTCCTGAGTTGGCGCACCCATGCTGCCAGGACAGAAGTGGGTTTCCTATCCCACCTTCTCATGTCTTCCCCATGGTCACGCAGAAAGAACCACAGGTCAGCACGTGGGGTGTACCCTCTCTCCCTAGCTGGGGGGCGTTTGGCTCTAATTTTGGGGTCCATGACTCGCACTGGTGCTGCACTGATCTTCCTCACCTCTTCCCTTATCTCCTTCATCTCCTCCTTAAACTCCTCTTTGAGTTCCTTAACCACAGCAGAGACATGAGCCTGCACTGGGCCAGCCATCATACTCTCAAAATTTCGGAACCTGTTGGCAACAGAACCCACTGTCACTTGGTTGGTATCAGCATTAATCATTGCAATAAAGGTGGTATATTGAGATGGGCCCAGGTTTACCAGATTCCACAACATCTGCCCTGTGCACCTGACCTTGTCGGAGTCATTGTCATGCTGTCCATCCCTCCCAAAGAGCACCTCCAGTATTGCCACTTCTCTCAGCTGTTGGATCCCTTCCTCAAGGGTATTCCAATGCATTCTATGGTGGTGCTCCTGCATTCTCTCTCTGTAGACAAACCTCTCTCTCACACTCATTAAAAGCTGCTCCCTGAGGGAAAGGAGGCCTGGCTCCCTTAGAAATATCTGATCCACACTTGAGTCTTGGGTTAAGGGTCCCAAATTCCTTGCCTCAGTACCATCTAGTTGCACACCTGTACCCATAAGATCCCAGACCTTCAGTAACCAGGTTGTAAAAGGCTCACGGCCCCGTTGTACAATGTCTTTTCGCAGGTTACGGAGACTCGGTGATGACAGGGACTCGGTGATGATCTCCACTTCTGACTCCCCTGCTGGTTGTGAGGGCCCTCCTTCTCAACCCACATTATCTAGGTGCCTTGTTTTCATCTTTGACTTCCTCGTTTCTACCGGGGCAACTGCTGCTGGCTGTGAGTGCCCTTGCAGTTCAGCTGGAACCTGGACAGATGTAATGTCTGTGGGTCCCACTGCTGAACCTTCAGAGTCTCCCTCTTTAAGGCAGGGTGAGAGTTTCTCACCAGCTAGGGAAAGGTACTCCTTCAGCATCTGGCTCATCTCATGCATCTCCTTCACTAGGCCCCTTACCCACTCCCTGTGGTTCCTTTCTGAGATGATCTGTGGGGTAGGATCAGGCTCTAGGGCAGCATCCCTGTTTCCTAGGGTAGGTATCAGAGTGGTAATCCAAACCAATATTCCCTTATCTCTGAATGCTAAATAGAACAGGCATATCAGTAACACCAGCTACTGTATGATATCATTAGCATTTAGAGGAGATTTTAGCCCTTCAAAAACTGGTGGGGTAGACCCAAAAACTGGGTGAAGGGTTGGGAGAAAATTTTCCCTGGTGTCATTCACTCAAAGTAGGTACCATTATTAAAGAAACCTCAAAAACGTACAGTTAGAGTGTGATAGCCCTGAATCCATGTAGTTGCCTTTCAAAGGAAGTTAAAAATCCATGAATTCCTTACCTTATTAACCCATGAAACAAATTGGATAACAGCCACAGTAGCTTTAGTTATAGGGCCCATGTTTAGATAAGGACCTGCAAATGGGAGGAATACAGCCACCACCATGTGCCACCTAAACCAGGGTAAGCTAGACCACATGGTGCCACCCAATGAGGTTTCTATATCCAGCACACAAAAAAACAGGTTACCCAAGAACTGTTATTCCTTCTTTCTCTCGACATCTTCACGCCCCACATTGGGCGCCAAAATCTGTCTTGGTTTGAAAGACAAGTGTCTGCCAAGAAAGACAGGAGCCTCTTTTTAAAACAGAGAATGTAAACCCCCTCCCTCCAAATTATTATAATTTTGAAATTAAGGGGGCTCTCAGGCAAAGATATGGGAATAGGAATAATAGTTCTTTACTAGAAAAATTAAAATAGAAATACAGTATTACAGAGAACAAACCCAAAAACACTGACAGTCAGAATATAAGTCAGTCAGGGTGTTGGTAGCAGTCCTATTAAATGGTGGCTGCAGCCCTGCTGGATGACAGATGTGGTTCAGTTGAAGCAGTGGTCCTGTAGAAGGATGCAGTTTTCCTCCGAAAGGTCCAGAGATGATGTGGAAAGGACCAGTTTCTCCTCTAGAATCCAGTGGAAAAAGGCTGCCTTGGAGTTCCAGATCCCAGTTTTTATCTAGGTAGGAAAGGCTTGGCTCCTGCCCCTGGCTGGATCATCTCCCAGTGGGATGATGTAATTTGATCAGTCATACAGTGGGACCCAATGGGATTATGTAATTTTACCAGTCATTCAGAGGGACTCAACGGCCCAACATCCCTGCATGACCCTTCAACACCTCGCCAGACATCCCTGGGCCCTGAGCCAAGGTCACTGGATGCTCAGCCCCTCCTAGGTCAGGGCCAGTAGGTGCCACCCCCCCTTCTCTGGGGGCCTTCCCACCACTCTCCAGTGTTGGAGTCAGTAAGTCAGGAGTCTCTCTGATTTCTTCAGAGAGAAATCAGAGTGCAGGGATTGAATTAAAGTCTTTGGATGGAATGAGTAAATGCATAGATGGAGTGAATAAGTAAGTAAGTAAATGGAATAAATTTTAAGTGCTTTTAGTGAGTAAAAGGTCTTAGATGCCTGAGAAATAGTACATGTTCTAGTGAAGGTTGAAAAACATACTAGTGTTTCCTTGGAGGCTCCAAGAACCTAGTTTCAGACATAATAGAGTTAAGAATATTGCTTACATTTTTCAGTTAGAACAAGATAGGCCATGTACCTAGTTTATAATTAGCCTGGTGTGTTAAGAAACTAGAATTCTAATAGGTTAAGTGGTCCGAGTTTGTGTCTTAGCTAGTTGGAAAGTTTCTATAAAAGAACATGCATTAAGCAGAGCTGGTGCTCTACCCCATGGCTTTATGCCCATGTGCATTTTGCCATTGCATTTTGCCACTGCAGTTTTGCCATTACTTTATGCCATTGCTTTTGCCATTGCTTTTATGCCATTGCTTTGCTTTGTTTTTGCCTTTGAGACTGAAGTGCTTCTACAATAAATAACTTTATAGCAACTATTAACTTGCTTGGCTTTTTAAAGAAGAAAATAACCCGACAGTGTGGGTGCCCAAGAAGCACCCAAAGGTCCGCAAAACCTCACATTCCAGGACCCATGTCCCTCATTGTCACCCACCCGTATGGATCCACCAGTGAAAGGCCACAATGATACCCATGAGCAGGACCAGGAACAACAAGGACCCAACAACCCTTGCACCCACTGCAGGAAATAGAGGGGGACACATTGGGATGACTGGGGTTACCCCAGAAATTCTGCAATCCCAGTGACCTCATGAGTTCCCCTCCTGTGCCCTGTTCCATTTGTGTCACTGCTAGGGACAGAGCAAAGGTCAGCCTGAGTCATCTATGATCCAGGGGCCTCAGACCCACATAGGAACCCTGTGTGACCCCACCTGTACCTCCTTGTCCCCACGATGTCACCTCCAGGGCCAGCTCTGGGCTGAGTGCCAGGAACACGTGGTGCCCATTCTGTCCCAGTGGGTTGGTGGCCACACACTGGTAGGTGCACAAATATGTCCCATATTGACATCCCCAAGCTCCAGGAGGGGACTCTGGCCCGCCTGCATTGAGCAGCACTGGGTCACAGGGTCACCTGCACGCACCTGGATTGCCGGGGGACCAAGAGTAATGGTGGCATTGTCCACAGGCACTGTGGGGACAGAGACAGAGTTGGCACCTGCCGGGGTTGGATGAGGATGTTCTGGGTGAGGTCACCTCCCAGCCCAAGAGTCCCGCTCACCAAGGACAGTGACCTTCAACTGGGGGCTCTCGGCCACACTGTCACCATTACTGGCCCAACGCTGGTGGTGGCTGCTGTCATTGTTCCCAATGTGCTGCAGCTCCAGGCGGGGGCTGGTGCCTACCAGTGTCCCCGAGCCCCCGTGGTGCCAGGAGAAGGACAGGAGACCTGTCCCCATGGCCATGGAGCAGCTCAGCAGCACCAGTGCCACCTGTCCCCCCAGGGGCTGCACCAACAGGGACACCCCTGAGAATGGAAATGCTGTGGGAGACGAGGGACACCATGAGACTGTGAGGGTGCCGGGGAGGGCCGAGAAGGGGCTGGGGGACCCCAGTGAGGGAGAGAGGGCACAAGGATGGGAGAGGCCTGGAAAGGGACCCCAAGGAAAGATGGGGAGTTCAGGGAAGGGACACCAGGGAGGGTTGAAGGGACCCACGACAGAGGCTGGGTGTCCTGGGCAGTGACTGGGGGATGCGGAAAAGATATCAGGGATGGATGGGGGCATCAAGTCATGGCTGGGGGTTGCAGGGCAGGCCCGGGGAAAGGAAGGGCATACTTGGTGGATTGCGGATCCCAAGGCAGGGCTGGGGTTCCCTGGGCAGGGGTAGTGTGGGGGCTGTGCAGGCTCCCCAAGCCAATCTCCTCACTCACTGAGCACTGTGATGCCGAGCAGGGAGCTGCTGAACCACACACCGACCCCCCCTCGAAGCGCAGCTCATAGCTGTATTTCCCCGAGTCAGAGACCCTCATGGCGGGCACCAGGACCTGCAGGGACCCCTACGGTATCACCACCAACTGCCCGTCCCATTAGAAGCGGTAAAGGAGTGGGGCTAGGGTCTGCAGGGGGCTGGGGGTGCTGAGGCAGCTTAGATTGAGAGGAGACCCCTCGGTGAGCTCGGGGGGACCTTTCAGCACCAAGAGAGGCGTGAGTGCTGGGGAGATGGAAGGAGAATTTGTGACCCCAAGTCCCTGGGGAGAGGCTGTGGGGGGTCGGGGAGGTGGCTGTGGGGTGCTCACCTTGCACTATCACTGGCACCTGCCAGACTCCTTCCATCCCCAGTATTTCAGCCAGTGTTATCCTGGGGGATGGTGGCTCCAGTAGATTCCAGACTTCCCCATAATCTCTCGTCCCCTGAAGGAGCTGAGCAGTCAAGAGCAGCTTGGGAATGGAGCCCCAGGCAGGAAGGAGCTCCCAAACTGCTCCTCCTTGAAGCCAGTGGCCATCCAAATGTGGGGCCCAGCCATGGCCCAGCCCCACTGCACAGGGATGGGCATTGGCCAGTCCTGCTCTGGCCAGCCCCAGCTGGCAGCCAGGACCTGAGGCTCCCCCCGCCCTTTGGCTTTGATTCTCACAGCTTTTGGGCTGCTTCAAAGGTGACAATTCTGGGGGGAAAAGGCGTGGCTGTGGTTTGCTCAGCTCTGCAAGAAGCACAAAACCCAGGGTGAGCCCAAGCAGTGGCTCTGCGAGGGCCTTTGATGGTTTTCAGAGCAGGGCTGGCTGGAAACCCCCCCTGCAGGGGCAGCTGCGAGGGAACCAGTGCGGAAATGCAGCAATTGATCATTTGGTCCCTGTGCCCAAGGCACTGAGAGAGCCCCACAACTGCTGCAAATGCCACAAGGATCTGCTCAACGACCTGACCAGGACCCTCCTCCTTGAACAAAACCTGCAGCCCTCTCAGAAAGAATGTTTGTGTTCTGGATGTGGACAGCAGAAGAGAGGGAAAAGTGTGGAAATATCAAGCAGGGGCTGCACCCGTGGCTCTGGGGCACAGGGGTGTCACAGCAGGAGCAGGGAGTGCCCAGGCAGAGGAATTGAGGGCAGGCTGCAGTGGATTTACCAGGGAATCAGACCCTGAGGAAGACACGGGCATTTCCACAGATTGCTGTGCCCTGCTCCAAGGATGGACAGAGTTTCTCCCATTTGGGGAGCTGAATCCATGGGAAATAATTTCTAACTCTGGCCCAACAAAAGCCTTCCTTATGGGCTAAGTTGCTGCCCAGCAGGCAGGGAACAATCCCAAGGAAATGTTGGACACTCAGGGAGATTCCACACTCTGTGTTATCCACAAGCAAACACTGCTGTGGGATGCACCAATGGGCTCCTAAAGGGAACGAAGACACCTCATTTCTTTGTGATTTGTGTTTGTATTGTGAGCAACATGTTGGGAGGGCAACCATTTAAAGGATTCTAGAAAGCAGACCATTTTCTACCTTGTCATATTGATTTTTTACTGAGTTAATTTTTGATTGCAAAAAATGGCCATGGAAAAGATTTTTGCCTTTATTCTATGGATGTATACTTTTGTCTAAATCAATTGGGCATCAGGGAATTGAACGAAATGTAGCCTGTGAATCATCAGAGCACAGTCATAAGACCTCCCCGTAATTTTGTGCATCCCAGAGGTACCAGGGCCCCACTGGGGACAGCGGGAACGTTCAGGGTCCCTCAGAAGGGAAGTGCTCAGGATGTACCACCTCTGTGACAGGAATCCCCAAAGACGTGGCAGTCCAATTCCCCTGGATCCCCATTGTCCTGGACATCCATCCTTGGTTCCCCACATTCCCTGAGCCCGTCACTCCTGGGAGCTCCATACCCCAGACCATAGTATAATGTCCCCAGCCTGTCCCCTGCTCCTTTCCTGTCTCCACCTTTCCCTCACCCTGCCCCCACCAAGGGCCACCTACACGTGGGGACGAGACGTGACCTCGCTTCCTGTCCCTTCATGGGAAGAGCCGCCAGCCAGGGGACAGGTGGCCACAGCAGCGAGTGACAGCCAGTGCCCATGGCCGGGGACAGCGGGATGGCCGGGAAGGTGGCGCTGCTCCTGTGGGGTGAGTGCCCCGGGCACGGGCCTGACGCCCCGGGGATGGGCCCCGGTGAGGCAGAGAGCGGTGGGGAGGGGGCACAGGGGGGCTGCCGGGTCCCCTGAGGTCCCCAAGGCCAGCAGAGCCAGTGCATGGGCATGGAGCCCAGTGTGACCAGAGTCGTGGGGTGGCCCTGGGGACAGGAAGAGGGGAACTGGGATGTGGGGATGGCAACAGGGGGATCGAGATGGGGGGCCATGGGGATGTGGCAAAAGGAACCTTGGGGCTGGGGCAGCTGTGGGGACAGGGAGACAGAGATGCAGGGACAGGGTCATGTCCCATGCAGATGGGCCATGGGGACAGGTGCCATGGGGATGTGGCCTTGGAGACAGGTGCTGTAGGGCTGGGGGAGATGACCACGGGGCAGGGAGTGTCCACAGTGTCCCCATGTCCTGCCTCAGCCCAGGGTGACCGAGGTGTCCCTGTCCTCAAAGTCTACGGGCTAGTCCAATTTTCCTGTTGGGACAGTTTAGGGAGAGAAACCACACCTGGTGCCCCAGGTGCTGCTGTCCCCACGGTGCCACCCCCAGCCAGCCCTGTCCCTTCTCCCTTCCAGCCCAGACCCTCGGCCTCGCTGGTGAGTCCTCGCGGGATGCCATGTCCCTGCCCCGCTCTCCCCAGCCCCGTGGTGGCCCTGCCAGGCTGGTGTCCCCTGTCACCCGCAGGTGCCCAGAGCCCCCAGCTTCTCGTGGAGCCCCCCTGGATGCCAGCAGTGCTGTGGGACCGGGTGACACTGACCTGCCAGGGCTCGGGGACTGCCAGTGAAAGCATCTGGTACAGGGACGGGGGGCTCTGGACACAGGTGGGACGCGACCGTTTCATTGTCATCGAGAGTGGCACCTACCAGTGTCAGAGACCCGGCAGTGGGCTCAGCCCCCCCGTGTTGGTGTCAAATGGTAAGCGGCAATCTGAAAGGCTCAGGGTGGCTCCCTGATAGGTCTGGCTGGGCTCCACTCCGTGCACACAGGGACATCCCAGGGCATCCCAGTGTGGTGGGAACCCTGTGGTGACATCTGTGCCACGGGGCTGCTCTTGATGTCCCTGGGACACTCCTGCGCAGTGGACACTCCAACCAGATGTCCCCGGTGCCATGAGCATCCACTTTGGAGCTGTCTCGGGCTCCTCAGTGTGACGGGACCCTCCTGTCCCACAGAGCGGCTGGTGCTGCAGGTGCCAGCACGGGCGCTGCTGGAGGGGGACACGGTGACACTGCGCTGCCGGGGTTGGCAGGACAAGTCGGTTACCAGCGTGCGATTTTACAAGGATGAGAAGGAGCTCAGGGGGTCCCTCAGAGGCACCGAGCTGTCCCTGTCCCCTCTGCAGCTGCACAACAGCGGTCGCTACCGCTGCAGGTGCTCGGTGCGCTCAGGAATGTCACAGTCAGCACCGGTGACAGTGACAGTGCACGGTGAGCACCCCCACGGCTGCAACTCCAATATCCTGACACCCCCAAAGCCACTTCTCAGAGTCACAGTCCCCACCCCCATCTCCTTCCCAGAGCTCTTCTCGGCGCCGCTGCTGGAGGGTCCCCCCGAGCTCCCCGAGGGGTCCCCCCTCAATCTCAGCTGCCTCAGCACCCCCAGCCCCCTGCGGACCCCAGCCCCCCTCCTGTACCGCTTCTACCGGCACGGGCAGTTGGTGGGGGGCCCGCAGGGGTCCCCGCAGCTCCTGGTGCCGGCCGTGGGGGTCTCCCACTCGGGGAATTACACCTGTGAGGTGCGCTCCGAGGGGGGGGCCGTGCGGAAGAGCAGCGCCCGGCTCGGCGTCACGGTGCGCAGTGAGTGCGGGGATGGGCACGGTAAGTCCTCACAGCGCTCCCAGGTCCATTCAGCCTTCCCTGGGTGCATGTCTCCCTGTATGAGGTCCCTCCACTGTCCACAGGTCCCACCATCCCTCTCTAGGCTCCCAAAATCTTCCCTGTGCTTCCCGTCAACACTCCCGATGCTTTCCTTCTCTGAATCTCCCTTTCTCCCACCCCTTTCCAAACCTCCCCCCGGCTCTGCGCCCCCTTCTTCCTCGTTGTGATTCCCTCACCCCTCTTTGATCCTCCCCTTCCCTGAGTCCCTCACTTCTCCCTTGTGTCCCCCAGTCCTCCCATGTCGCAGTCCCTCCTGTGTCCCCTCCCTCCCACAGAAATCCCGCTCTCAGGGGTGTCTCTGTCAATGCAGCCCCCCGGGGGACAGGTGGCACTGGGGGATTGCCTGGAGCTGAGCTGGGCAGTGGCGATGGGGACAGGTCCCCTGTCCTTCTCGTGGAATCGGGGGTCTCGGGGGCACCACTGGGCACCGGCCTGGAGCTGCAGCACATTGTAGACAATGACAGCGGCCACTGCCAGTGCCGGGTCAGTGATGGTGACAGCGTGGCCGAGAGCCCCGCACTGAACATCACTGTCCTGGGTGAGCGGGACCCTCGGGCTGAGGGTGACCCCACCCACGGCATCCCCAATTCCACACATTCCCATCCCACCTCATCCCCCCACACCATCCCCAGCCCAGCCCAGCTCACAGCCCCCACCACTGGGTGTCACCGACCAGGGCAACTGGGACCGTCTGGCTCCAGGGATCCCCACCCAGCACATCCAAGCCCTGCATCCCTAAGCCCAGCTGTCACATCCCCCACTGCACACCAGGTCACATTCACCCTGCTGAGCGTGACCCTCCCAGGGCACTGAGACCCTTGGCATTGGGGTGACGCCCCCGTTGATGTGCCCCATGGACCCCATCACATCCCACCCATGCCATTCCACACCCCCTGCCGTTGGACACAGCATCCCTCATCCCACCCTCACCTCACCCTCATCCCATCAGCATCCCCCACCCCTCACCCATCACATGTCCTCATCCCACACCACATGATGACCCCCAGCACCACGGGGTCACTGTCCTGGGTGAAGGAGACCCTCTGTCCCCAGCTGCCACCATGCAGACTCCCTCATGACCCCACACCGGGTGCCAGCCCCTCCCCCGGCCTCAGCCCTGTCTGTGTCCCCGCAGTGCCCGTGGCCAATGCCACCATCACCCCCGGTCCCCCGGCACTCCAGATGCGCCCAGGTGACCCCGTGACCCTGCGCTGCTCGGTGCAGCTGGGCTCAGCCCCTGTCACCTTCACCTGGCTGCGTGACGGGCACGAGGTGGCCCGGGGTCCCCTCCTGGAGCTTGGGGCCGTCGATGTGGGACATTCGGGCACCTACCAGTGCGTGGCCACCAACCACCTGGGACAGGACGGGCACCGCGTGTTCCGGGCACTCAGCCCAGAGCTGGCCCTGGAGGTGACACCACAGGGACACTGGATCACAGGTGGGGTCACACGGGGTCATTGGGATTGCAGGAGTCCTGCCGTGACAGGTGACCCTGATGTGTCCCTTCTGTCCCCAGCAGTGGCCGCAGGCCTTGGCGGGTCCCTCCTCTTCCTGCTCCTGCTCGTGGCTGGAGCTGTGGGCTGGCACCGGTGCCACAACAGGGGTGGGTGACAATGGGGACAATGGGGACCCCGGGAGCTGGGGGGACACCTAAATGTGGGGGTGGTGGGGCGGCACCCAGAGCCCCTGACTTGGGCAGTGATGAGAACTCAGGACCTTTGCTCAGGGTCCGGAAGGATTCGGGGTGGTGTTGGAGGGCCTTGCAGGGATTTTGGGGGTTCTTTCAGTGATCCCAGGGGAATTTGGAGGGTCCCCCTTCTTGCTAGTCCTGAGTATCTGAGATCTCTGGGGATGCAGAGCAGTGGCCTAGTTCAGGGGTTCTGAGGGGACAGGGATGCTCACGGGTCCTGGGAGACATTGAGGGTGCAGTGGGGTTTAAGGATTCATGAGAGGGGTCAGGGTCCTGGGGAACCCCACAGTTACCCCTCCCCTCTTTCCTTTGCAGCCTCCAGGAAGCAGCAGGAAAGGTGAGTGGGGGGCTCAAACCACACTCTCCCCTTTCACCCCAACCCCCAAGACCTCCCATCCCCCACACACATCCCCTTGATTCCCTCAGGGCCCCCCCGGAGCCCCCAGCCCCCCCAGAGGAGGGGGAGGTGCTGTACACCCACGTCGTGGTCACCAAGCAGACGGGGGGTGAGTCCGGGCTGGGACACAGGGACACGTCACCCATGGGTGTCCCTGTGCCCAGATGCCACAGCCAGTGTCTCTCGCAGTGTCCCCCTGTGCCACCACACTCCAGGATCCCGAGGTGACCTACACGGAGCTGGCAGCAACCCATGGCCGACCTCGGGAATGTGGGGACATCTCCGGGAATGTGCTGTGACACTCGGGGCACGGCTGGGAACTGGGGCACTGGAGGTCATTGCCTGAGGCAACCCCCCATGTCCCCCCACCTCCAGGCCCTCATTTGTGCCCACCCTGCCCTGGAGGTTGCCACGAGTGGGGGGTCCCATGTGGGGCTGCCCAGAGCTCCCCATTCCAGTGCTCCCAGTGCCCCCAGTAGCGCCAGGGGCTCCCTATTCCCTCCCCCAGTGCCAGGGGGCACAGGACCCTTGTCCCTCTTATTGGACTGTCTCGGTTTGAAAGACAGGTATTTTCTAAGGAAAGGCGAGAACCCTTTTCCGAGATGCAGAGTGCAACCCCGTCCCTTCTAATTATTTTAGTTTCAAATCAGAGGCTTTCAGGCAGAAGATATGGGGAAAGGAATAACAGTTCTTTACTGATATCTAACAAGGCAAAATAGCAGAAAACAACAGCTATAAAAATTGACACCAAAACAGAACAGTATAGCTCAGTTCCAGTCCCTGTTGGCCAAGGCCCTCTCTCCCTGCACTCAGTTATCAGTGCTGTGGGCAGGGCAGGTCCCGTGCAGCTGAAGGGGGCTGGGTGGTGGCACCGGCGGCCCAGGGGTGAGAGGGATGGAGGAGCAACTCCCCCCTCACGGTGTCGGTCGTGGTGCTCGGCAGAGTGTCCGGAGGCAGTAGGATGAGGGGGGAAAACGGCCGAGTGATGTCCAACAGCAGGGAACGTGGCTCCCGGCACTGGGAATGCAGGGGAGATGGTAGCTAGGAGCACGGGGCGTCCTCCTAGCACTCCACGAGCCAAGCGAGAGCCAGAGAGAGCCTGCTCCAGACCCCCCTCCCCCTTTTCCTTTTCCGGTCTCCCCCCCCACCCTCCACACACTCCCTGCGAGAGAACATTATCTATCGTTTGAAGGTGTAGCCACAACTACTTAGCATAACAATGGGAGAAATTCCACAGAAAGAAATGGAACAATTCAACCCCCAACATGGACACAAAACATAGCTTTTGGATTAAAGTGGAAAAAATGGTTTTTGTTTGTTCAGCTCTGCCTGCTCAGCTCAGGAAGGAGGAGGGTCCCAGTCAAGTCGTTGAGCAGATCCTTGTGGCATTTGCAGCAGTTCTGGGGCTCTCTCAGTGCCTTGGGCACAGGCACCAAATGATCAATTGCTGCATTTCCGCACTGGTTCCCTCGCAGCTGCCCCTGCAGGGGGGGTTTCCAGCCAGCCCTGCTCTGAAAACCATCAAAGGCCCTCGCAGAGCCACTGCTTGGGCTCACCCTGGTTTTGTGCTACTTGGGCCTTTTTTCCTCCACAGAAAGAATTTTCACCTTTGCAGGAGCTCGAGAGCTGCGAGAATCAAAGCCAAGGGGGCGGGGGGAGCCTCAGGTCCTGGCTGCCAGCTGGGGCTGGCCAGAGCAGGGCTGGCCAATGCCCATCCCTGTGCAGTGGCCAAGGTGAAAAGCTCCACAAAACCTTCCCGGGAGACAAAAAATCTTCTTGTGGGCAGAGCTGGGGGCATCTGAGCCAATATGTCCAATGCTTCCTCAGTAGCCCAAAATCCCTGGGAGATGCAGCAAAGCCCTGTGTTTGTGCACAGTTATGGTTAGGAGCATGACTGAATTTCAGGAACCCTGGCCCTAATTGCAAAATCTCCTTAAAGGGCCGCTCCTCCTCCCCCTTCAGTTGCTGTATCGGGACCAGCAGTGGCCCAGGAAGAGCAGCAGCTCCAAACGAGCTCTGGAGCCCCTGAGGAGCCCTGGCAGTGTCAGCAAGGAGCACCTGCTTTCCTCAGCATCCCAGGGCAATTCAGCATTCCCAAAGCTGCTGTGCCAGGGCTGGAGGAGGAAAAGGCAGTGAAAGGCTGAGGGTTTTCAGGAGTTGTGCTGGAAAGGCCCGAGAGGTGCTGTTGTGGAGCTGAGAGCTGCCTGGGGTTGGGTGGTGCCTTCCTTGCGTTGGGGATCAGGGAGAGCGGTGGCGGGTGTTGCGCAGGGTGTGTGCCTGGCCCCGGGACACTGCTCTGCTGCCCCTGGGCACTGGGATCCAAGCTGCTGCCTTGGTCTCTTCTGCCCGGGCGCTGCCGGTGCTGGTGCCGGGAGCGATTGGTGCAAAGCGTGAGTTTGCAAAAGGAGCGATTTCCCCTGGTCCCTCCCGCCCGAGGCCGCCATGGCCCCTGAGGGGTTCGAGCGGCACCGGGGCGCCCCCTGCTGGCCGGGATTGCTCCCTGCAGCGCCCCCTGCTGGCCGGGAGTGCTCCCTGCAGCGCCCCCTGCTGGCCGGGATTGCTCCCTGCAGCGCCCCCTGCTGGCCGGGAGTGCTCCCTGCAGCGCCCCCTGCTGGCCGTGGCCAGAACTGCACCAAAGAGGAACAAACAGCCCTGAGCAGGTTGGAAATTTCTGTTCTCGTGTTGCTGTTTCCTCTGTTCTGTTCTATAAATTTCCCAGCAATGAACTGTTATTCCTTTTCTTACAGTTTTGTCTGCAAGCGCCATAATTTTCACGGTTATACAACTTGGAGGTACAGGTCCTCTTTCCATTCCAGGAACGTTTCTGCTTTCCTAGGCAGACGTTTCTCTTTTAAACCAAGACCATTTCAAACTCCTGGGTCCCCAGCAGACACTGGGGGACAGTGTCTGATGCAGACACTTCAAGACAAGAGAGGGTCAGACACTTGTCACCTAATGCTCTGCTTTTTAAGCCCTTGGGCCATCAATGGCCCTTTCACAAGCTGGGACACCTGGTCACTTGGCCAATCAGGAGGTGGGTATGGAAGAGGAAAAAGCAAGGGTGGACTGTGGGGACCCCAGGAGCCCTGAACCTTCCTGGGACCTAAGCTGCTCCAACCACCCACGAGACCCCCAAATCCCTACTGGAGCCCCAATTCCCACCACACTCCTGATTCCCCTCAGATACACCAAGCATCTCCGAACCCTCCAGAAATTCTCCATCACTGCAGTGCCCTTAACTCCCCCATGCCCCCAGCCCTCTGAGCCCCAGAACCCCAAACCTGGCAGGGAGGGGCACCCCCCCAAACTCCCCCAGGACCCTAAAAAGATCCCCCAATATCCCTGCACTCCCCCTCTATGGACTTCCTGAATCCTCTAGGAGCCCCCAGTGCCATCCCAATGTTCCACAAATCCCACCCTGGGCTGCCCCTGGAGCCTGAACACGACCCTCCAAATTGGCCCCACAACCCCCAAGACCCCCAGTTGAGGTCACTGTGGGCTCCATTTCCCCCAGCCCAGGGGCTTTGGGTGCTGCCCCCACTCTGGGGACTTCCCCCTCACTCCAGGACCCCCATGCCCCTCCCATTGTCACCCACCCTGGCAGTACTACCAGGGACAGCCCCCAATGACAGCCAAGAGCAGGATCAGGTACAGGGGAGTCCTGCTGTAAGGGTCGGTCCGAAGTTCCCCACGATTTTGCCTCCCGACCGTCGCAAGGAGACCTCGAGGACCCCCACCCAGGCTGACTCCCAACAATGGTTTACTGGCCGGGCCAGGTGGATGCTCGTGACTGTGTGCTGGTGTATTGTGTTCACTGGACCGTGCTGTCGTGGCACCAACCAGAGACTGTGTTGTACCAACTGAGGACTGCTTGTCCGTACCTGTGTCCTGCAGCACCACACAATGGTCCATAAATCTTCCCACCTCTTGGCCAGAAGCCACTCGCTTTGGAGAAGGACTATAAAAGAGCGACCCTCTGGAAAAGACCCTTTGAGATCTCTCCACTGATGAAGACCCCCTGGAGAAGACCCCTGAGATCTCCCCACGGATGAAGACTCGTCTATCAGATGACCCGCTAGGACGCCCGTCTCGTCTGTTGGTAGCTATTCTCCCATCCCTTCCTTTCCTTCCCCTTTCCCTATCCTATACCTCTCCCCTTTACCGTAACTGAGTTGTTGGCATTTGATGAAATGCATTGCTGTTGTTGAATAAACTGATTTTCTGTTGTTGAATAAACTGATTTTGTCGCCTGCATTTTGCCTGTTTGCACCTTTGAGATCAAAAGAACCATCACGACCCCCGCTCTGCATTAATAGAGGATCGTGACACCTGCTGACATTCACAGCCACTGCAGGGGACAGAGGGGGATAGAGCAGTGGTCAGCCTGAACCCTGGAGGTCCTGAACAGCCCGGTGAGCCCGTGTGACCCCACCTGTGATCCAGTGTCCCTGTGGTGTCACCTCCAGGGCCAGCTCTGGGCTGAGTGCCCGGAACACGCGGTGCCCGTCCTGTCCCAGGTGGTTGGTGGCCACGCACTGGTAGGTGCCCGAATGTCCCACATCGACGGCCCCAAGCTCCAGGAGGGGACCCTGGGCCACCTCCTGCCCGTGATGCAGCCAGGTGAAGGTGACAGGGGCTGAGCCCACCTGCACCGAGCAGTGCAGGGTCACGGGGTCACCTGGGTGCATCTGGAGTGCCGGGGGACCGGGGGTGATGGTGGCATTGGCCACGGGCACTGCGGGGACACAGACACAGCTGAGGCCGGGGGAGGGGCTGGCACCCGGTGTGGGGGGAGGGATACAGTTAGGGGATGGGGTCAATATGGGAGTCTGTGGGTGAAGGACACCCAGAACCAGAGGGCCCTCCTCACAGAGGTGTTGTGTCCTATGCTGGTGGTGGCCATTACTGAAAGTGGCATGCTGTGGGTGGGGTGAGGGTGGAATGGCTAGGATGGGGGGTTGCTGTGGGTCCTGCTCAGACAGGACAGTGATGTTCATTGCGGGGCTGTCAGCCATGCTGTCCCTGTAGCTGACCCAGCACTGGTAGTGGCCGCTGTCATTGTCCCCAGTGTGTTGCAGCTCCGGGTGGGGGTCAGTACCCAGCGGCATATCCAAGTCTGCCGGTTCCAAGAGAACGACAGGGGACCTGTCCCCATGGCCACTGTGCAGCTCAGCACCAGGCAGTCCCACAGTGCCACCTGTCCCCCGGGGGTTTGCACTGACAGGGATACCTATGAGAATGGAACCCCTTGGGGGGAAACAGCATGGTTGGGGGATACAAGGATATGCAGGGAAGGTGAGGTAGGAGAGGAGTAAAGGGGACCCCAGTGTGGGAGAAGACTGACCCAGGCAGTGACAAGGAACAAGAGAAGGGACAGAGAGGATTCAGGGGCTCAGAGAGATGTGGGGAGTGCTTAGGGTGGAATGAGGGCACTGGGGAAAGAATGGGGAGAAGATGGGGGGTTCCTAAGGCAGGGCGGGGATTATGATGGCCTGGATAAGGGACTCGTGGGGGCTCCCGGTGCCCATCCCCGCATTCACTGCACACTGTGACGCTGAGCCAGGTGCTGCTCTTCAGCACGGTCCCCCTCTCGGAGCACACCTCACAGCTGTAATTCCCCGAGTGGGAGACCCCCAGGTCGGTCACCAGGAGCTGCAGGGACCCCTGCGGGATAGCCACCAACTGTCCGTACTAATAGAAGCAGTAAAGGAGGGGAGCTAATGGCTGCAGGGGGTGCTGAGGCAGCAGAAATTTAAGGGGGGCCCCTTGTTGGGCTCGGGGAGACCCTCCAGCACCATAACTGGGAAGAGCTCCGGGAAGGAAAAGACAGGACAGTCATGACCTCCAGACTGGGGAAGGGACTGTGGGAGTTTTTGGTGTGGGGGTGCTGGGGTGCCAGCTGTGGGGGTGCTCACCTTGCACTGTCACTGTAACTGGCACCGACTCCTCCCACCCAGCTGATACCCTGAAGCCCTCTCAGCCCCTGCAGTGGTAGCAGTGACTGTGGTGCATCTTCAGGGTGAGAAGGGACAGCTCGGTCCCTCTGTGGGACCCACGCAGATATTTCTTATTGGGATAGAACCGCACCCCAATGAGTGACCTGGCAGCACAATGTCACCTTGTCCCCCTCCAGCTGTGCTCATGCTGGTACCTGCAGCACCAGCAGGTGGGGGTGGCCCCACAGGGACAGCGGCACCCAGGGTGCAGGTCAGGGGGCTGTCTCCAAACTCTCCCTGTAGGGACAGGAGTTCTTGTGGGAAAGTGGACAGGGATGGTCTCCAAAAGATTTGGAGAGGCTGAGAGACAGCCACCCATGCACCACATCTGTGTGGCACAGATGCCTTGGGGTCAGGGACACTGTGATCACCCTGGACTGAGGCAGAACATGGAGACATTATAGACACCCTGGGCACAAGGACACCATGGACGCACCCCATGCTGGCTCAGGTCACCCCCACCAGCTCATGATCCTATCCCCACGACCCCCTCCCTGTCACCACATCCTCACAGTTCTTCTTCCCCTACTGTCCTTGCATCCCAGTTCCCTTGTCCTTATTCCCAGAGCTACCTCAGCCCAAAAGTGCCAGTCCGCACATTCCTGCCCCCACATCCCCATCCCTAAAGTCCTGCCTCCCTATCCTGTCCCCAAAGCCACCCTGCATGCCCATTCACACCAAGGCCCACTGTAGGTAACACAGACTGCCTCTGCTGGCCTTGGGGTCCTCAGGGGACCCCGCAGCCCCCAGTGCCATCTCCTCACTGGTCTCTGCCTCACCGGGGTCTGTCCCTGGGGTGTCAGGCCTGTGCCTGTGGCACTCATCCCACAGGAGCAGTGCCACCTTCCCAGCCATCCTGGTGTCCCCGACCATGGGCACTGGCTGTCACTCACTGCTGGGGACACCTATCCACTGGCTGGTGGCTCTTCAGATGAAGGGACAGGAAGTGAGGTCAGCTCTTGTCCTCATGTGTAGGTGGCCCTTGGTTGGGGCAGGGTGGGGATCATCATGGGGATGCAGTGGGACATCATTTTCCCAGGACTGGGGGACTCAGGGGAGCTAAGGAGAGGTGTCCAATGGAATGGGATTTCTACAGCAATGGGGGTCAGGTGAATGGGGGTTTTGAGCAGACAGATCACAGGAGAATGAGGTCCGAGAGAGTAGGGGTCCAAGGGAGTGGGGGGGTCTCCATTGGGGGTGCTATAGGAAGGGGTTCTCATTGGAATGTGGGTAACAAGGATTTGGGGCATGGAATGGGGGTACTGGGTGAAAGGCTCTATGAGAACTGGGGTAGTGGGGGGGACATTGTTGAGAATGGAGGTCCTGGGAAATGGCAGTCTATAAGGGTTGGTCCAAAGTTTCCCTCGTTTTTGCGTCTCAACCATCACAAGGAGACCTCAAGGACCCTCACCCAGGTTGACTCCAAACAATGGTTCCCTGGCCTGGCCAAGGCTTGTCAGGTGACTGTGTGCTGGTGTATTGTGTTCACTGTGCTGTTTTGTCACCAACCAGCGATCGTGTTGTACCAACTGGAGACTGCATGTTCTGCCCAACTGCACCTGTCTTCCACAGCACCACACAATGGTCCATAAATCTTCCCACTTTTTGGCCAGAAGCCACTCACTTTGGAGAAGGACTATAAAAGAGCGACCCTCTGGAAAAGACCCTTGAGATCTCCCCACGGATGAAGACTCATCTATTGGCTGGCCCATGAGGACGTCCATCTTGTCTCGTTTGTAGCTATTTTCCCATCCCCTTCTTTTTCTCTATATATTTTGTTTCCTATATCTCTCCCCTCTATCACAACTGAGTTGTTGGCATTTAATAAAAATGCATTGCTATTGTTGAATAAACTGATTTTGTCCCCTGCATTTTGCCTGTTTGCACCTTTGAGATCAAACGAACCATCATGACCCCCGCTCTGTATTAATAGCAGATCATGACATTAAATTGGCATCACGGACAGGATATTCTGGCAGACAGAAGCGATGCAAGGTTATGTGTAGTCTGTAGCAGGGGTAGGAAGTCTTACCCCAGCTGCACCTAGCTGGCCACCTTGAAAGGGTGAGCCTGTCTAGAAAGCAAGGGGGGTTTTTCTGATTTCCCGCAGACTGCAGACACCTTGGTGTAAAGCATCCCCAGACTCGTTTGAGGGCTCTGTCGTCAGGATTTCACAAATCAGATCTACCGGTGCAAAAGGCGGGACACTGTTGTTGTTGTTGTTGTTGTTGTTGTTGTTGTTTTCTGATGTTTGACTACTTGGTGTAGTGAAGAGACAACCTGGTGTTTTGTAACTAAGGAGTGCCTCCCAAGTAGTTTGGTCTCTTCTCCCGCACAGGGAAGGGAAGGGGGGCACACAGTGAAAGCTGTTTCGTTGTGTGTGGTAACTTAAGCAATAGACCTCCCTGTTGTGGTTTTTACTTATCCCTTCACAAAATGACTGAGAATTCCACTATAACAGATAAAGCTGCATTCTATGCTCTATTAGCTAAGTATAGTGCCAGACTGTCACAAGGTGGGGAGGAATGGGAGAACAATAATTGGTTTAATCTGGAGAATGTGCTTGATAGAATATGTTCTTTGCAACATGAATCACAGCTCAAACTGGGCAAAAAAAACCCCATACGCTGCTCAGTTTTGGGAGCTTGTCTTGTAGCTGCCATCGAAACCCGCTCTAAGCGAGGAAGTGAGGAAAGCACAATTATAGATTCTTTACAAAATCTCATTCAAATTTTGCAAAAACAATGAGATAAGAAAGGAATGAGAACTGTTTGTTGTGAGATGAAAATCATTCGTTACAGGCTGCCCTAAGAGAAGAACGTGCCAAAAATTCAAGGCAGAATGAAACACTCACAGAAACAGAGGAGAAGGAAATTGTTCACATTCATCAAATTTATCCCCAAAAGGAGTTAACTATAATGAAAGATCTTGGGGAACACTGCTGACCGAAATTGAGATCTGTGGTTAAAACACAATATACTTATCTTGGTCCTGATGATTTTGAACCAAACATATCTACAAAAGAAATCCCACATTCTGCTACTGAATTGGCAAAACTGAAAAAGGAATATGGGCGACTCCCTCATGGGACAGAGACTGAATATGTATTTCGAGTGTCTCTTAGTGGGGGAGATCAGATTAAATTATCAGAAAGTGAAGCTGGTGGGTATTGGGGACATGGGGTTTTCTTAACAACTGGAGATAGAAACTACCCATGGTCCTTGACCCAACGTGCAGCTTTTTGGGCCAGGGGGCTTAACCCCTTGGAAAGGGGAGACCCTGTAACTTTAGTTGGTACTCCCGACCAACTTTTGGAAAACATTCACAAAGCTGCTTGCTTGCAAATGATACATGAGAGAAAACTGACTACCACCTATGAATCACCTATGCAATTACCTGTAATGCCTGAAATCATGACCCCTTTAATTCGTGGTCTCCCAGAAACACTCAAATTTACAGCAATTCTTCTTCAAAAAACTATTGCATCCATGACACCTGTAGAAAGATTAGAGTTGGGAACTCATGTGAGCTATCTGGTTCCGTGGACTCTTTCCCTCCCTATGAATCCCCCTCGAGACGGACTCCAGATTTTACTGCCAATAACTGTAAAATTTGGACATGAATCAAAGTTGCAGAGGAGCTGCTGAATTACAGCAGGAAATATGGACCTATAAAAGTTCCAGAGGAAAAACTGGAGAAAACTAAAGGTGTTAGACACATTGTATCTCCTAGTGATAAGCCAGAAAAGGGGAAACAGAGCACTCCCCATCACGATTGGTGATCATGAGGGTTAAAGAAACAAATTCCTAAAGATGTTATGGATGGCTTACCATTTGACAAGTTGATAAAGATTGTTTTAAATTGGCACTGCCCTAAGTTCATTACATCAAACTCCCCTACTGTCCAGCCTAGTGCACCCCCTAATCCACCGGTTGTGGCCAGTGAGTCAAACCAAACCCTCCACACGTTCTGAGCAGTGAGCCAAATCTATCTCCTCCACAGGTTCTGAGAGCTCAGCCAGAGTTTTCTCCTTTTCAGCTTTTGGGATTGGAGCTGAAACAGCTTCAGAAGCAGGGCAACTAGAAACTCTGTCTCTCGTGGGTGAGGAGAGGGATGGGGGGGGGGGATTGGTTATTTATTAGAGCGCTCACCAGAAATCCTAATACTAGGCACCTCCTGATAACAGCAATAGTTGGTCCTACAAAGGCACCTGTCACCTTTCTGGTTGACAATGGAGCCCAAATTTCTGCATTAACAAGAAAAGCTGCCCAGAAATGTGGAGTTGTTCCAACAAGGAGACAATGCTTTGTTCTCAATGACTTGAACCACAGAATCTATGGATATAGCTCTGATAAAAATCTTACTACCTGGAGAGGAGAATTTGTTACTTATTAAAATCGTAATTGGAGATATTCCAAATTATTTATTAGGAATGGATGTCCTTGCTGGGAGACAGTGGAAAGATGAAGAGGGTTGTCTCTGGTCTTTTGGCACACCACGTTTTAATATTAATCTCCTCCAAACTGCATCCTCCTTACCTTTCAGTAAAATTACTAATGTGAAACAATACCCACTTCCCACTGGTGCCAAAGAAGGAATCAAGCCAGTTATTCAGGACCTGAGAGATCAGGGAGTGATAATTGACACTCATTCTCCCTTTAACTCTCCAGTGTGGCCAGTCCGTAAACCCAACGGAAAGTGGAGGCTGACAGTAGATTCTTGCAGACTAAATGCAAACACGGATCCTCTCACAGCAGCTGTCCCAAATTTAGCTGAACTGGTAACTTCAATTCAGGAGAAGGCTCATACAATCATGGCAACTATAGATGTCAAAGACATGTTCTTTATGATACTGATACAGCCAGAGGACATGGACCGTTTTGCCTTCACATGGGAAGGACAGCAATACACCTTCACTAGGCTTCCTCAAGGGTATAAACACTCCCCCACTCTGGCCTGCCATGGATTAGCACAGGAATTAGAAAAGATACCCAAACCTGACAATGTAGCTGTCTATAACTACATTGATGATATTCTGGTGGGGGGAGATGAAATAGAAGTAGTGGGGGATACCCAACAGAAGATAAACTCTCATCTGGAAAGCCTTGACTTACAAATTCCCCCAGAGAAAATTCAAAAACCTTCTCAGGAGGTGAAGTTTTTGGGAATTTGGTGGAAAGGAGGTATGACATGTATTGCACCTGATACTCTAACCTCCCTGGATCAAATTAAAATGCCTGGATCCAGGAAAGAGCTTCAACAAACTTTGGGATTATTAGTGTTTTGGAGAAAACACATCCCTGATTTTTCAATTATTGCCAGGCCTCTTTATGACTTGCTGAGGGAAGGGTTAAAATGGGATTGGACTCCTTCTCAGGAGGAAACACTACAATTGCTGATTTTTTAAGCAACTGCACATGAAGCTCTAGGCCCTATTCATCCCACAGATCCTTTCCAGGTAGAATGGGGATTTGCCACCTCGGGGCTATCAGTGCACATATGGCAACGGGGCCCAGAAGGCCCTACAAGGCCTCTTGGTTTCTATTCCCGTGGTTTTAAAGATGCTGAAAAAAGATACACTACCTGGGAAAAGGGGCTTTTTATTGTTAGCATAGCTCTCATAGAAGTGGAGAAAATTACACGTCAGCAATCAATTGTATTGAGAGGCCCTTTCAAAGTTATTAAAGCAGCTACCAGCGGGACCCCTCCCCCTGACGGGGTGGTCCAGAGATCCTCAGTTAGGAAGTGGTATGCCCAGATAGAACATTACTGTAACATCTTCTCAATAACAGAAGGAGCTGCAAAAAATATGGCCATACAAGAAGCTGAGAGCTTGGCTAGCAGCCATGACAAACCTACCTCAGTAATTAAAGTGGCCCCTCCTTTCTCCCCTGAACAATCAGCAAATTCTTGGCTTACTGATGCTTTTGCCAAACGAGAGGGAAAGGTGTAGAAATACAGGGCAGTAGCTCTTCATACTTCATCTGGTGAACGAATTATTACTGAGGAGAAGGCAGTGCTCAGGTTGGTGAACTGATTGCCGTTTGGAGTGTTTTCCAGCGTGAGGCACAGAATACCTCTCTTGTTTGTATTTATACTGACTCCTATGCTGTTTTTAAAGGATGTACAGAGCGGCTTCCTTTCTGGCAGCAAAATGATTGGGAAGTCAACAGAATCCCAGTATGGAAAAAGAAAAAATGGCAAGAAATTCGAAATATAGCAAGTCAAGGGAATTTTGCCGTGGGGTGGGTGGCTTCTCATCAGACAGATGGAAATCCAGCTGGTGAGTGGAACAGTGCTGCTGATGAGTTAGCAAGACTAAGTCCCCTGAAAAAGGAACAAATTACAGAGGACTGGGAACAGCTGCTAGAATGGCTGCATATTAAAAGACAACACACTGGTGTGAAAGATTTGTACAAAGAAGCCCTCGCTCGTGGCTGGCCTGTCACCAGGGAAATGTGTAAAACATGCATATCAGCTTGTGAGCAATGCCACAGACGACTAGAAAGACATCCGTTGGAAGATGACCCTTTGCACTTAAGGAAAGGTAAAGGCTTATGGGACGTGTGGCAGGTAGATTCTATCGGTCCCCTTAAGAAGTCTGGTGGTAAACATTTCATGCTGGTAGCAGTGGAAATAATATCAGGGTTAGTTCAAGCTGAAGCCTTTAATAGAGCTACAGGAGAAAACACTGTTAAGGCATTGCAAGAATGGTTTGGAACTTTCCCAAAGCCACAGGAGATTCAATCTGATAATGGGTCTCACTTTACTGCTAAAGTAGTACACGAATGGGCAAGGGAGGAAGGAATAAAGTGGACTTTTCACACCCCCAAGCCAACGGGATTGTAGAAAGGACTAATGGTCTCCTAAAGCAACTCCTAAAACCACATGAGGGAAGTTGGGATCTTCAATTAGGGCAAGCTGTAAAAGGTATAAGTGACAGATGGGAAGTAAATAGGTGTCCCAAAAGAACTGTTTTTTGTCCAAAAGCCCCAAGCATCATTCCTGCACTACAGGTCCTAATGATCCTAAAAATCCAGCCCATTACCTTGGGCAACCTGTTTTAGTAAACCTTCCTACTGTAGGAGAAGTGCCACTAGAGCTAAAACCCCCTTTGAATAAATATGCATGGGTAGCCACCAATGCTCTGGGAAAGGAGCATCGGATAAGTACCCATTGGATTGTTCCATCATTTTGACCTCCTGCCTCTTGGTGGCAGACTCTGTTGTGTTTGCTTTTCACAGAAGAACACCGAGGGACACGTGAACCGGATAAACCATGAGAATCTTTTTGATACTTCTCTGCATCCTACCACAACGCCATGGCCAAAACTCGGCCCAGTGGCCGTGGTCTGAAGCTTCCATCAGGTATACCAGTGCTCTAGGACCCTGCCCCAGAGATCGTCCCCCATTTCGACAGTAGTAATGCACAATTCTGAGGTGTACCATTCCAATGACTGGGGTTGGGACAAAAAGGATTGTGCTATGGTACTAATGGGAACGATTGGTGAAGAAATTAAGGTAGGATGCAGAAAAGTGGAAAAATTCCTTCACGAGAAAGCTACTACTGGGAATTTCTTAAAATCAGATATAACTAGTAGCTTGCACCCTAACATCACGGCAAGTCTCTGCCCCACAACAGTATGGACATGTAAAAAACAAGTCCCCCTAATACTGTGTTGTCGCCAGAGTTAGATTGCTAACTATGCCTTGGACCCTGATGCCAACAATGTCGAAGTTACAAAGCTTTGCATGGACAAATTTACTGACTGTTGGCATAACTTTACTTTAACCAGACCAACCTATGTAACATGCTCCTGGCAGAATGACACAGCAGATGAGTCCAGCTTGAAAGGTCTAACCTATAGGTTCAAAATAAATGCTGTAGAAAAACCCACACTGACTCCAATAATTACATACCATGGTGTAAGCACCTCCCTAGTGTTGGATGATGTCCTAGGGTGACGTTATGGTGCTTGTATCTCCAATCATATGTTCTGTTTGTGCTTGGAATTATATTTTGTGCTTTCAGGACTGACTCTGAAAGTGAAGGTTTGTTTTGTTTCGTTATCAGCTGACTCACCTCCCCCATAGTCTGTGTTTAGGAGAGGCTTGCTTGCTTGCTTGCTTGCTTGCTATCGCTCCTACTTTTTGCTTTTGCCCTTGCTTTTGCTTATTAGTTAGTTCAGCTAGGCAGTCCAATTTTTTCCCTGAACTGTGTGTTGTTTTTTTTTCTCTCCCTTTCCTGAATACCATCTGAACCTGTTCCAGACGGGAACCTGGGAAACACCAAGAAACACCAGGAGTCTGCATTTTGTGAACTGCAGCAGTCATCCCCAGAGCCAGAGACCAATAACTGGGCGACCACTCGCAGGAGAGACTTTCTGAGTTTGTCATCCTTTCAGAGCAGCGAAAGAGTTTTTGTCATCTGGTGTTGTTAATTTTTTTTTTTTTGTGTGCTGGGGAGTGTTTTGCTTGTTAAATAAACAGGTTTTTTCCACTTCTCTCTGAGGAAATTCTTCCCAAACCCGGTGGTGGGGAGTCGCTGGGGTTTGTTTCTGGGGGCTCCTTCTGGAGGTTTTCCCCAAATTTGCCCTAAACCAGGACAGATGACAAAAACAAGGGTTTTCCTCCTTTTGTGGTGACACAAGTTGATGATGTTGCAATAACTTGTAAATTAGTTGCTGGATCCCTCATCGAACCTGCATATAGTCATGGCATAGGACCTCATGGCAGTACCTCATACTGTCGAATCCAAAATTGGGTTTATTGGCTGAATTTAACTGCTGTACGGTTTTCCATAGAGTCATGTGTGGTAAAAACAATACAAGATACTGGGGAGAACTTGATGTTAATATTGTAACACCTGCCATCCAGCCACCGGTTCTGTTGAGTCCTACAATTTTTTGAATTGGACCATATGTAATTAGAAAAACTGGCCGAAACCAAATATTATTTAATCCGGCATGGTCTCTTAAACATATCAAATTGTTGATGCAATGCAATGTCTCAGAAATTCAGCCAGCTGATCACCTTTTTTTCAGACTTCTTTTGAGGGGTGGACAACCTGGTTGCAAAACAGAATTCTTCTAAGAAACAAATGGCAAGAGACATAACTGGTGTTGTGGGAACAGGATTGGGAATTTTAAATAGCATAGGTTCAGAAGTACCAATGAATAATTGGCTACCACAGCTGGAGATGTAACCAAATTACAACAGCCCCCTTGTTGGGGGTTGAATTGTTCCCTTTTCTTTCTGTGGAATTTCTCCCATTGTTATGCTAAGTAGTTGTGACTACACCTTAAACAATAATGTTCTCTCGAAGGGGGGTGGGTGGAGGGGGATGGAGGTGGGGGGAGACACCAGAAAAGGAAAGGTAGGACGGGGGTCTGGAGTGGGCTGGGGCTCTCTTGCTTGGCTCGTGTAGTGGGAGGACACCCCGTGCTCAGATCTGGCATCTCCCCTGCCATCCCAGAGCTGAGATCCACGCTCCCTGCTGTTGGACATCGCTCTGCTGCTCTCCCATCTCACCCTACTATCTCTGGACACTCTGCTGAGCACCACGACCAACACCGTGAGGGGGAGTCATTTTCCCATCCCCTCTCACCCCTGGGCTGCCACCACCATCACCCAGCCCCCTTCAGCTGCCCTGCCCCCAGCACCGATAACTGAGCGCAGGAAGAGAGGGCCTTGGTCAAAAGGGACTGGAACTGAGCTATACTGTTCTGATGTGCTGTCAATTTTTATAGCTGTTGTTATTTCTGCCTTGTTAGATATCAGTAAAGAACTCTTATTCCTATCCCCATATCTCCTGCCTGAAAGCCTCTGATTTGAAACTAAAATAATTAAAAGGGAGGGGGTTGCACTCTGCATCTCAGGAAAGGGGTTCTCGCCTTTCCTTAGCACACACTTGTCTTTCAAACTGAGACACCCCTGAAATCATCCTTAACAGCTTTGGGAACCCAACAGTGGTTGGTATCAAACATATTGCCAAATTGGGAAAAGGTAAATGTAAATGACCACAAACTGATAATCGACGCGCTGGGGGCAACACAAAATAACATTTCTCTGGCTCTCAGCTGTATCCAGGCCTAGTTGTGGATGCAGTCGGTTGCTGCTTCAAGTACAAGAGAAGGCGAGGAAGGCACTTTTTGTACTGAAATTCGAAAAAGAGTCTGGGACAGTGCCACCTATTTTGAAAGAGAATTCCTGTCCTGGTGGAACTTAGTAAATTTTACCTATGACCCCAGTACAAATACAGCCACAGCCTTTGCACTGGTGATACACAATGCTTCAGTGCATTCAATATTCCCCATCATTGTATTAGGGTTGAACCATGACAGAGCTATTTTCTATCCTTTTGAGCATAGGGAATGGGCCTGTCAAATTGGTGAGAAATGGCAAACTGTCAATTTGGAAACTTGCATGGTCCAGGAACAACAAGGATTTATCTGTGGAATAATGCAATTAGAGCTCAAGATATCTGCTTGGACACAGAACAGAATGTTTGTAACTTTGAAATTCATCCAAATGAGATTCCTGAAACTGTACTGGGGTATATGGCAATGGATGTGCATGCTTTAGAACTGCTTTATAGAAAATTTGGGAGTGCATACTAAAAATCATTCAAATCTTTGTGTTTGTAACTTTACTAGAATTGCAGGGTGTGATTTTTCCTATGTAGCTCCAGTTACTTCTTACCATCTTTTGCAGTTAAATTACACGCTGATCCACCATCTATTGCCCACTCCAATTGGAATGAACCTCTCTCTGGTGAAGCAATTGTTGCTCCACCAAGATCTGATCGAAATTTTGGAGAGGATCAAGAAAAACGGACAGAAAACTCTAATAGCTGTTCATCACAATGTGGAAAAAATACATCGTGTTTTGGAAAGAGTAAAGGCAGATGCTGAACACAGGTGGTGGGATACTCTCTTTGGGTGGTCACCTACTGCTAAAGGTGTCCTGAACAAATTGTGTCATCCCACCATTGTTCTCTTGATTTTGGTTTTGATTGCTTTTGTTTTATCAGCAATCCTATACATTATGAATTGGAGAATGATGAAACAGTTAGCACAATTGGCATCTGTGATAGATTTACCCAAATCGGTCACTGTTGACATCCCTAAAGTTATTGACACAAGACAAACTACACAGGTATTTAAAAAATAAGATAAAAGGTGATGCTGACTGAAATTGCTTATTTTTTTCATTGTGTGGTATTTTTGGTATCAAAATCATGTACTTCTTCTTTTCTAATAAAAAAATTGAAATAATTGCTTATTTCATTGTAATCAAAAGTGAATGTATATTTTAATTGTTGAATTGATGATTTGTTTTGGCGTTTTATCTCTCTCTTTCTTTTTCCTTTTCCTTTCCCTTATTCTTTCCTATTTTGTCTGACTCTGTCTCTGTTTTTCGGGATATGCTACCAGCTTGGATGCGTCCTGAAGACTTTACAACAACTCCACAAAGGAGCACTCTTGACTACGATCGTGAGTCACAGGGTGGTGTAAGGGTTGGTCTGAAGTTTCCCTCGTTTTTGCCTCTCGACCATTGCAAGGAGACCTCGAGGACCCCCACCCAGGCTGACTCCAAACAATGGTTCCCTGGCCTGGCCAAGATGGATGCTTGTCAGGTGACTGTGTGCTGGTGTATTGTGTTCACTGTGCTGTTTTGTCACCAACCAGAGATTGTGTTGTACCAACTGGAGACTGCATGTTCTGCCCAACTGCACCTGTCTTCCACAGCACCACACAATGGTCCATAAATCTTCCCACTTTTTGACCAGAAGTCACTCGCTTTGGAGAAAGACTATAAAAGAGTGACCCTCTGGAGAAGACCCTTGAGATCTCCCCACGGATGAAGACTCATCTATTGATTGGCCCATGAGGACATCCATCTTGTCTCATTGGTAGCTATTTTCCCATCCTCTTCTTTTTTTCTCTCTGTACTTTGTTTCCTATATCTCTCCCCTCTATCACAACTGAGTTATTGGCATTTAATAAAAATGCATTGCTATTGTTGAATAAACTGATTTTGTCCCCTGCATTTTGCCTGTTCACACCTCTGAGATCAAACGAACCATCACGACCCCCGCCCTGTCTTGGTGGATGGTGACAGGTCATTGGTGTGGTCAGTGGGGGGGCAGTGGACATGGTCAATGGAAGAACACAGTGGGGAGGGATCAGTTGGTGTGGGCATGAGGGTATGGTCAGTTGGGTGATCGGTAGGTGCAGTCAGTGGGTGTGGTGAGTTGGGTGTGATTACTGGAAGTGGTCTGTGAGTGTGGTCGGTGGTATGGTCACAGACTGCTGGCAGTGGATAGGGTCAGTGAATGTGGTCAGTTGGGAAGTCAGGCGGGTGTGTACAGTTAGGTGGTCATCGGGAGTGTGGGCATTGGTTTCTTGGATATAGGTGTGGTCAATGGATGTGCTCAGTGTTTATGGTCAGAGAGGTAGTCAGCTGGGGTATGGTCAATTAGGGGGTGTGGTCAGTGGGTGTGGTCAGTGTGATGTGTTCAATGACGGTATGGTTATTTGGGTGGTGAGAGGCATGTGGTCAGTGGATGTAGTCACTGGGTGTGGTCAGTTGGATGATCTCTGGAGGTGGTTGGTGGGTGTGGTCGGGGGTGTAGCAGGTGGGTGTGGTCAGTTAGTACAGTCAGTGGGAAGTGGGCATTGGTTTCTTGGATATGGGTGTGGTCAGTGGATGTGCTAAGTGGTTATGGTCAGGAGGGTGGTCAGTTGGGGTATGGTCAATTGAGGGGCCATTGGAGTGTGGTCAGTGGGTGTGCTCAGTGCGATGCGCTCAGTGGTGGTATGGTCATTTGGGTGGTGAGAAGCATGTGGTCTGTGGATGTGGTCACTGGGTGTCATCAGTGAGTGTGGTCGGTGGGTGTGGTCAGTGGTGGTGGCCTGTAGGTTTGAGCAGTGCAGAGTGGTCAGTGGGGTTTGGGCTATAGGTGTGATCTCTGGTATGGTAAATGGGTGTGGTCAGTGGGTGCAGTCAGTGCATCTGGTTATTTGGGTAGCCAGTGGGTGTGGTCAGTTGGTTGCTGGGGGTGGTAAGTGGGTGTGGTCAGTTGGTGTGGTCATTGCAGGTCGTCTGTGGGATGTGGGCAGTGGGGAGTTGTAAGAGTCGGTCCAGAGTTTCCCTCATATGCCTCATGACCGTCGCGAGGATAAAGGCTACCCCAAGGACCCCCCACCTGCTTCTGGACAGGAGTTCTAGCCTGGTCGAGGTGGATGCCCTTGCCAAGGGACTGTTTGCAGGTGCTCTCTGTGCTCGCTGTGCTGTCCACGGCACAATGCCTTTGAAGAGGTACTATGCCTACACTGGTCTCAAGCAGGCACTAGCTGGAGCAGCAGGTTCTGTACATGTGTTTCTCGGAGCAGCCCTCACAATAGTCCATAAATCTTCCCAACCTTTTGGCCGGACGCCACTTGCTTTGGAAAAGGGCTATAGAAGTGACTCTCTGAAGAAATTTTCTGAGATCTCCCCACAGAAGACATGTCTATTGGCTGGGATCACGAGGACGCCGGAGTCTATTGGCAGGACCACGAGGATGACTGCCTCATCTGTTGGTAGCTATTCCCCATTCCCCTCCTTTCTCTCTCTCTCTCTTTACTTTGTTTCCTTTAACTCTCCCTCTATTGCAAAACTGAGTTGTTTGGCACTCAGTAAAGTGCATTTTGCTTTGAGGAAACTGATTTATCCCCTGTTGCATCTTTTGCACCCCTGAGATCAAAATGAACCATCACGACTCCCGCCTGTATTAACAGTGGATCGTGACAGGAGTGGCCACTGGGGGTGGTCAGTGGGTTTGCTGAGTGAGTGTGTGTAGTGGCTAACAGCTGGCCCTGAAGCCTTACAGTTATAATGAATCCCAAGTATGATTTTATAACTGAAATGTAAGTAATTATTGTCACACAAACACGGAGTTTTGTGTTGATTCTGTCTCAGCTGTGATGAGTGGTGACCGTGACCTGATAGGCAAAAGCCCATCCATGGGGATAGTGGCAGGGACGGAACCACAGAGGGGGAGGGCAGCCAGGAAGAGCTGCCAGTAGTCAAGAGTTGTGGAGGTACAGACTTAAATAGAAGAACCTGCTGGGGACCCTTGTAAATAGAAGACTCTTATAAAAAGAAGCAGCAGCTGGAGATATGGGAATGCAATATCCACAGAAGAAAGAGAAGGCACTCAGAGCCATGGACTGGACACAGCCACAAGAGCACAGCAGAGACGCTGTGGGTACTGCTCACCAGGGAAGCGATGGAGAGAGTGAGTGCATCCTGAGGTGTGCAGAATGGGAGGAGAGGGAGGAAGTCAAGGGAGGGATGGCCGTTATCAAGGACTGCAGTGCTGCCCTGCCACGTTGCTGCTGGAGCTCCCCTGCTGCAGCTATTGCAGCGCCTGTATCGCTCACAGGTTTGCCCCTCTCCCTGAGCTCCTGAGAACTCTGCAGCCCCTCCTGCCATCTGTCACGATCCTCTATTAATGCAGAGCAGGGGTCGTGATGGTTCTTTTGATCTCAAAGGTGCAAACAGGCAAAATGCAGGGGACAAAATCAGTTTATTCAACAACAGAAAATCAGTTTAATCAACAACAGCAATGCATTTCATCAAATGCCAACAACTCAGTTACGGTAAAGGGGAGAGGTATAGGATAGGGAAAGGGGAAGGAAAGGAAGGGATGGGAGAATAGCTACCAACAGACGAGACGGGCGTCCTAGCGGGTCATCCGATAGACGAGTCCTCGTCCGTGGGGAGATCTCAGGGGTCTTCATCAGTGGAGAGATCTCAAAGGGTTCTTTCCAGAGGGTCGCTCTTTTATAGTCCTTCTCCAAAGCGAGTGGCTTCTGGCCAAGAGGTGGGAAGATTTATGGACCATTGTGTGGTGTTGCAGGACACAGGTACGGACAAGCAGTCCTCAGTTGGTACAACACAGTCTCTGGTTGGTGCCACGACAGCACGGTCCAGTGAACACAATACACCAGCACACAGTCACGAGCATCCACCTGGCCCGGCCAGTAAACCATTGTTGGGAGTCAGCCTGGGTGGGGGTCCTCGAGGTCTCCTTGCGACGGTCGGGAGGCAAAATCGTGGGGAACTTTGGACCGACCCTTACACCATCCCATCTCCACAGACCGGCACAACAGTCTTGGTCTTGGAGCCCTCAAGAGCTATTCCTGCTCCAGGCCCAGGGCCCATCCCAAAGCTGGGGCAGCCAGAAAGCTGTGCCCATTTCTATTCATTCCTGCTCAAATGAGGATGGATCCTCAGCCACTTGGAGGTTGCTGATGAATTTTACTACTGCAGAGTCCTCTTCTTTATTGAGCACTTCAGTTCAGGAATTCAGTTACAAATGCTCATAAACATTTGTTCAAAACATCCAAACAAGAAAATCCCCTAGGAATAATTTTTCAATTCTTCTGTGCTTAATTACACAGATTTCAGAAGTCTATTTAAAGTGAATATATCATATTGAAAACAATGCAGAGAGAACTGTTTTGTCCTGTTTTCTTTTCCTGTTTGTAAATTGATATCAGCCACTTCCAATTGATACTGATCCCCTTCTATTGAGCACCTTCTAATGCAGTCTAAATAGATATGAAAATCAAGACTCTTCATGGCTGACAGTCAATCAAACTTTGTTCCCCCTCCCTCCCCACCATTTCCCTCATCCAACCCCTGGGACTCCTATGGATCAGGAATGGTGTTGCCAGCAGGACCAAGGCAGTGATTCTTCCCCTGTGCTCAGCATGGTTGGGCAGCATCTCGAGTCCTGTGTCCAGTTCTGAGCCTCCAATTTAGGAAGGTCATGGAGAGGATGGACCATGCCCAGAGAAGGGCAACAAGGCTGGTGAGGGGTCTGGAACACAAGTCCTGTGAGGAGCAGCTGGGAGAGCTAGGTTTGTTTATCCTGGAGAAGAGGAGGCTCAGGGGAGACCTCATCACTCTCTACAACTCCCTGACAGGAGGGTGCAGACAGAGGGGATTGGGCTCTTTTCCCAGGGAACAGTGAAAGGACATGAGGACAGAGCCCTAAACATTTCCAAGGGAAGGTTAGACTGGACATTAGGAATACGTTCTTCAAAAAGAGGGTGATTGGACATTGGAATGGGCTGCCCAGGGAGGTGAGTGAGTCACCATCCCTGGAAGTGTTTAAGGAAAGACCGGATGAGGCATTGAGTGGTCTGAGTGACAAGGTGGCGTTAGGTGGCAGGTTGGACTTGATGCTCTCAAAAGGTCTTTGCCAGTCTGGCTGATTCTGTGATAATTGTGACACTGCAGAGCCCTGGGGAAGCAAGGGGCCATTGTGACACTGCAGGGCCTCGTGGAACTGAGAGGACCAGAGTGACACTGTGTATGACAAGGCATCATAGAGCCAAGGGGCCATTGTGACACTGTGGGGCTACATGGGAGCAACGAGTCCATTGTGACAGTCTGGGTCCTTGTGGAACCACAGAGGCCACTGTGACACTGCAGGGCCTTGTGGAACCAAGAGGCCATTGTGCCACTGTGGAAACAGAGAGAGACCCTTGTGAGAGCCTAGGGCCTAATGGAATCAAGGGACCATTGTTGCCTTGTAAGAACTCTTGGAACTAAGAGAACAATTGCGACACTATGGTGCCCCATGGAACCAAGGGTCCCTTGTGACACTGCAAGATCTTGTGTAACCAGGGCTCCACTGTGACACTGCAGCAGCAAGGAATTCATGGTGGCACTTGGAGGCTTCATGGAACCAAGAGGCCACTGTGACTCTGCAAGGTCTTGTGGATCTACCTGCTTGTTGTTTTGGTGTTCCTCATTAGCCTGACTCTTAGGGACATGGGCAGACTTTCAGAGGCAGCTTCTCTACCCAGGTGGCAATGTCTTTCCACTAATCAGCAGCCCAGATTTGTTTTCCTCTATGTTGCTAGTTAGCCTTTTTCCACCTTTCCAGCCAACCCCACAGAGCATTGGCCACCATCCATGAATCAGTGTAAAGGTAGAGCTTTGGCCACTTCTCTCTTTCAACAATGTCCAGGACCAGCTGAACAGCTTTGAGTTCCACAAGTTGACTCCATCCACCTTCTCCTTCGGTATCTTGTGCAACCTGTCATGTGGGGCTCCATATGGCTGCTTTCCACTTCCAGTTCATCCCCACGATGCGGCAGGAACCATCAGTGAAAAGAGCATAGCGTGTTTCATCTTCTGGCAGTTGGCTATATGGTGGGGCTTCTTCAGCCAGGGTCACTTGTTCCTGTTCCTCTTCCTCGGTGAGACCAAAGTTTTCACCTTCCGGCCAGTTTGCAATTATCTCCAAAATCCTAGGGCAATTTGGATTTCCAGTATGGGCACGTTGTGTGATGAGGGCAATCCACTTGCTCCATGTGGCGTTGGTGGCATGGTGGGTCAAGGGAACCTATGCTTTAAACATCCACCCCAGCACTCGTAGTCGGGGTGCCAGGAGGAGTTGTGTTTCCGTGCCAATTACCACTGAGGCAGCTTGGACCCCTTCATAGGCGGCCAAGATCTCCTTCTCTGTTGGAGTATAGCGGGCTCTGTAACTTCAGCTCCAGAATCCCAAAGATCAGCCTAGAGTCTCACCAGGCAGCTTCTGCCAAAGGCTCCAGGACAAACCATTGCTCCTGATTGCAGAGTAGAGCACATTCTTCACCTCTGGTCCTGTCCTGACTGGGCCAAGGGCTACCTCATGAGCAATCTCCTGCTTGCTCTGGGTGAAGGCTTGCTGCTGCTCAGGCCCCCAGTGGAAATCGTTCTTCTTGAAGGGGACCAGGTAAAGAGGGCTCACAATCTGGCTGTACTCAGGAATGTGCATTCTCCAAAAGTCTATAGCACCTAGGAAAGATTGTGTTTCCTTCTTGCTGGTTGGTGGAGACATTATGGAGATCTTATGAATGACCTCATGGGGATCTGGTATCATCCGTCTTGCCACTTTACTCCCAGGAACTGGATCTCTTGGGCAGGTCCTTTGACTTTGCTTTTCTTGACATTGAAGCTGGCTCCCAGCAGAATCTGGATGATCTTCTCTCCTTTCTCAAATACCTCCATTACCAGTTTACCCCACACAATGATGTCATCAATGTACTGTAGATCTTCTGGAACTTCATCCTTTTCTGGTGCAGCCTGGATCAGTCCATGGCAGATGGTGGGACTGTGTTTCCACCCCTGGGGGAGTCAGTTCTACCTGTACTGCACGCCCCTCTAGGTGGAAGCAAACTGAGGCCTGCACTCTGCTGCCAGAGGAATGGAGAAAAATGCATTGGTGATGACAATGGTGGCGTACCACTTTGCTGCCTTGGACTCCAGCTCGTACTGCAGTTCCAGCATGTCCGGCACGGCAGCGCTCAGCAGTGGAGTCACTTCATTCAATGCACAATAGTCCACAGTCAATCTCCATTCTCCATCAGACTTGTGCACAGGCAGGATGGGGCTGTTGAAGGGTGAGTGGGTTTTTCTGACCACCCCTTGGCTCTCCAGCTCACGGATCATCTTGTGGACGGGGATCATGGCATCCCAATTTGTCCAATACTGTTGGGGGTGTGCCGTCAGGAGGGTAATTGGCACGTGTTGCTCATCCACTTTTGGGAGACCTACTGCAGATGGGTTTTCTGATAGTCCAGGCAAGGTGTTCAACTGCTTAATGCCCTCTGCCTCTACAGCAGCTATTCCAAAAGCCCACCTGAGTCTCTTTGGGTCTTTGTAATAGCTGTTCTGGAGGAAGTCTATGCCTAGAATACACGGTGCCTCTGGACCAGTCACAATTGGATGGTTCTGCCACTCCTTCCCAGTCAGGCTCACCTCAGCCTCCAGTAAAGTCAATTCCTGCGATCCCTTTGTCACCCCAGCAACGGAAACAGGTTCTTCCCCCACATGTCCTGATTGCATTAGGGTACACTGTGCATTATATTTCTGTGGCTCTGATGTGCCAGGCCATTGAATTCACACTGTCCAAAAGACCTGGTTTTCCCATGCCTCTACCTGGCTAGAGGCAGGGCCCCTCTAGCCCTGGTTATTATTTCTCTCCTGGGCATACATACTGGAGGTTCCTTCAAGGGGATCAGATAGATCATTCTCCGTTCTGTCATACGCAACACATTGGTCATAGTAGGTTGAGGCAACCTTCACTTTAGCCAAAGTCCCTTGGTTAGTGTTTCCCTCCCTGAGTTGACACACCCATGCTGCTAGAACAGAAGTGGGTTTCCCATCCCACTTTCTCATGTCTTCCCCATGCTCATGCAGAAAGAGCCACAGTTCAGCTTGTGGGACGTATCCTCTCTTGCTAGCTGGGGGACGTTGCGTTCTAATTTTGGGGGCCTGTGACTTGCACAGGTGCCATACGGAACCTGTTCCTCCTTACCTCCTCCCTCATCTCCCTCATCTCCTCTTGGAGGCTCTTAATCACCGCAGAGACATGGGCCTGCATCGGGCCATCGATCATACTCTCAAAATTTCTAAGCTTGTTGGCAACAGAACCCACTGTCTCTCAGTTTTTATTGGCATTAATAGTCACAATAAAGGTGGTGTAGTGTGGACGCTGGTGAGACCCGGGGAAAACAGCAGTTTGAGTTTTCCCAAGCTACTCAAAGGAAAACAGAAGGGAAAGAATTAATAACAAAGTTTAGCACCTGGTGTTGTGGACAGGAGTCGTAAGTGAGGAAAGTGATATTTTGGTAAGAGCATGTTTACAAGAGGTGTTGTCTTCCTTGGACCAATGAGCTTTTTCTATCCTCAGTTCAGCAAACCAGTCTATAAAAATATGCCTACTCCTGCAATAAATCACTTCTTCTGCTTTCTGGATAAAGCCTGTGTTGCTGTATTTTTTTGCTACTCCCTAGCCTTACAGCAGCAATGGAGGTTCCACCGAGATCACATTTGGGACATTACTGACGTTCATAGCACTGGGATATATCCAGGTGCTTGGAGTCTGCCAGGACCAGGAGGGATCCTTTGAGGTCTGTCAGAACTGAGGCTACGGCCAGAGCTAGATTAATCCTGGCCAGAGCCATGCCGTGAGCAGACTGAGCAACCCAGAAGATTGGGACAGCAGAGCCTGAGGCCAAAACCAGTGCCATGACGATATGGCCAGAGTTAGAACCATCTGGGAAGCCACAGACTCCCCCTCCCCAGATGCAGTGGGACTGGAGGTCCACGGGATATGTCGGACTGTCTCCTCCCTCGTTAAGAAAGGTACTGTGTTTTCTGTCCTCCTTTGAGAGGATCAATTTTATTGGAACACGAGCATATAGCTCGGGAGCCTATTGGCTTGTTTTGGAGCAGTGAACCCCCTGGCTTAGTTTCTAGGAGGAAAGACCTCTCTTTAAAGATGGGGAGCCAACTATCTAAAAATCAGGAAACTCTACTCTCAACATGGAGAAATGTTTTGGCAGGCATGGAGACTCTGGTCTCAGATGAAGACCTGTGTACTTTGTTAGCTTGGGTGAAAGATTGTGGTTTCTCAGATTATACAGAAGTGGCATTCTCTCCGACACTGTGGGGAAAGCTTGGGGGCCATAGATGGAACGCTTTTTGGAGAGGGGACATTTCAGTTTCCTCTCTAATAGGTACTCGAGGAATTACTTGGGGAATTATTTATAGAAGTATGAGGGGTGGAATCCCATGAAATAGTGAGGCACAGGAGGGAAGTGAATCAGATCTAGCAACCGACCAGGATGAGGAAGAATCTGCCTTCCAGTCTGGCAATGGACAGGACTGCACGGGGGTCCCTTGCTCTGTAACTTCCCCTGGAAATCTGTTGACCCCAGTGACCCCCTGTGCATTGTACCCTTCACGTAAGGACTATGTTCCGCTCATATACCGTTCCCCAAAAGATTGTATTAAACCAATATATCCCTCACCAGCAGGGATGGGGGGGGCCAATCAGCAGATAATGGCGTCAATCGCCCCCCCCCATTTGTGCCTCAAGGGGCAATTGCCCCCTCTGCCCACAGGCACCTACCCATGCAGGGCCAGCCACCCGCTGACATCGCTGCTACAGTCACTCTCACCGTCCCTCTGCTGCTACCCAAGGGAGCCACGCATGCCCTGTTTTTCCCTATGGATGCGGCCGGCCAAGCGGCAGCAGAGGCTCATATGGCAGCCACAGTGGCAGAGCAGGCAGCAGCCACGGTGTAAACTGCAATGACAGCATTGGCAGCCGCCTATGTATGGCAGCCTACAAGGGTGTTGTCCACACCTGCAGTGGATGTGAGCCTATGGCATCCATTGGCTGCAGATGGCCTGCAAGTGCCACCTGTCGCAGATATGAGGATGGCACCAGCCCCTCCCTCATCTCTGCTGTCTGAGCTAGGCCCACCCGCCAGGGTGGGGCCGCGGGCACCCTCCTCTGCTCCTGCAGGGGTGGAGCTGCCTTCTGCTTTACTCCCAGAATCACGGCCCACCCACTTGGAAATGACAGCCTCTTCATCGGCTTCAGCAGGGGCAGTGCCGGCCCCCCCACCACCTCCGGTGCTGCGTCTCGCCTCACCAGCCAAAGAAGATGTAGCTATTTGTGCACCCATGGGCAGGCCTCTTCCATCAATGCCTCCAGTAGCCATGCCATCTTCTGTCAGGCAGGCACTGCCTTCATCACTCCCACCCCATGCTGACGCCACCGATGGGCAGCATCCCCCCCTCCAGGGGCATGCCTTCGTTTTGTAAAGCCGACACAATGACAGTCCAGAGGTTTCCCCCCAGAGCCATCTCTGGACGCTTCCCCCATGTTCAGACACTGTGAGACCTAAAAATCACTGTGATTTTTGGGAAGCAGTCAAGCTTCAAGCATTGCAACAGGGTGACTGGGACTTGTTAGAACACATGGTGATGCCCAGGGGTGGTGTCAGTCATATGGAGGGGGTGGGGGAGAGTGTTCAAGTGGATGCTTGTGAGCTCAACCTGACCTCTAGGGGGGAATGACCACAAAATTATAGTGAATCCAAATGAAAGAGGAAGCTCAGGCATTTCCCGTGTTTAAAGCTGTCCTTAATACAGGACTACTTGATAGCCACGATGTCATAGCCTGGTGTGTAGTCCAGGATTTCCAGGACAAAGTTGCACAATATGTGCTTGGCTCTACACAAGTTATACAAGTTATCAGGGTATTGAATACAGATTTACTGGCACCATATGACATTAAGCATATAGCCCAAGTGCTGTTCCAGCCTGTTCAATTTACAGTTTTTGAAGATAATTGGAGGCAGATGACTGAAAAGGCAGCTGCAGAGAATATGCAGCACCATCGGACAGATCTTAGGTTTGCAATGGGAAGCAATGCTCTAATGGGGCAGCATTGCTTTTCTAATCCTGATTTTCAGGCTACCTGGGACCCTCTGGTCCTTGAACAGTGCCAAAAAATAGGTTTTGCAGCAATGCTAAAGATGATAGAGCTAGCAGCTCCTAAGCCAAGATATGTAAAAATTGTTCAGGGTCCCAGAGAACCATTCTTACAATTTGTTGAAAAGATGGCAGCAGCCTTGGAAAAACAGGTTGAGGATGATAATCTAAGGCAACTGTTATGCAAACAGCTGGCCAGGGACGATGCAAATGTTGATAGTAAGAAGATTATACAGGCTTTACCAGGAGATCCATCATTAACTGACATGATTGAGGCATGTGCTAATGTAGGTACCATAGACCATGAGGTCTCTACTCTAGCAGCTGCCATGTGGCACCATCATACGATTTCAGGGGGTGGACAATGGAAACTGGGAAAAATAAGGGCAAGGATAAGCAGAAACCAGAGAAGTGAAAGGCTAATGAGCCTACTTTTCTATGTTCCAAGTGCAGAAAACTGGGTCACTTTGTAAATCAATGCAAACCAGACCATGCTAATGGTCAATGATTGGAGAGCCAGGGAAACGGATAGATTAGCACCAATGGGTACAGCGTGCAGACACAAGCAGTGCCTCAGAACCCAGCACTGGCACATGTTTCCTCAGTCAATTTTCAGCCAGTACCGGAGGATCAGCCGGGGTGGGTGTACACACCGCAACAACAGTCACCCTAGACTCTAACAGTGTACATAAGATTCCTCTGGATGCCTTTGGAACTTTAGGCCAAGGGCTGAGTGCACTACTAGTTGGATGATCTAGTGCTACTCTTCAAGGAATCTTTGTTCACCCAGATGTCATAGATGCTGACTTTACGGGTCAAATCTCTGCTTTAGTTTCTATGCTTTGTCCCCATCACTATCCCAGCAGGAACTTGTATTGCTCAGCTTGTGCCTTTTTGTTCTTGTGTTCCCAGGGCTGATAAGCAAGATCGCAAAGATGGTGGCTTCAGATCTAAGGGACCACCACAAGTCTTTTGGACTGTGCACATCTCCAAACAGCGCCCACAGATGTGCACTCTGATTTTACCCAGCGCCAGCCTGCCTCAGATTCAGCTAAGAGGTTTGATAGATACTGGGGTGGATGTAACAGTGATGTCCCTTTCTGCCTGGCCTCCCACATGGCCGATGGCCCCTCTTGGCCAAGCCACTGAAGGGCTGGGGGGAGCAACACAGACCTTTCTAAGTCAACGGCCTGTGCTGCTCAAAAATTTTGAGAGGCAGACAGCCACAGTCTGACTCTCCATTACCACAGCCCCTATCAACCTCTGGGGGCAGAATGTTTTGGTGGCCTGGGGAGTGCAAATTGAAACATATTTTTGTTTGGGGCCACTGAAATGAAGGGCAAAAATTATTCTATGATGCCTTTACGGTGCCTGACCAATACCCCTATTTGGAAGAATTAATGGCCCCTAGCAAAAACTAAATTGATGGCCCTTTGTCAATTTGTTCAGGAACAGTTACAGCAGGGACACATTGAACCTTTTAATAGTCCCTGGAATACACCCATTTTTGTTATAAAGAAAAAATCAGGGAAATGGAAATTGTTACAAGATCTCAGAAAGATTAATCCAATGATGGAAAGCATGGGGGCATTGCAGCCTGGTATGCCCTCCCCGACCCTGGTCCCTGCTGGATGGGACATTCTGATCAATGATTTGAAGGATTGCTTTTTCACAACTTCTTTGTGTCCTGAGGACAGATGGAAATTTGCTTTTCCAGTGCCTACAATTAACAGTTCTGAGCCAGGACAGAGATATCAATGGAAAGTTTTGACACAAGGCTGTCCTAGTAGCCCAATGCTCTGTCAATGGTATGTGGCTCAAGCCTTGTCTGGAGTCCACGAGCAGTTTCCTGACGCATACTGTTACCATTACATGGACAACATCCTAATAGCAGCTTCCACTCAAGATGAGTTGCTGAGCATAGAGCCTCAGCTGCTCGCTGCTTTACACTGTTATGGACTGCAAGTGACCCCAGAAAAGGTCCAGTGACAACCTTCTTGAAAATATTTTGGGGGTCAAGATCTTGGATCAAACAATTCAGCACGAAGAGGTGCAATTTGCAGATTCTATTAAAACTCTGAATGATCAAAAATTACTGGGTGCTATAGGTTAGTTACGTCCTTACTTAGGACTAACCACAGCACAGTTGTCCCTCCTTTTCAACATTCTGAAGGGGTGTGGAGGGAGCAGAAAACACAGAAGAAAGTTTCCCTGCATCCTCAGAACAAGCTCCTTGGAAAACCATAGCTTAAAGATAAGAAATGGCTTGTGAAATGACGAATACAAAAGGAATTTAGCTTCCCCGCCTTGGAAGACCCTCTTATCTATCTTCAATATTAGTGGTTCATTTTCTTTTAGTATCCATAGGCCAGCTTTGAATGTAAAATCCCTCAGGGATTGGTTAGAAAGTAGAATTCCCTTGGTGATTGGTGCAAATTGTAAAATCCTCAAAAGATATAAAACCCCTGTAAAACAATAGCCGTTGGTATATGCTAGATAGGATGCCTTCATAGAATAAACTATGGATTTGTGCCTTTCTGCATATGCTGGTTTCTTTTCCCCGCTGGTCTGAGAGCTCACCGCGAGCCAAAATTCCATCTGAGCAAGGCTCGGGAATTTGCTCGGTCACTGAAGGCTGCAGAAGCAGTCTCAGGGATCCCAAAGGGACCCTGAAAACCCCACCAGTGGCAAAGGGGGACTCTCGTTTAGATTCACCTCGGAGAGTGACCCCTGAGGGGCAGCAAGCACTGAAGGAGGTGCAGCAAGCTCTTTCTACTCGTCAGGTATACTGAGTAGATCCTTCCAGTGATATCACCGTGTTTACAACCAATCCAGATTTACATCCTACAGGTATCATTGGCCAATGGAATGACAAATGGTCTGATCCCTTGCACATTCTAGAATGGGTCTTTTTGCCACATCAGTTAAAGAAGACAGCAACTACCTTGCTTGAATTGTTTGCTCGACTGATAATCAAATGCCATCAACAATGCTTGCAATTGATGGCAGCAGATCCCGCGAAAATTATTCTTCCTCTAGAGTGTAGAGAATTCTCTGAAGGGAGCTTTGTTAATAGGGTTCCCTTGCAAAACACACTGCAAGACCTTACAGGACAGATTGCTTATGATCTACTCAGCCATAAGCTACTGTAAATGGCAAAAACAGCCAAGCTGCTGTTGAGACCCAGAAACAGTTGGGTGCCAATGCAAGGCCCTACAGTCTTCAATGATGGGTCAGGCAAAACAGGTAAAGCCATTGTTACCTAAGAGGATGAGTCTGGCTGGCAAATGCTGGAAGGCCATGAGACAGGCTCTGCTCAAATGCTTGAGTTGAAGGTTGTCACCATGGCATTCCAAAAGTTTTCTCAGGTACCCCTGAATTTGGTCATTGACTCTGCTTATGCTGCAGAGATAAGTCAGCATTTGGATTGCTCACTCCTAAAGGAAGTTGACAATGCCGGGTTCTTTCAGCTGTTGAAGGCCCTGTGGTGTGCAATTCAAGCTCAAGTTCATCTGTATTATATTCTGCACATACGGAGTCACACAAACTTACCAGGTTTTCTAATGGAAGGTAATGCCAGGGCTGACAGGTTGGCTAACCCCCACGGGGGTAGCACCTCAGCCTGACAAGATTGCACAAGCCAGAACATCGCATGACTTTTTCCATCAGAATGCACATGCTCTGCAAAAACAATTTCATTTAACAGCAGCTGAGGCTGGTGACAGTGTCAATTCTTGTGTTGACTGTCATGGGCTTGCTGCACCTTTACCAGCGAGGCTGAACCCTAGAGGTCTAAAGGCCCTGCTGTTTTGGCAAACACATGTTACTCACGTCGCTGAATTTGGCAGATTTAAGTATGTGCACTTGTCTATTGACACCTTTTCTTCCACCATATGGGCATCTGCTCATATTGGGGGAAAAGGTCGCAATGTGATTGTCCATTGGAGGATGGCTTTTGTGATTCTGGGCATACCTTCTGCAGTGAAAACTGACAATGGCTCTGCTTACGTCTCACAAAAGATGAGGCAGTTTTTGCAGCTGTGAGGAGTCTCGCATAAATTTGGCATTCCACATTCTCCAACCGGTCAAGCCACTGTTGTACACTCTCATGGTACTCTAAAGTGTGTTTTGGACAAACAGAAAAGGGGAATGGCTGGAGAAACACTACACAGCCCATTGGGAAAAGCTGTTCATACCATCAATCACCTTACAGTGCCACAAGACTGTTATTGTAAATTACTTGACCTCATTACAGACTTCAGACGAGACATGTCTGCCTCAAGCAAAGGTCTTTATACATGACCTAACCACAAACAAGTGGGAGAGCCCACATGAACTTATCGTTTGGGGTCATGGATACTCTTGCATCTCAACAAATACCGGGGTACACTGGCTACCTGCAAGGTGTGTCCACCCTGAACTGCAATACCAGAAACAGAATATGGCCAATACACAACCTTCAACTGCTGAGCAACATACTGATCACCAACCAGATGGTCCCTCTACAAGTAGAGAATGAATATTCATCTGTTCATGCCTGAACTAATTTGAATTTTTAGACAGATTTTATTAATGTATTAGAAATAGTAATAGATTTTAATTCTAGTAAACAGTAACAGATCTCACTATTGTATTAGAAATAACACTATGGTAATGTACTTCTTGCAGAGAAGAGCAACAGGTTTGAAAATTTCCTAAGCAGTAGAGGTATTCTCAGGTCTCTTGAGTTGTGTTTGTTTTCACTTGCAAGGGGCCCCACAAGGAACCACAAACATTTCTCTTTTTAAATAAAAAAGGGGGACTTTTGGATGCTGGTGAGAGTCAGGGAAAAACAGCAGTCTGATTTTCCCAAGCTACTCAAAGGAAAACAGAAGGGAAAGAATTAATAACAAAGTTTAGCAGCTGGTGTTGACAGGATGAGTGCATGAGGAACATGACGTTTTGGTAAAAGCATGTTTACATGAAGTGTTGCCTTCCTTGGACCAATGACCTTATTCTATCCTTTGATTCTGCAAACCAGTCTATAAAAATGTGTCTACTTTTGCAATAAATGGCTTCTTCTGCTTTTGGGAAGGAGCCTGTGTTGCTGTGTTTCTTGGTCGCTCCCTAGCCTTACAGCGACACAGATGTGCCTGTATAGATTGACCCAGGAAAATGAAAATAAAATAAATCCAAAAGTTTGGTATCAAAAAGGGAAAATTGATTGAATTGCCTAGGATAGCCAGAATATGATAGATCTGAGAGATATCATTATCCAGGGCATCTGAGAAGCAGTGGCTAGGGGACAGAATATTAATAAAGCTTTTAATGAACATCAAGAAAAAGATGAATCTCCCACCGATTGGTTAGAAAGGCTGAGGAAAGCTTGCAGATGTATTCAGGAGTGAATTCAGCCTCCCCTATGAGGGAAGCACTCTTAAAAACACAATTTGTGGCAAAATCATGGGGAGACATAAGAAAAAATTGGAAAACCAGAACTTGAGCTAAAAATAACTACAGCTAGGAACCTGACTCAATTTCTCTTTGGGAAAACTGACGAAAAATTAAACCATAATTGCATAGAATAATAGAATTACAGACTAAAGTAAGACCAGACCTAGAAGAGTGGGCTGGTTTCACCTGGGGATGACAGATTCAGAGAGAGGTTTTCTCTATGAGAACTTCCTCTGTGAGTTGACAGGACCAACTGAAGGCGGATTTGGTTATTGACAGCCTGAGGAACCAATTGGAGAAAGTTCGTTCACTCTGTGAACACACATTTTGAAGGAGGTAACCCATAAAAGAGCTCTCTCTCTTTTCCAGTAGCAGTGCAGGTAACACCAGCCCGGCCTGGCTCCACTGCAGGCCTGTGGGCCTGGCAGGGGGGGCACGGCCGGGCCCCCCTGTCTGGGGAGCTGGCATGGCCCGGCAGGGAAGAGGGGTGGCCATGACAGTGACTGCTGCTGCTGCTGAGCCCCAGGGAGGCTGATTGAGATCTCAGCCGTTCCCCCCACACACCTTTTCCAGCACAGTCGGAGTTTCCGAGATCCTGGCACAGCTTCAGCACTGCAGCCTTGCTTTCCCGTGTGAAATCTTAACTCTTTCAATGCTCAGATAAGACTTGCAGACTTTTCAATCCTCCCCAGAGCGAGAAGGGAAAAATAAAAGAGCTAAGTTTCTTTAGATGAAAGGAGAATGAGGAGCTGCTGTGAAGATGGCTGAAAATCCTTTTGTAAGATTGTGGGGATGAACTAATATTGCACTGAATACTCCTATAAACCATGGAGAAAGACATGGGGGGTTGGAGATGTTCCATTTGATAGATTGTTAATCAACAAGCATCTGTGTTGAGAATCCTTCGCCCTGAGGAGAAAAGGGGATCTCTTTTTCTGGAGATGAAGCATGAAGAGAGAGAAAGAGAGATTAAGAGAATTTTTGGTTTGGAACAGTTTATTCTTAGAAGTAAATACCCCATGAGTTTAACATGGCCCATAAGCACATCTTTGGGAAATCTGTGAAGATGGAAGGAGCTTCCCAACTTGCGAGTTCTTTCCTGGGCAGATGTAAATTGTGAAAGTGAAACCACCAGAGAATTGGGTTTTTTCCTTCCCTGTGGAGAAGTCCCTATGGCCTAACAAGAGGAAACTTCTCTCTCTGAAGTGAACTGAATAGGATTATTTAAGTGGAGAACTGACTGAAGTATGTTGTTGTTAAGAAGGAGTGGGAAGAGGGAGAAGGGAGAGGTCTGAAAATCTTATTCTGAATTTGTTTCTTTCTTTCTTTGTCTAGTTAATAAATTTATTGTTATACCCCTTTTAAGTTTTAGGCCTGCCTTGCTCTTTTGCTCCTGTCTCTGTCTCACAACAGGAAAATGACTATATTTAAATTGGCAAGTCAAAACTTTGACATTATTTGGTGCATTGAGCAGGAAATTCAAATTAAACTAAGACAAAGAGGAAGAGCTGACTGAAAGAAAGAGGCTGTTTATAGATGGATCCTTAAGGGTAACAGAAGGAAAACATAAATCTAGATACGCAGTTGTAGATGAGAGAACATGGGAAGTAGTGGTCGACCACAAAGACTGCTACAAGCACCGTGGAAAAGGAGTGGATGCATGCATCTCGGGTAAAAGGACCTATGTGAGACAAAGACTGGAAAATAACTTCTACTCCAAGAGACTTGAAGATAAAGATCATCAGGCCATCAAATCATCCACCAAATGCTGGGCGATAAGATGCTTGCAGAAAGGGTATAATTGTTATCCATTCCCTTGTGCTAAGTGTAAATATTTTAAAGAGAATGGTATTATCATTGTCTAAGGGGGTACCCTCCAAGGAGGCTGTGCCTAAACTGTTTGTATATTGAACAAATATTATCAAGTAGCATTTTGAAAGAAGCGGTGCAAAAGGAGCTACTTGAATTAGATTCACCGAAGTGGTGGGATATTTGGAACCACGGGTTAAGAGGGAAACTGGATAGCAAGGCATAGGTAATAAGAATAGAGTGTTGCAAGAGAAACCAAATTCCTTGTAACGGACCTCCAGTAAAGGTTAAAAAGTGGGGGGCATTTATAAAGAGGCATGAGATCCATAAAAGCCAGTATGGAGCCCCCAAAGAATATCCTTGCTGCCAAAAAGATGATTCACTCGGTAGGCGGAGGAGGCAGAGGGTAAGATTGTTGTGGAGACTAATACTCATTCTGAGCCTTGCCCCGAGTGGGATTACAGATCCAGGCTCAAAGTGTGTCCAAAATGGTAAATATGGCATAAAAACCTTCCAGTCTGTTGCTGTTCACTCCAACATAAATGCAACTTGTTACAACCAAGTGAAATTAGAAACTTGTCGATATGGAGGTCAAGAGTATTGGGTAGCAGAAAAATCTAAGACCGGGGGCCTTAGGCAAGAGGAGCTTACCAAAGCTGTCCTATAGAAAAAGATACTTATTTTACTAAAAGAAATATGTGGGGATATTCAGATTACAGAGAAGTACAGGACGAGTATAAGAAAAAATTTAGCAAAAAAGTGTAACTAAACACTTAAAAGGAAGTAACACTAATCAAAATAAACAACACACAGAAAGCTTATATGAGCAAATAAAAAAGAGAGTTAGTGAGTGGAATTTACCAGCTTTAGAGAAAAGTTTGTTTGTTGATCTGATACAAAGAGTGGCACAAGAATTAAACATAATCTCCTGTTGGATATGTGGGGCCAGTCAAATAACTGAACAGTGGCCATAGGAAAGGGAAGGGCTAAGCCTAGACCAATTAGTAATTTGGAATAGAACTCATAAATCAAGGGAAAACCACCCTGAGGGATGGGTCATGAGCAACAAAATACTAGGTCAAGTATGTATTACACAAGGAAGTCCCAGTTTTGCAAAATCTCTGAGACACACTGCCTGCAAACTGATATATACCACTAACTCTACATTAGAAAATGGAACTTGGTGGCCAAAATTGCCACAAGGGTATTGTACTACAAATTGTAGCTCTGAAACATTGTGTTAAGTAAATCAAACTAATGCTAACCCCTTTGAAGAGGTATCTAACTTAAATCAAACTAATGCTAACCCCTTTGAAGAGGTATCTAACTTAAAAAAAAAAAAAGTACTGGGACAATTCAGGAAAAATCAATGAAAGGTAGAAAGCACCAGACGGGTTATTTTGGATCTGTGGGAATAGAGCATATGCAGAGTTAGAGAAAAAAGTGGAAAGAAACCTGCACCATTGGTGTGATACAACCAGTCTATTTCTTACTCCCAAGGTGGAAGGGGAAGCCAATTAAGAAAACCATTATATGAGACTTTAAAAAGAAGGAAGAGGAATGTTAACATAGATGGTACACAAACATGGAAAAATGATCAAGGGCCACCCCAAAGAATTATTGAATATTATGACCCCACCACCTGGGCACAAGCGGAAGTTGGGGTTACCATACTCCTGTATATATGTTAAATCGTATTATTTGGCTACAAGCAGTGGTTGAAATCAAAACTAACCAGACAGCACAAGAGATAGAATTATAGCAAAACAATTGTTGCAAACCAGAGCCACAGTGTATCAAAATCGATTAGCATTAGAGTACTTATTATCAGAAGAAGGAGAAGTATGTTGAAAATTTAATACCTCTGAATGTTGCCTGGAAATTAATGATAATGGGAAAGCTATTACTAAAATAGCTGGAAAAAAAAAAAAAAATTGCCCACGTTCCAGTTCAGAAATGGAACTCTATACCATCTGACCATTAGTGAGTTAAATTATTTGGAGGCTCTTGGTGGAAAAAAGTGGGATTTATGCTATTGTGTTCTTTGTTAAGACTATTGTTTGTAGTAGGTATGATTCCATGCTTTATTCAGCTGATTCATTCTGTGATTCAGGGAATGCAGATAGCCACAATGCCTGTAGACCCTGAAGCTGCCAAAAGGGGAAAAACTCACTCTCTTGTGATTATAAAATCAGAACCCAACTAAAGCTTATGGCTGCTCAAAAGACCATTGCATATGAATCAATAAATTAAAGAAAAATGGGAGGGATTGTGAAAAATGTATGTGAGATTCATGTTACGAGGCAATAGTAGAAATGAAACCATGCAAATGCTACGTGATGAGCAGAATAAGTGCCTAGAATAATTATAAAAATCAATTTTAAAAAGTCAAATAAAGCATAGAATAATGTCTGCATAAAAATAAGGAACTCGTGGTTACATCAGCTTGCTTGTGCTTATGCTTACTTGCACAAAAAAAAGAGGTACCTTTGGTTATATTTTGCTTGCATAGAACAAAAATTAAGTAAATTGTGAAAACTATATTATGCAAATAATGTAGATGTATAAATATCTGATAATTACACATGCAAAAAGAAAAGGTCATGAAAAAAGACACTGAGGGAGACACAGAGCCCTCATCCAAAAGACCACCGAAAGAGGGCAAACAACCCCCTAGCAACAACCAACACCTGCACAGAAGATTACCATTGCCGTGAAATTAAGGAAACAAAAGAAGGCGGGGGGTACCAGGAGAACAAAACAAGCTGAACTAATGCTATGTTGTATGCGTCGTTGGTGGAGTGGCTCCCCAGAGCACCCAGAGTTGTTTGCTTGCTGCTTTTTCTATTAATAAATAATTATTGGAGGGATCATAATTTCTCGTGAATTTATAACACCAGCACCCCCTTCACCCCCTTTTTCCTCCACCTCTGAGTCCCCAAAAACTTGTACCTGCTCAAGTGTTCCCTGGGATCAGGAAACTAGGAACTGAGGGGGGGGCATGAAAGTGAGGAAAATATGGATCAATTAGAAATAAAGAGATGGAAAAGCCTCGTGAAGGGTAGGAGGCACAGCCTTGGAGCCCCCCAGAGCCACCAGGAGTCCCTCTGGAGAGGACCCCAAGCAACGAGCACCCTGAGGGATGCTGCCCTCAACCCTGGGTCACCCAAAAATCTGAGGGACCCAGTGAAGGAGCTGCACCCCCTGTGCCCACCCAGCCACTCCCCAACACTGGGACCCTCATTCTCCTGGGAACTCTACTATGGGACCCCTATTCCTTAGGCCTTCCTTCTTTGATACCCCTGTCCTGGGACTGTGCCATGATCTGTTATTAATACAGAGTGGTCATGATGGTTCGTTTGATCTCAAAGGTGCAAACAGGCAAAATGCAGGGGACAAAATCAGTTTATTCAACAATAGCAATGCATTTTTATTAATTGCCAACAACTCAGTTGTGATAGAGGGGAGAGATATAGGAAACAAAGTACAGAGAGAAAAAAAGAAGAGGATGGGAAAATAGCTATGAACAAGATGAGATGGACATCCTCATGGGCCAGCCAATAGATGAGTCTTCATCCGTGGGGAGATCTCAAGGGTCTTCTCCAGAGGGTCGCTCTTTTATAGTCCTTCTCTAAAGCAAGTGACTTCTGGTCAAAAAGTGGGAAGATTTATGGACCATTGTGTGGTGCTGTGGAAGACAGGTGCAGTTGTGTCTTGGTTTAAATTTGACGTTTCCCGGCCAACGCACCAAATTAATGTCTTGAGTTTGAGTTACCAATTTGAATAAACTTATTTTTCATGTTGTGAGACAGAACCAGGGGCAAAAGAGCAAGGCAGGCCTAAAACTTGAGAGAGTATAAAAGAAAATTTATTAACGACACAAACAAAAAGAGAGGAGGAAAAAAAAAAAAAAAAAAAAATTTCAGAATAAGATTTTTTTAGATCACTCCTTCCCTCCCTCTCCCAATCTTCATAAGAAAACAAACATATAACAAATACTTCAGTCAGTGCCTAATTTAGTCTTTCTCAGTTCACTTCTGGAGAGAGAAGCCTCTTCTTGTTGAAGTTGTAGGGATTTTTCCCACAAGAAGGAAAAAGACAGTTCTCTTGTGGTTTTATCTTTCACGATTTGCATCCGCCCGGGAACCTGCAACGGTTACGCTCCTCCCAACTCTACAGCCGTCCCAAAGCTGTAGATGTGGGCCATGTCTGCTCCATGGGGTATTACTTTTAAGACTGAAATGTTCAACCGCAAAGATTCTCTCTGTCCTTTTTTCTCTGCTCAGGCTTTATCTTCAGAAAACCAAAATCCCCTTCTTTTCTCGGGACAGAAATTCTCAACACAGGTGCTCTTTAGTCAAATCATCTATTAAATGGAACATTTCCACCCCCCCATGTCTCTTTCCATGGTTTATAGGAATATTCAGTACATCAGTTCATTCCTACAATTTCACAAAAAGATTTTCAGCCATTTCAGCATCTTCTCATTCTCTTTCCATCTTAAAAACTTAGCTCTTACATCACTGACTTCAGAAATCTTCTTATTCCCTTTCATATTCAAAGGAAAGGCTGGAGGCTTTGCAAATCTTATCTGAACACTAAAGAGTTAAAGTTTAACACAACTACTAAAGTTGGGCCAGGCTCAGGCCGTGCTGGGGGGGCAGCTGAGGTGTCAATCAGCCTTTCTGGGGCTGGGCTGCAGCCCCACACTGCTCATGGCCACCCGGGCAGGCCCGGCCCGTCCGGCAGCAGCAAGAGTCGGCCTCCCCCCACGCCAGAGCCGCAGGCCCGTGGAGGAGGAAGCCGTGAAGGTCTTAGCACACAACTTTTTCTCCCCCCGGCCATCGGGTCCCCCTCGTTGGCAAACGGGGCCCAAGCGGCCTCCCGAGCCTCCCCCCCCCGCATGAGGGAGGGGGAAGCTCGGGTTGGTGTTACCTGCTCAGCCGCCGGAAGACAAAGAGGGTCAGTTCCGGACCACCCCCCTCAAAATGTGTGCTCACGGAGCGAACCAACCCCCTCTAATTGGCTGTTGCAGGTATCCCAACCCCCACAGAGGAAACTCCCTTAGGAAGAATCTCCCCTGAGTCTCCTCTTCCTAAGTCAACCCATCACAAGTTGGGCAGAACATGCAGTCTCCAGTTGGTACAACACAATCGCTGGTTGGTGACAAAACAGCACAGTGAACACAATACACCAGCACACAGTCACCTGACAAGCATCCATCTTGGCCAGGCCAGGAAACCATTGTTTGGAGTCAGCCTGGGTGGGGGTCCTCGAGGTCTCCTTGCAATGGTCGAGAGGCAAAAACGAGGGAAACTTCAGACCAACCCTTACACCACCCTGTGACTCACAATATTCATCAAGAGTGCTCCTTTGTGGAGTTGTTGTGAAGTCTTCAGGACTCATCCAAGCTGGTAGCATATCCCGAAAAACAGAGACAGAGTCAGACAAAATAGAAAAGTAGGAAAGAATAAGGGAGAGGAAATGGAGAGAGAGAGAGATTAAAACAAAACAAAACAAATAATCAATTCTCAATTAAAATATACATTCACTTTTGATTACAAAGAAATAAGCAATTTTTTCAATTTTTTTATTAGAAAAGAAGAAGTACATGATTTTGATTCCAAAAATACCACACAATGAAAAAAATAAGCAATTTCAGTCAATATCACATTTTATCTTAATTTTTAAATACCTGTGTAGTTCATCTTGTGTCAATAACTTTAGGGATGTCAACAGTGACCGATTTGGGTAAATCTATCACAGATGCCAATTGTGCTAACTGTTTCATCATTCTCCAATTCATAATGTATAGGATTGCTGATAAAACAAAAGCAATCAAAACCAAAATCAAGAGAACAATGATGGGATGACACAATTTCTTCAGGACACCTTTAGCAGTAGGTGACCACCCAAAGAGAGTATCCCACCACCTGTGTTCAGCATCTGTCTTTCCTCTTTCCAAAACACGATGTATTTTTTCCACATTGTGATGAACAGCTATTAGAGTTTTCTGTCCGTTTCTCTTGATCCTCTCCAAAATTTCGATCAGATCTTGGTGGAGCAACAATTGCTTCACCAGAGAGAGGTTCATTCCAATTGGAGTGGGCAATAGATGGTGGATCAGCGTGTAATTTGACTGCAAAAGATGGTAAGAAGTAACTGGAGCTACATAGGAAAAATCACACCCTGCAAATCTAGTAAAGTTACAAACACAAAGATTTGAATGATTTTTAGTATGCACTCCCAAATTTTCTATAAAGCAGTTCTAAAGCATGCACATCCATTGCCATATACCCCAGTACAGTTTCAGGAATCTCGTTTGGATGAATTTCAAAGTTACAAACATTCTGTTCTGTGTCCAAGCAGATATCTTGAGCTCTAATTGCATTACTTTCATAGATAAATCCTTGTTGTTCCTGGACCATGCAAGTTTCCAAATTGACAGTTTGCCATTTCTCACCAATTTGACAGGCCCATTCCCTATGCTCAAAAGGATAGAGAATAGCTCCGTGTGATGGGTTGACTTGGGAAGAAGAAACTCAGAGAGAAGTTCTCTCTAAGGGAGCTTCCTTTGTGAGGGTTGGGACAACTTCAACAGCCAATGGGAGAAAGTCAGTTCTCTCCGTGAACACACATTTTGAAGGAGGTAATCCAGAACTGAGCCTCTTTGTCTTTCCGGTGGCTGTGCAGGTAACACCAATCCGAGCTTCCCCCCGCCGTGCAGGGGGGAGGCTTGGGAGGCCGCTTGGGCCCCGTTTGCAAATGAGGAGACCCGATGGCCGGGAGGAGGAGAGGCTCCTTGATAAGACCTTCATGGCTTCCTCCTCCATGAGCCTGCGGCTCTGGGGTGGGGTGCCCGGTTCCTGCTGCTGTTGGAAAGACCAGGCCTGCCCAGCCCCGACGTGGCCTGGGGGTGGCAGCCAGGCTTTGTCTGGAAGCAGAGGTGGCCATGGGCAGTGTGGGGCTGCAGCCCAGCCCCAGAAAGGCTGATTAACACCTCAGCGACCCCCCATAGCATGGCCTGAGCCTGGCCCAATTCTTGCAGTTGTGTTAAACTTCAACTCTTTAGTGCTCAGGTAAGATTTGCAAAACCTCTGGCCTTCCTTTGAATATGAAAGGGAATAAGAAGATTTCTGAAGTCAGTGAAGCAAGAGCTAAGTTTTTTAAATGGAAGGAGAAGGAGGAGATGCTGTCCAGATGACTGAAAATCCTTTTGTAAGATTGTAGGGATGAACTGATGTAATGAATATTCCTATAAACCATAGAGAAAGACATGGGGGATTGGAGATGTTCCATTTGATAGATGATTTTAACAAAGAGCACCTGTGTTGAGAATCTTTGCCCTGAGCAAAGAAGAGGAGCTCGGTTTTCTGAGGATGAAGCCTGAACAGAGAGAAAGGAGATGAAGAGAACCTTTGCTGTGCAACATTTCATTCTTAAAAGTAATACCCCATGAGACAGACATGGCCCACATCTACAGCTCTGGGAAGGTTGTGGAGTTGGGAGGAGTGTCACGATTGCAGGTTCCCGGGCAGATGCAAATCGTGAAAAATGAAACCACGAGAGGACTGTTTTCTTCCTTCTTGTGGAAAAATGCCTACAGCTTTCAACAAGAGGACACTTCTCTCTCCGGAAGTGAACTGAAAAAGACTAAACAGGGAACTGACCGAAGTATTTGTTGTCTGTTTGTTTTGTTGTTATGAAGGTTGGGAGAGGGAAGGAAGGAGTGGTCTGAAAAAAAATCTTATTCTGAATTTGGTTCTTTTCCCCTTTCTTTGTTTGTGCAGTTAAGAAATTTTTTTTTACACTCTTAAGTTTTAGGCCTGCCTTGCTTTTTGCTCCTGGTTCTGCCACACAACAGAAAAATGAGTTTATTTAAATTGGCAAATCAAAACAAAGACACTCCGTCATGGTTCAACCTTAATACAATGATGGGGAATATTGAATGCACTGAAGCATTGTGTATCATCAGTACAAAGGCTGTGGCTGTGTTTGTGCTGGGATCATAGGTAAAATTTACTAAGTTCCACCAGGACAGGAATTCTCTTTCAAAATAGGTGACACTGTCCCAGACTATTTTTCGAATTTCAGTACAAAAAGTGCCTTCCTCACCTTCTCTTAGACTTGAAGCAGCAACCGACTGCATCCAGAACTGGGCCTGGATACAGCTGAGAGCCAGAGAGATGTTATTTTGTGTAGCACCAAGTGCATCAATTATCAATTTGTGGTCATTTACATTTACCTTTCCCCAACTGGGCAATATGTTTGATACCAACCACTGTTGGGTTCCCAAAGCTGTTAAGGATGATTGCAGTGGTTGCTGTAATTTGGTTACATCTCCAGCTGTGGTAGCCAATTTATTCATTAGTACTTCTGAATCGATGCTATTCAAAATTCCCAATCCTGTTCCCACAACACCGGTTATGACTCTTGCCATTCGTTTTTTAGAAGAATTCCACTTTTGCAACCAGGTTGTCCATCCCTCAAAAGAAGTCTGTAAAAAGGGTGAACAAGCTGGCCGAATTTCTGAGACATTGCATTGCATCAACAATTTGATCTGTTTAAGAGACCATGCAGGATTAAATAATATTTGTTTTTGGCCAGTTTTTCTAATTACATATGGTTCAATTAAAAAAATCATAGGACTCAATAGAACCAGTGGCTGGGTGGTAGGTGTTAAAATATTAAAATCAAGTTCTCCCCAGTATTTTATCTTGTTTTTACCACACATGCTATTATAGGAAAACTGTACAGCAGTTAAGTTTAGCCAACAATCTTGATTTTTTATTCTACAATATGAGGTACCTCCATGAGGTCCTATGCCATAACTATATGCAGGTTTGGTGAGAGATCCAGCCACTAATTTACAAGTTATTGTGATATCATCACCTTTTGTCACCATGAAAGGAGGAAAAACCTTGTTTTTGTCATCCAACATTAGGGGGGTGCTTACACCATAGTATGTAATTACTGCAGTCAATGTGGGTTTTTCTACAGCATTTATTTTGAACCTATGGGTTAGACGTTTCAAGCTGGACTCATCTGCTATGCCATTCTGCCAGGAGCATGTTACATAGGTTGGTCTGGTTAAAGTAAAGTTATGCCAACGGTCAGTAAATTTGTCCATGCAAAGCTTTGTAACGTCGACATTGTTGGCATCAGGGTCCAAGACATAGTTACCAATCTAACTCTGGCAACAACACAGTATTAGGGGGACTTGTTTTTTACATGTCCATACTGTTGTGGGGCAGAGACTTGCCGTGATGTTAGGGTGCAAGCTACTAGTTATATCTGATTTTAAGAAATTCCCAGCAATTGCAATAGTAGTAGCTTTCTCGTGAGGGGATTTTTCCACTTTTCTGCATCCTACCTTAATTTCTTCACCAGTTGTTCTAGTTAACACTCTAGCCCAGTCCTTTTTGTCCCAGCCCCAGTCACTGGAATGGTATACCTCAGAATCGTGCAGTACTACAGTCGCAAGGTTTGGGTGACGATCTCTGGGGTAGGGTCCTAGAGCACTGGTATACCTTCCCCACAAGATTACATCCTCCTGAACCACAAATGGCTATGTGTCCTTCAGGGCCCTTAAAACTGATAGAATATATGCTGCAAAAGCTGGCACAGTGGCCCCTAATACCTGACAGAGTGTCCAGTGATGGAATTATGATCCACTCTGGTGGCCAACGGCATTTGGAGATCAGTGTCACATCAGCTCCAGTGTCAATGAGTCCCCTGCAGACAATGTTTTTTTCCATGTGGCTCACAACACAGATGATCTCTGAGCGTCCACAACTGATCCTACTAATCCAAGCAACAAAGGGAGTACTGCACTGTGACTCTGGTAAAAGAAAAGCTTGTGCAATCATTAGTCCATGAGGAATAAAACATGGGGGGTCAGGACACGTGGCAAGGACCGTAATTTCCTGGTTTGCGGTGACTGTCAAAACAGAAGGTATCGCATAAAATCCTTCTGAGTTGGATCTACTAATTCCTATGATTAAGAACTTATGTGTCTGTTATTCTGGGCCTAACTGTCCTGTGGAAATAGTATGATGCACACAATCTGTTTTAAGTGCTGGCTGCGCAGTCAGCAGCTCCAGTCTGGTGCCTAGGGGCATTGTGACAGGGAGGTTGGCTATGATGCGCTGCAACTGTGGATTTGTGGGCTGTCAGTCGTTTCTGGCATGCTCAATACAGATTTTTGTGTCATCACGCGCCACTTTCCTGTGTTCTGCTGGCAGTTTCCTGCCTGGTGACCATTGCATCTCTGTACTTGATGAGAGATGTTAGTGCCACAACAATGCCCTTTATACCCACAATGCTTTTGAAACAATTTTCTTTTTGATTTATTACAGCTCTTTGCGAAATGTCCTTCCTTGCCACAATTGTGGCAAGGCCCTAGGTTTTGTCCTTGCTGATTTTTAATGGTCTCTTTAAATGCTATAAAAGCCTCTGCTAACATTCATGTTTGGATCATAGCAGTTTGCATTTGCTGTTTCCTTATTATCCTCTTGAGCAGATGTTAGTGCATCAGCAAGGATTTGTGCTTGCAGTACAGCAGAGTGCTCCGGAGTTGTTATGCGGTTGCATGCCTCGATCATTTGAGCAATGGTGGGCTCAGGATCAGAGGGCAATGCACTTAGTGCCTTTTTACAGTCAGAATTAGCATTTGAGACTGCCAGCCTTTTCAGTAGCTCTTCTCTTGCTCTATCCAAAACTATTTGTTTGCCAAGAGCTATTTTTAGTCTGTCCAGGAGTTTTATATAAAGCTCATTAGGGCCTTGTCTAATATCAGAAAACTCCAAATTTGACTTACTTCCACCTGGGACTTTTAAAAGAGCTTTCCTAGCAGAGTCCTTAATGTCACTTAAAATATGCCTAGGAAGGTTCTCAGCCTGATGATCCAGGTCCACATCATCTCCCTCTCCTGCTAGGTGCTCTATGGTAGAAGTTGCCCATGCCTGATCCCCTGCATGGTTCCTTACAAGGTTTTTTAAAAGCCGTTTCCATGCTAGCTCCCATAATGAATATTCAGTAGGGGACAGCAGGGTAATCATCATATAACTCAAGTCATGAGGTGTTAACACATGTGCAGAGAGGGTAGCTTGCACCAGGTTGCCAAAGTACCGTGAATCTCTCTTGTACTCCCCAGCGGCTTTACATAGTTCTTTTATTTCCCCGAAGGTGAGGGGTTCCCAATGGGGATTAGCACCTCCCCTCCCATACCAGACTGGCATTACTTAAAGATTGGATACAATTTCCCACTCCCCCTCTCTAGCTGCTTCCCTCTTTATTTTTTCCCAAGGGTCAGTGTGAAACATCCCTGGTTGGAAGTCGTCCTCAGATGAGGAGTAGGAGGAGGAGCAGGAGAAGGGATCATAGTCGGGGGTAGGCCTCAGGATAGGCCTCGGTACCAGTAGGCGAGGTGCTGCCATTTTGTGAGCAGGCCCTTCCGGAGCCCAGGTGGGTGGGGTTCTGTCATGCCAGGAGAGGGTCTGGTCTTTGGGGCAAGTTCCAGTGAGAGCACAAGAGGTGTGGCCCAGGGTGGAAGGGGAGCGCTGTAGGGATGACAGGGTGGAGCTAAGGGCAGGGTTTCCTGACCAGCCAGATAGTCGTCAGAGGAGGAGGAGTTAGTGCTCTTAATATAGCAGTCTTTGCTGGAATGGTGGCCTTTGCTGTGACTCTGGTTGAGATGAAAGGTGGTGGGTCACAACATGTTAGACGAGGGACAAGGGTGACGTGCAGGACTGGGTGGAATGGAAGAGTGGGTTCCAGAATGATATGGCCATTACCACTCTGGACCCTGAGTGGACACGATGGAGATGGACACGGGGCAGTGGATCCATCAACTGAACTGTTATTTTCTCTGAGCCATGCCTGGGCGTAGGCCTTCGCCATATTGGCCCCATATCTATCTCTAGGAAAGGTTTTTGGGCGACAGTGTGAGGGGGTGGCTCTCCCAGGCATATCTGAATCTGGAGTGAAAAGTCCCATTAATCTTCATAGGATTGGTAGGAGTTTTTTCATCAAACTATTTCCTTTGGAAGCCAAATTGTGTGATTTATCTTTACCTGAGTCCCAAAAATATTTTGTCTTTCCCTTGGGCATAGTCGAGACTGGATGATTTTTAAATGCCCATTTCACAATCAGTTTTAATTCTTGTTTTTGAAATTTGATGTCCCAGGCAGCCAGTTCAAACTTTAAAATTCATATATGTCCCTCTCATCTACTGGCAGTCTGGTACACATCTTAGACAACTGAAAAACTGGTTTCTTTAAGGCTTCTGGCAAAAACCCTCATAGAATTTGGGGCACTCTGGGGACCTTGTAAGGTTAAACTTGAAAGAAAATCGAGTGGGTGATGGGGCAACTGTCCTCCCTCACAAGTCCTTACCTGTTCCCTGCAGGCTTCTCGTGGGGCTCCTCCCCTGTGCGCTGGGCTGCCCTGCTGTCAGCACCCACGCTGCTGAAGAACAAATTCTTCAGTACTCTGTGCCAGGCCTGTGTGGTTACTGCGCTGCAAAGAGAGAGAAAAGACAGAAACACACGGTCCTTTTTTGGGGAAAAAAGGCCAACTTTATTTTACGACAGCCTGTATTTAAAGTGTGTTACGTGCAGCTAGGACAGGACAGTAGTTCATTGGACAATTGGGAATAACATCCTTGGGACAGCACCTCAGGATGTATCCCACGGGAAAGACACCAGGTGTTAATCTTTATTATGAATTCCACTCTGTTTTTCACCATATTATCACCCTGGGAGATTTCCTCCCTAACTGAAGCTGTAGTCAGCTTGTCAGCCTGGGAATGGACCTGAGAGTCAGGAGAAATCCAGGCCTGAAAAGAATTTCCAAGCTCTAATTCCCTAGCTCTCTATATGTGTGTGTCCACAGGCCTGGCTTTCTCAAAACTCACTGAAGTGAAGGACGAAAAACCTAATTGGCATACCAGGAGACCTTTCCAATGATTATCCCAGCAGATCCTTTGAATATCAAAGGTCTCTGCTTGGGCGCCACGTGCGGCAACTCGGGGTCTGGCCCGGATGGACCATCTGGGAGATTGGTGAGAGGTCTCTAAACTTGGTGATTCAAAATGAGGGATGAGCACAGATAGGTGACCCAAAAAATAAATTTATTAATATAAAAATAGCAAACTGGATGAAGGTGAGCACAGTACTAAGGGGTGCACCAAAACGGCCAAGGGCAAGGGTAAACACAATTTATATAAGGTAGGATAGAGGTGGAGATTGAAGGTGAGGGTCCAATAGGAAAGAGGAATTAGGAATATGCAAAATATTGCAGCACTTTTAAACCAATAATCCTACAGAGAATGCACAGAGGATGCTGGAAGTGAACCAGTCTCTTCACTGTAACTGTAGTGGGTTCTCCCACGCCCTTTTGCTTCAGTCTCGAAAACTTTATTTCACTCCAACACACACCTACTGACCACCCCCACTGACCATACCCCAATGACCCCCAGCTAACCATACCATTGACCACACCCACTGACCAAACTCCAATGACAAACCAACTGACCATATTCCCACTGACCACTCCACTGACCACACCCCCTGACCACCCAACTGACAACCCCCACCTGTCTACCCAACTTACCACATTCACTGACCACACCCACTTACCACAGACAGTGACCACACCCACTGACTACACTCACAGACCACCTCAGCTGACCACACCTCAAGGACCACACCCACTGACCACACTGCCACTAACCACACCACCATTGACCACCCCTAATGACCCAACACACTGACCAGCCCACTGACCACCCTCACTGACCACAACTACTGACCACACCCACTGAACATACCCATTCCTAAGACACCTACACCCATACCCCACTGACCACCCAAATCATCATACCCCAACTGACCACACCCACTGACCACACCCCACCAAATTCTCCCACCTGACCACATCAACAGCCCACTCCTACTGACCATAATCCACTGACCACCCAACTGAACAAACTGACTGACCACCCAACTGACTGTACCCCAACTGACCACATGCTACTGAGCACATCCACTGACTGCACCCCCTCATTGACCACACCCACTGACCACACCCCCACTGACCACACCAACCAAACCACCCAACTGACCACTTCCCCATTGACCGCAACCACTGACCATGCCTTCCGCCCATACCAAATGCCCACACCCATTGACCACACCCTACTGTACACTTCCACTGACCACACCCACTGCCTACATCCCACTGACCACCCAGCTTACCACACTTGCTTCCTACAGCCACTAACCACAGCCACTGACCACACTCAATCCCCTCCTTAATGACCACACTTACTGGCAACACCCACTAACTACACCTCATTGATCACACCCACTGACCACACCCACAGAGAACTTCAAAGTGACCACACCCACTGTCCAAACAAACTGACCACACCTCAATGCCCACACCTAACTGACAACACCCACTAACTACACCCACTGACCACACCCCACTCACACCCAAATCACCATACCTGTGCTGAGCACACCCAGTGAGCACATGCACTAACCACAACCACTGACCACACTCCAATGACCATACCACTGACCATACCTCCACTGACCACAGCAACTGGCCGCACAACTGTCCACATCCCAATTCAGCACAACCACTAACCACAGCTTCTCCCCACACCGAATGGCCACACCTAATTACCACACCCCAGGGACCACTCCCACTTAACGTGTCCCCCAGTGCCACCTGTCCCCTGGGAAGCTGCACCGACAAGGGCACCCCCAAGAGCGGGACCCCTGCGGGGAGACACAGGGTGGATTGGGGACATGGAAAGAGTGGGGGGCATCAGGGAGCAGTGAGGGACTCAGGAAGGGGGAGGATCAGAGAGGGGTGGAGGAATCCCAGTGAGGAAGAAGGGACCCAGAGATGGGGGGGAGGCTTGGAAAGTGGTGGAAGGGACCCCAGGGAAGGACTGGAGATTCAGTGAGGGGACACATTGAGAGGGTTGAAGGGAACCACAGGGAAGATTTTGGAGACCCAGGCAAGGATGATGGGACCTGTGGACAACGGAGGGACATCAGAGAGGGAGAGGTGCACCCAGGGAGTGGTGAGGGGACCTAGTGAGGGATGCAGGCACCAGGAAAGGTGATGGGGGAACCCAAGGAGAGAGCTGGGAAGGCAGGGCAGCACACAGAAGGTTGAGCAGGGATAGGAGACCTGGGAGGGCTGTGGGGGCGCCCCGTGCCCATCCCTGCACTCACTGCCCACCGTGACTCTGAGCCGGGTGCTGCTCTTCTGCATGGGCCTCCCCTCGGAGCGCACCTCGCAGCTCTCATGCTACTCCCCGAGTGGGAGACCCCCACGGCGGGCACCAGGAGCTGTGGGAACTCCTGCAGGCCCCCCACCAACTGCCCGTCCAGGTAGAAGCAGTACAGGAGGGGGGCTGAGGGCTGCAGGGCAGTAGGGGTGCTGAGGCAGTTTAGATTGAAGTAGAACCCCTTGGTGAGCACAGGGGGACCCTCCAGCAGCGGCACCGAGACTGTTTGTGGCTTTCCTTTTATTTCCCTTTTTATTAGTTCTTTTCAAACTAAAATGAACAAAGGAAAAAAATTTGGATAGTTTTGTCTCCCTGCTCCACTTTGAGAGTTAATAGGTCTCTAATTTTGTCCCAGGAAGAGACAGAATCTACATTTTGCAGGGTAAACTGAGGGAAATGAAGAGATAACCAGCACACAAACTGCTTTAACTGTTTCCTAGAAATTGCAACATTTCCTCTGCTTAAGATATCCCAAACTTGGGAATATATACTCCTTTTTTGTGCAGAAAGCTGAGAGGCCATACTGTCGTTAAAAACAATCTACACAATTAAATCTACCTTATCTCGCAGTCAGACACAAACAGAAAGTGTTGAAAATAGTCCACAACCAGCTTGGGGACGGGTCTGGCGTCTTCTCTTCCCTGCGTGACGCGGGGATAGGAGGAGAGATTGAGCGCTGGAGAGCCAAGCGGCTTTCAAACTGCAGCCAGCCATGCCCGTAGCCTCCACTGCTGAAACCACGCTGCTCCTCCACCCATCCCCACTGCAGCTCACTGCTGCTTGCAGCGCCACTCCACCACTCAACTCCACCGCTCCGCATGCGTGCTGCTGTGGCTTGCATGCTGCTTGCTCGCAGTTTGGGCAGCACCCTGTGGACCAGCACTGCTGCCTGTGCTACGTGGCTCAGTCCCGCATGTGCTGCACTGTGGGCACTCCCCCCCCATCACGAACGGGGGTTATTTCAGGGCCCTTGCTAACACTCGTGAGGGATATTCACCTCCCTCTTTGGCTGGCTGAAACTGCTGCAAGGTAAGTCCTTTGTCCGAGGCTGACCTACCTTTGGGCTGAAGGCAGGCTGCTGGACTCGTCCTCGTAGGCACAGCTGCACAAAAAGCAGCCTGTTGCCTGCAAGGTAACTGATATTCCAAGGACTCGTATAATCCATTCCTGGATACCCAGCCACTGCGCAGGGTCTCTGACCTTGTAGAAAGCCCCACAAGAAGGCCCAGTGCTGGACGCCAGCTGACGGGATTCTTCTTTTCCCCGGGTCCTCTCGTCTACCTCTGGACTGTGGAGATTAAGAATACTCCTTCAAGGACATAGGCAAAAGACAAAGAGGCTCCTTCTTCCCAGGAGCAAGGTCCCACTTTAATGGAGAACGCTTCCAAGGGAAGAAGAGAGAGAGGGCAGCAAATGGCGGGCAGTTTTAAACCCTGGGGGAGGGGAGGGGAGGAACAGGATCCCGACAAATGGGGTGTACCCGAAGGGGAGGGACAACGGGAGGGCAGAACCATCACCATAGCTTCGGGAAGTACAGAACAAACCATTTAGTGCAATAGAACCATCATGAGCCCTGTGATACAAGGCAAACTATTTAGTGCAATAAAACACCCCACGGACACCCAGGGGCTTTTTCCTCTCTTCATTTTCTTCTTTTAATTCTTCTTTAATTTTAATTCTTTAATTCTTCCATCTTTTCTTCTTTTAATCCCCCAGTTTCACATCCCCCCAGTTCATACCTTCATTATCCTGATATCTGAGCAGGGAATAGGACTGGGGGAAACCCAGGGTGGGGGAAGCAAGGGGAGGGGCCAGCACAGATGGGGAGGGGTGTGGGGGATGGGGGTTTCCCACTTTCCCCCCCCAACAAGTTCACTTTCTCTCTCCTGCAACAGAAGGAAGAGGCCATTTGTGCAGAGAGTCACATGGGTTGGTTCTGTCCTGGGGGGCACATACAGGGGTCCTGTCCTCGGGTTCCTGTTACTGGGGGACACATCCTGCCCACCTGAGTCCTATCTTGGGGGAAGGTGGCTCTAGGTGGATCCTGACTTCCTTATTCTTGCTCATCGCCTGCAGGATCTCAGCCAAGAAGAGCAGCTTAGGTACGGAGCCCCAAAGGAAGTGAGGTGCTCCCAAACTGCTCCTCCTTGAAGCCAGTGGCCATCCAAGTGTGGGGCCCAGCCATGGCCCAGCCCCACTGCACAGGGATGGGCATTGGCCAGCCCTGCTCTGGCCAGCCCCAGCTGGCAGCCAGGACCTGAGGCTCCCCCCGCCCCCTTGGCTTTGATTCTCGCAGCTCTCGAGCTGCTGCAAAGGTGACAATTTTGGGGGGGAAAAGGCGTGGCTGTGGTTTGCTCAGCTCTGCAAGAAGCACAAAACACAGGGTGAGCCCAAGCAGTGGCTCTGCGAGGGCCTTTGATGGTTTTCAGAGCAGGGCTGGCTGGAAACCCCCCCTGCAGGGGCAGCTGCGAGGGAACCAGTGCGGAAATGCAGCAATTGATCATTTGGTCCCTGTGCCCAAGGCACTGAGAGAGCCCCACAACTGCTGCAAATGCCACAAGGATCTGCTCAATAATACAAGTGGGACCCTCCTTCTTGAAAAAAACCTGCAGCTTTTTAGAATCTCCTGAAAAGAATGTTTGTGTTCTGGATGTGGACACCACCAGGGAGGGAAAAGTGTGGAAATATCAAGCAGGGGCCCCACATCTGGCTCTGGGGCAGAGTAGTGTCACAGAAGGAGCAAGGGTTTGCCCAAGCAGGGCAATTTAGGGCTGGATGCAGTGGATTTACCAGGGAATCAGACCCTGAGGGACACACGGGCATTTCCATAGATTGCTGTGCCCTGCTCCAAGGATGGACAGAGTTCCTCCCTTTTTGGAGTAGAATCCATGGGAAGTAAAACAAATTTCAGGGTGGGAATGAGAAAAATGGGAAGAGTTACTAACTATGGTCCAACAAAAGCCTTCCTTAGGGCTGGATTGCTGCCTAGCAGTCAGAGAACAATCCCATGGAGCTGTTGGACACTCAGGGACATTCCACACTCTGTGTTATCCACAAGCAAACACTGCTGTGGGAGGCACCAATGGGCTCCTAAAGGGAACCAACAAATCTCATTGCTTTGTGATTTATTTGTGTTTGTATTGTGAGCGACTTCTTGGGAGAGCAATGATTTAAAGGATTCTATACACTAGATCATTTTATACCTTGTCAGATTGATTTTTCTGAGTTCATTTGTGGTTGAAAAAAAGTGGTGAGGGAAAATATTTTTGCCTTTCTTCTATGAATGTATTATTTCGTCTCATCCAATTGGCCATCAGGGTATCCAAGCAAACGTAAGCTGGGATTTCCAATCATCAGGGCAAGGTCGTAATAGGCGTCCCCTTAACTTTGGACACCCCAGAGGTTCCAGGGCCCCACTGGGGACAGCGGGAATGCACAGGGCCCCCCACGACACAGGTGCCCAGGATGTGTCACCTCTGGGACAGGAATCCCCAAAGACGTGGCAGTCCAATTCCCCTGGACCCCCACTGTCCTGGACACCCATCCTTGGTTCCCCACATTCCCCGAGCCAGTCACTCCTGGGAGCTCCATCCCGCACCATGTGCCCAGACTATCCCATCATGTCCCCAGCCTGTCCCCTACTCCTTTCCTGTCTTCACCTTTCCCTCACCCTGACCCCAACAAGGGTCACCTACACGTGGGGACGAGACGTGACCTCGCTTCCTGTCCCTTCATGGGAAGAGCCAGCAGCCAGGGGACAGGTGGCCACAGCAGCGAGTGACAGCCAGTGCCCATGGCCGGGGACAGCGGGATGGCCGGGAAGGTGGCGCTGCTCCTGTGGGGTGAGTGCCCCGGGCACGGGCCTGACGGCCCGGGGATGGGCCCCGGTGAGGCAGAGAGCGGTGGGGAGGGGGCACAGGGGGGCTGCGGGGTCCCCTGAGGTCCCCAAGGCCAGCAGAGCCAGGGCATGGGCATGGACCCCAGTGTGACCAGAGTCGTGGGGTGGCCCTGGGGACAGGAAGAGGGGGACAGGAATAGGGGAACTTGGATGTGGAGATGGGAACAGGGGAATAGAGATGTGGGGACAAGGATGTGGCAATAGGAACACTGCAGCTACTGTTGGGAAAGAAACAAAGAGACAGGGAGGCAGGGACAAGGGAAATGTACATTGGAGATCGGGCATGGGGACAGGTGCCATGGGAATGGGGTCACGGACACAGGGCCATGGGGATGTGGCCGTGGGGACAGGTGCTGTAGGGCTGGGGGAGGTGACCTGTGCACACATGGGGTGTCCACAGTGTCCCCATGTCCTGCCTCAGCCCAGGGTGACCGAGGTGTCCCTGTCCTCAAATCCTCCGTGCTAGACCAGTGTTCCCGTGGGGACACTTTGGGGACAGACACCACACCAGGTGCCCCAGGTGCTGCTGTCCCCACGGTGCTACCCCCACCCAGCCCGGTCCTTTCTCCCTTCTAGCCCAGACCCTCGGCCTCGCTGGTGAGTCCTCGGGGGATGCCATGTCCCTGCCCCGCTGTCCCCAGCCCCGCAATGGCCCGACAGCTGGTGTCCCCTGTCACTCGCAGGTGCCCAGAGCCCCCAGCTTCTCGTAGAGCCCCCCTGGACACAGGCGGTGCTGTGGGACCGTGTGACACTGACCTGCCAGGGCTCAAGGACTGCCGGTGTCACCACCTGGTTCAAGGATGGCCGGCTCTGGTGGCAGGAGAGACCCGGCCACTTCCTTGTCACTGAGAGCAGCACCTACTCATGTGACAGAGCCGGCAGTGGGCTCAGCATCCCCTTGATGGTGGCAAATGGTGAGGGGGGGATCTGAAATGCTCAGGGTGGCTCCCTGATAGGTCTGGATGGGCTCTACTCTGTGGGTGGCCTCACAGCACTCGTTTGACAAAGGCTTGTTTCCTGCATTCAGGGACATCCCAGTGCATCCTAGTTCATCCCAGTGTGGTGGGAACCCTGTGATGAAAGCTGTGCCAAGGGGCTGCTCCTGGTGTCCCTGGAACCCTCCCACGTGGTGGACACTCCAGACAGATGTCCCAGGTGCCATGGGCACCCAATTTGGAGCTGTCTCGGGCTCCTCAGTGTGACGGGACCCTCCTGTCCCACAGACCCGCTGGAGCTGCAGGTGCCAGTGCAGGTGCCAGCACAGGTGCTGCTGAAGGGGGTCACAGTGACGCTGCGCTGCTGGGGCTGGCAGGACAGCCCTGTCACCAGGGTGCGATTTTAGAAGGACAGGAAGGATCTAGGGGGGTCCCTCAGGGGCGCCGAACTGTCTCTGTCCCATCTGCAGTAGCACCACAGTGGTCACTACCACTGTGGGGGCTTGATGGCCTCAGGAATGTCACCAGTGACAGTGACAGTGCAGGGTGAGCACCCCCGCGGCTGGGACTCCAAAATGCTGACACCTCCAAAGCCAGTTTGCATTGGACTCAGAATGACAGTCCCAATCCCAATCTCCTTTTCAGAGCTCTTCAGGGTGCCAGTGCTGGACGGTCCCCCCCGAACCTACAGAGGGGTCCCCCCTCAATCTAAGCTGGCTCTGCACCCCCAGCCCACTGAGGCCCCCAGCCCCCCTCCTGAGACCCTTGGCATTGGGGTGATGCCCCCATTGATGTGCATCATGACACCCATCACATCCCAGCCACGCCATTCCACACCCTCCCCACCAGGTGACGGCCATCCCTGCCGTTGGACACAGCATCCCTCATCCCACCCTCACCTCACCCTCATCCCATCCTCATCCCCCACCCCTCACCCATCACATGCCCTCATCCCACACCACATGTTGACCCCCAGCACCACGGGGTCACTGTCCTGGGTGAAGGAGACCCTCTGTCCCCAGGTGCCACCATGCAGACTCCCTCATCCACCCACACCGGGTGCCAGCCCCTTCCCCGGCCTCAGCCCTGTCTGTGTCCCCGCAGTGCCCGTGGCCAATGCCACCATCACCCCCGGTCCCCCGGCACTCCAGGTGCGCCCAGGTGACCCCGTGACCCTGCGCTGCTCGGTGCAGGTGGGCTCAGCCCCTGTCACCTTCACCTGGCTGCACCACGGGCACGAGGTGGCCCGGGGTCCCCTCCTGGAGCTTGGGGCCGTCGATGTGGGACATTCGGGCACCTACCAGTGCGTGGCCACCAACCAGCTGGGACAGGACGGGCACCGCGTGTTCCGGGCACTCAGCCCAGAGCTGGCCCTGGAGGTGACACCACAGGGACACTGGATCACAGGTGGGGTCACACGGGCTCACTGGGATTGCAGGAGCCCTGCAGTGACAGGTGACCCTGATGTGTCCCTTCTGTCCCCAGCAGTGGCCGCAGGCCTTGGCGGGTCCCTCCTCTTCCTGCTCCTGCTCCTGGCTGGAGCTGTGGGCTGGCACCGGTGCCACAACAGGGGTGGGTGACAATGGGGACAATGGGGACAATGGGGACAATGGTGACCCCGGGGAGCTGGGGGGGCACCTAAATGTGGGGGTGGTGGGGCGGCACCCAGAGCCCCTGACTTGGGCATTGCTGAGAGCTCAGGACCTTTGCTCAGGGTCCTGAAGGATTTGGGGTGGTGTTGGAGGGACTTGCAGGGATTTTGGGGGTTCCTTCAGTGATCCCAGGGGAATTTGGAAGGTCCCCCTTCCTGTCAGGCTTGAGCTTCTGGGAGCTCAGGGGGTCCAGAGAACTGGGGTGGTTCAGGGGTTCTGGGGTGCATCAGGGATGCTCAGGGGTCCTGGGAAGAATTATGGGTGCAGTGGGGTTTGAGGATTCCTGAGAGGGGTCGGGGCCATGGGGACCCCACAGTTACCCCTCCCCTCTTTCATTTGCAGCTGCCAGGAAGCAGCAGGAAAGGTGAGTGGGGGGCTCAAACCACACTCTCCCCTTTCACCCCAACCCCCAAGACCTCCCATTCCCCCCCACACATCCCCTTGATTCCCTCGGGGCCCCCCCGGAGCCCCCGACCCCCCCAGAGGAGGGGGAGGTGCTGTACACCCACGTCGTGATCCCCAAGCAGACAGGGGGTGAGTCCGGGCTGGGACACAGGGACACGTCACCCATGGGTGTCCCCGTGCCCAGATGCCACAGCCAGTGTCTCTCGCAGTGTCCCCCTGTGCCACCACACTCCAGGATTCCGAGGTGACCTACGCAGAGCTGGCAGCAACCCATGGGCGACCACGGGAATGCGGGGACATCTCCGGGAATGTGCTGTGACACTCGGGGCACGGCTGGGAACTGGGGGAACTGGGGGAACTGGGGGCACTGGGGGACCCCACTCATGGGCAACCACACGTGGGTGTCCCCCCCACGGCTCCTGTTGGTTCCCAACATTCACGGTTCGGTGGGCACAAGTGAAAGGTCACCAGGGCACCCAGAGCTCCCCATGGCCCCTGAACCACAAGGGCCTCCCCACCCCCCTTCCACTCCACCCAGTGCCTCCCCATTCCACATCCAAGTGCTCCCAGTACCCTCAGAGATTTCCCCATTCCCTCCCCACCGTGCTCCCAGTACCCCCAAGGGCTTCCTGTTTCCCCTCCCAGTGCCTCTCCATTGCTCCCAGTAGATCCAGGTGGTTCCCATTCTCTCTCCCAGTTCCCCTGTACTCCCAGTGCCTCTGCAATGCCCCTCTCAGCACTCCCAGTACACCCACGGCTCCTCATCCCTCCTCCCAGTGCCAGGGGAACACAGGACTCGTTTCCCTCTTTTTGGCACCAAAATGCAGCTTTTTGGTTCAACTGACAGAGATGGTGTTTCTTTGTTCAGCTCTGTGGCGCTTTAGGAATGGGATTCTCCAATTTTGGGCTGCCACTCTAAACCAGGGCTCTGGATTCCCTTCTGCCCTGTCTCAAACCCCTCCTGTGCCGTGTTCCCCACACCATGAGGTCACAAAGGCCCTGGGGGGGTTCCGCAGCCTCCCCCTTTCCCAGGGCACTGGGGATCAGGCCACGGCACAGGGTGGGGTGTCAGGGACAGGAAAAGTTGGATGTCTCGAGACATTTTGGAACACCTGTGTGTGGCAGGGCTGGGTCAGGCCTTGCTGTTGGTGACACAGGGCCCCGTGTGTCAGTCAGTCTGTCGGCCATGGCACTCTGGGGACAGAGTGACGCTCTGCCAAACCCAGCTCCTGAGGGGCCGAGGGACCAGGAGTCCCACCTTGGCAGAAGGATCTTGGTGGCCCAAGGGCTTCAAAGGCAGAGCATGAGGTGGCCAAGTGTCTGAGCCTGTCTGCTCTTGGAGTGTCTGCCCCATCCACGCTGGATCCCAGGAGCTGGAAACTGTCTTGGTTTAAAAGAGAAACGTCTGCCAAGGAAAGCAGGAACCTTCCTGGAATGGAAATAGGAGCCATCCCTCCAAATTGTTATAACTGTGAAAATTATGGGGCTTGCAGGCAAAAATGTAAGAAAAGGAATAACAGCTCATTGCTGGGAAATTTATAGAACAGAACAGAACAAACAACAACACGAGAAGAGAAATTTCCAACCCGCTCAGGGCTGTTTGTTCATCTTTAGTGCAGTTCTGGCCACGGCCAGCAGGGGGCGGTGCAGGGAGCACTCCCGGCCAGCAGGGGGCGCTGCAGGGAGCAATCCCGGCCAGCACGGGGCGCTGCAGGGAACAATCCCGGCCAGCAGGGGGCGCTGCAGGGAGCAATCCCGGCCAGCAGGGGGCGCCCCGGTGCCGCTCGAACCCCTCAGGGGCCATGGCGGCCTCGGGCGGGAGGGACCAGGGGAAATCGCTCCTTTTGCAAACTCACGCTTTGCACCAATCGCTCCCGGCACCAGCACCGGCAGCGCCCGGGCAGAAGAGACCAAGGCAGCAGCTTGGATCCCAGTGCCCAGGGGCAGCGGAGCAGTGTCCCGGGGCCAGGCACACACCCTGCGCAACACCCGCCACCGCTCTCCCTGATCCCCAACGCAAGGAAGGCACCACCCAACCCCAGGCAGCTCTCAGCTCCACAACAGCACCTCTCGGGCCTTTCCAGCACAACTCCTGAAAACCCTCAGCCTTTCACTGCCTTTTCCTCCTCCAGCCCTGGCACAGCAGCTTTGGGAATGCTGAATTCCCCTGGGATGCTGAGGAAAGCAGGTGCTCCTTGCTGACACTGCCAGGGCTCCTCAGGGGCTCCACAGCTCGTTTGGAGCTGCTGCTCTTCCTGGGCCACTGCTGGTCCCGATACAGCAGCCCCAGGAGAGGGAGGTGGAGCAGACTCTTAACGAGCTGTTGGAATTTGGGCCGGGGGTCCTGAAGTTCAGCTGTGCTGCTAAACCATCCCTGTGCACAAACACTCGGCTCTGCTGCCTCTCCCAGGGATTTTGGGCTTCTGTAGCAGCACTGGACACATTTAGGGGCTCAGATGCCCCCAGCTCTGCCAACAAGAATTTTTTTGGTTGCCGGCAAGGTTCGGTGGAGCTTCTCACCTTGGCCACTGCACAGGGATGGGCATTGGCCAGCCCTGCTCTGGCCAGCCCCAGCTGGCAGCCAGGACCTGAGGCTCCCCCCGCCCCCTTGGCTTTGATTCTCGCAGCTCTCGAGCTGCTGCAAAGGTGACAATTCTGGGGGGGAAAAGGCGTGGCTGTGGTTTGCTCAGCTCTGCAAGAAGCACAAAACCCAGGGTGAGCCCAAGCAGTGGCTCTGCGAGGGCCTTTGATGGTTTTCAGAGCAGGGCTGGCTGGAAACCCCCCCTGCAGGGGCAGCTGCGAGGGAACCAGTGCGGAAATGCAGCAATTGATCATTTGGTCCCTGTGCCCAAGGCACTGAGAGAGCCCCAGAACTGCTGCAAATGTCACAAGGATCTGCTCAACGACCTGACCGGGACCCTCCTCCTTCCTGAGCTGAGCAGGCAGAGCTGAACAAACCAAAACCATTTCTGCCGCTGGTTCGGGGGGACACCCCAGGCTGATTCCGGGGGGCTCTGGGTCTGTGCCTCCCCCATCCCCTGGGGCACTTTACCTCTCTTCATTTTCCATTTCCTTCCTTTAATTCCTCAATTTCACATCTCCCCCCAGTTCGTTCCTTAATGATCCTGGGGGCTCCTGAGCAGGGAACGGGTTGGGGGAACCCCAGTGTTGGGGTACGAGGGGTGCAGGGAGGTTCGGGGGGCTGTGGGGGATGGGGATGCCCGGCTGTGTCCCCCCAACACTTTCACCTTCTCTGAAAAGAGGAAACTTCTTTCACTTTGATTTTCCCGTGAGAGTCACACGGGGGCGCGTTCTGTCCTGGGGATGGCACATCCAGGGGTGACAAATCCAGGGGTGACACATCCAAGGGTCCTCTCCCCCTACTCTGGGGTCTCCCTGTCCTGGAGCTGACACATCTTGGGGTCCTGTCCCCGTTCTCTGGGGTCTCCCTGTCCTTGGGGTGACACATCCTGGGGTTCCTATCCTGGGGACGAGCCGGAAAAGCTCGAGCAGCGGCTCTGCCCCGCGGCCGTGCCGGGGCTGGCGGAGGTGACCCCGGCTGGATGGCGACAGTGGCCTCGGACACGCTGTCGCAGCCACCCTCTGTCCCCGCAGCCCGCGACAGTCCCGGCCCTGGCAGCCGCGATCGCGACAGTGCCCCGAGCTCGGGACTCCGCTCCAGCAGCGCCGGGGGCTCCTCCCCGGGCTCCCGGGTCCCCTCCGCCCTCCCGGCACCTCCCTCCCGGCGCCCCAGGGCCGCGCCCGGCGGAGGCTCCGCAGCAGCTCCGGGGCTCAGACGCCGCTCGGGGAGCGCCGAATGCGGGGCTTTGGGCACCGGCGGGCACCGGGCAGGGCTGGAGCTGGCCCGGCCTTGGGGGGCGATTTGGGGCCACCCCAGGCTCCGTGCCGGGGCTTTCGGGGCGCTCGGGGCTCCGGATCGGCCCAGGGGCTCGGCAGCTGCGGGATCGGTGCCCGCGGCCATCCCGAGGTCCCCGAGCCCTTGGCCGGTGTCACCGAGAGGGGACAAACAGCGAGCGGCAGCTCCTTCCCCTGCAGGGGCAGCTGCGAGGGAACCAGTGCGGAAATGCAGCAATTGATCATTTGGTCCCTGTGCCCGAGGCACTGAGAGAGCCCCAGAACTGCTGCAAATGCCACAAGGATCTGCTCAACGACCTGACCGGGACCCTCCTCCTTCCTGAGCTGAGCAGGCAGAGCTGAACAAACCAAAACCATTTCTGCCGCTTTAATCCAAAAGCTGCGTTTGTGTCCAGTAAGAGGGACAAGGGTCCTGTGCCCCCTGGCACTGGGGGAGGGAATGGGGAGCCCTGGGGGCATACTGGGAGCACTGGGAGCACTGGAACGGGGAGCTCTGGGCAGCCCCACATGGGACCCCCTACTCGTGGCCACCTCCCGGGCACGGTGGGCAACCACAGGAGCCGAGGGGGTGGGGACACAAGGAGTGTGCCCTCGGTTAGGGAAGGCCAGTGTCCCCATTGTCCCCATTGTCCCCAGTATCCCCAGTGTCCCCAATGCCCCCAGTGTCCCCAGTGTCCCCAGTGTCACTGCTCGTTCTCGTAGCTGTCCCTGTGGTGCCGCTGTCGCCCGTGGGGTCCCGGCAGCTCCTCGTGGTCCCCTGGGGCTGTGGAGTGTCCTGAGTGAGGCTCCGGGGTTGGGGACCTGGGTGGGGGTGACACCCGTGGGTGACGTGTCCCTGTGCCCCCCTGTACTCACCCCCTGCCCTCTCGGTGCCCACGATGTGCGGGTCCAGCACCGCCCCCTCCTCCGGGGGGGCCGAGGGCTCCTGGGGAGGCCTGCGGGGATAAGGGGGGGTCTGTGGGGGTGCGGGGCTTCCTGCGCTGAGGGTAAAATGGGGGGTCAGACCTGGAGCCCCCCACTCACCTTTCCTGCTCCTTCCTGAGGGCTGCAAAGGGAAGAGAGGGGAGGGGTGACTGTGTGGGCCTCAGGGCCCTTGAACATCCTCGGGACCCCTGACTGCCCCCTGAGCCCCCAAACTCCCCCAAAACCCCTGACAGAACCCCCAACATCCCTGCAAGACCCTCCAGGACACCCCCAAATCCCCCAGGAGCCCCAGCTGAGGTTTCTGGGGGCTCAGCTTCACCCAAGTCAGGAGCTGTTGCTGACACCCTATGGCCCCCCCACTCTGGGGGCTTCACCCCAATCCCTAGGACCCCCATGTCCCCCCATTGTCACCCACCCCGGCGGTGCCACCAGCGACAGCCCCCGATGACAGCCAGGAGCAGGAGCAGGTACAGGAGGGTCCTGCCGACATTCACAGCCACTGCCGGGGACAGAGGGGGACACACCGGGGTCACCATGAGTCCCGGGGGTCCCGAACAGCCCGGTGAGCCCTTGTGACCCCACCTGTGTTCCGGTGCTGTCCAGTGATTTCCTGTGGTGTCACCTCCAGGGCCAGCTCTGGGCTGAGTGCCCGGAACACGCCGTGCCCGTCCTGTCCCAGCTGGTTGGTGGCCACGCACTGGTAGGTGCCCGAATGTCCCACATCGACGGCCCCAAGCTCCAGGAGGGGACCCCGGGCCACCTCGTGCCCGTCACGCAGCCAGGTGAAGGTGACAGGGGCTGAGCCCACCTGCACCGAGCAGCGCAGGGTCACGGGGTCACCTGGGCGCACCTGGAGTGCCGGGGGACCGGGGGTGATGGTGGCATTGGCCACGGGCACTGCGGGGACACAGACAGGGCTGAGGCCGGGGGAGGGGCTGGCACCCGGTGTGGGTGGATGAGGGAGTCTGCATGGTGGCACCTGGGGACAGAGGGTCTCCTTCACCCAGGACAGTGACCCCGTGGTGCTGGGGGACATCATGTGGTGTGGGATGAGGACATGTGATGGGTGAGGGGTGGAGGATGAGGATGGGATGAGGGTGAGGTGAGGGTGGGATGAGGGATGCTGTGTCCAAGGGCAGGGATGGCCGTCACCTGGTGGGGGGCACGGAATGGCGTGGCTGGGATGTGATGGGTGCCATGAGGCACATCAACGGGGGCGTCACCCCGATGCCAAGGGTCTCAGTGCCCTGGGAGGGTCACGCTCAGCAGGGTGAATGTGACCTGGTGTGCAGTGGGGGATGTGACAGCTGGGCTTAGGGATGCAGGGCTTGGATGTGCTGGGTGGGCATCCCTGGAGCCAGACAGTCCCAGTTGCCCTGGTCTGTGACACCCAGTGTTGGGGGCTGCGAGCTGGGCTGGGCTGGGGCTGGTATGGGGGGATGAGGTGGGATGGGAATGTGTGGAACTGGTGATGCTGTGGGTGGGGTCACTCTCAGCCCAAGGGTCCCACTCCCCCAGGAGAGTGATGTTCAATATGGTGCTCTCAGCCACGCTGTCACCATCTCTGACCCAGCACTGGTAGTGGCTCTTCCACACAGCCCACCCCTCAGAGCGCACCTCGCAGCTGTAATTCCCCGAGTGGGAGACCCCCACGGCGGGCACCAGGAGCTGCGGGGACCCCTGCGGGCCCCCCACCAACTGCCCGTGCCGGTAGAAGCGGTACAGGAGGGGGGCTGGGGACCGCAGGGGGCTGGGGGTGCTGAGGCAGCTGAGATTGAGGGGGGACCCCTCGGGGAGCTCGGGGGGACCCTCCAGCAGCGGCACCAAGAAGAGCTCTGGGAAGGAGATGGGGCGGGGGACGTGACCCCGAGTCCGCTGTGGGGCTCTGGGGGTGCTGAGGTGTGTGGTTTGGGGGTGCTCACCGTGCACTGTCACTGTCACCGGCTCTGACTCATCCCACAGTGACGGTCGGGAGCTCCTCTGGACACTGCAGCGGTAGCGGCCGCTGTGCTGCTGCTGCAGAGGGCTCAGGGACAGCTCGGTCCCACGGTGCTGCCACCACCACCACAGTTGCTGCTCCCCATCGCGGTAGAAGCGCACTGCAGGGACTGGCTCCTTCTGCCTGAGCCGGCAGCGCAGTGTCACGTTGTCCCCCTCCAGCAGCGCCCTCGCCGGCACCTGCAGCACTGGGGTGGCTGTGGGACAGGAGGGTCTCGATGGCCACAGAAGGAACCAGGGGTCCCACATTGGAACAGGGTGGTCTCGTCACACTGGGATGCAGTGATGTGCACAGGGGATGCTCCAGCGATGCTCTGGGATGTCCCCAGAGCAGGAGACAGGCTCTGGTCACAGAGAGGCGTGACCCATGAAGCTGAGCTCACCCAGAGCGCTCGGGGTCCCCGCAGGTGCCAGGATGGGGGAACAAAGATCTCTCACCATTTACAACGTGCACGGGGGGACTGTGCCCTGAGCCAGGTCTGTCACACGTGTAGGTGCCACTCTCGGTGACATTGACGTGGTCGTGCCCCTGCAGTCCCCAGAGCTGCCCGTTCCTCTACCAGGTGGTGTCACCGGCGGTCCCCGAGCCCTGGCAGGTCAGTGTCACCCGGTCCCACAGCACCGCCGGCCTCCAGGGGGGCTCCACCAGGAGCTGGGTGCTCTGGGCACCTGCGGGTGACAGGGGACACCAGCCTGGCAGGGCCACCACGGGGCTGGGGACAGCGGGGCAGGGACATGGCATCCCCCGAGGACTCACCAGCGAGGCCGAGGGTCTGGGCTGGAAGGGAGAAGGGACAGGGATGGCTGGGGGTGGCACCATGGGGACAGCAGCACCTGGGGCACCTATTGTGGTGTCTGTCCCCAAACTGTCCCCACGGGAACACTGGTGTAGCACGGAGGGTTTGAGCACAGGGACACCTCGGTCACCCTGGGCTGAGCAGGACATGGGGACACTGTGGACACCCCATGTGTGCACAGGTCACCTCCCCCAGCCCTACAGCACCTGTCCCCACGGCCACATCCCCATGGCCCTGTGCCCGTGATCCCAATCTGATGGAACCTGCCCCATGGCCCATCTGCATGGGACGTGGCCCTTGCCCCTGTCCCTGCATTCCTGTCTCCCTCTCCCTGTCCCCACACCTGCCCCAGACCCAAGGTTCCTTTTGCCACATCTTTGTCCCCCCATCTCGATCCCCCTGTTCCCATCCCTACATCCCAGTTCCCCTCTTTCTGTCCCCAGGGCCACCCCACGACTCTGCTCACACTGGGGTCCATGCCCATGCCCTGGCTCTGCTGGCCTTGGGGACATCAGGGGACCCCGCAGCCCCCCTGTGCCCCCTCCCCACCGCTCTCTGCCTCACCGGGGCCCATCCCCGTGGCGTCAGGCCCGTGCCCGGGGCACTCACCCCACAGGAGCAGCGCCACCTTCCCGGCCATCCCGCTGTCCCCGGCCATGGGCACTGGCTGTCACTCGCTGCTGTGGCCACCTGTCCCCTGGCTGGCGGCTCTTCCCATGAAGGGACAGGAAGCGAGGTCACGTCTTGTCCTCATGTGTAGATGGCCCTTGGTGGGGGCAGGGTGTGAACAGGATGGGGGCAGGGTGGGGACCTTGTGGGACATGGGGGTGATGGTGGGACATGATGGGAACAGGATGTTGACCGAATTTGGGCACTGAGGCGATGCACGGGGCCAAGGATGGGTGTCCAGGGGATTGGGGTGCCAGGGATTGGTTCCCATGGGAATGGGGGTCCCAAGAGTTGGGTCGATTCAAACTCAGGGATGAGGGTCCCAGGACAATGTGGCCTTCAGGGATTTGTGATCATGGGATGCATCCCAGGGATGGGGGTGCCATGGGAATGCGGGTCCTGGGGGAATAATGGACCCCAAGGGAAGGGGTGTCCCAGGGGCTGGAACTACCAGGATGGAGATCCTTGGAAATGGAGATCCTGAGGAATGGCAGTCCTGGGAAGAGGGTCCTAGGGAAGGGTGGACAAGGAATGGGGGTTCCATGGTTGGATTCCCAGGGGAATGGGGATGCCATGGATGGGCAGTTGCTGGGTGGGCCCGTGGGTGTCAGCTCCTGCTCTGGGTGCCTCTGATTTTGGGGTGACCCAGGGCCCCATGCAGCCTCCCTTGGATGTTCATTTCCTGGGCAGGCATCACATGGGGTCCTGGGTAGCTCTGCTTCTGTGCCCTCCTCTGCCTTGACATTTTCCTCTCTTTATTTCTCTGTTTTCCTTATTTTCCTCACTTTTGTGCCATGCTCCCTTATTCCCAGTTCCTGGCTAAGAAATCCTGGGGAGCACCTGGGCAGGGAACGGGTTGGGGGGAACCCCAGGGAAGGAGAAAAGGGGGTGGGGGTCTGTATGGAGGGATGGGGAGGCTGTGGGGGATGGGGGTGTCCGGCTGAGCCCCCCCAACACTTTCACTTTCTCTCTCCTGCAGCAGAAGGAAGAGGCCGTTTGTGCTGAGAGTCACACGGGGGCGGGTTCTGTCCTGGGGGCACATCCAGGGGGTCCTGCCTGAGGGGATCCTGTTCTGGGGGTGACACGTTCTGGGTGGATTTTGTCCCAGTGGTGACACATCCCAGCAGGGGAGATCCTGTCCTGGGGGATGGGGGTTCTGGGCAGGGTCCCTGGACACATTCCCTGAGGAAGTCCCTGTCCAGGGTAGGGCACATCCCGCACACCCCTGTCCCGGGTGGGTGGGGGGCCCTGGCGACCCCCTCTGTCCTCAGTGGGGCACTGTGACCTCTGTGACCTCTGGGGTGCCCCAATTTGGGGTGTGACCCGCCCACTCTACACCCCCTCATTGGCTGCCCCCGCCCATCTGGGAACCCTCCATCCCCATTTGGGAACCCTCACAGGTGCAGCCCCTCGGCCCCATTGCACAGCCCACCAGGATCATTCTGTGGGGGAAAAACCCCAGCGGGGCTGACTGGGGAGGGGGATGGACATGGGCTGGTGTCAGTCAGGGAGGGCACAGACACCCCAAAAACACCCAAAGCCACCCCCACACCCAAAAGCCCTGCAGGGCCTCAGTGCTGGCAACCAGGAGATGGATGAGACCCTGCACATGAAACACTTGAGAAGCTCTTGGGGGGCTTCCCCCTCTCTCTCCTGCTCCCCACAATCCCCCCACGGGGTTTCTGTCCTGATGAATTGGGACCTGATGGTTTTATTGGGGTTTGGGAGAAATCCTCTTCCACACTTCTCCACTTTCCCTCATCCCCTGCAGGATCTGAGCTGGCAAGAGCAGCTCGGGAATGAAGCCCCAGGCAGGAAGGAGCTCCCAAAGTGCTCCTCCTTGAAGCCAGTGGCCATCCAAGTGTGGGGCCCAGCCATGGCCCAGCCCCACTGCACAGGGATGGGCATTGGCCAGCCCTGCTCTGGCCAGCCCCAGCTGGCAGCCAGGACCTGAGGCTCCCCCCGCCCCCTTGGCTTTGATTCTCGCAGCTCTCGAGCTGCTGCAAAGGTGACAATTCTGGGGGGGAAAAGGCGTGGCTGTGGTTTGCTCAGCTCTGCAAGAAGCACAAAACCCAGGCTGAGCCCAAGCAGTGGCTCTGCGAGGGCCTTTGATGGTTTTCAGAGCAGGGCTGGCTGGAAACCCCCCCTGCAGGGGCAGCTGCGAGGGAACCAGTGCGGAAATGCAGCAATTGATCATTTGGTCCCTGTGCCCAAGGCACTGAGAGAGCCCCAGAACTGCTGCAAATGCCACAAGGATCTGCTCAACGACCTGAGCGGGACCCTCCTCCATCCTGAGCTGAGCAGGCAGAGCTGAACAAACCAAAACCATTTCTGCCGCTTTAATCCAAAAGCTGCGTTTGTGTCCAATAAGAGGGACAAGTGTCCTGTGCCCCCTGGCACTGGGGGAGGGAATGGGGAGCCCTGGGGGCATACTGGGAGCACTGGGAGCACTGGAACGGGGAGCTCTGGGCAGCCCCACATGGGACCCCCCAGTCGTGGCCACCTCCCGCGCACCGTGGGCAACCACAGGAGCCGAGGGGGTGGGGACAAGGGGTGTGCCCTCGGTTAGGGGAAGGCCAGTGTCCCCAGTGTCCCCATTGTCCCCATTGTACCCAGTGTCCCCAGTGTCCCCAGTGTCCCCAGTGTCCCCAGTGTCACTGCACGTTCTCGTAGCTGTCCCTGCGGTGCCGCTGTCGCCCGTGGGGTCCCGGCAGCTCCTCGTGGTCCCCTGGGGCTGTGGAGTGTCCTGAGTGAGGCTCCGGGGTTGGGGACCTGGGTGGGGGTGACACCCGTGGGTGACGTGTCCCTGTGCCCCCCTGTACTCACCCCCTGCCCTCTCGGTGCCCACGATGTGCGGGTCCAGCACCGCCCTCTCCTCCGGGGGGGCCGAGGGCTCCTGGGGAGGCCTGCGGGGATAAGGGGGGGTCTGTGGGGGTGCGGGGCTTCCTGCGCTGAGGGTAAAATGGGGGGTCAGACCTGGAGCCCCCCACTCACCTTTCCTGCTCCTTCCTGAGGGCTGCAAAGGGAAGAGAGGGGAGGGGTGACTGTGTGGGCCTCAGGGCCCTTGAACATCCTCGGGACCCCTGACTGCCCCCTGAGCCCCCAAACTCCCCCAAAACCCCTGACAGAACCCCCAACATCCCTGCAAGACCCTCCAGGACACCCCCAAATCCCCCAGGAGCCCCAGCTGAGGTTTCTGGGGGCTCAGCTTCACCCAAGTCAGGAGCTGTTGCTGACACCCTATGGCCCCCCCACTCTGGGGGCTTCACCCCAATCCCTGGGACCCCCATGTCTCGCCATTGTCACCCACCCCGGCGGTGCCACCAGCGACAGCCCCCGATGACAGCCAGGAGCAGGAGCAGGTACAGGAGGGTCCTGCCGACATTCACAGCCACTGCCGGGGACAGAGGGGGACACACCGGGGTCACCCTGAGCCCCGGGGGTCCCGAACAGCCCGGTGAGCCCGTGTGACCCCACCTGTGTTCCGGTGCTGTCCAGTGATTTCCTGTGGTGTCACCTCCAGGGCCAGCTCTGGGCTGAGTGCCCGGAACACGCCGTGCCCGTCCTGTCCCAGCTGGTTGGTGGCCACGCACTGGTAGGTGCCCGAATGTCCCACATCGACGGCCCCAAGCTCCAGGAGGGGACCCCGGGCCACCTCGTGCCCGTCACGCAGCCAGGTGAAGGTGACAGGGGCTGAGCCCACCTGCACCGAGCAGCGCAGGGTCACGGGGTCACCTGGGCACACCTGGAGTGTCGGGGGACCGGGGGTGATGGTGGCATTGGCCACGGGCACTGCGGGGACACAGACAGGGCTGAGGCCGGGGGAGGGGCTGGCACCCGGTGTGAGGGGAGTGGGCGACGGGAGGGATGGGTTTGATGGGGAAATGTGGTGGATGGGGTCACCCCATGGAGGGGTGAGGGGACACAGAGAGCGATGAGGAGACACAGGGCAGAGGCGGGGGGGTAAAAGAAAAATTTCTGGGGGTCAGGAGTGTAGCCAGGTGGGGGTCCCGTGGGGGCTGTGGGGGCTCCCCGTGCCCATCCCCGCACTCACTGCGCACCGTGACGCCGAGCCGGGCGCTGCTCTTCCGCACGGCCCCCCCCTCGGAGCGCACCTCGCAGCTGTAATTCCCCGAGTGGGAGACCCCCACGGCGGGCACCAGGAGCTGCGGGGACCCCTGCGGGCCCCCCACCAACTGCCCGTGCCGGTAGAAGCGGTACAGGAGGGGGGCTGGAGGTCGCAGGGGGCTGGGGGTGCTGAGGCAGCTGAGATTGAGGGGGGACCCCTCGGGGAGCTCGGGGGGACCCTCCAGCAGCGGCACCGAGAAGAGCTCTGGGAAGGAGATGGGGGTGGGGACTGTGACTCTGAGTCCACTGAGAAGTGGCTTTGGGGGTGTCAGGATATTGGAGTTGCAGCCTTGGGGGTGCTCACCGTGCACTGTCACTGTCACCGGTGCTGACACTGACAGTCCTGAGCTCACCCAACCCCCACAGCGGTAGCGGCCGCTGTTGTGCATCCGCAAGGGGGACAGGGACAACTCGGTACCCTGGAGGGACTCTCCCAGATCCTTCTCGTCCTGGTAAAATCGGACCATGGTGACAGGTTTGTCCGGCCGGCCCCGGCAGCGCAGTGCCACCGTGTCCCCCTCCAGCAGCGCCCGTGCTGGCACCTGCAGCACCAGCGGCTCTGTGGGACAGGAGGGTCCCGTCACACTGAGGGTCCCGAGACAGCTCCAAAGTGGGTGCCCATGGCAGCGGGGACATCTGGCTGGAGTGTCCACTGCGCGGGAGGGTCCCAGGGACACCAGGAGCAGCCCCGTGATAGAGCTGCCCCACAGGGGTCCCACCACACTGGGATGCACTGGGATGTCCCTGTGTGCAGGGGACAGGCTCTCATCACACGAGGGCTGTGAGGCCACGCAGACCTAACAGGGAGCCACCCTGAGCATTTCAGATCCCCCCTCACCATTTGACACCATCACGGCGAGGCTGAGTCCACTTCCCGATCTCTGTCATGTGTAAGTGCCACTCTAAGTGACAAGGAAGCTGTCGCGTCCCTCCTGCCCCCAGCGCCGCCCGTCCGTGTACAAGGAGGTGTCACCGGCGGTCCCCGAGCCCTGGCAGGTCAGTGTCACCCGGTCCCACAGCACCGCCGACGTCCAGGGGGGCTCCACCAGGAGCTGGGGGCTCTGGGCACCTGCGGGTGACAGAGGACACCAGCCTGGCAGGGCCACCACGGGGCTGGGGACAGCGGGGCAGGGACATGGCATCCCCCGAGGACTCACCAGCGAGGCCGAGGGTCTGGGCTGGAAGGGAGAAGGGACAGGGATGGCTGGGGGTGGCACCGTGGGGACAGCAGCACCTGGGGCACCTGGTGTGGTGTCTGTCCCCAAACTGTCCCCACGGGAACACTGGTGTAGCACGGAGGGTTTGAGCACAGGGACACCTTGGTCACCCTGGGCTGGGGCAGGACATGGGGACACTGTGGACACCCGATGTGTGCACAGGTCACCTCCCCCAGCCCTACAGCACCTGTCCCCACGGCCACATCCCCATGGCCCTGTGCCCGTGATCCCATTCCCATGGCCCCTGTCCCCATGGCCCATCTTCATGGGACGTGGCCCTTGTCCCTGGCCCTGCATCCCTGTCTCCCTGTCCCTGTCCCCACAGCTGCCCCAGCCCCAAGGTTCCTTTTGCCACATCCTTGTCCCCCCATCTCGATCCCCCTGTTCCCATCCCCACATCCCAGTTCCCCTCTTCCTGTCCCCAGGTCCACCCCACGACTCTGCTCACACTGGGCTCCATGCCCATGCCCTGGCTCTGCTGGCCTTGGGGACCTCAGGGGACCCCGCAGCCCCCCTGTGCCCCCTCCCCACCGCTCTCTGCCTCACCGGGGCCCATCCCCGGGGCGTCAGGCCCGTGCCCGGGGCACTCACCCCACAGGAGCAGCGCCACCTTCCCGGCCATCCCGCTGTCCCCGGCCATGGGCACTGGCTGTCACTCGCTGCTGTGGCCACCTGTCCCCTGGCTGGCGGCTCTTCCCATGAAGGGACAGGAAGCGAGGTCACGTCTTGTCCTCATGTGTAGGTGGCCTCTGGTGGGGGCAGGGTGAGGGAAAGGTGGAGACAGGAAAGGAGCAGGGGACAGGCTGGGGACATTATACTATGGTCTGGGGTATGGAGCTCCCAGGAGTGACGGGCTCAGGGAATGTGGGGAACCAAGGATGGATGTCCAGGACAATGGGGATCCAGGGGAATTGGACTGCCACGTCTTTGGGGATTCCTGTCACAGAGGTGGTACATCCTGAGCACTTCCCTTCTGAGGGACCCTGAACGTTCCCGCTGTCCCCAGTGGGGCCCTGGTACCTCTGGGATGCACAAAATTACGGGGAGGTCTTATGACTGTGCTCTGATGATTCACAGGCTACATTTCGTTCAATTCCCTGATGCCCAATTGATTTAGACAAAAGTATACATCCATAGAATAAAGGCAAAAATCTTTTCCATGGCCATTTTTTGCAATAAAAACTTAACTCAGTAAAAAATCAATATGACAAGGTAGAAAATGGTCTGCTTTCTAGAATCCTTTAAATGGTTGCCCTCCCAACATGTTGCTCAAAATACAAACACAAATCACAAAGAAATGAGGTGTCTTCGTTCCCTTTAGGAGCCCATTGGTGCATCCCACAGCAGTGTTTGCTTGTGGATAACACAGAGTGTGGAATCTCCCTGAGTGTCCAACATTTCCCTGGGATTGTTCCCTGCCTGCTGGGCAGCAACTTGCCCATAAGGAAGGCTTTTGTTGGGCCAGAGTTGGAAATTATTTCCCATGGATTCAGCTCCCCAAATGGGAGAAACTCTGTCCGTCCTTGGAGCAGGGCACAGCAATCTCTGGAAATGCCCGTGTGTCCCTCAGGGTCTGATTCCCTGGTAAATCCACTGCAGCCTGCCCTCAATTCCTCTGCCTGGGCACTCCCTGCTCCTGCTGTGACACCCCTGTGCCCCAGAGCCACGGGTGCAGCCCCTGCTTGATATTTCCACACTTTTCCCTCTCTTCTGCTGTCCACATCCAGAACACAAACATTTTTCTGTGAGGTTCCAGAGGGCTGCAGGTTTTGTTCAAGGAGGAGGGTCCCGGTCAGGTCGTTGAGCAGATCCTTGTGGCATTTGCAGCAGTTCTGGGGCTCTCTCACTGCCTTGGGCACAGGGACCAAATGATCAATTGCTGCATTTCCGCACTGGTTCCCCCGCAGCTGCCCCTGCAGGGGGGGTTTCCAGCCAGCCCTGCTCTGAAAACCATCAAAGGCCCTTGCAGAGCCACTGCTTGGGCTCACCCTGGGTTTTGTGCTTCTTGCAGAGCTGAGCAAACCACAGCCACGCCTTTTCCCCCCTTAGAATTGTCACCTTTGCAGCAGCTCGAGAGCTGCGAGAATCAAAGCCAAGGGGGCGGGGGGAGCCTCAGGTCCTGGCTGCCAGCTGGGGCTGGCCAGAGCAGGGCTGGCCAATGCCCATCCCTGTGCAGTGGCCAAGGTGAGAAGCTCCACAAAACCTTGCCGGCAGCCAAAAAAATTCTTGTTGGCAGAGCTGGGGGCATCTGATCCCCTAAATGTGTCCAGTGCTGCCATAGTAGCCCAAAATCCAAAATCCCCGGGAGAGGCAGCAGAACCGAGTGTTTGTGCACAGCGATGGTTTAGCAGCACAGCTGAACTTCAGGACCCCCGGCCCAAATTCCAACAGCTCGTTAAGAGTCTGCTCCACCTCCCTCTCCTGGGGCTGCTGTATCGGGACCAGCAGTGGCCCAGGAAGAGCAGCAGCTCCAAACGAGCTGTGGAGCCCCTGAGGAGCCCTGGCAGTGTCAGCAAGGAGCACCTGCTTTCCTCAGTGTCCCAGGGGAATTCAGCATTCCCAAAACTGCTGTGCCAGGGCTGGAGGAGGAAAAGGCAGTGAAAGGCTGAGGGTTTTCAGGAGTTGTGCTGGAAAGGCCCGAGAGGTGCTGTTGTGGAGCTGAGAGCTGCCTGGGGTTGGGTGGTGCCTTCCTTGCGTTGGGGATCAGGGAGAGCGGTGGCGGGTGTTGCGCAGGGTGTGTGCCTGGCCCCGGGACACTGCTCCGCTGCCCCTGGGCACTGGGATCCAAGCTGCTGCCTTGGTCTCTTCTGCCCGGGCGCTGCCGGTGCTGGTGCCGGGAGCGATTGGTGCAAAGCGTGAGTTTGCAAAAGGAGCGATTTCCCCTGGTCCCTCCCGCCCGAGGCCGCCATGGCCCCTGAGGGGTTCGAGCGTCACCGGGGCGCCCCCTGCTGGCCGGGATTGCTCCCTGCAGCGCCCCCTGCTGGCCGGGATTGCTCCCTGCACCGCCCCCTGCTGGCCGTGGCCAGAACTGCACCAAAGATGAACAAACAGCCCTGAGCAGGTTGGAAATTTCTGTTCTTGTGTTGCTCTTTGTTCTGTTTAGTTCTATAAATTTCCTAGCAATGAACTGTTATTCCTTTTCAGACTTTTTTTGCCTGATAGCTCCATAATTTTTACAATTATAACAATTTGGAGGGATGCGTCCTCTTTCCATTCCAGAGAAGTTCCTACTTTCCTTGGAGATGGTTCTACTTTAAACCAAGACAGTTTGGTCTCTTCAGTTCCAGCACGGATGGGACAGACACTCCTAGAGAACACAGGCTCAGACACTTGGCCACCTCATGCTCTGCCTTTGAAGCCCTTGGGCCACCAAGGGGCCTCTGCCAAGGTGGGACTCCTGGTCCCTTGGCCACTCAGGAGTTGGGTTTGGCAGAGCGTCACTCTGTCCCCAGTGTTCCATGGCTGACAGACTGACTGAGATACAGGAGTCTGTCTCACCCATCCCTGCCACACACAGGTGTTCCAAAATGTCTTGAGACATCAAACTTTTCCTAACCCTGACACCCGTCCCTGCACCATGGCCTGATCCCAACTGCCCTGGGAAAGGGGGAGGCTCCAGATCGCCCCAGGGCCTTTATGACATCATGGTGTGGGGAACACGGCAGAAGAGGGGCTTGAGACAGGGCAGAAGGGAATCTAGAGCACTGGTTTTTAGTGGCAGCCTAAAATTGGAGAATCCCATCCCTAGAGCCTGGCAGATCTGAACAAAGAAACACCATTTTTGCCAGTTTAACCATAAAGCTGCATTTTGGTTCCAATAGAAAGGCAACGAGTCCTGTGTTCCTTGGGCACTGGGAGTGTAACAGCCAGGTGAGGGTTTGCATCACTTTAATTAGTGGTTTGTCATCTGTCTCGACTGTCTTCCCTCAGAGTCAGGATTAACAGGAACACGACGGAAACAGTTTCTCTGGTGTTCAGGCTTGGATGTTTATTATATCTTATCAGAAAGTACATGGAGTAAAACAGCACTTCCACTACTTGCTAGAAGCGAGGAACAATGCCTACAGATGCAACTGCTACAAGGTCTTTTATGGCAAACAGTCCAATAGAGAATTAACACCTACATTATTTATACTTTTGAACCAATAACCAGATTCCCATCACCCTTAGAGTGACACTGACTGACCAACCAGAAATTACTACCAGAAAACCATGAAGAAGAAAGAAGAAGAAGAAAGATGAACAAAGAAAGAGACAACACTCAAAAACCTCCATGTTGTCCCATACCTATTGCTATACTATAAAAACCTCAAATTTAAAACCCATCACCCCATGAAAACACACACTTCTAATTCACTGCACACACTTCTAATTCACTACACACACATGATTTCTATTTCATCATTCATATTTAGAAGATGCGGGGTGACGCGAGCGACGGGGAGGGAAGGCATGCAGACAATCAATATGATTGATAAAGCAAGCTCCGTTTATTCTCTGTTACAATGGTTTTCTATACACTTAGCAAGCAACAAGTGCAGCTGTCATATTTTGATTGGTTGCAGATTCCTGCCTCGCTGCTTCTTCTTGCCAAGTTTCTTCCTTGTTCTCATGAGAAACTTCTGTAAAGTTGCATTAGAGCAGGATGACAAGATTACAGTGCCCTTGTCACATTAAAACATATTGAAACACTTGTGAAATGATGTACAGCCTGTCTTATTCAGATCAACAAGGGGATTGATCGAACAATGCTTCCAAAGACCCATGACCCTGATCAGTAAGCCATTCCTCAACAAGAAGATGTCTCCAAGGCCTCAGGTAAAAAGCAATGTTTTTCAGTGTTTTCTCTGTGTGAAAGCACAGAACTCTCAAAACCTCCAGATTTCAGGGATCCAACATGGGAGGAGACATGAGGAGCCGTGGGTGTACTGGGAGTGCTGAGAGGGGCATTGCAGAGGCACTGGGAGTACAGGGGTATTGGGAGATAGAATGGGAACCACCTGGATCTACTGGGAGCAATGGAGAGGCACTGGGAGGGGAAAGGGAGCCCTTGGGGATACTGGGAACACTGTGGGGAGGAAATAGGGAACTGTCTGAGGGTTCAGGAAGCACTTGGATATGGAATGGGGAGCCACTGGTTATAATGGAAGGGGGTGGGGAAGCCCTTGAGGGTTCTGGGGGCATGGGGAGCTCTGGGTGCTCTGTGCAGTCGCAAACGTGACCGCCTACTTGTGCGCACTTAGGCGTGAATGTTGGGCACCCACGGGGGCAGTGGGAGGGACACACAGGTGTGGCAGCCCATGAGTGGGGTCCCCTAGTGCCCACAGTACTCCCAATGCCCCCAGTTCCCCCAGTTCCCAGCCGTGCCCCGAGTGTCACAGCACATTCCCGGAGATGTCCCCGCATTCCCGTGGTCGCCCATGGGTTGCTGCCAGCTCTGCGTAGGTCACCTCGGGATCCTGGAGTGTGGTGGCACAGGGGAACACTGCGAGAGACACTGGCTGTGGCATCTGGGCACGGGGACACCCATGGGTGACGTGTCCCTGTGTCCCAGCCCGGACTCACCCCCCGTCTGCTTGGTGACCACGACGTGGGTGTACAGCACCTCCCCCTCCTCTGGGGGGGCCGGGGGCTCCGGGGGGGCCCTGAGGGAATCAAGGGGATATGTGGGGGGGATGGGAGGTCTTGGGGGTTGGGGTGAAAGGGGAGAGTGTGGTTTGAGCCCCCCACTCACCTTTCCTGCTGCTTCCTGGCAGCTGCAAAGGAAAGAGGGGAGGGGTAACTGTGGGGTTCCCCATGGCCCTGACCCCTCTCAGGAATCCTCAAACCCCACTGCACCCTCAATTTCTCCCAGGAACCTTGGGCATCCCTGGTGAGCCCCCAGAACCCCTGAACCACCCCAGTGTTCAGGACCTCCTGAGTCTCCAGAAGCTCAAGCCTGACAGGGAAGAGCAACCTCCAAATTCCTCCGGGATCACAGAAAGAACCCTCAAAATACCTGCAAGACCCTCTGACACCACCGCAAATCCTTCAGGATCCTGAGCAGAGGTCCTAAGTGCTCAGCGCTGCCCAAGTCAAGGGCTGTGGGTGCCACCCCACACTTAGCTGGTCCCTCAGCTCCCCAGGGCCCCCATATTCCCCATTGTCACCGACCCATGTAGTTCCACCTGTGCCAGCCCACAGTTACACTCATGAGCAGGACCAGGAAGAGGAGGGACCAACCAAGCCCAGCGGCCACTGCTGGGGACAGAAGTCATCAGGGTCACCTCTCACTCTGAGGATCCTGCAATCCCAATGACCCCGTGTGACCCCACCTGTGATCCAGTGTCCCTGTGGTGTCACCTCCAGGGCCAGCTCTGGGCTGAGTGCCCGGAACACGCGGTGCCCGTCCTGTCCCAGCTGGTTGGTGGCCACGCACTGGTAGGTGCCCGAATGTCCCACATCGACGGCCCCAAGCTCCAGGAGGGGACCCCGGGCCACCTCCTGCCCGTCACGCAGCCAGGTGAAGGTGACAGGGGCTGAGCCCACCTGCACCGAGCAGCTCAGGGTCACGGGGTCACCTGGACGCACCTGGAGTGCTGGGGGACCGGGGGTGATGGTGGCATTGGCCACGGGCACTGCGGGGACACAGACAGGGCTGAGGCCGGGGGAGGGGCTGGCACCCGGTGTGGGGTCATGAGGGAGTCTGCATGGTGGCACCTGGAGATAGAGGGTCTCCTTCATCCAGGACAGTGACCCCGTGGTGCTGGGGATCATCATGTGGTGTGGGATGAGGACATGTGATGGGTGAGGGGTGGCGGATGAGGATGGGATGAGGGTGGGATAAGGGATGCTGTGTCCAAGCATGGTGGGGATGGTGGGGAGGGTGCAAAATGGCATGGGTGGGATGTGATGGGTGCCATGAGGCACATCAATGGGGGGATTCACCTCAATGCCAAAGGCCTCAGTCCCCTGAGAGGGTGATGCTCAGTAGGGTGAATGTGACCTGATGTGCCGCGGGTGATATGAGAGCTGGACTTAGAGATGCATGGCTTGGATGTGCTGGGTGGGGATCCCTGGAGCCAGACGGTCCCAGTTGCCCTGGTCTGTGACACCCAGTGGTGGGGTCTGTGAGCTGGGCTGGGCTGGGGATGGTGTTGGGGAGATGAGGTGGAAAGGGAATGTGTGGAATTGGAGATGGTGTGGGTGGGGCAACTCTCAGAGCCCAAACGTACTTTGAGAAGGAGACGGGGGTGAGGTCTGTGACTCTGAGTTTTCTGAGAAGTGGCTTTCTGGGTGTCAGGATATTGGAGTTCCAGCCTTGGAAGTGCTCACCACGCACTGTCACTGTCACTAGTGCTGACAGTGGCATTTTTGAGCCCACCAACCCCCCGCAGTGGTAGCAGCTGCTGTTGTGGAGCTGCAGAGGGGACAGAGATAGCTCAGTGCCCCTGAGGGACCTTCTGAGCTCCTTCCCATCCTTGCAAAAAAATTGCGCCCTGGTGACAGAATTTCCAGCCAGCCCCCGCAGCGCAGTGTCACCGTGTTCCCCTCCAGCAGCGCCCGTGCTGGCGCCTGCAGCACCAGCTGCTCTGTGGGACAGGAGGGTCCCGTCACACTGAGGAACACGAGACAGCTCCAAAGTGGGTGCCCATGGCAGCGGGGACATCTGGCTTGAGTGTCCACAGCATGGGAGGGTCCCAGGGACACCAGGAGCAGTCCCATGGCACAGCTGTCAGCACCAAATCCCACCACATTGGGTTGCACTGGGATGCAAACGAGGGGTGTGAGGCCAAACGAGGGCTGTGAGGCCACCCACAGAGTGGAGCCACCCAGACCTATCAGGGAGCCACCCTGAGCATTTCAGATCCTCCCTCACCATCTGACACCATCACGGTGGGGCTGAGCCCACTGCCGGCTCTGTCACCTGTGTAGGTGCCACTCTCGGTGACAAGGAAGAGGTCGAATCCCTTCTGCCCCTAGCGCTGCCTGTCCTTGTACCAGGAGGTGACACTGGTGGTCCCCGAGCCCTTTTGCCACATCCTTGTCCTCACATCTCGATCTCCCTCTTCCCATCCCCACATCCCAGTTCCTCTGTTCCTGTCCCACTGTTCCTGTCCCCAGGGCCACCCCACGACTCTGGTCACACTGGGCTCCATGCCCATGCCCTGGCTCTGCTGGCCTTGGGGACCTCAGGGGACCCCGCAGCCCCCCTGTGCCCCCTCCCCACCGCTCTCTGCCTCACCGGGGCCCATCCCCGGGGCGTCAGGCCCGTGCCCGGGGCACTCACCCCACAGGAGCAGCGCCACCTTCCCGGCCATCCCGCTGTCCCCGGCCATGGGCACTGGCTGTCACTCGCTGCTGTGGCCACCTGTCCCCTGGCTGGCGGCTCATAGAAGAAAGGGGTAGGAAGCGGGGTCAGGTCTTCTCCTCATGGGTAGGTGGCCCTTGGTGGGGGCAGCTTGGCCCCAAGCTGGGGACAGGCAGTGGGCAGATGGGGACAGGCTGGGGACAAGACTGGGTGGCACAAGGTGGGCCATGGCCCTCCAGGAATGGAGGGCTTGGAAGGTGTGTGGAGCCAGGGATGGGTGTTCAGGGGAATGGAAGGGCTTGAGTAGGGGGAGTCACCAGGGGTTGGGGGACTCAGGGATGGGAGTCCCAGGGCAATGGGTGCTTTATGGATTTGGGGACATGGATGGGGGTCCAAGGGATGAGGGTGCAAGGGGAAGGAGGGTCCAGGGATAATCATGGTTCTGGGAGAAATGGGATTGTAGGGGATGGAATTTGGGTGGAAGAGTTCCTTGGGAATGGGAGTCCTGGGCCATGGAGATCTCGGGGAATGGCAGTCCTGGGATGGGGGTTCCAAGGAAGGGGGACATAAGGAATGGGGGTCCCTTGATTGGAATCCCAGGGGAATGGGAGTGCCAGAGATGGGCAGTGGCTGGGCAGCCCCATGGGTCACAGCTCCTTCCTTGGGTCCCTCAGATTTTGGGGTGACCCAGGGCCCAGCAGAGCCCGCCCAATGTGCTGGTGTCCTGGGGTCAACCCAGGTGGATTTTGAAGGTCTCTAGGCCTGTGTTCCCCACAGTGAGGAGGCTCTGGGGGACCCCGGGCTGGGATGTAGGACAGGAACCCCTCTCAAGACGTGTGACCCCCAGAACAGGATCCCCTCAGGCAGGACCCCCTGGATGTGCCCTCCAGGACAGAACCAGCCCCGTGTGACTCTCAGCACAAGCAGCCTCTTCCTTCTACTGCAGGAGAGAGAAAGTTTCCCTCTTGTTGTTGTGGGGGCAACGCCGGACACTCCCATCCCCCGCGGCCTCCCCAACCCTCCTTGCAGACCCCTCACCCCTGCTTCCCCCACCCTGGGGTTCCCTCAACCCATTCCCTGCCCAGGTGCGCCCCAGGCTCATCAAGGCACAAACTGGGGGGTTGTAAAATTGAGGGGTTAAAGGAGGGAAATGGAAAATGAAGAGAGGAAAAAGCCCCGGAGGGATGGGGAGCACAGACCCAGAGCCCTTCAGAATCCACCTGGGGTGTTTCCCCCAAACCAGCAGCACTTTTGGGGCCGGTGCTGGTTCCAGAATCACCCCAAAATCCGTAACCATAGGGGTCTCCCACTCGGGGAATTACAGCTGCGAGGTGCGCTCCAAAGAGGGGACCGCGCAGAAGAGCAGCGCCCGGCTTGGCATCACAGTGCGCAGTGAGTGCGGGGATGGGCACGGGGAGCCCCCACAGCCCCCATGCCACCTGTAGTTGGGGAAACACCGACTTGTCTGCGGACATACAACCCATCGAGTCGCTCCTGCCTTTCCCGGGGCCCTCCCCAGGTCCCCCAGCCCTGATGTGGTGTCCCCATACATCAACATCGTTTCCGCATACACCCATAACCACCAAGGACTCCTGACCCCTGTCGGAGGTCCCCTCACCCCTCCCTGATGGCCCCTTCCTGAACCCCTCATCCTTCCTTGGGGTCCCTTTGCAGACCCCCCCCATCTCTGTCCCCCTCTCCCGCACTGGGGTCACCAGCCCCTCCCCAACCCCCCCGGGTCCCTCACTGTCCCCATTTGTCTCCTCACTCCTGCAGGGGTTCCAGTCTCAGCGGTGTCCCTGTCAGTGCAGCACCCCAGGGGACAGGTGGCACCTGGGGACCGCCTGGTGTGGAGCTGCGCTGTGGCCACGGGGACAGGTCCCCTGTCCTTCTCCTGGCACCATGGGGGCTCGGCCACACCACTGGGCACTGGCTCTCGCCTGGAGCTGCGGCACGCTGGGGACAATGACAGTGGCCACTACCAGTGCCGGGTCAGTGACAGGGACAGCGTGGCCAAAAGTGCCCCCTTGAATGTCACCGTCCTGGGTGAGCGGGACCCTCGGGCTGGAGGTGACCCCACCCACAGCATTCCCATCCCCCCCTCGCCACTTGCCAGCCCTGTCTGTGTCCCCGCAGTGCCCGTGGCCAATGCCACCATCACCCCCGGTCCCCCGGCACTCCAGGTGCGCCCAGGTGACCCCATGACCCTGCGCTGCTCGGTGCAGGTGGGCTCAGCCCCTGTCACCTTCACCTGGCTGCACGATGGGCAGGAGGTGGCCCGGGGTCCCCTCCTGGAGCTTGGGGCCGTCGATGTGGGACATTCGGGCACCTACCAGTGCGTGGCCACCAACCAGCTGGGACAGGACGGGCACCGCGTGTTCCGGGCACTCAGCCCAGAGCTGGCCCTGGAGGTGACACCACAGGGACACTGGATCACAGGTGGGGTCACACGGGCTCACCGGGCTGTTCAGGACCCCCAGGATTCAGGGTCACTGCAGTGTGTGTCCCCCTCTGTCCCCGGCAGTGGCTGTGAATGTTGTCATGACACTCCTCTTCCTGCTCCTGGCTGTCACTGGGGGCTCATACTGGTGGCACCGCCGGGGTGGGTGACAATGGGGAGGCATGGGGATCCCAGGGATTGGGGTGAAGCCCCCAGAGTGGGGGAGCCATAGGGTGAAACCAACAGCTCTTGACCCAGAGACCTCAGCTGGGGCTCCTGAGGAATTTGGGGAGGTCCTAGAGGGTCGTGCAGGGTTGTTGGGGGTTCTGGGGAGTTTTGGGGCTCAGGGGGCAGTCAGGGGTCTCGTGGGTGTTCAAGGGCCCTGAGGCCCCCACAGTCACCCCTTCCCCCTTTCTTTGCAGCCCTCAGGAAGGAGCAGGAAAGGTGAGTGGGGGGCTCCAGGTCTGACCCCCCATTTTAGCTTCACCACAGGAAGGCCCACACCCCCACAGAGCCCCCCTTATCCCCGCAGGCCTCCCCAGGAGCCGTCGGCCCCCCCGGAGGATGGGGCAGCACTGGACCCCCTCACTGTGGGCACCAAATGGGCAGGGGGTGAGTACAGGGGGGTACAGAGACACGTCACCTACGTGTGTCACCCCATCCAGGTTCCCATATATGGAGTCTCTCACAGGGCGTCCCCCCGCCCACCCCCATCGTCCAGTTGACCCACGTGAAGCTGCCAGGACTCCTGGTGTGACAGTGAGAACCCAGTGACAGCAGTGACAAAGTGCTGTGACACTGGAGGGCGCTGGGGCACTGGGGGGCACTTGAGATCCCCCGAGGACACCCCCCCATATGCCTCCCCCCCTCCCCGGGCCACTGGGTGCCCATCCTGCCCAGGAGGTGGCCACGAGTAGGGGGTCCCATTTGGGGCTGCCCAGAGCTCCCCGTTCCAGTGCTTCCAGTATCCCCAGGGGCCCCCATTCCCTCCCCCAGTGCCAGGAGACACAGGACCCTTGTCCCTCTTATTGGACATAAAACACAGCGATAGGATAAAACCGGGAGAAATTGATTTTGTTTGTTCAGCTCTGCCTGCTCAGCTCGGGAAGGAGGAGGGTCCCGGTCAGGTCGTTGAGCAGATCCTTGTGGCATTTGCAGCAGTTCTGGGGCTCTCTCAGTGCCTCGGGCACAGGGACCAAATGATCAATTGCTGCATTTCCGCACTGGTTCCCTCGCAGCTGCCCCTGCAGGGAGGGTTTCCAGCCAGCCCTGCTCTGAAAACCATCAAAGGCCCTCGCAGAGCCACTGCTTGGGCTCACCCTGGGTTTTGTGCTTCTTGCAGAACTGAGCAAACCACAGCCACGCCTTTTCCCCCCAGAATTGTCACCTTTGCAGCAGCTCGAGAGCTGCGAGAATCAAAGCCAAGGGGGCGGGGGGAGCCTCAGGTCCTGGCTGCCAGCTGGGGCTGGCCAGAGCAGGGCTGGCCAATGCCCATCCCTGTGCAGTGGGGCTGGGCCATGGCTGGGCCCCACACTTGGATGGCCACTGGCTTCAAGGAGGAGCAGTTTGGGAGCTCCTTCCTGCCTGGGGCTCCATTCCCGAGCTGCTCTTGCCAGCTCAGATCCTGCAGGGGATGAGGGAAAGTGGAGAAGTGTGGAAGAGGATTTCTCCCAAACCCCAATAAAACCATCATGTCCCAATTCATCAGGACAGAAACCCCGTGAGGGGATTGTGGGGAGCAGGAGAGAGAGGGGGAAGCCCCCCAAGAGCTTCTCAAGTGTTTCATGTGCAGGGTCTCATCCATCTCCTGGTTGCCAGCACTGAGGCCCTGCAGGGCTTTTGGGTGTGGGGGTGGCTTTGGGTGTTTTTGGGGTGTCTGTGCCCTCCCTGACTGACACCAGCCCATGTCCATCCCCCTCCCCAGTCAGCCCCGCTGGGGTTTTTCCCCCACAGAATGATCCTGGTGGGCTGTGCAATGGGGCCGAGGTGCTGCACCTGTGAGGGTTCCCAAATGGGGATGGAGGGCTCCCAGATGGGCGGGGGCAGCCAATGAGGGGGTGTAGAGTGGGCGGGTCACACCCCAAATTGGGACACCCCAGAGGTCACAGAGGTCACAGTGCCCCACTGAGGACAGAAGGGGTCGCCAGGGCCCCCCACCCACCCGGGACAGGGGTGTGCAGGATGTGCCCTACCCTGGACAGGGACTTCCTCAGGGAATGTGTCCAGGGACCCTGCCCAGAACCCCCATCCCCCAGGACAGGATCTCCCCTGCTGGGATGTGTCACCACTGGGACAAAATCCACCCAGAACGTGTCACCCCCAGAACAGGATCCCCTCAGGCAGGACCCCCTGGATGTGCCCCCAGGACAGAACCCGCCCCCATGTGACTCTCAGCACAAACGGCCTCTTCCTTCTGCTGCAGGAGAGAGAAAGTGAAAGTGTTGGGGGGGCTCAGCCGGACACCCCCAGCCCCCACAGCCTCCCCATCCCTCCCTGCAGACCCCCCACCCCCTTTTCTCCTTCCCTGGGGTTCCCCCAACCCATTCCCTGCCCAGGTGCTCCCCAGGGTTTCTGAGCCAGGAATTGGGAATAAGGGAGCATGGCACAAAAGTGAGGAAAATGAGGAAAACAGAGAAATAAAGAGAGGAAAAGTCAAGGGCAGGGGAGGGCACAGAAGCAGAGCTACCCAGGACCCCATGTGATGCCTGCCCAGGAAATGAACATCCAATGGAGGCTGCATGGGGCCCTGGGTCACCCCAAAATCAGAGGCACCCAGCGCAGGAGCTGACACCCACGGGCCCACCCAGCAACTGCCCATCCATGGCATCCCCATTCCCCTGGGAATCCAACCATGGAACCCCCATTCCTTGTCCACCCTTCCCTAGGACCCTCTTCCCAGGACTGCCATTCCTCAGGATCTCCATTTCCAAGGATCTCCATCCTGGTAGTTCCAGCCCCTGGGACACCCCTTCCCTTGGGTCCATTATTCCCCCAGGACCCCCATTCCCATGGCACCCCCATCCCTGGGATGCATCCCATGATCACAAATCCCTGAAGGCCACATTGTCCTGGGACCCTCATCCCTGAGTCTGAATCCACCCAACTCTTGGGACCCCCATTCCCATGGGAACCAATCCCTGGCACCCCAATCCCCTGGACACCCATCCTTGGCCCCGTGCATCGCCTCAGTGCCCAAATTCGGTCAACATCCTGTTCCCATCATGTCCCACCATCACCCCCATATCTCACAAGGTCCCCACCCTGCCCCCATCCTGTCCACACCCTGCCACCACCAAGGGCCACCAACACGTGGGGACGAGACGTGACCTCGCTTCCTGTCCCTTCATTGGAAGAGCCGCCACCCAGGGGACAGGTGGCCACAGCAGCGAGTGACAGCCAGTGCCCATGGCCGGGGACAGCGGGATGGCCGGGAAGGTGGCGCTGCTCCTGTGGGGTGAGTGCCCCGGGCACGGGCCTGACGGCCCGGGGATGGGCCCCGGTGAGGCAGAGAGCGGTGGGGAGGGGGCACAGGGGGGCTGCGGGGTCCCCTGAGGACCCCAAGGCCAGCAGAGCCAATCTATGAGGTGACCGGGGTAATGGGGTGGCCCTGGGGACAGGAGAGGGGGACAAGAACGTGGAGACAATAATGGTGGGACAGGGATTTAGGGAGGCATTATGGGGCTGATGGACATGACCTGTGCCAGCAGGACGTGCCCATGGCATCCCCAATTCCAGGCTGTCCACACTGCCCCCGTGTCCTGCTGGAGCATGGGGTGCATTCAGCGTCCCTGTCCTTGAGGGACCCATGCCACACAAGCACAGTTTGGGGACAGACACCAAACTCTGTGTCCCCATGCGCCTGTCCCCACATTGCTATCCCCAGCCAGCCCTGTCCCTTCTCCCTTCCAGCCCAGACCCTCGGCCTCGCTGGTGAGTCCTCGGGGGATGCCATGTCCCTGCCCCGCTGTCCCCAGCCCCGTGGTGGCCCTGCCAGGCTGGTGTCCCCTGTCACCCGCAGGTGCCCAGAGCCCCCAGATCCTCGTGGAGCCCGCCTGGAGGCCGGCGGTGCTGTGGGACCGGGTGACACTGACCTGCCAGGGCTCGGGGACCGCCGGTGACACCACCTGGTACAAGGGCGGGTGGCTCTGGTGGCAAAAGGGACTCAAACGCTTCGTTGTCAACGAGAGTGGCACCTACACGTGTGGCAGACCCGGCAGTGGGCTCAGCCTCCCCGTGAGGGTGTTAAATGGTGAGGGGGGATGTGTGCCCTGGCACCCTTGGGGTCCCCGACAGCTCTGGGTGGGCTCCTTTCCTGGGTCACACCCCCCATGTGCTGAGAGCCTGTCCCCTGCTCACGGGGACATCCCAGAGCATCCCAGTGCGCTGAGACCCCCTCAATGCAAGGGGGGACCCCTGGTGCCTCCCAAGGCCTTTGGGAACCCCCAGACTCCCCAGATGTGACAGGTCCTTCCTGTCCCACAGAGCGTCTTGTGCTGCAGCTGCCGGCACGGGCGCTGCTGGAGGGGGACACGGTGACACTGCGCTGCCGGGGCTGGCACGATGGCACAGTCACTGGAGTACGATTTTACCATGGGGACAGGGATCTGGGGAGGACCCTCTGCGGGACCCAGCTGTCCCTGTCCCCCCTGCAGCTGCACCACAGTGGCCGCTACCGCTGTGGGGGCTGGGTGAACTCTGGGCCATCACCGTGCTGGGAGAAGTCAGCCCCAGTGACAGTGACAGTACATGGTGAATGTGGGAATGGGGACGGGAAACCCCCAAATCCTCCCAGCTTTCACCCACCAGTGCCTGGGTCCCTCAGCCTTCCTTTCATCCCTCCCTGGCTCACCCAGACCTTCCCATGTCCGTCTCGGGTCCCTCCATCTCTGTCCGGGTCCTTCTCCAGGTCCCCCCATTCCTACCTGGCATCCTATACCCCTCCCGAATTCCCAGCTCCATCCTCTACTCTCCCTTCCCTACCCAGCTTGCTTCCACCCCTCCCTGCTTCCCTCCAGTCCCTCCCTGGGCTCCTCCCGCCCTTCTCTGAGCCACCCCACATCCCCCCCGGGGTCTCCTCTGTCCTAGCTCGTGTCCCTCATCCCTGCCTGCCTCAACTCCACCCGTCCCTGGGTTCACTTCTCCCTCAATGGGGTCCACTCCCCATATGTTTCACCCCTCCCATGTCCCCAATCCCTCCTGTGTCCCCTCGCAGGGGTCCCGCCCTCGGGGGTGTCGCTGTCGGTGCAGACCCCCGGGGCACAGGTGGCACTGGGGGACTGCCTGGTGCTGAGCTGTGCGGTGGCCATGGGGACAGGTCCCCTGTTCTTCTCCTGGCACCGGGGGGGTTCGGGGACACCACTGGGCACTGGCTCCAACGTGGAGGTGTGGCACGCTGGGGACAATGACAGTGGCCACTACCACTGGAGACAACATGGCCAAGAGTGTCCCCCTGAATGTCACCATCCTGGGTGAGCAGGACCCTCGGGCTGGGAGTGACCTCATCCACAGCATTCACATCCCACCCATCCCACCCTTATTCCCCCCTCGGGGTCCTCTCCCCTAGTGGGTGCCAGCCCCTCCCCCGGCCTCAGTCCTGTCTGTGTCCCCGCAGTGCCCGTGGCCAATGCCACCATCACCCCCGGTCCCCCGGCACTCCAGGTGCGCCCAGGTGACCCCGTGACCCTGAGCTGCTCCGTGCAGGTGGGCTCAGCCCCTGTCACCTTCACCTGGCTGCGTGACGGGCACGAGGTGGCCCGGGGTCCCCTCCTGGAGCTTGGGGCCGTCGATGTGGGACATTCGGGCACCTACCAGTGCGTGGCCACCAACCAGCTGGGACAGGACGGGCACCACGTGTTCCGGGCACTCAGCCCAGAGCTGGCCCTGGAGGTGACACCACAGGGACACTGGATCACAGGTGGGGTCACACGGGCTCACTGGGATTGCAGGAGCCCTGCAGTGACAGGTGACCCTGATGTGTCCCTTCTGTCCCCAGCAGTGGCCGCAGGCCTTGGCGGGTCCCTCCTCTTCCTGCTCCTGCTCCTTGCTGGGGCTGTGGGCTGGCACCGGTGCCACAACAGGGGTGGGTGACAATGGGGACAATGGGGACCCCCGGGGCTGGGGGGACACCTAAATGTGGGGGTGATGGGGCGGCACCCAGAGCTCCTGACTTGGGCAGTGCTGAGAGCTCATGACCTTTACTCAGGGTCCGGAAGGATTTGGGGTCATGTTGGTGGGACTTGCAGGGTTTTTGGGGGTTCTTTCAGTGATCCCAGGGGAATTTGGAAAGTCCCCCTTCATGTCAGGCTTGAGCTTCTAGAGCTCAGGGTGTGCAGAGCACTGGGGTGGTTCAGGGGTTCTGGGGACCTCCAGGGATGCTCAGGGGTCCTGGGGAAAACTGAGGGTGCAGTGGGGTTTGATGATTCCTGAGAGGGGTCGGGGCCATGGGGACCCCACAGTTACCCCTCCCCTCTTTCCTTTGCAGCTGCCAGGAAGCAGCAGGAAAGGTGAGTGGGGGGCTCAAACCACACTCTCCCCTTTCACCCCAACCCCCAAGACCTCCCATCCCCCCCACACATCCCCTTGATTCCCTCAGGGCCCCCCCGGAGCCCCCGGCCCCCCCAGAGGAGGGGGAGGTGCTGTACACCCACGTCGTGATCACCAAGCAGACGGGGGGTGAGTCCGGGCTGGGACACAGGGACACGTCACCCATGGGTGTCCCTGTGCCCAGATGCCACAGCCAGTGTCTCTCGCAGTGTCCCCCTGTGCCACCACACTCCAGGATCCCCAGGTGACCTACACAGAGCTGGCAGCAACCCATGGGCGACCTCGGGAATGTGGGGACATCTCCGGGAATGTGCTGTGACACTCGGGGCATGGCTGGGAACTGGGGGAACTGGGGACACTGGGGAAACTGGGGGACCCCACCCATGGGCAACCACCCGTGTGTGTCCCCCCTACGGCTCCCGTGGGTGCCCAACATTCACGGCTAGGTGGGCACAAGTGAGGGGTCACCAGGGCACCCAGAGCTCCCCATGGCCTCTGAACCCCCAAGGGCCTCCCCACCCCCCTTCCACTGCCCCCCGTGCCTCCCCATTCCACATCCAAGTGCTCCCAGTACCCTCAGAGATTTCCCCATTCCCTCCCCACCGTGCTCCCAGTACCCCCAAGAGCTCCCTGTTTCCCCTCCCTCTGCCTCTCCATTGCTCCCAGTAGATCCAGGTGGTTCCCATTCTCTCTCCCAGTTCCCCTGTACTCCCACTGCCTCTGCAATGCCCCTCTCAGCACTCCCAGTACACCCACGGCTCCTCATCCCTCCTCCCAGTGCCCGGGGAACACAGGACTCGTTTCCCTCTTTTTGGCACCAAAATGCAGCTTTTTGGTTCAACTGGCAGAGATGGTGTTTCTTTGTTCAGCTCTGTGGCGCTTTAGGAATGGGATTCTCCAATTTTGGGCTGCCACTAAAAAACAGAGCTCTGGATTCCCTTCTGCCCTGTCTCAAACCCCTCCTGTGCCGTGTTCCCCACACCATGAGGTCACAAAGGCCCTGGGGGGGTTCCGCAGCCTCCCCCTTTCCCAGGGCACTGGGGATCAGGCCATGGCACAGGGTGGGGTGTCAGGGACAGGAAAAGTTGGAAGTCTCGAGACATTTTGGGACACCTGTGTGTGACAGGGATGGGTCAGGCCTTGCTGTTGGTGACACAGGGCCCCATGTGTCAGTCAGTCTGTCAGCCATGGCACTCTGGGGACAGAGTGACGCTCTGCCAAACCCAGCTCCTGAGGGGCCGAGGGACCAGGAGTCCCACCTTGGCAGAAGGATCTTGGTGGCCCAAGGGCTTCAAAGGCAGAGCATGAGGTGGCCCAGTGTCTGAGCCTGTCTCTTCTTGGAGTGTCTGCCCCATCCACGCTGGATCCCAGGAGCTGGAAACTGTCTTGGTTTAAAAGAGAAACGTCTGCCAAGGAAAGCAGGAACCTTCCTGGAATGGAAATAGGAGCCGTCCCTCCAAATTGTTATAACTGTGAAAATTATGGGGCTTGCAGGCAAAAATGTAAGAAAAGGAATAACAGCTCATTGCTGGGAAATTTATAGAACAGAACAGAACAAAGAGCAACACAAGAACAGAAATTTCCAACCCACTCAGGGCTGTTTGTTCATCCTTGGTGCAGTTCTGGCCACGGCCAGCAGGGGGCGGTGCAGGGAGCAATCCCGGCCAGCAAGGGGCGCTGCAGGGAGCAATCCCTGCCAGCAGGGGGCGCTGCAGGGAGCAATCCCGGCCAGCAGGGGGCGCCCCGGTGCCGCTCGAACCCCTCAGGGGCCATGGCGGCCTCGGGCGGGAGGGACCAGGGGAAATCGCTCCTTTTGCAAACTCACGCTTTGCACCAATCGCTCCCGGCACCAGCACCGGCAGCGCCCGGGCAGAAGAGACCAAGGCAGCAGCTTGGATCCCAGTGCCCAGGGGCAGCGGAGCAGTGTCCCGGGGCCAGGCACACACCCTGCGCAACACCCGCCACCGCTCTCCCTGATCCCCAACGCAAGGAAGGCACCACCCAACCCCAGGCAGCTCTCAGCTCCACAACAGCACCTCTCGGGCCTTTCCAGCACAACTCCTGAAAACCCTCAGCCTTTCACTGCCTTTTCCTCCTCCAGCCCTGGCACAGCAGCTTTGGGAATGCTGAATTCCCCTGGGATGCTGAGGAAAGCAGGTGCTCCTTGCTGACACTGCCAGGGCTCCTCAGGGGCTCCACAGCTCGTTTGGAGCTGCTGCTCTTCCTGGGCCACTGCTGGTCCCGATACAGCAGCCCCAGGAGAGGGAGGTGGAGCAGACTCTTAACGAGCTGTTGGAATTTGGGCCGGGGGTCCTGAAGTTCAGCTCTGCTGCTAAACCATCCCTGTGCACAAACACTCGGCTCTGCTGCCTCTCCCAGGGATTTTGGGCTACTGTGGCAGCACTGGACACATTTAGGGGATGACAGGTCCCAGCTCTGCCAACAAGAATTTTTTTGGTTGCCGGCAAGGTTTGGTGGAGTTTGTCACCTTGGCCACTGCACAGGGATGGGCATTGGCCAGCCCTGCTCTGGCCAGCCCCAGCTGGCAGCCAGGACCTGAGGCTCCCCCCGCCCCCTTGGCTTTGATTCTCGCAGCTCTCGAGCTGCTGCTAAGGTGAGAATTCTAAGGGGGAAAAAGGCGTGGCTGTGGTTTGCTCAGCTCTGCAAGAAGCACAAAACCCAGGGTGAGCCCAAGCAGTGGCTCTGCGAGGGCCTTTGATGGTTTTCAGAGCAGGGCTGGCTGGAAACCCCCCCTGCAGGGGCAGCTGCGAGGGAACCAGTGCGGAAATGCAGCAATTGATCATTTGGTCCCTGTGCCCAAGCACTGAGAGAGCCCCAGAACTGCTGCAAATGCCACAAGGATCTGCTCAGCGACCTAACCAGGACCCTCCTCCTTCCCGAGCTGAGCAGGCAGAGCTGAACAAACCAAAACCATTTCTGCCGCTGGTTCGGGGGGACACCCCTGGCTGATTCCGGGGGGCTCTGGGTCTGTGCCTCCCCCTCCCCCTGGGCTTTTTCCTCTCTTCATTTTCCATTTCCTTCCTTTAATTCCTCAATTTCACATCTCCCCCGATTTCGTGCCTTGATGATCCTGGGGGCTCCTGAGCAGGGAACGGGTTGGGGGAACCCCAGGGTTGGAATACGGGGGCTGCAGGGGATGGGGATGCCCGGCTGTGTCCCCCCAACACTTTCACCTTCTCTGAAAAGAGGAAACTTCTTTCACTTTGATTCTCCCGTGAGAGTCAAACGGGGGCTCGTTCTGTCCTGGGGATGGCACATCCAGTGGTGACACATCCAGGGCTGACACATCCACGGGTGAGAAATCCCGGGGTGACACATCCTGGGGTTCCTCTCCCCGTTCTCTTGGGTCTCCCTGTCCTGGAGCTGACACATCTTCGGGTCCTGTCCCCGTTCTCTGGGGTCTCCCTGTCCTCGGGGTGACACATCCTGGGGTTCCTGTCCTGGGGACGAGCCGGAAAAGCTCGAGCAGCGGCTCTGCCCCGCGGCCGTGCCGGGGCTGGCGGAGGTGACCCCGGCTGGATGGCCACAGTGGCCTCGGACACGCCGTCGCAGCCACCCTCTGTCCCCGCAGCCCGCGACAGTCCCGGCCCTGGCAGCCGCGATCGCGACAGTGCCCCGAGCTCGGGACTCCGCTCCCGCAGCGCCGGGGGCTCCTCCCCGGGCTCCCGGGACCCCTCCGCCCTCCCGGCACCTCCCTCCCGGCGCCCCGGGGCCGCGCCCGGCGGAGGCTCCGCAGCAGCTCCGGGGCTCAGACGCCGCTCGGGGAGCGCCGAATGCGGGGCTTTGGGCACCGGCGGGCACGGGGCAGGGCTGGAGCTGGCCCGGCCTTGGGGGTGATTTGGGGCCACCCCCGGCTCCGTGCCGGGGCTTTCGGGGCGCTCGGGGCTCCAGATCGGCCCAGGGGCTCGGCAGCTGCGGGATCGGTGCCCGCGGCCATCCCGAGGTCCCCGAGCCCTTGACCGGTGTCACCGAGAGGGGACAAACAGCGAGCGGCAGCTCCTTCCCCTCTGCGGGGGCAGCTGCGAGGGAACCAGTGCGGAAATGCAGCAATTGACCATTTGGTCCCTGTGCCCGAGGCACTGAGAGAGCCCCAGAACTGCTGCAAATGCCACAAGGATCTGCTCAACGACCTGACCGGGACCCTCCTCCTTCCTGAGCTGAGCAGGCAGAGCTGAATAAACCAAAACCATTTCTGCCGCTTTAATCCAAAAGCTGCGTTTGTGTCCAATAAGAGGGACAAGTGTCCTGTGCCCCCTGGCACTGGGGGAGGAAATGGGGAGCACTGGGGGGGTACTGGGAGCACTGGGAGCACTGGAACGGGGAGCTCTGGGCAGCCCCACATGGGACCCCCCAGTCGTGGCCACCTCCCGGGCACGGTGGGCAACCACAGGAGCCGAGGGGGTGGGGAAAAGGGGTGTGCCCTCGGTTAGGGAACTCCATTGTCCCCAGTGTCCCCAGTGTCCCCAGTCTCCCCAGTGTCCCCAGTGTCCCCAGTGTCCCCAGTGTCCCCAGTGTCACTGCTCGTTCTCGTAGCTGTCCCTGCGGTGCCGCTGTCGCCCGTGGGGTCCCGGCAGCTCCTCGTGGTCCCCTGGGGCTGTGGAGTGTCCTGAGTGAGGCTCCGGGGTTGGGGACCTGGGTGGGGGTGACACCCGTGGGTGACGTGTCCCTGTGCCCCCCTGTACTCACCCCCTGCCCTCTCAGTGCCCACGATGTGCGGGTCCAGCACCGCCCCCTCCTCCGGGGGGGCCGAGGGCTCCTGGGGAGGCCTGCGGGGAAAAGGGGGGGTCTGTCGGGGTGCGGGGCTTCCTGCGCTGAGGGTAAAATGGGGGGTCAGACCTGGAGCCCCCCACTCACCTTTCCTGCTCCTTCCTGAGGGCTGCAAAGGAAAGGGGGGAGGGGTGACTGTGGGGACCTCAGGGCCCTTGAACACCCTCGGGACCCCTGACTGCCCCCTGAGCCCCCAAACTCCCCAAAACCCCTGACAGAACCCCCAACATCCCTGCACGACCCTCCAGGACATCCCCAAATCCCCCAGGAGCCCCAGCTGAGGTGTCTGGGGGCTCAGCTTCACCCAAGTCAGGAGCTGTTGCTGACACCCAATGGCCCCCCCACTCTGGTGACTTCACCCCAATTCCTGGGACCCCCATGTCCCCCCATTGTCACCCACCCCGGCGGTGCCACCAGCGACAGCCCCCGATGACAGCCAGGAGCAGGAGCAGGTACAGGAGGGTCCTGCCGACATTCACAGCCACTGCCGGGGACAGAGGGGGACACACCGGGGTCACCCTGAGCCCCGGGGGTCCTGAACAGCCCGGTGAGCCCGTGTGACCCCACCTGTGATCCAGTGTCCCTGTGGTGTCACCTCCAGGGCCAACTCTGGGCTGAGTGCCCGGAACACGCGGTGCCCGTCCTGTCCCAGCTGGTTGGTGGCCACGCACTGGTAGGTGCCCGAATGTCCCACATCGACGGCCCCAAGCTCCAGGAGGGGACCCCGGGCCACCTCGTGCCCGTCACGCAGTCAGGTGAAGGTGACAGGGGCTGAGCCCACCTGCACGGAGCAGCGCAGGGTCACGGGGTCACCTGGGCGCACCTGGAGTGCCGGGGGACCGGGGGTGATGGTGGCATTGGCCACGGGCACTGCGGGGACACAGACACGGCTGAGGCCGGGGGGAGGGGCTGGCACCCGGTATGGGGGGAGGGGGGGACGGGAGAGATGGTTTTGATGGGGAAATGTGGTGGGTGGGGACACTCCATGGAGGGGTGAAGGAACACAGAGAGCGATGAGGAGACACAGGGCAGAGGCGGGGGACACAGGAGAGATTTCTGGGGGTCAGGGATGTAGCCAGGTGGGGGTCCCGTGGGGGCTGTGGGGGCTCCCCGTGCCCATCCCCGCACTCACTGCGCACCGTGACGCCGAGCCGGGCGCTGCTCTTCCACACGGCCCCCCCCTCGGAGCGCACCTCGCAGCTGTAATTCCCCGAGTGGGAGACCCCCACGGCGGGCACCAGGAGCTGCGGGGACCCCTGCGGGCCCCCCACCAACTGCCCGTGCCGGTAGAAGCGGTACAGGAGGGGGGCTGGGGGCCGCAGGGAGCAGGGGGTGCTGAGGCAGCTGAGATTGAGGGGGGACCCCTCGGGGAGCTCGGGGGGACCCTCCAGCAGCGGCACCGAGAAGAGCTCTGGGAAGGAGATGGGGGTGGGGACTGTGACTCTGAGTCCACTGAGAAGAGGCTTTGGGGGTGTCAGGATATTGGAGTTGCAGCCGTGGGGTGCTCACCGTGCACTGTCACTGTCACCGGTGCTGAATGTGTCGCTCCTGAACCCACCCAGCCCTCTCAGAGGTAGCGGCCGCTGTTCTGAAGCCACAGGGGGACAGGGACAGCTCGGTCCCACGATGCTGCCGCCACAGACGCTCCCCATCGCGGTAGAAGCGCACTGCAGGGACTGGCTCCTTCTACCAGCCCCGACAGCGCAGTGTCACCGTGTCCCCCTCCAGCAGCGCCCGTGCTGGCACCTGCAGCACCAGCTGCTCTGTGGGACAGGAGGGTCCCGTCACACTGAGGGTCCCGAGACAGCTCCAAAGTGGGTGCCCATGGCAGCGGGGACATCTGGCTGGAGTGTCCACTGCGAGGGAGGGTCCCAGGGACACCAGGAGCAGCCCCGTGGCACAGCTGCCCCCACGGGAGTCCCACCACACTGGGATGCACTGGGATGCACTGGGATGTCCCTGTGTCCACGGAACAGGCTCTGGCCACACGAGGGCTGTGAGGCCACCCACGGAGTGGAGCCCACGCAGACCTATCAGGGAGCCACCCTGAGCATTTCAGATCCCCCTCACCATCTGACACCATCACTGGGGTCTGAGCCCACTGCCGGGTCTCTGACACTGCTAGGTGCCACTCTCGGTGACAAGGAAGTGGTCCCGTGGCTCCAGTCCCCATCTCTGCCCGTCCTTGTACCAGGTGGTGTCACCGGCGGTCCCCGAGCCCTGGCAGGTCAGTGTCACCCGGTCCCACAGCACCGCCGGCCTCCAGGGGGGCTGCACGAGGAGCTGGGGGGTCTGGGCACCTGTGGGTGACAGGGGACACCAGCCTGCCAGGGCCACCACGGGGCTGGGGACATGGCATCCCCGGAGGGTCTGGGCTGGAAGGGAGAAGGGACAGGACTGGCTGTGGAACCAGGTGTGGTCTTTGTCCCCAAACTGTCTGTCTTAGGTTGCAATACAGGATGTAACCAAAAGTATGCATTCTATCACCATCTGATAAAATCAGCTGAGGTAGTATCCTTATGTCTCTGGGAGATAATCTTTGCTAAGAGGCCATCTCATAAAACCCAGTAGAACCGTCATCTTTTTCTTTTCCACAACTCATTCTTTTTCCAAAAAATATTGTCTGTTAATGGGCCATTGGGTCCCACTGTATGACTGATCAAATTACATCATCCCACTGGGAGATGATCCAGCCAGTGGCAGGAGCCAAGCCTTTCCTACCTAGATACAAACTGAGATTTGGAACACCAAGGCAGCCTTCTTCCACTGGAACCCAGAGGAGAAACCAGTCCTTTCCACATCATCACTGGACCTTTGGAGGAAAACTGCACCTTCTACAGGACCACTGCTTCAACTGAGCCACATCTGTCATCCAGCAGGGCTGCAGCCACCATTTAATAGGACTGCTACCAACAGCCTGACTGACGGGGTGTCAGAGTTATATTCTGACTGTCAGTGTTTTGGGTTTGTTCTCTGTAATACTGTATTTCTATTTTAATTTTCCTAGTAAAGAACTGTTATTCCTATTCCCATATCTTTGCATGAGAGCACCTTAATTTCAAAATTATAATAATTTGGAGGGAGGGGATTTACATTCTCTGTTTTAAAAAAAGAGGCTCCTGCCTTTCTTGGCAGACACCTGTCTTTCAAACCAAGACACCGTCCCCACAGGAACACTGGTGTAGCACACAGGTTTTGAAGAACAGGTCACCTCGGACACCCTGGCCTGAGGCAGGGCATGGGGACACTGTGGACACCCCATGTGTGCACAGGTCACCTCCCCCAGCCCTACAGCACCTGTCCCCATGGCCACATCCCCATGGCCCTGTGCCCGTGATCCCATTCCCATGGCCCCTGTCCCCATGGCCCATCTGCATGGGACGTGGCCCTTGTCCCTGGCCCTGCATCCCTGTCTCCCTGTCCCTGTCCCTACAGCTGCCCCAGCCCCAAGGTTCCTTTTGACACGTCCTTATCCCCACATCTCTATTCCCCTGTTCCCATCCCCACATCCCAGTTCCCCTCTTCCTGTCCCCAGGGCCACCCCACGACTCTGCTCACACTGGGGTCCATGCCCATGCCCTGGCTCTGCTGGCCTTGGGGACCTCAGGGGACCCCGCAGCCCCCCTGTGCCCCCTCCCCACCGCTCTCTGCCTCACCGGGGCCCATCCCCGGGCCGTCAGGCCCGTGCCCGGGGCACTCACCCCACAGGAGCAGCGCCACCTTCCCGGCCATCCTGCTGTCCCCGGCCATGGGCACGGGCTGTCACTCGCTGCTGTGGCCACGTGTCCCCTGGCTGGCGGCTCTTCCCATGAAGGGACAGGAAGCGAGGTCACGTCTCGTCCCCACGTGTAGGTGGCCCTTGTTGGGGTCAGGGTGAGGGAAAGGTGGAGACAGGAAAGGAGCAGGGGACAGGCTGGGGACATGATGGGATAGTCTGGCAACATGGTGGGGGATGGAGTTCCCAGGAGTTGGGGGCTCAGGGCATGTGGGGAACCAAGGATGGGTGTCCAGGACAGTGGGGGTCCAGGGGAATTGAGAGCTCCATGCCAGCAGGGATTCAGGGATGGGGGTCCTCTGGGAACATGGTGCCCAGGGATTTGTGATCATGCCATGTGGGTCCCAGGGTAGGGAGTGCAGGGGGGAAAAAGGCACCCTCAGGAATGGGGGTTCTGGGGTAGAAGCATCCCATGGGATGGGATCAAGGCAATGGTGGTGCTGGGCAATGGGAGTGCTGAGATGGGGGTCCCCAGGGAGGAGCGACCATGGGAATGGGGATGCCAGGGATGCCAGGGTTGGGCTCCCAGGGGAATGGGGGTGCCATAGTTGGGTTCCCAGGGAAATGAGGATCCCAGCAATGGGCAGTGGCTGGGTGGGCAGCAAGGTCACAGCTCTTTCATGGGGTGTCTCAGATTTTGAGGGGACTCAGAACCCAGCATAGCTCCCACAGGGTGCTCATGGCCAGGAGGGAACCCCAGGCTTTTCATGGGAGGCTGTGGCTCTCTGCCTCACACACCCCTGGGCTTTTTCCCATCCCCTCATTTCGTGGCTCAGCCATCCCAGGGAAAACCGGAGCAGAAAACAGGTGGGGGATCCCAGGAAGGGGAAAAGAGGGCTGGGGGGTGCAGGCAGAGACTGGGGGGCTGTGAGGGTTGGGGCTCTCTGGCTGTGTTCCCCCAATATATTAATTTTCTCTTTCCTGAGCAGAAGGAAGAGGCCGTTTATGCTGAGGCCAGGACATGGATTCTGTCCTGGGAGGGCACATCCAGAGAGGGATCCTGCCCTGACAGAAAAGGGCTCCTCTGGGGTGGATGCCTGGGTCTTGTCCCAGGGTCTTGTCCCAGGGAGGTCCTAGTTCTGGGGGTGGCAGCTGCTCTTGCAGGCACAGATCCTGCAGGGAAGGAGCAAGAATGGAGAAGTCTGGAATCCCCCAGAGCCACCATCCCCCAGGACAGCATCATTTCCTTCTGCTTCAGGAGAGAGAAAATGAAAGTGTTGGGGGACAAAGCTGGACACCCCCATCCCCCAGAGCCCTCAACCCCTCCCTGCAGACCCCCTACCCCCTTTTGTCCCAGTCTGGGGTTTCCCCAACCCATTTCCTGCTGAGGTGCCCTCCAAGATCATCAAGTCACGAACTGGAGGGTTGTGAAATTGAGGAATTAAAATAAGGAAATTCAATTGAAGACAGGAAAAAGCCCCTGAGTGGTGGGAGGGGCACCTGGGTGGTAAGGAGGCACAGACCCAGAGACCCATGGAATCCACCGTTGGGGTTTAGGTGACCCCCCAAACCAGGGGCACCCCGGGAGACAGCACTGGGCTTGGGTCACCCCAAACTCTGAGGCATCCAGGGAAGGAACTGTGACCCACGGGCCTGCCCAGCAACTGCCCATCCCTGGCACTTCCATTCCCCTGGCACTCCAATCAAGGGACCCCCTTCATTATGTCCTTTCTCCCTGGGACCCCATCCCAGGACTGCCATTTCCCAGGATCTCCATGGCCCAGGACCCCCCGTTCCCAAGGAACCCTCTCCCCAAAATTCCATCCCCTACAAGCCCCCTTCCTGCAGAACCTTGATTATCCCAGGACCCTCCATTTCACTGGGGCCCCCTCATTCTCCCATCACCATCATCCCTCGGACCCCCATCCATGACCCCAAATCCCTGGAGCCCAAATTCCCCTGGGACTCTGATCCCTGAGTCTCCCTGGCCCTGGTGACACCCCCTCCTCAGGACCCCCATTCCCCTAGACACCCATTCCTGGCTCCCCACTCCCTCTGAGCCCTCCTGGGAACTCCATCTCCCACCTTGTGCCACCCAGCCTTGTCCCCATTCTGCCCACAGCCTGTCCCCATCTTGTGGCCACCCTGCCCCCACCACAGGCCACCTACACAATGAGATGAGACGTGACCTCGCTTCCTTCCCCTTCATGAGAGGAGCCGCCAGCCAGGGGACAGGTGGCCACAGCAGCGAGTGACAGCCAGTGCCCATGGCCGGGGACAGCGGGATGGCCGGGAAGGTGGCGCTGCTCCTGTGGGGTGAGTGCCCCGGGCACGGGCCTGACGGCCCGGGGATGGGCCCCGGTGAGGCAGAGAGCGGTGGGGAGGGGGCACAGGGGGGCTGCGGGGTCCCCTGAGGACCCCAAGGCCAGCAGAGCCAATCTATGAGGTGACCGGGGTAATGGGGTGGCCCTGGGGACAGGAGAGGGGGACAAGAACGTGGAGACAATAATGGTGGGACCGGGATTTAGCGAGGCATTATGGGGCTGATGGACATGACCTGTGCCAGCAGGACGTGCCCATGGCATCCCCAATTCCAGGCTGTCCACACTGCCCTCGTGTCCTGCTGGAGCATGGGGTGCATTCAGCGTCCCTGTCCTTGAGGGACCCATGCCACACAAGCACAGTTTGGGGACAGACACCAAACTCTCTGTCCCCGTGCGCCTGTCCCCACATTGCTATCCCCAGCCAGCCCTGTCCCTTGTCCCTTCCAGCCCTGACCCTCGGCCTCGCTGGTGAGTCCTCGGGGGATGCCATGTCCCTGCCCCGCTCTCCCCAGCCCCGTGGTGGCCCTGCCAGGCTGGTGTCCCCTGTCACCCGCAGGCGCTCAGAGCCCCCAGCTCCTGGTGGAGCCCCCCTGGAGGCCGGCGGTGCTGTGGGACCGGGTGACACTGACCTGCCAGGGCTCGGGGACCGCCGGTGACACCACCTGGTACAAGGGCGGGTGGCTCTGGTGGCAAAAGGGACCCAAACGCTTCGTTGTCAACGAGAGTGGCACCTACACGTGTGGCAGACCCGGCAGTGGGCTCAGCCTCCCCGTGAGGGTGTTAAATGGTGAGGGGGGATGTGTGCCCTGGCACCCTTGGGGTCCCCGACAGCTCTGGGTGGGCTCCTTTCCTGGGTCACACCCCCCATGTGCTGAGAGCCTGTCCCCTGCTCACGGGGACATCCCAGAGCATCCCAGTGCACTGAGACCCCCTCAATGCAAGGGGGGACCCCTGGTGCCTCCCAAGGCCTTTGGAAACCCCCAGACTCCCCAGATGTGACAGGTCCTTCCTGTCCCACAGAGCGTCTTGTGCTGCAGCTGCCGGCACGGGCGCTGCTGGAGGGGGACACGGTGACACTGCGCTGCCGGGGCTGGCACGATGGCACAGTCACTGGAGTACGATTTTACCATGGGGACAGGGATCTGGGGAGGACCCTCTGCGGGACCCAGCTGTCCCTGTCCCCCCTGCAGCTGCACCACAGTGGCCGCTACCGCTGTGGGGGCTGGGTGAACTCTGGGCCATCACCGTGCTGGGAGAAGTCAGCCCCAGTGACAGTGACAGTACATGGTGAATGTGGGAATGGGGACGGAAAACCCCCAAATCCTCCCAGCTTTCACGCACCAGTGCCTGGGTCCCTCAGCCTTCCTTTCATCCCTCCCTGGCTCACCCAGACCTTCCCATGTCCGTCTCGGGTCCCTCCATCTCTGTCCGGGTCCCTCTCCAGGTTCCCCCATCCCTACCTGGCATCCTATACCCCTCCCGAATTCCCAGCTCCATCCTCTACTCTCCCTTCCCTACCCAGCTTGCTTCCACCCCTCCCTGCTTCCCTCCAGTCCCTCCCTGGGCTCCTCCCGCCCCTCTCTGAGCCACCCCACATCCCCCCCGGGGTCTCCTCTGTCCTATCTCGTGTCCCTCATCCCTGCCTGCCTCAACTCCACCCGTCCCTGGGTTCACTTCTCCCTCAATGGGGTCCACTCCCCATATGTTTCACCCCTCCCATGTCCCCAATTCCTCCTGTGTCCCCTCGCAGGGGTCCCGCCCTCGGGGGTGTCGCTGTCGGTGCAGCCCCCCGGGGCACAGGTGGCACTGGGGGACTGCCTGGTGCTGAGCTGTGCGGTGGCCATGGGGACAGGTCCCCTGTTCTTCTCCTGGCACCGGGGGGGTTCGGGGACACCACTGGGCACTGGCTCCCACGTGGAGGTGTGGCACGTTGGGGACAATGACAGTGGCCACTACCACTGGAGACAACATGGCCAAGAGTGTCCCCCTGAATGTCACCATCCTGGGTGAGCAGGACCCTCGGGCTGGGCGTGACCTCATCCACAGCATTCACATCCCACCCATCCCACCCTTATTCCCCCCTCGGGTCCTCTCCCCTAGTGGGTGCCAGCCCCTCCCCCGGCCTCAGCCCTGTCTGTGTCCCCGCAGTGCCCGTGGCCAATGCCACCATCACCCCCGGTCCCCCGGCACTCCAGGTGCGCCCAGGTGACCCCGTGACCCTGCGCTGCTCGGTGCAGGTGGGCTCAGCCCCTGTCACCTTCACCTGGCTGCGTGACGGGCACGAGGTGGCCCGGGGTCCCCTCCTGGAGCTTGGGGCCGTCGATGTGGGACATTCGGGCACCTACCAGTGCGTGGCCACCAACCAGCTGGGACAGGACGGGCACCGCGTGTTCCGGGCACTCAGCCCAGAGCTGGCCCTGGAGGTGACACCACAGGGAACCACTGGACAGCACCGGAACACAGGTGGGGTCACACGGGTCCTAATTGGGTCTGAGACCCTCGGATCATTGATGACCCAGGTTCACCCCTCGCTCTGTCCCTGCCAGTGACACAAACGGAACAGGGCACAGGAAGGGAACTCCTGAGGTCACTGGGATTGGTAAAAAACCTCTGGGGTGACCCCAGTGACCCCAGTCTGTCCCCCTCTATTTCCTGCAGTGGCTGCAGTGGTTCTTGGGTCCTTGTTGTTCCTAGTCCTGCTCATGGGCATCATTGTGGCCTTTCACTGGTGGATCCACATGCGTGGGTGACAATGGGGGACATGGGTCCAGGAGAGTGGTGGGAAGGCGCTCAGAGAAGGGGGGGTTGGCACCCACAGCCCCTCACTTGGGAGGGGCTGAGCTCCCAGTGACCTTGGCTCAGGGCCCTGGGGTGTGTGGGGAGGTGCTGAAGGGTCGTGCAGGGATGTTGGGGGTCCTATCAGGGCTTTTTGGGGATTTCAGAGAGTGCCCTTCCCTGCCAGGCTTGGGGTTCTGGGAGTTCAGGATGTTAGGGAAGTGGTGTGGTTCAGGGATTCTGAGGTGACCTGAAGGGAACTGAGGTTCTGGTGGCAGTTCAGGATTCCTGAGGGTGGATGGGGAATCAAAGTCACCCCTCCAGTTTTCCTTTGCAGCTGCCAGGAAGCACCAGCAAAGGTGAGTGCAGGCTCCAACCGTGATTTGGGTTTTCCCCAAACCCCCAGGACCTCCCATTCCCTTCCACACACCCCCTTGTTCCCACAGGGCCCCCCCGCTGAAGGATCCTCAGGCGACCTACATGGAGCTACAGGGGCCACATGGGCAACCATGGGATCCCAGTGACATCTATGACAATCTACAACAAAAGTTGTGACACTCTGGGAAGCCAGAGGCACTGGGTGACACGGGGTGCTCCCTCCATGGCTCCTGTGGTTGCCCGTCCTTCCAAGGGAGGTGGTCATGAGTCAGGAGGAGGCTACACAGGGCACCCTGTGCTCCCCATTTCCTCTCCCAGTACCCCCAGGGGCTCCCCCATCCCCTTGCCCGTACCTGCAGGGACTCCCCACCCCCCATCCGAGCGCTCCAAGTACCCTCAGTGACTTCCCCATTCTCTGGCCACAGTGCTCGCAGTACACCCAGGGGTTCCCCATCCCCCCTCCCACACCCCCTGTCCCATCCCGCTCTCAAAGGGGGAGTCGCGAGGATTCTTTCTGATCCATTTCTCAGATGAAAATGAAGCACAAATGCGGCAATATCATATCTGAGAAGTGTTTATTGATAAAGGAGGGGAAGTGTTCTCACCAACGGGCACAGATGAGAGAGCAGAGAGGGAAAAAGCGAGACAGAGAGAGAAACAGAAGACAGGGACAGTGTTACTGCAAGAACCCCAGGTGCTCTGTTGGCATCAGCTCGGCAGGTGCAGTGTGAGTGTTGAAATCCACAGCGAGCCCACGTGGCTTTTGTGAGTGCCTGGGCGCGATTTCCAAGCGGTGGCACCTGCGTGTCTGTGGTTTGGCCAACGATGGCCATGGGCTGGTGATGCAGAACTGGTGGCCATGGGCTGGTGATGCAGCACGGGTGGCCATGGGCTGGTGATGCAGCACGGGTGGCCATGAGCTGGTGATGCAGCACTGGTGGCCATGGGCTGGTGATGCAGCACTGGTGGCCATGGGCCGGTGATGCAGCACTGGTGGCCATGGGCTGGTGATGCAGCACGGGTGGCCATGAGCTGGTGATGCAGCACTGGTGGCTATGGGCTGGTGATGCAGCACTGGTGGCCATGAGCTGGTGATGCAGCACGGGTGGCCATGGGCCAGTGATGCAGCACTAGTGGCTATGGGCTGGTGATGCAGCACTGGTGGCCATGAGCTGGTGATGCAGCACGGGTGGCTATGGGCTGGTGATGCAGCACTGGTGGCTATGGGCTGGCTGCTGCAGGTTGGTGCTGCAGGGCTTGTGCAGCTCCTGGCTGTGGGCAACACGGGAATCACGGCAGAGGCGGTGGGTGCGTGCAGGCTTCTTGATAAGTCCTTTTGTAAGTTTCCAGACAGGGCTGTTTTGGCACTCCTGCCCCTGTTCAGGTCATGAAAGCTGCACGGTGGTTTGGTAATTTCTCTTCTGACTGGGCCTCATTTTCCTGGTGCCAAGTGATGTCTGGTCAATTGAATAGATCCTACTTTGAACCTGCTGATGATGAAAACACATGCATATCTTCTCTTTAACTTAGTGAATCAATTATGCGCTGTCATTGTACATTCAATTGAGGGGATTTATCTAAAAATCGTTTAACAATTTTTTATATATAAATTTTGCATTACTCAGACTTCTTTAGAAGCTAATTCCCCTTTCTTTTTGTTTTAAAAGCGGTATGCATGACTCTTGCTAAGAACATGAAGAGAATAACAAAGCAATATGTCTAGTGAGACCAGAAACTTACAGTAGTCAGGAATAATTCAGATATAACAATCCAAAACATTTCCAATAACAGACATAATTAATAACACATGTGAAATTAGATGATTACCAAGCACTAAAACATTGTGCTATCATCCCAGTGTCTGCAAGAACTGATAAACCTCAAATCAGTGAAGAACTGGATAATCATCTCTGGAAAACGATTCCCAAGCTCACTTGAAAAATAGGTCCAGCTCTCATATTGATAGGGTCAAATTGCCAAGTCAAAGTGACTCGAGTGTTGTTTTGATACAGAAAACATCTGAGTGTGTTGGCAGTTTCCCATCCAGGTAGAGCCAGGGCATGGCCAGAGTCCTGGCTCTAATTGGAAAAGAATTCCCTGATATAATTTAAAAAACAGGACTCTTAAGAGTAGAAGTTATGAGTACATTGAGAATATGAGAATATTCAGAATATTGAAAATTGAGAACAAATTGAAAAGATGAGAATTTTTGAGTAAAGGTCTTGGGGTGAAAGACTAATCAAACCCATCCAATAGGTGGTTCCCTCCAAAGATTTCCTCAGGATAGAGATGAGAAAAGCAGCAAACTGCTGGAGTGCTTCTGTAAGAAATAATTGGGATTGCATCTGTGCTCTGTCCTCTCTCACAATAACCACAAGATCATCAGTTTAGAGGAGGTTTTCAACAAAGCTCAGATACTGTTTCTTGGAACTCTTAAAAGACTGACAATCATGAGACAAGAGAGAGGTAGCCTGGATAAAGGAGATGCATATGCAACTAGAGGAGAAAAAGAAAAGATCCTGACAATGACACGTGTCTCATAGAGAATTACACCATGAGATGTTAAAACATATGAAAAAGCCAGCTATAAATCCGATATTAATATCTTAGGAATTATGCCTTTTACAAAATCGGTAAATTCACACCATGCAATCAATAGTGTTGCAGCAGACCTTAGATTTGAGATAGAAATGAATCAAGACACAGACTCTTGTTTAACACAAAAAAAGGTCCCGGTTTATTCTTAATTATCACTTGAGTAGAACAAAAAGCACACTTAAGAGAACTCAGTGAATCAGTATTAATACCGAACATAACATGATCTAAATAAAACTGGAACAGAACGATGTCTAAATTTAGTGGTACTGAAACTTACAGAAATGAAACTTAACAGAATGAACCTAATAGAACTTAGCCTTAGTCAATATTAACAGAACGTAACTGGACATTACAATACTGGACCTTGACAGGAATAGAAACCAACATCTATTACAAGTTATAGACATAACTTACTCTAATGCTAGTAATATAAAAAGGCACTAAAAGGTTCGAACAATCTGCGAACAGGATGATTTTACTGGAGGGATTAAAATGGATGTGATAAGTATCTTGTGATTCTATGTCGTTTGGATCATGATAATTGCAATTACTAAGTATAGCTCTTATTAGGATTTTTCAAAGTACAGTTTTAATCATTCTTAAATTACTGAAGAGGTATACATAATCAAAATGTCGACACATCTGTTTTATGGCAATAAGGATTTTCAGTCTGGGTTTAAATATTGATTGCTGTTCTACTAACATTTAATTAAAAACATTTGTGAAGAAAGAGTCCCCCGAATTAAGGAGGCAGAAACATTATCCGACTGTAAATATTGTTTGGTATATAAATTTCCAATTTTTATACTAAAAGCCAGTACCATTATAATGTGCCACAGTGCACATAGTTTTAAATTCCTCCAGCAAAACAATAAAAATCATCCTTTTCCCCCTTTTTTTTTTCTTTTTTCTGATAGAAGGGATTTGCAGACACAGTCGCCTGTGGGCTGTGGTAAAGAGAGGTAGCTCAGAAGTCGGGCAGCAGACGGCGGGGGGGCAGCTCCGGGCCCCGCGGGGAAAACGGAGCCGCCCCGAGAGCGGGAGCAGAGGGGGACAGGGAAAAAAAAACTTTTGCTGTATGGCATCTATATTCGTAGGGGTTGCATGCCTACATTTGGAACGAGCAGGTGGCGCTGGAAGCCGTGCGGACCCGCCACGGCACCGAGCCCGAAGCGAGCCCGGCACAGCCCCCCGGGGCTGCTGCACCCCCAAGGACACGCGGGGGAAAAAGAGGAGGGGAAAAGGCAGTAAAAACAAACCCTAAAACTGCACACAGGAGCGGGAAAAAACACCGGGAAATGAAGGCAGAACAAGGCTAAAAAGGCACAAAGCCCCCCCACCCCTCACCCCCCGCCCCAGCAGAGCCGCCGGCTCCGCCAAAAGCCGCGCCCCGAGACCACGAGAGAATGCGAGCGGAGCCCCCAGCTCCGGAAAGGAGCCGTGCCGCAGGAAATGCCGCCCGGTCCCCGCAGCTCCGGAGCCCGCACACTCCCCGCAAAGCCGCGGCCAGGCGCAGCCGGGGCTTCGGGGGGCTCTGGAGCACAGGACTCACCCGGACGCTGCTGCGCCACGGCCGCGGCTCCCCAGAGGGCGGGAGCGGCTGCCCCGCGCTATCGGGGGAACTAAACCGCGCCCCGGCTATTGTGCAGGCGCACGCAATGGAATTCCGGATCCCGGTTTCTTTGTCCCTCTCCATGCATCTTCACGTGGCTGGATTAAAAGCAGTTTCAAAAGCGACTATAACATTTGCTAGTAGTTTTTTCAACATGACAAACGGACTTAGAAGGTAATCTTTCCATCATTCGTGGGCAAAGGGAACAGAAACAGAGCCACAGACACGGGGGGCACCGTTCGAAAGTTTTCCGGCACCCTAGGGGGGGCGTCGAGAGCCGCAGCGGCAAGCGGCAAGCCGTCTGTAATTTTTTCTTTTTTTATACCATGTAGGTAGCGATTTTGTGGCTGCCATGTCATCCCCTATGGCCTCTGTCTCCCCGACTCGCTGGCCCTATCTCTCCCACGATTCCAGATCGCGGCTCCGCGGTTGCTTTGCTCATGTGTTCCCCGGTTCTTCAGACCGTGCCTCGCGTCGCCTTGGACGCTTTTTATTTTTTTTTTTTTCCGGCTCTCGTCTGTTCCCTCACCACGGTTCTTGAGACCGCTGTCCCCACGACTCGCTCGGCCGTGCTCCCACGCTCAAGGGCGTGATATATTTTCCGGTTCGTGACTTTTTCTTGTTTCTTGCTGTCCTGTGGCTGGCTGTAGCCGTAGCCTTTCGCTACTTTATATATTCCATTTCTGAGTGCCTTGCTTTCTTTTGACCCATCGCTTAATGCATCCCACAGTTAATTCCCACTCGAGGTTGTCGAAAACACTCCTGGGGTGGCAAAAAATCCTCTCTCCTGAGTCCATCACAACAGTCTTTTGAAGACCTGCGGGTCATACTTAACTGCTCTCTTAGAGAGAATAAGCTGGAGGACATTCAGCGTGGCCTGTTCTTCTTTTGACAGTGCCTTTCCCATCCTTCCAGCCCCTGCCGCTCACCTTTTCCCGATGTACCCTGGGCAGTGTGCATATTTTTCCCGGAGCCTTTCTCCCGAGCCTTCTTTCTCCTGCACTCCTTGGAGCCGCCCTCCGGCTCCCCCAGCACGGTCCTGTAGCGGCGATCTCCGACCCAGCCCCCGCCTTTTCACCCTGCAGAGCCACCTGCAGAGTCCAAAGGGGCCGATGCTCTGCTTCATTATCACCGTGTTAATCACATCGTGGAGTCACCAACATGCAGGAACTCAGGACTTCTGAACAGCTAAGCAATGGGATTAAGCAGAAGCCACTTTATTGTTTACATTATGCATTACTTACACATTCTAAACCCAGTACTTGATTTGAAATGAATGGGGCAGGAGACCTGCTCCTTTTTAAGGCCTTTATTAAAAGTCAGGTTTGGGTGGGGAACCCGAAGGGCTGTGCACACCGCTGCTCTTCCCCCGGATGACGCGAAGGAGCAGAAGTGCAGCTTTGTCTTTGGGCAGAGCTGGGCCTTCCATTCTCACAGGGTCTGTAAGAAGACAAGTGTCCCTCATAGTCAAGGAAGGTCATGTTAGTTGGTGCTATTAAGTCATGGCAGTGGAACAAAACAACTCTGGATGGTAAATTCGTTCTCTGCACTAATTTCCTGACCTGGAAACAGTATTCTCAGTTCCAGATGTTATTTGGGCTCGTTGTTTTAGGGGTTTTTAACTCTGAATAGTGTCCCATGAACACGTGCGGTTGCATCTCGTTTAACTGGTTTCGGGGAGGTGGGCGTGGATACCAAATATAGGTACGGGAACTGGGAAGGGACAAACAACTTGGAGCATTATGGCTGGGCATGGATACAAGGTAGGTACCGGGAAAAGGAAAGGACAGACAGCTGGGGACATTTACAGTTTACAAAAACATAAAGCATTAACAAACAAACAGTTAACATAAAAGACAACAACCTCCTAGAGACAAACTTGCATCTGGGAATTTATTCCCCACATGATTGGTGCCTCTATCTTGTCCACGTGCTCTACTTGCACCTTGTAGGAAATAGGATTGGTTACAGTCCAGTGCTTCCAAGCCCTTCTTTATCTTAGTTCTTGCAATCTTGGTATTGTGTTTTTCAGCCTCTTCTTTCCCAGTGTCACAGCATGTTTCTCGTAGCTGTCACTGGGGTCCCAGCAGCTCCTTGTGGTCACCTGGGGGGATGTGGCCGGGGGAGGTCCTGAGAGAGACTCTGGGGTTGGGGACCTGGGTGGGGGTGACACTCGTGAGTGATGTGTTCCTGCTCCCCCTGTACTCACCCCCTGCCCACTTGGAGCCCGCAGCATGGGGGTCCAGCACCGCCTCCTCCTCCAGGGGGTCCTGTAGGGATAAGGGGAGGTCTGGATGGTGACTGGGGAGGGGGTAAAGGGGAGTCCCAGTCAGAGCCTCACACTGACCTGTCCCGGGGCTTCCTGGCAGCTGCAAGGAAAAGGGGAGGGGGTGACCGTGGGGACCCTGGGAACCCTTCCTGGGACCTAAGCAGCTCCAACCACCCAAAGATCAAACCCCCAAATTCCCATGGAGCCCCAATTCCCACCGTACCCCTGATTTCCCCCCAGACACTCCAAGCATCCCTGAACTCCCCAGAACTTCTGCACCACCACAGTACCCCCAACGCCCCCCTGTGCCTCTGACTCTCTTAGCAACAAAACTCAAAGCCTTGCAGGGAGGGGCACCCCCCAAACTCCCCCAGGATCCCAAAAAGATCCCCCAACATCCCCGCATGACAGTCCAAGAGCTCCTCAAACCCTCCAGGAGCTCCCAGTGCCACCCCAATGTTCCTCAAAGCCCACCCAGGGATTCCCCTGGAGCCCAAACAAGACCCTCAAAATTCCCCCCAACCCCCAGGACCCCCAGCCGAGGTCACTGTGGGTTCCGTTTCCCCCAGCCCAGGGACCCTGGGTGCTGCCTGATCTCTGCCAAAACTCTAGGGGTTTCCCCTCACAATGATGTTTCTTTGTGGACAATATGAATAAAGTAGAACAAAGTAAAAGAAGCTCCAAAATGAAACCAACAAGAAGTATCAAAGATGACTTTTATTGTAAGTGTTTTGTAGATATTTGCCAGCAATTTAATGTTTCTGAAACCATCCAGTCATTGGTATCCACACTGCAGCCTTGAGCTCCTGGTTCCTCAGGCTGTAATGAGGGGGTTCAGGGTTTGAGGCACCATTGAGTACAGAACTGACAGTGCCAGATCCAGGGATGAGGAGGACATGGAAGGGGGCTTCATGTAGGAAAGTATACCATTACTAAGGAACAGGGAGAGCACGGCCAGGTGAGGGAGGCAAGTGGAAAAGGCTTTGTGCCATCCCTGCTCAGAGGGGATCCTCAGCACAGCCCTGAAGATCTGCACATAGGAGAAAACAATGAACGTAAAACAGCCGAGTGTTAAGCAGAGACCAACAGCAAGAAGTCCAAGTTCCCTGAGGCTGGAGTGTGAGCAGGAGAACTTGAGGATGTGTGGAATTTCACAGAACTGGCCCAGAGCATTGCCCTGGCACAGAGGCAGGGAAAATGTACTGGCCGTGAGCAGCAGAGCATTAAGAAAGTCACTGGCCCAGGCAGCTGCTGCCATGTGGGAACAAGCTCTGCTGCCCAGGAGGGTCCTGTAGTACAGGGGTTTGCAAATGTACACTTAGTTGTTGCAGTACATGATGGTCAGGAGGAAAGAAGAACAGAAACAAAAATAGTTGTGCAGCACGTCCTGCATAAGAGATGGTCCTGGTGTCCCAGAGGGAATTGTGCATGGCTTTGGGGACAGTGGTGCAGATGGAGCCCAGGTCACTGAGGGCCAAGTTGAGCAGGAAGAAGAACATGGGGGTGTGCAGGTGGTGGCCACAGGCTATGGCACTGATGATGAGGCCGTTGGTCAGGAGGGCAGCCAGGGAGATGGCCAGGAAGAGGCAGAAGTGCAGGAGCTGCAGCTGCCGCGTGTCTGCCAATGCCAGCAGGAGGAAGTCGCTGATGGAGCTGCTGTTGGACATTTCTTCACTATGGGCAAGGAGTCCTGTTGAAGGAGGGCACAGTGAAAAGTCAGGGCAGACTTTGTTGAGTAATATGTAAACCCCTTCTCCCAGCCCTGCCTCGGCTGCTCTGTGCCACTCCATTTTCCTTTTCTTTGAGCTTTTCCTTCAGCTCCGTGCCTCGAGCTCTACTGGGATCTGGCCCCGTTGCTGTGACGAGCAGGGGCTCTGCCCATGGACACCAAGGGGTCAGCTCTGCTCTGCCACAGTAGGGTCATGGGAACAGGGACAGGGCCCAGTCCTGGGGCTCCAAACTGCTCCTGAGGCAGAGGAGCTTGGCAGCATCTCCTGTCCCAGGGCTAAGGAATGGTGATGACCAAAGGCAGTTTGAGAGGGTTTCTTGCTCTGCCCAGGGAGAACAGAGAGAACTGTGCAATACAGAAGCATTGGCTGTAACTCAGTGGAGGGTGATGGGAGCTGCTCTGTCACTCCATCTTTCCCCAGCTGCCCTTTCTGAGATCAAGGGTAGTCACTGTGTTCCCCTGAAAATCAGCTTGACACAGCTGAGAGCAGGACCCACAGCAGAGCAACCTGGCTCAGCCTTTCTCAGAATCTCAGCCCCACTCCTGTCCAAGGACATTCCTGTCCCCTAGTGTTCCCTGGAGGCAGCTCCCAGTTTGGATGGCATCCCGAGGACACACCAAGAGTCCTGTTCATGGCACTGCTTGAAGAGAGTCAGCTCATTCCCAGCCTCCCAGCCTGCCCTGCCCTGAGCTCCCCGGAGCTGGGACACCCCATTGCTGTGCTCAGCCTGTACAGGAGGAGCCCAGGGGCTGGGCCTGAGCCTGCAGCTCAAACTGCCATTCCCAGAGAGCCCGTCAGCAATGCCAGGAGCATCTGGGCAAGGCAAGGAGAGAGAGCTGGGCCCTGAGGAAAAGCTTTTTCCTGAAAGCCCTGCCCAGCCCCTCCCAGGCAGCACCAGGGCAAGACAAAGGCCCTCAGGCCGTGGTCAGCAGGGATTGGGCACATGGCAGAGATGCCCTTCATGTCTGGTGCTGCTCTGCTGGCCTAGGAGGGGACTGAGGGGCCTGAGCCCCCGGACTGAGGGCTGTACTGGCTGGGAGGGGACACAAGAGCTGTGCTGCTCAAGGCAGTGTCAGCCCTGCAGGGCAGGGCCGGCAGGTGCCACATCTGCCCTGCAGCAGGGCTTCCCTCAGCAGTGCTTCCCTCTTTCCCTGCTGTCACGATCCGCTATTAATGCAGAGCGGGGGTCGTGATGGTTCTTTTGATCTTAAAGGTGCAAACAGGCAAAATGCAGGCGACAAAATCAGTTTATTCAACAGCAGAAAATCAGTTTATTCAACAACAGCAATGCATTTCATCAAATGCCAACAACTCAGTTACGGTAAAGGGGAGAGGTATAGGATAGGGAAAGGGGAAGGAAAGGAAGGGATGGGAGAATAGCTACCAACAGACGAGACGGGCGTCCTCGCGGGTCATCCGATAGACGAGTCTTCATCCGTGGGGAGATCTCAGAGGTCTTCTCCAGGGGGTCTTCATCAGTGGAGAGATCTCAAAGGGTTCTTTCCAGAGGGTCGCTCTTTTATAGTCCTTCTCCAAAGCGAGTGGCTTCTGGCCAAGAGGTGGGAAGATTTATGGACCATTGTGTGGTGCTGCAGGACACAGGTACGGACAAGCAGTCCTCAGTTGGTACAACACAGTCTCTGGTTGGTGCCACAACAGCACGGTCCAGTGAACACAATACACCAGCACACAGTCACGAGCATCCACCTGGCCCGGCCAGTAAACCATTGTCGGGAGTCAGCCTGGGTGGGGGTCCACGAGGTCTCCTTGCGACGGTCGGGAGGCAAAATCGAGGGGAACTTCGGACCGACCCTTACACCATCCCATCTCCACAGACCAGCACAACAGTCTTGGTCTTGGAGCCCTCAAGAGCTATTCCTGCTCCAGGCCCAGGGCCCATCCCAAAGCTGGGGCAGCCAGAAAGCTGTGCCCATTTCTATTCATTCCTGCTCAAATGAGGATGGATCCTCAGCCACTTGGAGGTTGCTGATGAATTTTACTACTGCAGAGGTCTCTTCTTTCTTGAGCACTTCAGTTCAGGAATTCAGTTACAAATGCTCATAAACATTTGTTCAAAACATCCAAACAAGAAAATCCCCTAGGAATAATTTTTCAATTCTTCTGTGCTTAATTACACAGATTTCAGAAGTCTATTTAAAGTGAATATATCATATTGAAAACAATGCAGAGAGAACTGTTTTGTCCTGTTTTCTTTTCCTGTTTGTAAATTGATATCAGCCATGTCCAATTGATACTGATCCCCTTCTATTGAGCACCTTCTAATGCAGTCTAAATAGATATGAAAATCAAGACTCTTCATGGCTGACAGTCAATCAAACTTTGTTCCCTCTCCCTCCCCACCATTTCCCTCATCCAACCCCTGGGACTCCTATGGATCAGGAATGGTGTTGCCAGCAGGACCAAGGCAGTGATTCTTCCCCTGTGCTCAGCATGGTTGGGCAGCATCTCGAGTCCCGTGTCCAGTTCTGAGCCTCCAATTTAGGAAGGACATGGAGAGGATGGACCATGCCCAGAGAAGGGCAACAAGGCTGGTGAGGGGTCTGGAACACAAGTCCTGTGAGGAGCAGCTGGGAGAGCTAGGTTTGTTTATCCTGGAGAAGAGGAGGCTCAGGGGAGACCTCATCACTCTCTACAACTCCCTGACAGGAGGGTGCAGACAGAGGGGATTGGGCTCTTTTCCCAGGGAACAGTGAAAGGACATGAGGACAGAGCCCTAAACATTTCCAAGGGAAGGTTAGACTGGACATTAGGAATACGTTCTTCAAAAAGAGGGTGATTGGACATTGGAATGGGCTGCCCAGGGAGGTGAGTGAGTCACCATCCCTGGAAGTGTTTAAGGAAAGACCGGATGAGGCATTGAGTGGTCTGAGTGACAAGGTGGCGTTAGGTGGCAGGTTGGACTTGATGCTCTCAAAGGTCTTTGCCAGTCTGGCTGATTCTGTGATAATTGTGACACTGCAGAGCCCTGGGGAAGCAAGGGGCCATTGTGACACTGCAGGGCCTCGTGGAACTGAGAGGACCAGAGTGACACTGTGTATGACAAGGCATCATAGAGCCAAGGGGCCATTGTGACACTGTGGGGCTACATGGGAGCAACGAGTCCATTGTGACAGTCTGGGTCCTTGTGGAACCACAGAGGCCACTGTGACACTGCAGGGCCTTGTGGAACCAAGAGGCCATTGTGCCACTGTGGAAACAGAGAGAGACCCTTGTGAGAGCCTAGGGCCTAATGGAATCAAGGGACCATTGTTCCCTTGTAAGAACTCTTGGAACTAAGAGAACAATTGCGACACTATGGTGCCCCATGGAACCAAGGGTCCCTTGTGACACTGCAAGATCTTGTGTAACCAGGGCTCCACTGTGACACTGCAGCAGCAAGGAATTCATGGTGGCACTTGGAGGCTTCATGGAACCAAGAGGCCACTGTGACTCTACAAGGTCTTGTGGATCTACCTGCTTGTTGTTTTGGTGTTCCTCATTAGCCTGACTCTTAGGGACATGGGCAGACTTTCAGAGGCAGCTTCTCTACCCAGGTGGCAATGTCTTTCCACTAATCAGCAGCCCAGATTTGTTTTCATCTATGTTGCTAGTTAGCCTTTTTCCACCTTTCCAGCCATCCCCACAGAGCATTGGCTACCATCCATGAATCAGTGTAAAGGTAGAGCTTTGGCCACTTCTCTCTTTCAACAATGTCCAGGACCAGCTGAACAGCTTTGAGTTCCACAAGTTGACTCCATCCACCTTCTCCTTCGGTATCTTGTGCAACCTGTCATGTGGGGCTCCATACGGCTGCTTTCCACTTCCGGTTCATCCCCACGATGCGGCAGGAGCCATCAGTGAAAAGAGCATAGCGTGTTTCATCTGCTGCCAGTTGGTTATATGGTGGGGCTTCTTCAGCCAGGGTCACTTGTTCCTGTTCCTCTTCCTCGGTGAGACCAAAGTTTTCACCTTCCGGCCAGTTTGCAATTATCTCCAAAATCCTAGGGCAATTTGGATTTCCAATATGGGCACGTTGTGTGATGAGGGCAATCCACTTGCTCCATGTGGCGTTGGTGGCATGGTGGGTCAAGGGAACCTATGCTTTAAACATCCACCCCAGCACTCGTAGTCGGGGTGCCAGGAGGAGTTGTGTTTCCGTGCCAATTACCACTGAGGCAGCTTGGACCCCTTCATAGGCGGCCAAGATCTCCTTCTCTGTTGGAGTATAGCGGGCTCTGTAACTTCAGCTCCAGAATCCCAAAGATCAGCCTAGAGTCTCACCAGGCAGCTTCTGCCAAAGGCTCCAGGACAAACCATTGCTCCTGATTGCAGAGTAAAGCACATTCTTCACCTCTGGTCCTGTCCTGACTGGGCCAAGGGCTACCGCATGAGCAATCTCCTGCTTGCTCTGGGTGAAGGCTTGCTGCTGCTCAGGCCCCCAGTGGAAATCGTTCTTCTTGAAGGGGACCAGGTAAAGAGGGCTCACAATCTGGCTGTACTCAGGAATGTGCATTCTCCAAAAGTCTATAGCACCTAGGAAAGATTGTGTTTCCTTCTTGCTGGTTGGTGGAGACATTATGGATGACCTCATGGGGATCTGGTATCATCCGTCTTGCCACTTTACTCCCAGGAACTGGATCTCTTGGGCAGGCCCTTTGACTTTGCTTTTCTTGACATTGAAGCTGGCTCCCAGCAGAATCTGGATGATCTTCTCTCCTTTCTCAAATACCTCCATTACCAGTTTACCCCACACAATGATGTCATCAATGTACTGTAGATCTTCTGGAACTTCATCCTTTTCTGGTGCAGCCTGGATCAGTCCATGGCAGATGGTGGGACTGTGTTTCCACCCCTGGGGGAGTCAGTTCTACCTGTACTGCATGCCCCTCTAGGTGGAAGCAAACTGAGGCCTGCACTCTGCTGCCAGAGGAATGGAGAAAAATGCATTGGCAATGTCAATGGCGGCGTACCACTTTGCTGCCTTGGACTCCAGCTCGTACTGCAGTTCCAGCATGTCCGGCACGGCAGCGCTCAGCAGTGGAGTCACTTCATTCAATGCACAATAGTCCACAGTCAATCTCCATTCTCCATCAGACTTGTGCACAGGCAAGATGGCGCTGTTGAAGGGTGAGTGGGTTTTTCTGACCACCCCTTGGCCCTCCAGCTCATGGATCATCTTGTGGATCATGGCATCCCAATTTGTCCAATATTGTTGGGGGTGTGCCATCAGGTGGGTAATTGGCACGTGTTGCTCATCCACTTTTGGGAGACCTACTGCAGATGGGTTTTCTGATAGTCCAGGCAAGGTGTTCAACTGCTTAATGCCCTCTGCCTCTACAGCAGCTGTTCCAAAAGCCCACCTGAGTCTCTTTGGGTCTTTGTAATAGCTGTTCTGGAGGAAGTCTATGCCTAGAATACACGGTGCCTCTGGACCAGTCACAATTGGATGGTTCTGCCACTCCTTCCCAGTCAGGCTCACCTCAGCCTCCAGTAAAGTCGATTCCTGCCATCCCTTTGTCACCCCAGCAATGGAAACAGGTTCTTCCCCCACATGTCCTGATTGCTTTAGGGTACACTGTGCATTATATTTCTGTGGCTCTGATGTGCCAGGCCATTGGATCCATACCGTCCAAAAGACCTGGTTTTCCCATGCCTCTACCTGGCTAGAGGCAGGGCCTCTCTAGCCCTGGTTATTATTTCTCTCCTGGGCATACATAGTAGAGGTTCCTTCAAGGGGATCAGATAGATCATTCTCCGTTCTGTCATACGCAACACATTGGTCATAGTAGGTTGAGGCAACCTTCACTTTAGCCAAAGTCCCTTGGTTAGTGTTTCCCTCCCTGAGTTGACACACCCATGCTGCTAGAACAGAAGTGGGTTTCCCATCCCACTTTCTCATGTCTTCCCCATGCTCATGCAGAAAGAGCCACAGTTCAGCTTGTGGGACATATCCTCTCTTGCTAGCTGGGGGACGTTGCATTCTGACTTTGGGGGCCTGTGACTTGCACAGGTGCCATACGGAACCTGTTCCTCCTTACCTCCTCCCTCATCTCCCTCATCTCCTCTTGGAGGCTCCTAATCCCCTCAGAGACATGGACCTGCATCGGGCCATCGATCATACTCTCAAAATTTCTAAGCTTGTTGGCAACAGAACCCACTGTCTCTCAGTTTTTATTGGCATTAATAGTCACAATAAAGGTGGTGTAGTGTGGACGCTGGTGAGACCCGGGGAAAACAGCAGTTTGAGTTTTCCCAAGCTACTCGAAGGAAAACAGAAGGGAAAGAATTAATAACAAAGTTTAGCACCTGGTGTTGTGGACAGGAGTCGTAAGTGAGGAAAGTGATATTTTGGTAAGAGCATGTTTACAAGAGGTGTTGTCTTCCTTGGACCAATGAGCTTTTTCTATCCTCAGTTCAGCAAACCAGTCTATAAAAATATGCCTACTCCTGCAATAAATCACTTCTTCTGCTTTCTGGATAAAGCCTGTGTTGCTGTATTTTTTTTGCTACTCCCTAGCCTTACAGCAGCAATGGAGGTTCCACCGAGATCACATTTGGGACATTACTGACGTTCATAGCACTGGGATATATCCAGGTGCTTGGAGTCTGCCAGGACCAGGAGGGATCCTTTGAGGTCTGTCAGAACTGAGGCTACGGCCCGAGCTAGATTAATCCTGGCCAGAGCCATGCCGTGAGCAGACTGAGCAACCCAGAAGATTGGGACAGCAGAGCCTGAGGCCAAAACCAGTGCCATGACGATATGGCCAGAGTTAGAACCATCTGGGAAGCCACAGACTCCCCCTCCCCAGATGCAGTGGGACAGGAGGTCCACGGGATATGTCGGACTGTCTCCTCCCTCGTTAAGAAAGGTACTGTGTTTTCTGTCCTCCTTTGAGAGGATCAATTTTATTGGAACACGAGCATATAGCTCGGGAGCCTATTGGCTTGTTTTGGAGCAGTGAACCCCCTGGCTTAGTTTCTAGGAGGAAAGAGCTCTCTTTAAAGATGGGGAGCCAACTATCTAAAAATCAGGAAACTCTACTCTCAACATGGAGAAATGTTTTGGCAGGCATGGAGACTCTGGTCTCAGATGAAGACCTGTGTACTTTGTTAGCTTGGGTGAAAGATTGTGGTTTCTCAGATTATACAGAAGTGGCATTCTCTCCGACACTGTGGGGAAAGCTTGGGGGCCATAGATGGAACGCTTTTTGGAGAGGGGACATTTCAGTTTCCTCTCTAATAGGTACTCGGGGAATTACTTGGGGAATTATTTATAGAAGTATGAGGGGTGGAATCCCATGAAATAGTGAGGCACAGGAGGGAAGTGAATCAGATCTAGCAACCGACCAGGATGAGGAAGAATCTGCCTTCCAGTCTGGCAATGGACAGGACTGCACGGGGGTCCCTTGCTCTGTAACTTCCCCTGGAAATCTGTTGACCCCAGTGACCCCCTGTGCATTGTACCCTTCACGTAAGGACTATGTTCCGCTCATATACCGTTCCCCAAAAGATTGTATTAAACCAATATATCCCTCACCAGCAGGGATGGGGGGGGCCAATCAGCAGATAATGGTGTCAATCGCCCCCCCCATTTGCGCCTCAAGGGGCAATTGCCCCCTCTGCCCACAGGCACCTACCCATGCAGGGCCAGCCACCCGCTGACATCGCTGCTACAGTCACTCTCACCGTCCCTCTGCTGCTACCCAAGGGAGCCACGCATGCCCTGTTTTTCCCTATGGATGCGGCCGGCCAAGCGGCAGCAGAGGCTCATATGGCAGCCACAGTGGCAGAGCAGGCAGCAGCCACGGTGTAAACTGCAATGACAGCATTGGCAGCCGCCTATGTATGGCAGCCTACAAGGGTGTTGTCCACACCTGCAGTGGATGTGAGCCTATGGCATCCATTGGCTGCAGATGGCCTGCAAGTGCCACCTGTCGCAGATATGGGGATGGCACCAGCCCCTCCCTCATCTCTGCTGTCTGAGCTAGGCCCACCCGCCAGGGTGGGGCCGCGGGCACCCTCCTCTGCTCCTGCAGGGGTGGAGCTGCCTTCTGCTTTACTCCCAGAATCATTGCCCACCCACTTGGAAATGACAGCCTCTTCATCGGCTTCAGCAGGGGCAGTGCCGGCCCCCCCACCACCTCTGGTGCTGCGTCTCGCCTCACCAGCCAAAGAAGATGTAGCTATTTGTGCACCCATGGGCAGGCCTCTTCCATCAATGCCTCCAGTAGCCATGCCATCTTCTGTCAGGCAGGCACTGCCTTCATCACTCCCACCCCATGCTGACGCCACCGATGGGCAGCATCCCCCCCTCCAGGGGCATGCCTTCGTTTTGTAAAGCCGACACAATGACAGTCCAGAGGTTTCCCCCCAGAGCCATCTCTGGACGCTTCCCCCATGTTCAGACACTGTGAGACCTAAAAATCACTGTGATTTTTGGGAAGCAGTCAAGCTTCAAGCATTGCAACAGGGTGACTGGGACTTGTTAGAACACATCGTGATGCCCAGGGGTGGTGTCAGTCATATGGAGGGGGTGGGGGAGAGTGTTCAAGTGGATGCTTGTGAGCTCAACCTGACCTCTAGGGGAGAATGACCACAAAATTATAGTGAATCCAAATGAAAGGGGAAGCTCAGGCATTTCCCGTGTTTAAAGCTGTCCTTAATACAGGACTACTTGATAGCCACGATGTCATAGCCTGGTGTGTAGTCCAGGATTTCCAGGACAAAGTTGCACAATATGTGCTTGGCTCTACACAAGTTATACAAGTTATCAGGGTATTGAATACAGATTTACTGGCACCATATGACATTAAGCATATAGCCCAAGTGCTGTTCCAGCCTGTTCAATTTACAGTTTTTGAAGATAATTGGAGGCAGATGACTGAAAAGGCAGCTGCAGAGAATATGCAGCACCATCGGACAGATCTTAGGTTTGCAATGGGAAGCAATGCTCTAATGGGCAGCATTGCTTTTCTAATCCTGATTTTCAGGCTACCTTGGACCCTCTGGTCCTTGAACAGTGCCAAAAAATAGGTTTTGCAGCAATGCTAAAGATGATAGAGCTAGCAGCTCCTAAGCCAAGATGTGTAAAAATTGTTCAGGGTCCCAGAGAACCATTCTTGCAATTTGTTGAAAAGATGGCAGCAGCCTTGGAAAAACAGGTTGAGGATGATAATCTAAGGCAACTGTTATGCAAACAGCTGGCCAGGGACGATGCAAATGTTGATAGTAAGAAGATTATACAGGCTTTGCCAGGAGATCCATCATTAACTGACATGATTGAGGCATGTGCTAATGTAGGTACCATAGACCATGAGGTCTCTACTCTAGCAGCTGCCATGTGGCACCATCATACGATTTCAGGGGGTGGACAATGGAAACTGGGAAAAATAAGGGCAAGGATAAGCAGAAACCAGAGAAGTGAAAGGCTAATGAGCCTACTTTTCTATGTTCCAAGTGCAGAAAACTGGGTCACTTTGTAAATCAATGCAAACCAGACCATGCTAATGGTCAATGATTGGAGGCCCAGGGAAACGGATAGATTAGCACCAACGGGTACAGCGTGCAGACACAAGCAGTGCCTCAGAACCCAGCACTGGCACATGTTTCCTCAGTCAATTTTCAGCCAGTACCGGAGGATCAGCCGGGGTGGGTGTACACACAGCAACAACAGTCACCCTAGACTCTAACAGTGTACATAAGATTCCTCTGGATGCCTTTGGAACTTTAGGCCAAGGGCTGAGTGCACTACTAGTTGGATGATCTAGTGCTACTCTTCAAGGAATCTTTGTTCACCCAGATGTCATAGATGCTGACTTTACGGGTCAAATCTCTGCTTTAGTTTCTATGCTTTGTCCCCATCACTATCCCAGCAGGAACTTGTATTGCTCAGCTTGTGCCTTTTTGTTCTTGTGTTCCCAGGGCTGATAAGCAAGATCGCAAAGATGGTGGCTTCAGATCTAAGGGACCACCACAAGTCTTTTGGACTGTGCACATCTCCAAACAGCGCCCACAGATGTGCACTCTGATTTTACCCAGCGCCAGCCTGCCTCAGATTCAGCTAAGAGGTTTGATAGATGCTGGGGTGGATGTAACAGTGATGTCCCTTTCTGCCTGGCCTCCCACATGGCCAATGGCCCCTCTTGGCCAAGCCACTGAAGGGCTGGGGGGAGCAACACAGACCTTTCTAAGTCAACGGCCTGTGCTGCTCAAAAATTTTGAGAGGCAGACAGCCGCAGTCTGACTGTCCATTACCACAGCCCCTATCAACCTCTGGGGGCAGGATGTTTTGGTGGCCTGGGGAGTGCAAACTGAAACATATTTTTGTTTGGGGCCACTGAAATGAAGGGCAAAAATTATTCTATGATGCCTTTACGGTGCCTGACCAATACCCGTATTTGGAAGAATTAATGGCCCCTAACAAAAACTGAATTGATCGCCCTTTGTCAATTGGTTCAGGAACAGTTACAGCAGGGACACATTGAACCTTCTAATAGTCCCTGGAATACACCCATTTTTGTTATAAAGAAAAAATCGGGGAAATGGAAATTGTTACAAGATCTCAGAAAGATTAATGCAATGATGGAAAGCATGGGGGCATTGCAGCCTGGTATGCCCTCCCCCACCCTGGTCCCTGCTGGATGGGACATTCCAATCAATGATTTGAAGGATTGCTTTTCACAACTTCTTTGTGTCCTGAGGACAGATGGAAATTTGCTTTTCCAGTGCCTACAATTAACAGTTCTGAGCCAGGACAGAGATATCAATGGAAAGTTTTGACACAAGGCTGTCCTAGTAGCCCAATGCTCTGTCAATGGTGTGTGGCTCAAGCCTTGTCTGGAGTCCGCAAGCAGTTTCCTGACCCATACTGTTACCATTACATGGACAACATCCTAATAGCAGCTTCTACTCAAGATGAGTTGCTGAGCATAGAGCCTCAGCTGCTCACTGCTTTACACTGTTATGGACTGCAAGTGACCCCAGAAAAGGTCCAGTGACAACCTTCTTGAAAATATTTTGGGGGTCAAGATCTTGGATCAAACAATTCAGCACGAAGAGGTGCAATTTGCAGATTCTATTAAAACTCTGAATGATCAAAAATTACTGGGTGCTATAGGTTAGTTACGTCCTTACTTAGGACTAACCACAGCACAGTTGTCCCTCCTTTTCAACATTCTGAAGGGGTGTGGAGGGAGCAGAAAACACAGAAGAAAGTTTCCCTGCATCCTCAGAACAAGCTCCTTGGAAAACCATAGCTTAAAGATAAGAAATGGCTTGTGAAATGACGAATACAAAAGGAATTTAGCTTCCCCCCCTTGGAAGACCCTCTTATCTATCTTCAATATTAGTGGTTCATTTTCTTTTAGTATCCATAGGCCAGCTTTGAATGTAAAATCCCTCAAGGATTGGTTAGAAAGTAGAATTCCCTTGGTGATTGGTGCAAATTGTAAAATCCTCAAAAGATATAAAACCCCTGTAAAACAATAGCCGTTGGTATATGCTAGATAGGATGCCTTCATAGAATAAACTATGGATTTGTGCCTTTCTGCATATGCTGGTTTCTTTTCCCCGCTGGTCTGAGAGCTCACCGCGAGCCAAAATTCTATCTGAGCAAGGCTCGGGAATTTGCTCGGTCACTGAAGGCTGCAGAAGCAGTCTCAGGGATCCCAAAGGGACCCTGAAAACCCCACCAGTGGCAAAGGGGGACTCTCGTTTAGATTCACCTCGGAGAGTGACCCCTGAGGGGCAGCAAGCACTGAAGGAGGTGCAGCAAGCTCTTTCTACTCCTCAGGTATACTGAGTAGATCCTTCCAGTGATATCACCGTGTTTACAACCAATCCAGATTTACATCCTACAGGTATCATTGGCCAATGGAATGACAAATGGTCTGATCCCTTGCACATTCTAGAATGGGTCTTTTTGCCACATCAGTTAAAGAAGACAGCAACTACCTTGCTTGAATTGTTTGCTCGACTGATAATCAAATGCCATCAACGATGCTTGCAATTGATGGCAGCAGATCCCACGAAAATTATTCTTCCTGTAGAGTGGGAATTCTCTGAAGGGAGCTTTGTTAATAGGGTTCCCTTGCAAAACACACTGCAAGACCTTACAGGACAGATTGCTTATGATCTACTCAGCCATAAGCTACTGTAAATGGCAAAAACAGCCAAGCTGCTGTTGAGACCCAGAAACAGTCGGGTGCCAATGCAAGGCCCTACAGTCTTCAATGATGGGTCAGGCAAAACAGGTAAAGCATTGTTACCTAAGAGGATGAGTCTGGCTGGCAAATGCTGGAAGGCCATGAGACAGGCTCTGCTCAAATGCTTGAGTTGAAGGCTGTCACCATGGCAACTTCCAAAACTTTTCTCAGGTACCCTTGAATTTGGTCATTGACTCTGCTTATGCTGCAGAAATAAGTCAGCATTTGGATTGCTCACTCCTAAAGGAAGTTGACAATGCCGTGTTCTTTCAGCTGTTGAAGGCCCTGTGGTGTGCAATTCAAGCTCAAGTTCATCTGTATTATATTCTGCACATACAGAGTCACACAAACTTACCAGGTTTTCTAATGGAAGGTAATGCCAGGGCTGACAGGTTGGCTAACCCCCACGGGGGTAGCACCTCAGCCTGACAAGATTGCACAAGCCAGAGTATCGCATGACTTTTTCCATCAGAATGCACATGCTCTGCAAAAACAATTTCATTTAACAGCAGCTGAGGCTGGTGACAGTGTCAATTCTTGTGTTGACTGTCATGGGCTTGCTGCACCTTTACCAGCGAGGCTGAACCCTAGAGGTCTAAAGGCCCTGCTGTTTTGGCAAACACATGTTACTCACGTCGCTGAATTTGGCAGATTTAAGTATGTGCACTTGTCTATTGACACCTTTTCTTCCACCATATGGGCATCTGCTCATACTGGGGGAAAAGGTCGCAATGTGATTGTCCATTGGAGGATGGCTTTTGTGATTCTGGGCATACCTTCTGCAGTGAAAACTGACAATGGCTCTGCTTACGTCTCACAAAAGATGAGGCAGTTTTTGCAGCTGTGAGGAGTCTCGCATAAATTTGGCATTCCACATTCTCCAACCGGTCAAGCCACTGTTGTACACTCTCATGGTACTCTAAAGTGTGTTTTGGACAAACAGAAAAGGGGAATGGCTGGAGAAACACTACACAGCCCATTGGGAAAAGCTGTTCATACCATCAATCACCTTACAGTGCCACAAGACTGTTATTGTAAATTACTTGACCTGATTACAGACTTCAGACGAGACATGTCTGCCTCAAGCAAAGGTCTTTATACATGACCTAACCACAAACAAGTGGGAGAGCCCACATGAACTTATCGTTTGGGGTCATGGATACTCTTGCATCTCAACAAATACCGGGGTACACTGGCTACCTGCAAGGTGTGTCCACCCTGGACTGCAATACCAGAAACAGAATATGGCCAATACACAACCTTCAACTGCTGAGCAACATACTGATCACCAACCAGATGGTCCCTCTACAAGTAGAGAATGAATATTCATCTGTTCATGCCTGAACTAATTTGAATTTTTAGACAGATTTTATTAATGTATTAGAAATAGTAATAGATTTTAATTCTAGTAAGCAGTAACAGATCTCACTATTGTATTAGAAATAACACTATGGTAATGTACTTCTTGCAGAGAAGAGCAACAGGTTTGAAAATTTCCTAAGCAGTAGAGGTATCCTCAGGTCTCTTGAGTTTGTTTGTTTTCACTTGCAAGGGGCCCCACAAGGAACCACAAACATTTCTCTTTTTAAATAAAAAAGGGGGACTTTTGGATGCTGGTGAGAGTCAGGGAAAAACAGCAGTCTGATTTTCCCAAGCTACTCAAAGGAAAACAGAAGGGAAAGAATTAATAACAAAGTTTAGCAGCTGGTGTTGACAGGATGAGTGCATGAGGAACATGACGTTTTGGTAAAAGCATGTTTACATGAAGTGTTGCCTTCCTTGGACCAATGACCTTATTCTATCCTTTGATTCTGCAAACCAGTCTATAAAAATGTGTCTACTTTTGCAATAAATGGCTTCTTCTGCTTTTGGGAAGGAGCCTGTGTTGCTGTGTTTCTTGGTCGCTCCCTAGCCTTACAGCGACACAGATGTGCCTGTATAGATTGACCCAGGAAAATGAAAATAAAATAAATCCAAAAGTTTGGTATCAAAAAGGGAAAATTGAGAAGTTGGAGAAAGAGTCCATAAGTATTGAAATTATGACCCTGAATAACCCAGTAAGGGTGAAACAATATCCTATATCTTCAGAGGGAAGGGACTAAAGCCAGTAATAGATGACTTACTAAGGCAAGGGCCTTTGGAACCCTGTATGTCTCCACATAATACTCCTATGCTCCCAATAAAAAAAAAGAAGCCTAATGGGAGTTAAGGACCTAAAAGATGCCTTTTGGGCTTGCCCCTTGGATGATAAAAGCCGAGACTATTTTGCCTTTGAATGGAAGGATCTCGAGACAAAAAGAAAACAGCAACTCTGATGGACCATTCTTCTCCAGGGATTTACCAATTCCCCAAATCTATTTGGGCAAGCCTTGGAAAAATTGTTATCCTTTGATCACTCAAGAGAAGTTAAATTGTTACAGTATATTGATGACTTGTTAATTGCTGGAAAAACAAAAGAAGTAGTTTAAAAAAAAGCACCAAAGACCTTTTAAATTTCTTAGGGGACAAGAGGTTGAAGGTCTCCAGATCAAAACTACAATTTACAGAGCAAGAGGTAAAATACCTGGGTCATTAGATTAGTGAAGGGAAAAAGAAATTAGACCTGGACAGAGTATTAGGAATCTTGGGTTTACCATCCCCTTACAGGGAACAGGAAATAGAAGCCCCCTTTTAACCAAAACCTCATAGCTCCTCCTCCTTTGCCCCCTTCAAGTAGGACTAGAAGTAAAAATCACCTTAGAGAAGTCCCAATGGGAGGGAAATGTAGGGGAGATAGGATTTGTAAGTCTCCCTCAGTACTGGGGATGTGAGGACCTTTAGAAAGGAAATGGGCTGGCTACTTGATAATCCACTCAGAGTAGCCAAACAATTCGATCAATTTCTGGGACCTAACACCTACACCTGGGACGAATTACAGTCTATTTTAGGTATACCATTTACTACAGAAGAAAAAGCAATGGTTAGACATTCTGGAATGTGGAATTGGGAAAGGAGGCATCAATAGAGTCCTCCTGGTGACCAAAAATGGCCTAATCAAAGACCAAATTGGAATCATCAAAATGCCCAGGATAGCCAGAATATGATAGATCTGAGAGATATCATTATCCAGGGCATCTGAGAAGCAGTGGCTAGGGGACAGAATATTAATAAAGCTTTTAATGAACATCAAGAAAAAGATGAATCTCCCACCGATTGGTTAGAAAGGCTGAGGAAAGCTTGCAGATGTATTCAGGAGTGAATCCAGCCTCCCCTATGAGGGAAGCACTCTTAAAAACACAATTTGTGGCAAAATCATGGGGAGACATAAGAAAAAATTGGAAAACCAGAACTTGAGCTAAAAATAACTACAGCTAGGAACCTGACTCAATTTCTGTTTGGGAAAACTGACGAAAAATTAAACCATAATTGCATAGAATTAACAGAATTACAGACTAAAGTAAGACCAGACCTAGAAGAGTGGGCTGGTTTCACCTGGGGATGACAGATTCAGAGAGAGGTTTTCTCTATGAGAACTTCCTCTGTGAGTTGACAGGACCAACTGAAGGCGGATTTGGTTATTGACAGCCTGAGGAACCAATTGGAGAAAGTTCGTTCACTCTGTGAACACACATTTTGAAGGAGGTAACCCAGAAAAGAGCTCTCTCTCTTTTCCAGTAGCAGTGCAGGTAACACCAGCCCGGCCTGGCTCCACTGCAGGCCTGTGGGCCTGGCAGGGGGGGCACGGCCGGGCCCCCCTGTCTGGGGAGCTGGCATGGCCCGGCAGGGAGGAGGGGTGGCCATGACAGTGACTGCTGCTGCTGCTGAGCCCCAGGGAGGCTGATTGAGATCTCAGCCGTTCCCCCCACACACCTTTTCCAGCACAGTCTGAGTTTCCGAGATCCTGGCACAGCTTCAGCACTGCAGCCTTGCTTTCCCGTGTGAAATCTTAACTCTTTCAATGCTCAGATAAGACTTGCAGACTTTTCAATCCTCCCCAGAGTGAAAAGGGAAAAATAAAAGAGCTAAGTTTCTTTAGATGAAAGGAGAATGAGGAGCTGCTGTGAAGATGGCTGAAAATCCTTTTGTAAGATTGTGGGGATGAACTAATATTGCACTGAATACTCCTATAAACCATGGAGAAAGACATGGGGGGTTGGAGATGTTCCATTTGATAAATTGTTAATCAACAAGCATCTGTGTTGAGAATCCTTCGCCCTGAGGAGAAAAGGGGATCTCTTTTTCTGGAGATGAAGCATGAAGAGAGAGAAAGAGAGATTAAGAGAATTTTTGGTTTGGAACAGTTTATTCTTAGAAGTAAATACCCCATGAGTTTAACATGGCCCATAAGCACATCTTTGGGAAATCTGTGAAGATGGGAGGAGCTTCCCAACTTGCGAGTTCTTTCCTGGGCAGATGTAAATTGTGAAAGTGAAACCACCAGAGAATTGGGTTTTTTCCTTCCCTGTGGAGAAGTCCCTATGGCCTAACAAGAGGAAACTTCTCTCTCTGAAGTGAACTGAATAGGATTATTTAAGTGGAGAACTGACTGAAGTATGTTGTTGTTAAGAAGGAGTGGGAAGAGGGAGAAGGGAGAGGTCTGAAAATCTTATTCTGAATTTGTTTCTTTCTTTCTTTGTCTAGTTAATAAATTTATTGTTATACCCCTTTTAAGTTTTAGGCCTGCCTTGCTCTTTTGCTCCTGTCTCTGTCTCACAACAGGAAAATGACTATATTTAAATTGGCAAGTCAAAACTTTGACATTATTTGGTGCATTGAGCAGTAAATTCAAATTAAACTAAGACAAAGAGGAAGAGCTGACTGAAAGAAAGAGGCTGTTTATAGATGGATCCTTAAGGGTAACAGAAGGAAAACATAAATCTAGATACGCAGTTGTAGATGAGAGAACATGGGAAGTAGTGGTCGACCACAAAGACCGCTACAAGCACCGTGGAAAAGGAGTGGATGCATGCATCTCGGGTAAAAGGACCTATGTGAGACAAAGACTGGAAAATAACTTCTACTCCAAGAGACTTGAAGATAAAGATCATCAGGCCATCAAATCATCCACCAAATGCTGGGCGATAAGATGTTTGCAGAAAGGGTATAATTGTTATCCATTCCCTTGTGCTAAGTGTAAATATTTTAAAGAGAATGGTATTATCATTGTCTAAGGGGGTACCCTCCAAGGAGACTGTGCCTAAACTGTTTGTATATTGAACAAATATTATCAAGTAGCATTTTGAAAGAAGCAGTGCAAAAGGAGCTACTTGAATTAGATTCACCGAAGTGGTGGGATATTTGGAACCACGGGTTAAGAGGGAAACTGGATAGCAAGCCATAGGTAATAAGAATAGAGTGTTGCAAGAGAAACCAAATTCCTTGTAACGGACCTCCAGTAAAGGTTAAAAAGTGGGGGGCATTTATAAAGAGGCATGAGATCCATAAAAGCCAGTATGGAGCCCCAAAGAATATCCTTGCTGCCAAAAAGATGATTCACTCGGTAGGCGGAGGAGGCAGAGGGTAAGATTGTTGTGGAGACTAATACTCATTCTGAGCCTTGCCCCGAGTGGGATTACAGATCCAGGCTCAAAGTGTGTCCAAAATGGTAAATATGGCATAAAAACCTTCCAGTCTGTTGCTGTTCACTCCAACATAAATGCAACTTGTTACAACCAAGTGAAATTAGAAACTTGTCGATATGGAGGTCAAGAGTATTGGGTAGCAGAAAAATCTAAGACCGGGGGCCTTAGGCAAGAGGAGCTTACCAAAGCTGTCCTATAGAAAAAGATACTTATTTTACTAAAAGAAATATGTGGGGATATTCAGATTACAGAGAAGTACAGGACGAGTATAAGAAAAAATTTAGCAAAAAAGTGTAACTAAACACTTAAAAGGAAGTAACACTAATCAAAATAAACAACACACAGAAAGCTTATATGAGCAAATAAAAAAGAGAGTTGGTGAGTGGAATTTACTAGCTTTAGAGAAAAGTTTGTTTGTTGATCTGATACAAAGAGTGGCACAAGAATTAAACATAATCTCCTGTTGGATATGTGGGGCCAGTCAAATAACTGAACAGTGGCCATAGGAAAGGGAAGGGCTAAGCCTAGACCAATTAGTAATTTGGAATAGAACTCATAAATCAAGGGAAAACCACCCTGAGGGATGGGTCATGAGCAACAAAATACTAGGTCAAGTATGTATTACACAAGGAAGTCCCAGTTTTGCAAAATCTCTGGGACACACTGCCTGCAAACTGATATATACCACTAACTCTACATCAGAAAATGGAACTTGGTGGCCAAAATCGCCACAAGGGTATTGTACTACGAATTCTAGCTCTGAAACATTGTGTTAAGTAAATCAAACTAATGCTAACCCCTTTGAAGAGGTATCTAACTTAAATCAAACTAATGCTAACCCCTTTGAAGAGGTATCTAACTTAAAAAAAAAAAAAGTACTGGGACAATTCAGGAAAAATCAATGAAAGGTAGAAAGCACCAGACGGGTTATTTTGGATCTGTGGGAATAGAGCATATGCAGAGTTAGAGAAAAAAGTGGAAAGAAACCTGCACCATTGGTGTGATACAACCAGTCTATTTCTTACTCCCAAGGTGGAAGGGGAAGCCAATTAAGAAAACCATTATATGAGACTTTAAAAAGAAGGAAGAGGAATGTTAACATAGATGGTACACAAACATGGAAAAATGATCAAGGGCCACCCCAAAGAATTATTGAATATTATGACCCCACCACCTGGGCACAAGCGGAAGTTGGGGTTACCATACTCCTGTATATATGTTAAATCGTATTATTTGGCTACAAGCAGTGGTTGAAATCAAAACTAACCAGACAGCACAAGAGATAGAATTATAGCAAAACAATTGTTGCAAACCAGAGCCACAGTGTATCAAAATCGATTAGCATTAGAGTACTTATTATCAGAAGAAGGAGAAGTATGTTGAAAATTTAATACCTCTGAATGTTGCCTGGAAATTAATGATAATGGGAAAGCTATTACTAAAATAGCTGGGAAAAAAAAAAATAATTGCCCACGTTCCAGTTCAGAAATGGAACTCTATACCATCTGACCATTACTGAGTTAAATTATTTGGAGGCTCTTGGTGGAAAAAAGTGGGATTTATGCTATTGTGTTCTTTGTTAAGACTATTGTTTGTAGTAGGTATGATTCCATGCTTTATTCAGCTGATTCATTCTGTGATTCAGGGAATGCAGATAGCCACAATGCCTGTAGACCCTGAAGCTGCCAAAAGGGGAAAAACTCACTCTCTTGTGATTATAAAATCAGAACCCAACTAAAGCTTATGGCTGCTCAAAAGACCATTGCATATGAATCAATAAATTAAAGAAAAATGGGAGGGATTGTGAAAAATGTATGTGAGATTCATGTTACGAGGCAATAGTAGAAATGAAACCATGCAAATGCTATGTGATGAGCAGAATAAGTGCCTAGAATAATTATAAAAATCAATTTTAAAAAGTCAAATAAAGCATAGAATAATGTCTGCATAAAAATAAGGAACTCGTGGTTACATCAGCTTGCTTGTGCTTATGCTTACTTGCACAAAAAAAAATGAGGTACCTCTGGTTATATTTTGCTTGCATAGAACAAAAATTAAGTAAATTGTGAAAACTATATTATGCAAATAACTGTAGATGTATAAATATCTGATAATTACACGTGCAAAAAGAAAAGGTCATGAAAAAAGACACTGAGGGAGACACAGAGCCCTCATCCAAAAGACCACCAAAAGAGGGCAAACAACCCCCTAGCAACAACCAACACCTGCACAGAAGATTACCATTGCCGTGAAATTAAGGAAACAAAAGAAGGCGGGGGGTACCAGGAGAACAAAACAAGCTGAACTAATGCTATGTTGTATGCGTCGTTGGTGGAGTGGCTCCCCAGAGCACCCAGAGTTGTTTGCTTGCTGCTTTTTCTATTAATAAATAATTATTGGAGGGATCATAATTTCTCGTGAATTTATAACACCAGCACCCCCTTCACCCCCTTTTTCCTCCACCTCTGAGTCCCCAAAAACTTGTACCTGCTCAAGTGTTCCCTGGGATCAGGAAACTAGGAACTGAGGGGGGGGCATGAAAGTGAGGAAAATATGGATAAATTAAAAATAAAGAGATGGAAAAGCCTCGTGAAGGGTAGGAGGCACAGCCTTGGAGCCCCCCAGAGCCACCAGGAGTCCCTCTGGAGAGGACCCCAAGCAACGAGCACCCTGAGGGATGCTGCCCTCAACCCTGGGTCACCCAAAAATCTGAGGGACCCAGTGAAGGAGCTGCACCCCCTGTGTCCACCCAGCCACTCCCCAACACTGGGACCCTCATTCTCCTGGGAACTCTACTATGGGACCCCTATTCCTTAGGCCTTCCTTCTTTGATACCCCTGTCCTGGGACTGTGCCATGATCTGTTATTAATACAGAGCGGTCGTGATGGTTCGTTTGATCTCAAAGGTGCAAACAGGCAAAATGCAGGGGACAAAATCAGTTTATTCAACAATAGCAATGCATTTTTATTAAATGCCAATAACTCAGTTGTGATAGAGGGGAGAGATATAGGAAACAAAGTATAGAGAGAGAAAAAGAAGAGGATGGGAAAATAGCTACCAATGAGACAAGATGGATGTCCTCATGGGCCAGCCAATAGATGAGTCTTATCCGTGGGGAGATCTCAAGGGTCTTCTCCAGAGGGTCGCTCTTTTATAGTCCTTCTCTAAAGCAAGTGACTTCTGGTCAAAAAGTGGGAAGATTTATGGACCATTGTGTGGTGCTGTGGAAGACAGGTGCAGTTGGGCAGAACATGCAGTCTCCAGTTGGTACAACACAATCTCTGGTTGGTGACAAAACAGCACAGTGAACACAATACACCAGCACACAGTCACCTGACAAGCATCCATCTTGGCCAGGCCAGGGAACCATTGTTTGGAGTCAGCCTGGGTGGGGGTCCTCGAGGTCTCCTTGTGACGGTCGAGAGGCAAAAACGAGGGAAACTTCAGACCAACCCTTACACCACCCTGTGACTCACGATCGTAGTCAAGAGTGCTCCTTTGTGGAGTTGTTGTGAAGTCTTCAGGACTCATCCAATCTGGTAGCATATCCTGAAAAACAGTGACAGAGTCAGACAAAATAGAAAAGTAGGAAAGAATAAGGGAGAGGAAAAGGAGAGAGAGAGAGATCAAAACAAAACAAATAATCAATTCTCAATTAAAATATGCATTCAATTTTGATTACAAAGAAATAAGCAATTTTTTAAATTTTTTTATTAGAAAAGAAGAAGTACATGATTTTGATTCCAAAAATACCACACAATGAAAAAAATAAGCAATTTCAGTCAATATCACCTTTTATCTTATTTTTTAAATACCTGTGCAGTTTGTCTTGTGTCAATAACTTTAGGGATGTCAACAGTGACCGATTTGGGTATTTCTATCAGATGCAAATTGTGCTAACTGTTTCATCATTCTCCAATTCATAATGTATAGGATTGCTGATAAAACAAAAGCAATCAAAACCAAAATCAAGAGAACAATGATGGGATGACACAATTTGTTCAGGACACCTTTAGCAGTAGGTGACCACCCAAAGAGAGTATCCCACCACCTGTGTTCAGCATCTGTCTTTCCTCTTTCCAAAACACGATGTATTTTTTCCACATTGTGATGAACAGCTATTAGAGTTTTCTGTCCGTTTCTCTTGATCCTCTCCAAAATTTCGATCAGATCTTGGTGGAGCAACAATTGCTTCACCAGAGAGAGGTTCATTCCAATTGGAGTGGGCAATAGATGGTGGATCAGCGTGTAATTTGACTGCAAAAGATGGTAAGAAGTAACTGGAGCTACATAGGAAAAATCACACCCTGCAATTCTAGTAAAGTTAAAACACAAAGATTTGAATGATTTTTAGTATCCACTCCCAAATTTTCTATAAAGCAGTTCTAAAGCATGCACATCCATTGCCATATACCCCAGTACAGTTTCAGGAATCTCGTTTGGATGAATTTCAAAGTTACAAACATTCTGTTCTGTGTCCAAGCAGATATCTTGAGCTCTAATTGCATTACTTTCATAGATAAATCCTTGTTGTTCCTGGACCATGCAAGTTTCCAAATTGACAGTTTGCCATTTCTCACCAATTTGACAGGCCCATTCCCTATGCTCAAAAGGATAGAGAATAGCTCCGTGTGATGGGTTGACTTGGGAAGAAGAAACTCAGAGAGAAGTTCTCTCTAAGGGAGCTTCCTTTGTGAGGGTTGGGACAACTTCAACAGCCAATGGGAGAAAGTCAGTTCTCTCCGTGAACACACATTTTGAAGGAGGTAATCCAGAACTGAGCCTCTTTGTCTTTCCGGTGGCTGTGCAGGTAACACCAATCCGAGCTTCCCCCCGCCATGCAGGGGGGAGGCTTGGGAGGCCGCTTGGGCCCCGTTTGCAAATGAGGAGACCCAATGGCCGGGAGGAGGAGAGGCTCCTTGATAAGACCTTCATGGCTTCCTCCTCCATGAGCCTGCAGCTCTGGGGTGGGGTGCCCGGTTCCTGCTGCTGTTGGAAAGACCAGGCCTGCCCAGCCCCGACGTGGCCTGGGGGTGGCAGCCAGGCTTTGTCTGGAAGCAGAGGTGGCCATGGGCAGTGTGGGGCTGCAGCCCAGCCCCAGAAAGGCTGATTAACACCTCAGCGACCCCCCATAGCATGGCCTGGGCCTGGCCCAAGTCTTGCAGTTGTGTTAAACTTCAACTCTTTAGTGCTCAGGTAAGATTTGCAAAACCTCTGGCCTTCCTTTGAATATGAAAGGGAATAAGAAGATTTCTGAAGTCAGTGAAGCAAGAGCTAAGTTTTTTAAATGGAAGGAGAAGGAGGAGATGCTGTCCAGATGACTGAAAATCCTTTTGTAAGATTGTAGGGATGAACTGATGTAATGAATATTCCTATAAACCATAGAGAAAGACATGGGGGATTGGAGATGTTCCATTTGATAGACGATTTTAACAAAGAGCACCTGTGTTGAGAATCTTTGCCCTGAGCAAAGAAGAGGAGCTCGGTTTTCTGAGGATGAAGCCTGAACAGAGAGAAAGGAGATGAAGAGAACCTTTGCTGTGCAACATTTCATTCTTAAAAGTAATACCCCATGAGACAGACATGGCCCACATCTACAGCTCTGGGAAGGTTGTGGAGTTGGGAGGAGTGTCACGATTGCAGGTTCCCGGGCGGATGCAAATCGTGAAAAATGAAACCACGAGAGGACTGTTTTCTTCCTTCTTGTGGAAAAATGCCTACAGCTTTCAACAAGAGGACACTTCTCTCTCCGGAAGTGAACTGAAAAAGACTAAATAGGGAACTGACCGAAGTATTTGTTGTCTGTTTGTTTTGTTGTTATGAAGGTTGGGAGAGGGAAGGAAGGAGTGGTCTGAAAAAAAATCTTATTCTGAATTTGGTTCTTTTCCCCTTTCTTTGTTTGTGCAGTTAAGAAATTTTTTTTTACACTCTTAAGTTTTAGGCCTGCCTTGCTTTTTGCTCCTGGTTCTGCCACACAACAGAAAAATGAGTTTATTTAAATTGGCAAATCAAAACAAAGACACTCCGTCATGGTTCAACCTTAATACAATGATGGGGAATATTGAATGCACTGAAGCATTGTGTATCATCAGTACAAAGGCTGTGGCTGTGTTTGTGCTGGGGTCATAGGTAAAATTTACTAAGTTCCACCAGGACAGGAATTCTCTTTCAAAATAGGTGACACTATCCCAGACTATTTTTCGAATTTCAGTACAAAAAGTGCCTTCCTCACCTTCTCTTATACTTGAAGCAGCAACCGACTGCATCCAGAACTGGGCCTGGATACAGCTGAGAGCCAGAGAGATGTTATTTTGTGTAGCACCAAGTGCATCAATTATCAATTTGTGGTCATTTACATTTACCTTTCCCCAATTGGGCAATATGTTTGATACCAACCACTGTTGGGTTCCCAAAGCTGTTAAGGATGATTGCAGTGGTTGCTGTAATTTGGTTACATCTCCAGCTGTGGTAGCCGATTTATTCATTGGTACTTCTGAATCGATGCTATTCAAAATTCCCAATCCTGTTCCCACAACACTGGTTATGTCTCTTGCCATTCGTTTTTTAGAAGAATTCCACTTTTGCAACCAGGTTGTCCATCCCTCAAAAGAAGTCTGTAAAAAGGGTGAACAAGCTGGCCGAATTTCTGAGACATTGCATTGCATCAACAATTTGATCTGTTTAAGAGACCATGCAGGATTAAATAATATTTGGTTTTGGCCAGTTTTTCTAATTACATATGGTTCAATTCAAAAAATCATAGGACTCAATAGAACCAGTGGCTGGGTGGTAGGTGTTAAAATATTAAAATCAAGTTCTCCCCAGTATTTTATCTTGTTTTTACCACACATGCTATTATAGGAAAACTGTACAGCAGTTAAGTTTAGCCAACAATCTTGATTTTTTATTCTACAATATGAGGTACCTCCATGAGGTCCTATGCCATAACTATATGCAGGTTTGGTGAGAGATCCAGCCACTAATTTGCAAGTTATTGTGATATCATCACCTTTTGTCACCATGAAAGGAGGAAAAACCTTGTTTTTGTCATCCAACATTAGGGGGGTCCTTACACCATAGTATGTAATTACTGCAGTCAATGTGGGTTTTTCTACAGCATTTATTTTGAACCTATGGGTTAGACGTTTCAAGCTGGACTCATCTGCTGTGTCATTCTGCCAGGAGCATGTTACATAGGTTGGTCTGGTTAAAGTAAAGTTATGCCAACGGCCAGTAAATTTGTCCATGCAAAGCTTTGTAACGTCGACATTGTTGGCATCAGGGTCCAAGACATAGTTACCAATCTAACTCTGGCAACAACACAGTATTAGGGGGACTTTTTTTTTACATGTCCATACTGTTGTGGGGCAGAGACTTGCTGTGATGTTAGGGTGCAAGCTACTAGTTATATCTGATTTTAAGAAATTCCCAGCAATTGCAATAGTAGTAACTTTCTCGTGAGGGGATTTTTCCACTTTTCTGCATCCTACCTTAATTTCTTCACCAGTTGTTCTAGTTAACACTCTAGCCCAGTCCTTTTTGTCCCAGCCCCAGTCACTGGAATGGTATACCTCAGAATCGTGCAGTACTACGGTCACAAGGTTTGGGTGACGATCTCTGGGGTAGGGTCCTAGAGCACTGGTATACCTTCCCCACGAGATTACATCCTCCTGAACCACAAATGGCTATGTGTCCTTCAGGGCCCTTAAAACTGATAGAATATATGCTGCAAAAGCTGGCACAGTGGCCCCTAATACCTGACACAGTGTCCAGTGATGGAATTATGATCCACTCTGGTGGCCAACGGCATTTGGAGATCAGTGTCACATCTGCTCCAGTGTCAATGAGTCCCCTGCAGACAATGTTTTTTTCCATGTGGCTCACAACACAGATGATCTCTGAGCGTCCACAACTGATCCTACTAATCCAAGCAACAAAGGGAGTACTACACTGTGACTCTGGTAAAAGAAAAGCTTGTGCAATCATTAGTCCATGAGGAATAAAACATGGGGGGTCAGGACACGTGGCAAGGACCGTAATTTCCTGGTTTGCGGTGACTGTCAAAACAGAAGGTATCGCATAAAATCCTTCTGAGTTGGATCTACTAATTCCTATGATTAAGAACTTATGTGTCTGTTATTCTGGGCCTAACTGTCCTGTGGAAATAGTATGATGCACACAATCTGTTTTAAGTGCTGGCTGCGCAGTCAGCAGCTCCAGTCTGGTGCCTAGGGGCATTGTGACAGGGAGGTTGGCTATGATGTGCTGCAACTGTGGATTTGTGGGCTGTCAGTCGTTTCTGGCATGCTCAATACAGATTTGTGTGTCATCACGCGCCACTTTCCTGTGCTCCGCTGGCAGTTTCCTGCCCGGTGACCATTGCATCTCTGTACTTGATGAGAGATGTTAGTGCCACAACAATGCCCTTTATACCCACAATGCTTTTGAAACAATTTTCTTTTTGATTTATTACAGCTCTTTGCGAAATGTCCTTCCTTGCCACAATTGTGGCAAGGCCCTAGGTTTTGTCCTTGCTGATTTTTAATGGTCTCTTTAAATGCTATAAAAGCCTCTGCTAACATTCATGTTTGGATCATAGCAGTTTGCATTTGCTGTTTCCTTATTATCCTCTTGAGCAGATGTTAGTGCATCAGCAAGGATTTGTGCTTGCAGTACAGCAGAGTGCTCCGGAGTTGTTATGCGGTTGCATGCCTCGATCATTTGAGCAATGGTGGGCTCAGGATCAGAGGGCAATGCACTTAGTGCCTTTTTACAGTCAGAATTAGCATTTGAGACTGCCAGCCTTTTCAGTAGCTCTTCTCTTGCTCTATCCAAAACTATTTGTTTGCCAAGAGCTATGTTTAGTCTGTCCAGGAGTTTTATATAAAGCTCATTAGGGCCTTGTCTAATATCAGAAAACTCCAAATTTGACTTACTTCCACCTGGGACTTTTAAAAGAGCTTTCTTAGCAGAGTCCTTAATGTCACTTAAAATATGCCTAGGAAGGTTCTCAGCCTGATGATCCAGGTCCACATCATCTCCCTCTCCTGCTAGGTGCTCTATGGTAGAAGTTGCCCATGCCTGATCCCCTGCATGGTTCCTTAGCAGGTTTTTTAAAAGCCGTTTCCATGCTAGCTCCCATAAGGAATATTCAGTAGGGGACAGCAGGGTAATCATCATATAACTCAAGTCATGAGGTGTTAACACATGTGCAGAGAGGGTAGCTTGCACCAGGTTGCCAAAGTACCGTGAATCTCTCTTGTACTCCCCAGCGGCTTTACATAGTTCTTTTATTTCCCCGAAGGTGAGGGGTTCCCAATGGGGATTAGCACCTCCCCTCCCATACCAGACTGGCATTACTTAAAGATTGGATACAATTTCCCCCTCCCCCTCTCTAGCTGCTTCCCTCTTTATTTTTTCCCAAGGGTCAGTGTGAAACATCCCTGGTTGGAAGTCGTCCTCAGATGAGGAGTAGGAGGAGGAGCAGGAGGAGGGATCATAGTCGGGGGTAGGCCTCAGGATAGGCCTCGGTACCAGTAGGCGAGGTGCTGCCATTTTGTGAGCAGGCCCTTCCGGAGCCCAGGTGGGTGGGGTTCTGTCATGCCAGGAGAGGGTCTGGTCTTTGGGGCAAGTTCCAGTGAGAGCACAAGAGGTGTGGCCCAGGGTGGAAGGGGAGCGGTGTAGGGATGACAGGGTGGAGCTAAGGGCAGGGTTTCCTGACCAGCCAGATAGTCGTCAGAGGAGGAGGAGTTAGTGCTCTTAATATAGCAGTCTTTGCTGGAATGGTGGCCTTTGCTGTGACTCTGGTTGAGATGAAAGGTGGTGGGTCACAACATGTTAGACGAGGGACAAGGGTGACGTGCAGGACTGGGTGGAATGGAACAGTGGGTTCCAGAATGATATGGCCATTACCACTCTGGACCCTGAGTGGACACGATGGAGATGGACACGGGGCAGTGGATCCATCAACTGAACTGTTATTTTCTCTGAGCCATGCCTGGGCGTAGGCCTTCACCATATTGGCCCCATATCTATCTCTAGGAAAGGTTTTTGGGCGACAGTGTGAGGGGGTGGCTCTCCCAGGCATATCTGAATCTGGAGTGAAAAGTCCCATTAATCTTCATAGGATTGGTAGGAGTTTTTTCATCAAACTATTTCCTTTGGAAGCCAAATTGTGTGATTTATCTTTACCTGAGTCCCAAAAATATTTTGTCTTTCCCTTGGGCATAGTCGAGACTGGATGATTTTTAAATGCCCATTTCACAATCAGTTTTAATTCTTGTTTTTGAAATTTGATGTCCCAGGCAGCCAGTTCAAACTTTAAAATTCATATATGTCCCTCTCATCTACTGGCAGTCTGGTATACATCTTAGACAACTGAAAAACTGGTTTCTTTAAGGCTTCTGGCAAAAACCCTCATAGAATTTGGGGCACTCTGGGGACCTTGTAAGGTTAAACTTGAAAGAAAATCGAGTGGGTGATGGGGCAACTGTCCTCCCTCACAAGTCCTTACCTGTTCCCTGCAGGCTTCTCGTGGGGCTCCTCCCCTGTGCGCTGGGCTGCCCTGCTGTCAGCACCCACGCTGCTGAAGAACAAATTCTTCAGTACTCTGTGCCAGGCCTGTGTGGTTACTGCGCTGCAAAGAGAGAGAAAAGACAGAAATACACGGTCCTCTTTTGGGGAAAAAAGGCCAACTTTATTTTACGACAGCCTGTATTTAAAGTGTGTTACGTGCAGCTAGGACAGGACAGTAGTTCATTGGACAATTGGGAATAACATCCTTGGGACAGCACCTCAGGATGTATCCCACGGGAAAGACACCAGGTGTTAATCTTTATTATGAATTCCACTCTGTTTTTCACCATATTATCACCCTGGGAGATTTCCTCCCTAACTGAAGCTGTAGTCAGCTTGTCAGCCTGAGAATGGACCTGAGAGTCAGGAGAAATCCAGGCCTGAAAAGAATTTCCAAGCTCTAATTCCCTAGCTCTCTATATGTGTGTGTCCACAGGCCTGGCTTTCTCAAAACTCACTGAAGTGAAGGACGAAAAACCTAATTGGCATACCAGGAGACCTTTCCAATGATTATCCCAGCAGATCCTTTGAATATCAAAGGTCTCTGCTTGGGCGCCACGTGCGGCAACTCGGGGTCTGGCCCGGATGGACCATCTGGGAGATTGGTGAGAGGTCTCTAAACTTGGTGATTCAAAATGAGGGATGAGCACAGATAGGTGACCCAAAAAATAAATTTATTAATATAAAAATAGCAAACTGGATGAAGGTGAGCACAGTACTAAGGGGTGCACCAAAACGGCCAAGGGCAAGGGTAAACACAATTTATATAAGGTAGGATAGAGGTGGAGATTGAAGGTGAGGGTCCAATAGGAAAGAGGAATTAGGAATATGTAAAATATTGCAGCACTTTTAAACCAATAATCCTACAGAGAATGCACAGAGGATGCTGGAAGTGAACCAGTCTCTTCACTGTAACTGTAGTGGGTTCTCCCACGCCCTTTTGCTTCAGTCTCGAAAACTTTATTTCACTCCAACACACACCTACTGACCACCCCCACTGACCATACCCCAATGACCCCCAGCTAATCATACCATTGACCACACCCACTGACCAAACTCCAATGATAAACCAACTGACCATATCCCCACTGACCACTCCACTGACCACACCCCCTGACCACCCAACTGACAACCCCCACCTGTCTACCCAACTTACCACATTCACTGACCACACCCACTTACCACAGACAGTGACCACACCCACTGACTACACTCACAGACCACCTCAGCTGACCACACCTCAAGGACCACACCCACTGACCACACTGCCACTAACCACACCACCATTGACCACCCCTAATGACCCAACACACTGACCAGCCCACTGACCACCCCAAATGGCCACACCCACTGACAACACCCTACTGACCACCCTCACTGACCACAACTACTGACCACACCCACTGAACATACCCATTCCTAAGACACCTACACCCATACCCCACTGACCACCCAAATCATCATACCCCAACTGACCACACCCACTGACCACACCCCACCAAATTCTCCCACCTGACCACATCAACAGCCCACTCCTACTGACCATAATCCACTGACCACCCAACTGAACAAACTGACTGACCACCCAACTGACTGTACCCCAACTGACCACATGCTACTGAGCACATCCACTGACTGCACCCCCTCATTGACCACACCCACTGACCACACCCCCACTGACCACACCAACCAAACCACCCAACTGACCACTTCCCCATTGACTGCAACCACTGACCATGCCTTCCGCCCATACCAAATGCCCACACCCATTGACCACACCCTACTGTACACTTCCACTGACCACACCCACTGCCTACATCCCACTGACCACCCAGCTTACCACACTTGCTTCCTACAGCCACTAACCACAGCCACTGACCACACTCAATCCCCTCCTTAATGACCACACTTACTGGCAACACCCACTAACTACACCTCATTGATCACACCCACTGACCACACCCACTGACCACCCCACAGACAACTTCAAAGTGACCGCACCCACTGTCCAAACAAACTGACCACACCTCAATGCCCACACCTAACTGACAACACCCACTAACTACACCCACTGACCACACCCCACTCACACCCAAATCACCATACCTGTGCTGAGCACACCCAGTGAGCACATGCACTAACCACAACCACTGACCACACTCCAATGACCATACCACTGACCATACCTCCACTGACCACAGCAACTGGCCGCACAACTGACCACATCCCAATTCAGCACAACCACTAACCACAGCTTCTCCCCACACCGAATGGCCACACCTAATTACCACACCCCAGGGACCACTCCCACTTAACGTGTCCCCCAGTGCCACCTGTCCCCTGGGAAGCTGCACCGACAGGGGCACCCCCGAGAGCGGGACCCCTGCGGGGAGACACAGGGTGGATTGGGGACATGGGAAGAGTGGGGGGCATCAGGGAGCAGTGAGGGACTCAGGAAGGGGGAGGATCAGAGAGGGGTGGAGGAATCCCAGTGAGGAAGAAGGGGCCCAGAGATGGGGGGGAGGCTTGGAAAGGGGTGGAAGGGACCCCAGGGAAGGACTGGAGATTCAGTGAGGGGACACATTGAGAGGGTTGAAGGGAACCACAGGGAAGATTTTGGAGACCCAGACAAGGATGGTGGGACTTGTGGACAACGGAGGGACATCAGAGAGGGAGAGGTGCACCCAGGGAGTGGTGAGGGGACCTAGTGAGGGATGCAGGCACCAGGAAAGGTGACGGGGGAACCCAAGGAGAGAGCTGGGAAGGCAGGGCAGCACACAGAAGGTTGAGCAGGGATAGGAGACCTGGGAGGGCTGTGGGGGCTCCCCGTGCCCATCCCTGCACTCACTGCCCACCGTGACTCTGAGCCGGGTGCTGCTCTTCTGCATGGGCCTCCCCTCGGAGCGCACCTCGCAGCTCTCATGCTACTCCCCGAGTGGGAGACCCCCACGGCGGGCACCAGGAGCTGTGGGAACTCCTGCAGGCCCCCCACCAACTGCTCGTCCAGGTAGAAGCAGTACAGGAGGGGGGCTGGGGGCTGCAGGGCAGTAGGGGTGCTGAGGCAGTTTAGGTTGAGGGAGAACCCCTCAGTGAGCACAGGGGGACCCTCCAGCAGCGGCACCGAGACTGTTTGTGGCTTTCCTTTTATTTCCCTTTTTATTAATTCTTTTCAAACTAAAATGAACAAAGGAAAAAAATTTGGATAGTTTTGTCTCCCTGCTCCACTTTGAGAGTTAATAGGTCTCCAATTTTGTCCCAGGAAGAGACAGAATCTACATTTTGCAGGGTAAACTGAGGGAAATGAAGAGATAACCAGCACACAAACTGCTTTAACTGTTTCCTAGAAATTGCAACATTTCCTCTGCTTAAGATATCCCAAACTTGGGAATATATACTCCTTTTTTGTGCAGAAAGCTGAGAGGCCATACTGCCGTTAAAAACAATCTACACAATTAAATCTACCTTATCTCGCAGTCAGACACAAACAGAAAGTGTTGAAAATAGTCCACAACCAGCTTGGGGACGGGTCTGGCGTCTTCTCTTCCCTGCGTGACGCGGGGATAGGAGGAGAGATTGAGCGCTGGAGAGCCAAGCGGCTTTCAAACTGCAGCCAGCCATGCCCGTAGCCTCCACTGCTGAAACCACGCTGCTCCTCCACCCATCCCCACTGCAGCTCACTGCTGCTTGCAGCGCCACTCCACCACTCAACTCCACCGCTCCGCATGCGTGCTGCTGTGGCTTGCATGCTGCTTGCTCGCAGTTTGGGCAGCACCCTGTGGACCAGCACTGCTGCCTGTGCTACGTGGCTCAGTCCCGCATGTGCTGCACTGTGGGCACTCCCCCCCCATCACGAACGGGGGTTATTTCAGGGCCCTTGCTAACACTCGTGAGGGATATTCACCTCCCTCTTTGGCTGGCTGAAACTGCTGCAAGGTAAGTCCTTTGTCCGAGGCTGACCTACCTTTGGGCTGAAGGCAGGCTGCTGGACTCGTCCTCGTAGGCACAGCTGCACAAAAAGCAGCCTGTTGCCTGCAAGGTAACTGATATTCCAAGGACTTGTATAATCCATTCCTGGATACCCAGCCACTGCGCAGGGTCTCTGACCATGTAGAAAGCCCCACAAGAAGGCCCAGTGCTGGATGCCAGCTGACGGGATTCTTCTTTTCCCCGGGTCCTCTCGTCTACCTCTGGACTGTGGAGATTAAGAATACTCCATCAAGGACATAGGCAAAAGACAAAGAGGCTCCTTCTTCCCAGGAGCAAGGTCCCACTTTAATGTAGAACGCTTCCAAGGCAAGAAGAGAGAGAGGGCAGCAAATGGCGGGCAGTTTTAAACCCTGGGGAAGGGGAGGGGAGGAACAGGATCCCGACAAATGGGGTGTACCCGAAGGGGAGGGACAACGGGAGGGCAGAACCATCACCATAGCTTCGGGAAGTACAGAACAAACCACTTAGTGCAATAGAACCATCATGAGCCCTGTGATACAAGGCAAACTATTTAGTGCAATAAAACACCCCACGGACACCCAGGGGCTTTTACCTCTCTTCATTTTCTTCTTTTAATTCTTCTTTAATTTTAATTCTTTAATTCTTCCATCTTTTCTTCTTTTAATCCCCCAGTTTCACATCCCCCCAGTTCATACCTTCATTATCCTGATATCTGAGCAGGGAATAGGACTGGGGGAAACCCAGGGTGGGGGAAGCAAGGGGAGGGACCTGCACAGATTGGGGGGGGGGGGGGGGCTGTGGGGGATGGGGGTTTCCCACTGTGCCCCCCCAGCAAGTTCACTTTCTCTCTCCTGCAACAGAAGGAAGAGGCCGTTTGTGCAGAGAGTCACATGGGTTGGTTCTGTCCTGGGGGGCACATACAGGGGTCCTGTCCTCGGGTTCCTGTTACTGGGGGACACATCCGGCCCACCTGAGTCCTATCTTGGGGGAAGGTGGCTCTAGGGGGATCCTGACTTCCTTATTCTTGCTCATCGCCTGCAGGACCTCAGCCAAGAAGAGCAGCTTAGGTACGGAGCCCCAAAGGAAGTGAGGTGCTCCCAAACTGCTCCTCCTTGAAGCCAGTGGCCATCCAAGTGTGGGGCCCAGCCATGGCCCAGCCCCACTGCACAGGGATGGGCATTGGCCAGCCCTGCTCTGGCCAGCCCCAGCTGGCAGCCAGGACCTGAGGCTCCCCCCGCCCCCTTGGCTTTGATTCTCGCAGCTCTCGAGCTGCTGCAAAGGTGACAATTCTGGGGGGGAAAAGGCGTGGCTGTGGTTTGCTCAGCTCTGCAAGAAGCACAAAACCCAGGCTGAGCCCAAGCAGTGGCTCTGCGAGGGCCTTTGATGGTTTTCAGAGCAGGGCTGGCTGGAAACCCCCCCTGCAGGGGCAGCTGCGAGGGAACCAGTGCGGAAATGCAGCAACTGATCATTTGGTGCCTGTGCCCGAGGCACTGAGAGAGCCCCAGAACTGCTGCAAATGCCACAAGGATCTGCTCAATAATACAAGTGGGACCCTCCTTCTTGAACAAAACCTGCAGCTTTTTAGAACCTCCTGAAAAGAAGGTTTGAGTTCTGGATGTGGACACCACCAGGGAGGGAAAAGTGTGGAAATATCAAGCAGGGGCCCCACATCTGGCTCTGGGGCAGAGTAGTGTCACAGCAGGAGCAAGGATTTGCCCAAGCAGGGCAATTTAGGGCTGGATGCAGTGGATTTACCAGGGAATCAGACCCTGAGGGACACACGGGCATTGCCACAGATTGCTGTGCCTTGCTCCAAGGATGGACAGAGTTCCTCCCTTTTTGGAGTAGAATCCATGGGAAGTAAAACAAATTTCAGCGTGGGAATGAGAAAAATGGGAAGAGTTACTAACTATGGTCCAACAAAAGCCTTCCTTAGGGCTGGATTGCTGCCTAGCATTCAGAGAACAATCCCATGGAGCTGTTGGACACTCAGGGACATTCCACCCTCTGTGTTATCCACAAGCAAACACTGCTGTAGGATGCACCAATGGGTTCCTAAAGGGAACCAAAACACCTCTTTTTTTGTGATTTATTTGTGTTTGTATTGTGAGCAACTTCTTGGGAGAACAATGATTTAAAGGATTCTATAGACTAGATCATTTTATACCTTGTCAGATTGATTTTTCTGAGTTCATTTGTGGTTGAAAAAAAGTGGTGAGGGAAAATATTTTTGCCTTTCTTCTATGAATGTATTATTTCGTCTCATCCAATTGGCCATCAGGGTATCCAAGCAAACGTAAGCAGGGATTTCCCATCATCAGGGCAAGGTCGTAATAGGTGTCCCCTTAACTTTGGACACCCCAGAGGTTCCAGGGCCCCACTGGGGACAGTGGGAATGCACAGGGCCCCCCACGACACAGGTGCCCAGGATGTGCCACCTCTGGGACAGGAATCCCCAAAGACGTGGCAGTCCAATTCCCCTGGACCCCCACTGTCCTGGATACCCATCCTTGGTTCCCCACATTCCCCGAGCCAGTCACTCCTGGGAGCTCCATCCCGCACCATGTGCCCAGACTATCCCATAATGTCCCCAGCCTGTCCCCTACTCCTTTCCTGTCTCCAAATTTCCCCCACCCTGACCCCACCAAGGGCCACGTAGGTACACGTGGGGACGAGACGTGACCTCGCTTCCTGTCCCTTCATGGGAAGAGCCGCCAGCCAGGGGACAGGTGGCCACAGCAGCGAGTGACAGCCAGTGCCCATGGCCGGGGACAGCGGGATGGCCGGGAAGGTGGCGCTGCTCCTGTGGGGTGAGTGCCCCGGGCACGGGCCTGACGCCCCGGGGATGGGCCCCGGTGAGGCAGAGAGCGGTGGGGAGGGGGCACAGGGGGGCTGCGGGGTCCCCTGAGGTCCCCAAGGCCAGCAGAGCCAGGGCATGGGCATGGAGCCCAGTGTGACCAGAGTCGTGGGGTGGCCCTGGGGACAGGAACAGTGGGACAGGAATAGGGGAACTGGGATCTGGAGATGGGAACAGGGGAATAGAGGTGTGGGGACAAGGATGTGGCAATAGGAACACTGTGGCTACTGTGGGGAAAGGAACAAAGAGACAGGGAGGCAGGGACAAGGGAAATGTACATTGGAGATTGGGCATGGGGACAGGTGCCATGGGAATGGGGTCACGGACACAGGGCCATGGGGATGCGGCCGTGGGGACAGGTGCTGTAGGGCTGGGGGAGGTGACCTGTGCACACATGGGGTGTCCACAGTGTCCCCATGTCCTGCCTCAGCCCAGGGTGACCAAGGTGTCCCTGTGCTCAAACCCTCCGTGCTACACCACTGTTCCCGTGGGGACAGTTTGGGGACAGACACCACACCAAGTGCCCCAGGTGCTGCTGTCCCCATGGTGCCACCCTCAGCCAGCCCGGTCCCTTCTCCCTTCCAGCCCAGACCCTCGGCCTCGCTGGTGAGTCCTCGGGGGATGCCATGTCCCTGCCCCGCTGTCCCCAGCCCCGTGGTGGCCCGACACCTGGAGTCCCCTGTCACTCGCAGGTGCCCAGACCCCCCAGCTTCTCGTGGAGCCCCCCTGGACTCCGGCGGTGCTGTGGGACCGTGTGACACTGACCTGCCAGGGCTCAAGGACTGCCGGTGTCACCACCTGGTTCAAGGATGGCCGGCTCTGGTGGCAGGAGAGACCCGGCCGCTTCCTTGTCACTGAGAGCAGCACCTACTCATGTGACAGAGCCGGCAGTGGGCTCAGCATCCCCTTGATGGTGGCAAATGGTGACGGGGGGATCTGAAATGCTCAGGGTGGCTCCCTGATAGGTCTGGATGGGCTCCACTCTGTGGGTGGCCTCACAGCACTCGTTTGACAACAGCTTGTTTCCTGCATTCAGGGACATCCCAGTGCATCCCAGTTCATCCCAGTGTGGTGGGAACCCTGTGATGAAAGCTGTGCCAAGGGGCTGATCCTGGTGTCCCTGGAACCCTCCCACGTGGTGGACACTCCAGACAGATGTCCCAGGTGCCATGGGCACCCAATTTGGAGCTGTCTCGGGCTCCTCAGTGTGACGGGACCCTCCTGTCCCACAGACCTGCTGGTGCTGCAGGTGCCAGTGCAGGTGCCAGCGCAGGTGCTGCTGAAGGGGGTCACAGTGACGCTGCGCTGCTGCGGCTGGCAGGACAACCCTGTCACCAGGGTGCGATTTTAGAAGGACAGGAAGGATCTAGTGGGGTCCCTCAGGGGCGCCGAACTGTCTCTGTCGCATATGCAGTTGCACCACAGTGGTCGCTACCACTGTGGGGGCTTGATGGCCTCAGGAATGTCACCGGTGACAGTGACAGTGCAGGGTGAGCACCCCCGCGGCTGGGACTCCAAAATGCTGACACCTCCAAAGCCAGTTTGCATTGCACTCAGAATGACAGTCCCAATCCCAATCTCCTTTTCAGAGCTCTTCAGGGTGCCAGTGCTAGACGGTCCCCCCCGAATCTACAGAGGGGTCCTCTAACCTGGCTCAGCACCCCCAGCCCACTGAGGCCCCCAGCCCCCCTCCTGAGACCCTTGGCATTGGGGTGATGCCCCCGTTGATGTGCATCATGACACCCATCACATCCCAGCCACGCCATTCCACACCCTCCCCACCAGGTGACGGCCATCCCTGCCCTTGGACACAGCATCCCTCATCCCACCCTCACCTCACCCTCATCCCATCCTCATCCCCCACCCCTCACCCATCACATGTCCTCATCCCACACCACATGTTGACCCCCAGCACCATGGGGTCACTGTCCTGGGTGAAGGAGACCCTCTGTCCCCAGGTGCCACCATGCAGACTCCCTCATCCCCCCACACCGGGTGCCAGCCCCTCCCCCGGCCTCAGCCCTGTCTGTGTCCCCGCAGTGCCCGTGGCCAATGCCACCATCACCCCCGGTCCCCCGGCACTCCAGGTGCGCCCAGGTGACCCCGTGACCCTGCGCTGCTCGGTGCAGGTGGGCTCAGCCCCTGTCACCTTCACCTGGCTGCGTGACGGGCACGAGGTGGCCCGGGGTCCCCTCCTGGAGCTTGGGGCCATCAATGTGAGACATTCAGGCACCTACAAGTGTGTGGCCACCAACCAGCTGGGACAGGACGTGTGGCTTTGCCTGTCGAGACTTTCACCCTTGTTCCCGACTAGCTCAGATGTTAGAATGAAACCTCAGAGATCCGCCACATGAATATGAATAAAAGATAACAAAAGAGGCTCTTTCGCCCCTGGGGAGATTCTTAGTTTTATTTCTTGTGCTCCTCCAGGAGCGAAAAGAGAGCGAGGTCAAGGTGCAGATGTCTTTTCTAGGGTCTGTAAGGGGGCGGGAAGAAATTGGATCTTGGCCAACTAGGCATGGCCAGACGGGGAGGGACCAGGCCACAGGATATTGCAGGGGTCACAGAATTTACCATTTCCAATACATCTAGTAAGTTACAACAAGGACTGGCACCATGTTTTCAGGGCACTCAGCCCAGAGCTGGCCCTGGAGGTGATACCACAGGGACACTGGATCACAGGTAAGTTCACAAGAGGTCACTGGGATTGGGGGACCCCTGGAGTGACAGGTGACCCTGATGTGTCCCTTCTGTCCACAGCAGTGGCAGCAGGGCTTGACGGGTCCCTCTTCCTGGTCCTGCTCATAGGTTCAGCTGTGGGCTGGCATAAGTGGAATAATATGGGTGGGTGACAATGGGGACAATGAGGGCCCTGGGGAGCTAGGGGGCTGTAGATGGAGCAGAAAACACTCATAAAGAAGAAAGTCTCTCTCTGTATCCCCAGAATAGGCCCCTTGGAAAACCATAGCTTAAAGATAAGAAATGGCTTGTTAAATGTCGAATACAAAAAGAAATCCAGTTCCCCCCGTTTGGTAAACCCTCTTATCTATCTCCAGTATTAGTGGTTCATTTTCTTTTAGTATCCATAGGCCAGCTTTGAATGTAAAATCCCTCGGGGATTGGTTAGAATGTAGAATTCCCTTGGTAATTGGTGCGAAATGTAAAACCCTCAAAAGATATAAAAACCCCTGTAAAACCCTTACCATTGAATATGCTAGATTGGATGCCTTCATAAAATAAACCATGGATTTGTGCCTTTCTGCATATTCCGATCTCTTTACCTTGCTGGTTTGAGAGCTCGCCATGAAACAAATTCTCTCTGGGAAAGGCTTGAGAATGTGCTCTGTAGCTGAGGACTGCCGAAGCAGTCTCAGGGACCCACGGGGAACCCCAAAAACCCTGCCAGTGATGGGGGCCACCTAAATGTGGGGGTGATGGTGCTGCATCCATAGCCCCTGACATGGGCAGTGATGAGAGCTCAGGACCTTTGCTCAGAGTCATGAAGTATTTGGAATGGTGTTGGGCCTTGCAGAGATTTTCGGGGTTCTTTCTGTGATCCTAAGAAATTTGGATGGTCCCCTTCGCTTCCATGCTTAAGCTCCTGGGGGATCAGGAAGTCCAGAGCACTGGCTTCATTCAGGAATTCTAGGAGGGCACCACGGATGCTCAGGGATCCTGGAAGAAATTGAGGATGCAGTGAATTTTCAGGATTCCTAAGAGGGGTCAGGTCGCTGGGGACCCCACAGTTACCCCTCCCCTCTTTCCTTTGCAGCCTCCAGGAAGCAGCAGGAAAGGTGAGTGGGGGGCTCAAACCACACTTTTGTTTTTCATCCCAACCCCCAAGACCTCCCATTGCCTTCCACACATCCCCTTGATTCCCTCAGGGCCCCCCCGGAGCCCCCGGTCCCCCCAGAGGAGGGGGAGGTGCTGTACACCCACGTCGTGGTCACCAAGCAGACGGGGGGTGAGTCCGGGCTGGGACACAGGGACACGTCACCCATGGGTGTCCCCGTGCCCAGATGCCACAGCCAGTGTCTCTCGCAGTGTTCCCCCTGTGCCACCACACTCCAGGATCCCGAGGTGACCTACGCAGAGCTGGCAGCAACCCATGGGTGACGGTGGGAATCAGAGAATATCTATGGGAATGTGCTGTGACACTCGGGGCACCAGAGGGCACTTGGGGGCTCTGGGGGAACTGAGGGCACTGGGTGAAACTGGGGGCACTGGGGGCACTAGTGGTCCCTGTCTGAGGGCAGCCCCCGTGTGTCACCCCCTCCCCCCCCTTGTCTCCCTTGGGTGCCCAGCCTGCCTCGGAGTTCGCTATGAGTGGGGGGTCCCACGTGGGGCTGCCCAGAGCTCCACGTTCCAGTGCTCCCAGTGCTCTCAATACCCCCAGGGGCTCCCCATTCCCTCCTTCAATGCCAGGGGGCACAGGACCCTTGTCTCTCTTATTGGACACAAAATGCAGCTATTGTATTAAACCGGGGAAAATTGCTTTTGTTTCTTCAGCTCTGCCTGTGAATCACGGTTTTAAAAAGTTAAAATTTTTGCTAAGAATAGAAGTAGTTTCCATGACCAAGATGTAAGCTAGGTAGGTAAATGGTAGGTTAATAATTTCTAGATGCTTAGGCTAGAGCTAATTGGTATAATTATCTGCTATTAGAAATGTACATACAGAAGAACGTAAAATAAGTAAATTGTTAACCATGAAGCACAGGACCTTGGATTGTGCCACAGGGTCACAGAGACCTGATGAAGACTCTCCTGACTTCATCCTTCGAGACCACTGACCTATTTTGAGACCACCAACCCAATTCAAGAGAAGAACTGCACACGCGTAAAGGACTAATGGGCTCATTTTAATATGGAATGGGGATGGGAGGTACTGGGGTTATGCATATGTATTGTATGTAAGACCTTGGGGAATAAATAGATGGCAAAGAACCTTGCTCGGGGCGGTCACACCTTTCAGAGGTGACTCCCGTGCCGCCTGCCAGTGAATAAACATATCACTTTGTAACTTTCATTAGTTAGAGGGTCTTTGTCCAAGATTATACCGCTTTTTGTAATGATTCACCTGCTCAGCTCAGGAAGGAGGAGGGTCCCGGTCAGGTCGTTGAGCAGATCCTTGTGGCATTTGCAGCAGTTCTGGGGCTCTCTCAGTGCCTTGGGCACAGGGACCAAATGATCAATTGCTGCATTTCCGCACTGGTTCCCTCGCAGCTGCCCCTGCAGGGGGGGTTTCCAGCCAGCCCTGCTCTGAAAACCATCAAAGGCCCTCGCAGAGCCACTGCTTGGGCTCACCCTGGTTTTGTGCTACTTGGGCCTTTTTTCCTCCACAGAAAGAATTCTCACGTTTGCAGCAGCTCAAAAGCTGTGAGAATCAAAGCCAAGGGGATGGTGGGAACCCTCAGGTCCTGGCTGCCAGCTGGGGCTGGCCAGAGCAGGGCTGGCCAATGCCCATCCCTGTGCAGTGGCCAAGGTGACAAGCTCCACAAAACATTCCTGGCAGCAAAAAATCTTATTGTGGGCAGAAATGGGGGCATCTGAGCCCCAAAACGTGTGCAATGCTGCCTCAGCAGCCCAAGGTGCCTGGGAGAGGCAGCAGAGCCGAGTGTTTGTGCACATGGATGGTTTAGCAGCAAGGCTGAAATTTTGGAACCCTGGCACAAATTTCAGCTGCTTGTTAAGGGTCTGCAGCCCTCAGAGAAGAATAGGGGCATTGGCCCAAGCAGCTTCAATTTCACCCCATTTTACCATCCCAATGCACTGCTCCCAGCCCAGGCTGTCCCTCTGCTCGAGCTGCAGCTGCAGAGTCCTCGGTGCTGTGACTCTGCCCTCCTCCTCCTCCTCATCCCCCACTGACTGCTGTGTTGGGACCAGCAGTGGCCCAGGAAGAGCAGCAGCTCCAAACGAGCTGTGGAGCCCCTGAGGAGCCCTGGCAGTGTCAGCAAGGAGCACCTGCTTTCCTCAGCATCCCAGGGCAATTCAGCATTCCCAAAGCTGCTGTGCCAGGGCTGGAGGAGGAAAAGGCAGTGAAAGGCTGAGGGTTTTCAGGAGTTGTGCTGGAAAGGCCCGAGAGGTGCTGTTGTGGAGCTGAGAGCTGCCTGGGGTTGGGTGGTGCCTTCCTTGCGTTGGGGATCAGGGAGAGCGGTGGCGGGTGTTGCGCAGGGTGTGTGCCTGGCCCCGGGACACTGCTCCACTGCCCCTGGGCACTGGGATCCAAGCTGCTGCCTTGGTCTCTTCTGCCCGGGCGCTGCCGGTGCTGGTGCCGGGAGCGATTGGTGCAAAGCGTGAGTTTGCAAAAGGAGCGATTTCCCCTGGTCCCTCCCGCCCGAGGCCGCCATGGCCCCTGAGGGGTTCGAGCGGCACCGGGGCGCCCCCTGCTGGCCGGGATTGCTCCCTGCAGCGCCCCCTGCTGGCCGGGATTGCTCCCTGCAGCGCCCCCTGCTGGCCGTGGCCAAAACTGCACCAAAGAGGAGCAAACAGCCCTGTGCGGGTTGGAAATTTCTGTTCTCGTGGTGCTGTTTCCTCTGTTCTGTTCTATAAATTTCCTAGCATTGATCTGTTATTCCTTTTCTTACAGTTTTGTCTGCAAGCCCCATAATTTTCACAGTTATAACAATTTGGAGGGACGGGTCCTATTTCCATTCCAGGAACATTCCTGCTTTCCTTGGTGGATGTTTCTCTTTTAAACCAAGATAGTTTCCAGCTCCTGGGGTCCCCAGTGTGGATGGAGCCGGCACTCCAAGAGCAGACAGGGTCAGACAATTGGCCACCTCATGCTCTGCCTTTGAAGCCCTTAGCCTGCAAGTTCCCTCTGCCAAGGTGGGACTCCTGATCCCTCGGCCCCTCAGGAGCTGGGTTTGGCAGAGCGTCACTCTGTCCCCAGAGTGCCATGGCTGACAGACTGACTGACACACGGGGCCCTGTGTCACCAACAGCAAGGCCTGACCCAGCCCTGCCACACACAGGTGTCCCAAAATGTCTCGAGAAATCCAACTTTTCCTGTCCCTGACACCCCACCCTGTGCCGTGGCTTGATCCCCGCTGGAAAATGGGGAAGCTGTGGAACCCCCCCAGGGCCTTTGTGACATCATGGTGTGGGGAACACGGCACAGGAGGGGTTTGAGACAAGGGAGAACGGAATCCAGAGCTCTGGTTTTCAGTGGCACGCCAAAATTGGAGAATCCCATTCCTTAAACCTAACAGATCTGAGCAAAGAAACACCATCTCTGCCAGTTGAACCAAAAAGCTGCATTTTGGGGCCAATAAGAAGGAAATGAGTCCTCTGTTCCCCAGACACAAGAAGGAGAGATGAGGAGCCGTGGGTGTACTGGGATGCTGAGAGGGGCATTGCAGAGGCACTGGGAGTACAGGGGAACTGGGAGAGAGAATGGGAACCTCCTGGATCTGCTGGGAGCAATGGAGAGGCATTGGGAGGGGAAATAGGGAGCCCTTAGGGGTACTGGGAGCACTGTGAGGAGGGAATGGTGAAGTGCCTGAGGGTTCTGGGAGCACTTGGATGTGGAATGGGGAGGCACTGGGGGCAGTGGTAAGGGGGTGGGCAAGGTCTTGGGGGTTCAGGGGTCATGAGGACTCCTGAGTGCCCTGTGCAGCCTCACATGTGACTCTCCACTTTTGCCCACCTACCCGTAAATGGTGGGAAGCCTCGGGAGCAGTGGGGGGGCACACGTGTGGCTGCCCATGAGGGGGGTCCCAAGTGCCTCCAGTGACCCCAGAGCACCCACTACCCAGCCATGCCCCGAGTGTCACAGCACATTCCCGGAGATGTCCCCTCATTCCCATGGTCGCCCATGGGTTGCTGCCAGCTCTGTGTAGGTCACCTCTGGATCCTGGAGTGTGGTGGCACAGGGGGACACTGCGAGAGACACTGGCTGTGGCATCTGGGCACGGGGACACCCATGGGTGACGTGTCCCTGTGTCCCAGCCTGGACTCACCCCCCGTCTGCCTGGTGACCACGACGTGGGTGTACAGCACCTCCCCCTCCTCTGGGGGGGCCGGGGGCTCCGGGGGGGCCCTGAGGGAATCAAGGGGATGTGTGGAAGGCAATGGGAGGTCTTGGGAGTTGGGATCAAAGGTGCGAGTGTGGTTTGAGCCCCCCACTCACCATTCCTGCTGCTTCCTGGAGGCTGCAAAGGAAAGAGGGGAGGGGTAACTGTGGGGTCCTCGGTGCCGTGACCCCTGTCAGGAATCCTCAAACCCCACTGCACCCTCAATTTCCCCCAGGAACCCTGAGCATCCCTATTTCTCGCCAGACCCCCTGAACCACCCCAGTGCTCTGGAATCCCTGATCCCCCAGAAGCTCAAGCCTGCAAGGGAGGGGGAACCTCCAAACTACCCTGGAATCACTGAAACCCCCCAAAATCCCTGTAAAGCCCTCCAACACCACCCCAAATCCTTCAGGACCCTGAGCAAAGGTTCAGAGTTCTCAGTGCTGCCCAAATCAGGGGTTGTGGGTGCCAACCCATCACTCCCAAGTTCAGGTGGATCCCCAGCTCTGCAAGGCCACCACTGTCCCCATTGTCACCCACACTTGTTTTTCCACCGGTGCCAGCCCACAGCTCCAGCCAGGAGCAGGAGCAGGAAGAGGAGGGACCCGCCAAGGCCTGCGGCCACTGCTGGGGACAGAAGGGACACATCAGGGTCACCTGTCACTGCAGGGCTCCTGCAATCCCAGTGAGCCCGTGTGACCCCACCTGTGATCCAGTGCCCCTGTGGTGTCACCTCCAGGGCCAGCTCTGGGCTGAGTGCCCGGAACACGCGGTGCCCGTCCTGTCCCAGCTGGTTGGTGGCCACGCACTGGTAGGTGCCCGAATGTCCCACATCGACGGCCCCAAGCTCCAGGAGGGGACCCTGGGCCACCTCCTGCCCATCGTGCAGCCAGGTGAAGGTGACAGGGGCTGAGCCCACCTGCACCGAGCAGCGCAGGGTCACGGGGTCACCTGGGCGCACCTGGAGTGCCGGGGGACCGGGGGTGATGGTGGCATTGGCCACGGGCACTGCGGGGACACAGACAGGGCTGAGGCCGGGGGGAGGGGCTGGCACCCGGTGTGGGGGGATGAGGGAGTCTGCATGGTGGCACGTGGAGACAGAGGGTCTCCTTCACCCAGGACAGTGACCCCGTGGTGCTGGGGGTCATCATGTGGTGTGGGATGAGGGCATGTGATGGATGAGGCGTGGGGGCTGAGGATGGGATGAGGGTGAGGTGAGGGTGGGATGAGGGATGCCGTGTCCAAGGGCAGGGATGGCCGTCACCTGGTGGGGGGCACGGAATGGCGTGGGTGGGATGTGATGGGTGCCATGAGGCCATCAACGGGGACATCACCCCGATGCCAAGGGTCTCGGTGCCCTGGGAGGGTCACGCTCAGCAGGGTGAATGTGACCTGGTGTGCAGTGGGGGATGTGACAGCTGGGCTTAGGGATGCAGGGCTTGGATGTGCTGGGTGGGGATCCCTGGAGCCAGACGGTCCCAGTTGCCCTGGTCTGTGACACCCAGTGGTGGGGGCTGTGAGCTGAGCTGGGCTGGGGATGGAGTGGGGGGATGAGGTGGGATGGGAATGTGTGGAATTGGGGATGCTGTGGGTGAGGCCACTCATTGCCCAAAGATTCCATTCACCCAGGACAGTGACGTTCAATGAGGGGCTCTCAGCCACTTTGTCCCCGTCACGGACCCAGCACTGGTACTGGCTGCTGTCATTGTTCCCCATGTATCGCAGCTCCAGGCGGTGGCTGGAGCCCAGTGGCACCCGGACACCCCCGGTGCCAGGGGAAGGACAGGGGACCTGTCCCCATGGTCACCGTGCAGCTCAGCACCAGGCGGTTCCCCAGTGCCACCTGTCCCGCGGGGGGCTGCACCGACAGCTGGACCCCTGCGGGGGGACACAGGAGAGATTGGGGACACGGGGGGAGGGGGGTCCACCAAGGAGCAATGAGGCATTCAGAGAGGGGGGAGATCAGAGAGGGGTGGGTGATCCCAGTGAGTAAGAAGGGGGCCCAGAGAGGGGGGGGAGGCTTGGAAAGTGGTGGAAGGGACCCCAGGGAAGGATGGGAGATTTAGAGAGGGAACACAAGGAGAGGATTGATGGGAAACACAGGGAAGATTTTGGGGACATAGGCAGGGATGGTGAGACGTCTGGAAAATGGAGGGATGCAGGCAAAAGGGAAGGCGATGGGGGGGACCCAGGGACGGAGCTGGGAAGGCAGGGCGGCACGTAGAGGTTGAGCAGGGATGGGAGACCTGGGAGGGCTGTGGGGCTCCCCGTGCCCATCCCCGCACTCACTGCGCACCGTGACGCCGAGCCGGGCGCTGCTCTTCCACACGGCCCCCCCCTCGGAGCGCACCTCGCAGCTGTAATTCCCCGAGTGGGAGACCCCCACGGCGGGCACCAGGAGCTGCGGGGACCCCTGCGGGCCCCCCACCAACTGCCCGTGCCGGTAGAAGCGGTACAGGAGGGGGGCTGGGGGCCGCAGGGGGCTGGGGATGCTGAGGCAGCTGAGATTGAGGAGGGACCCCTCGGGGAGCTCGGGGGGACCCTCCAGCAGCGGCACCGAGAAGAGCTCTGGGAAGGAGATGGGGGTGGGGACTGTGACTCTGAGTCCACTGTGAAGTGGCTTTGGGGGTGTCAGGATATTGGAGTTGCAGCCGTGGGGGTGCTCACCGTGCACTGTCACTGTCACCGGCTCTGACTCATCCCACAGTGACGGTCGGGAGTTCCTCTGGACACGGCAGCGGTAGCGGCCGCTGTTCTGCTGCTGCAGAGGGCTCAGGGACAGCTCGGTCTCACGGTGCTGCCACCACATTTGCTGCTCCCCATCGCGGTAGAAGTGCACTACAGGGACTGGCTCCTTCTGCCTGAGCCGGCAGCGCAGTGTCACGTTGTCCCCCTCCAGCAGCGCCCTCGCCGGCACCTGCAGCACTGGGGTGGCTGTGGGACAGGAGGGTCTCGATGGCCACAGAAGGAATCAGGGGCCCCACATTGTAACAGGGTGGTCTCGTCACACTGGGATGCAGTGGTGTGCACAGGGGATGCTCCAGCGATGCTCTGGGATGTCCCCGTGTGCAGGGCACGGGCTCTGGTCACACGAGAGGTGTGACCCATGAAGCTGAGCTCACCCAGAGCGCTCGGGGTCCCCGCAGGTGCCAGGATGGGGGAACAAAGATCTCTCACCATTTACAACGTGCACGGGGGGGCTGTGCCCTGAGACGGGTCTGTCACATGTGTAGGTGCCACTCTCAGTGACAAGGAAGAGGTCGTGCCCCTGCAGTCCCCAGAGCTGCCCGTCCTTGTACCAGGTGGTGTCACCGGCGGTCCCCGAGCCCTGGCAGGTCAATGTCACCCGGTCCCACAGCACCGCCGGCATCCAGCGGGGCTCCACCAGGAGCTGGGTGCTCTGGGCACCTGCGAGTGACAGGGGACACCAGCCTGGCAGGGCCACCACGGGGCTGGGGACAGCGGGGCAGGGACATGGCATCCCCCGAGGACTCACCAGCGAGGCCGAGGGTCTGGGCTGGAAGGGAGAAGGGACAGGGCTGGCTGGGGGTGGCACCATGGGGACAGCAGCACCTGGGGCACCTGGTGTGGTGTCTGTCCCCAAAGTGTCCCCACGGGAACACTGGTGTAGCACGGAGGGTTTGAGCACAGGGACACCTCGGTCACCCTGGCCTGAGGCAGGACATGGGGACACTGTGGACACCCCATGTGTGCACAGGTCTCCTCCACTACCCCTACATCACCTGTCCCCACGGCCACATCCCCATGGCCCTGTGCCCGTGACCCCATTCCCATGGCCCCTGTCCCCATGGCCCATCTGCATGGGACGTGGCCCTTGTCCCTGTCCCTGCATCCCTGTCTCCCTCTCCCTGTCCCCACAGCTGCCCCAGCCCCAAGGTTCCTTTTGCCACATCCTTGTCCCCCCATCTCGATCCCCCTGTTCCCATCCCCACATCCCAGTTCCCCTCTTCCTGTCCCCAGGGCCACCCCACGACTCTGGTCACACTGGGCTCCATGCCCATGCCCTGGCTCTGCTGGCCTTGGGGACCTCAGGGGACCCCACAGCCCCCCTGTGCCCCCTCCACACCGCTCTCTGCCTCACCGGGGCCCATCCCCGGGGCGTCAGGCCCGTGCCCGGGGCACTCACCCCACAGGAGCAGCGCCACCTTCCCGGCCATCCCGCTGTCCCCGGCCATGGGCACTGGCTGTCACTCGCTGCTGTGGCCACCTGTCCCCTGGCTGGCGGCTCTTCCCATGAAGGGACAGGAAGCGAGGTCACGTCTCGTCCCCACGTGTTGGTGGCCCTTGGTGGGGGCAGGGTGTGGACAGGATGGGGGCAGGGTGGGGACCTTGTGAGATATGGGGGTGATGGTGGGACATGATGGGAACAGGATGTTGACCGAATTTGGGCACTGAGGTGATGCACGGGGCCAAGGATGGGTGTGCAGGGGATTGGGGTGCCAGGGATTGGTTCCCATGGGAATGGGGGTCCCAAGAGTTGGGTCAATTCAGACTCAGGGATGAGGGTCCCAGGACAATGTGGCCTTCAGGGATTTGTGATCATGGGATGCATCCCAGGGATGGGGGTGCCATGGGAATGCGGGTGCTGGGGGAATAATGGACCCCAAGGGAAGGGGTGTCCCAGGGGCTGGAACTACCAGGATGGAGATCCTTGGAAATGGAGATCCTGAGGAATGGCAGTCCTGGGAAGAGGGTCCTAGGGAAGGGTGGACAAGGAATGGGGGTTCCATGGTTGGATTCCCAGGGGAATGGGGATGCCATGGATGGGCAGTTGCTGGGTGGGACCGTGGGTGTCAGCTCCTGCTCTGGGTGCCTCTGATTTTGGGGTGACCCAGGTCCCCATGCAGCCTCCCTTGGATGTTCATTTCCTGGGCAGGCATCACATGGGGTCCTGGGTAGCTCTGCTTCTGTGCCCTCCCCTGCCTTGACATTTTCCTCTCTTTATTTCTCTGTTTTCCTTATTTTCCTCACTTTTGTGCCATGCTCCCTTATTCCCAATTCCTGGCTCAGAAACCCTGGTGAGCACCTGGGCAGGGAATGGGTTGGGGGGAACCCCAGGGAAGGAGAAAAGGGGGTGGGGGGTCTCTATGGAGGGATGGGGTGGCTGTGGGGGCTGGGGGTGTCCGGCTGAGCCCCCCCAACACTTTCACTTTCTCTCTCCTGCAGCAGAAGGAAGAGGCCGTTTGTGCTGAGAGTCACACGGGGGCGGGTTCTGTCCTGGGGGGCACATCCAGGGGGTCCTGCCTGAGGGGATCCTGTTCTGGGGGTGACACGTTCTGGGTGGATTTTGTCCCAGTGGTGACACATCCCAGCAGGGGAGATCCTGTCCTGGGGGATGGGGGTTCTGGGCAGGGTCCCTGGACACATTCCCTGAGGAAGTCCCTGTCCAGGGTAGGGCACATCCTGCACACCCCTGTCCCGGGTGGGTGGGGGGCCCTGGCGACCCCCTCTGTCCTCAGTGGGGCACTGTGACCTCTGTGACCTCTGGGGTGCCCCAATTTGGGGTGTGACCCGCCCACTCTACACCCCCTCATTGGCTGCCCCCGCCCATCTGGGAGCCCTCCATCCCCATTTGGGAACCCTCACAGGTGCAGCCCCTCGGCCCCATTGCACAGCCCACCAGGATCATTCTGTGGGGGAAAAACCCCAGCGGGGCTGACTGGGGAGGGGGATGGACATGGGCTGGTGTCAGTCAGGGAGGGCACAGACACCCCAAAAACACCCAAAGCCACCCCCATACCCAAAAGCCCTGCAGGGCCTCAGTGCTGGCAACCAGGAGATGGATGAGACCCTGCACATGAAACACTTGAGAAGCTCTTGGGGGGCTTCCCCCTCTCCCTCCTGCTCCCCAAAATCCCCCCACGGGGTTTTTGTCCTGATGAATTGGGACACTTTGGGATTATTGGGTTTTGGGAGAAATCCTGTTCCACACTTCTCCATTTTCCCTCATCCCCTGCAGGATCTGAGCTGGCAAGAGCAGCTCGGGAATGGAGCCCCAGGCAGGAAGGAGCTCCCAAAGTGCTCCTCCTTGAAGCCAGTGGCCATCCAAGTGTGGGGCCCAGCCATGGCCCAGCCCCACTGCATAGGGATGGGCATTGGCCAGCCCTGCTCTGGCCAGCCCCAGCTGGCAGCCAGGACCTGAGGCTCCCCCCGCCCCCTTGGCTTTGATTCTCGCAGCTCTCGAGCTGCTGCAAAGGTGACAATTCTGGGGGGGAAAAGGCGTGGCTGTGGTTTGCTCAGCTCTGCAAGAAGCACAAAACCCAGGCTGAGCCCAAGCAGTGGCTCTGCGAGGGCCTTTGATGGTTTTCAGAGCAGGGCTGGCTGGAAACCCCCCCTGCAGGGGCAGCTGTGAGGGAACCAGTGCGGAAATGCAGCAATTGATCATTTGGTGCCTGTGCCCGAGGCACTGAGAGAGCCCCAGAACTGCTGCAAATGCCACAAGGATCTGCTCAACGAGCTGACCGGGACCCTCCTCCATCCTGAGCTGAGCAGGCAGAGCTGAACAAACCAAAACCATTTCTGCCGCTTTAATCCAAAAGCTGCGTTTGTGTCCAATAAGAGGGACAAGGGTCCTGTGCCCCCTGGCACTGGGGGAGGGAATGGGGAGCCCTGGGGGCATACTGGGAGCACTGGGAGCACTGGAACGGGGAGCTCTGGGCAGCCCCACATGGGACCCCCCAGTCGTGGCCACCTCCCGGGCACGGTGGGCACTCACGGGACCCGAGGAGGTGTGGGTCACAAGGAGTGTGCCCTCGGTTAGGGAACTCCAGTGTCCCCAGTATCCCCAGTGTCCCCAGTGTCCCCAGTGTCCCCAGTGTCCCCAGTGTCCCCAGTGTCCCCAGTGTCACTGCACGCTCTCGTAGCTGTCACTGCGGTGCCGCTGTCGCCCGTGGGGTCCCGGCAGCTCCTCGTGGTCCCCTGGGGCTGTGGAGTGTCCTGAGTGAGGCTCCGGGGTTGGGGACCTGGGTGGGGGTGACACCCGTGGGTGACGTGTCCCTGTGCCCCCCTGTACTCACCCCCTGCCCTCTCGGTGCCCACGATGTGCGGGTCCAGCACCGCCCCCTCCTCCGGGGGGGCCGAGGGCTCCTGGGGAGGCCTGCGGGGATAAGGGGGGGTCTGTCGGGGTGCGGGGCTTCCTGCGCTGACGGTAAAATGGGGGGTCAGACCTGGAGCCCCCCACTCACCTTTCCTGCTCCTTCCTGAGGGCTGCAAAGGAAAGGGGGGAGGGGTGACTGTGAGGGCCTCAGGGCCCTTGAACACCCTCGGGACCCCTGACTGCCCCCTGAGCCCCCAAACTCCCCCAAAACCCCTGACAGAACCCCCAACATCCCTGCACGACCCTCCAGGGCCTCCCCAAATCCCCCAGGAGCCCCAGCTGAGGTCTCTGGGGGCTCAGCTTCACCCAAGTCAGGAGCTGTTGGTGACACCCTATGGCCCCCCCACTCTGGGGGCTTCACCCCAATCCCTAGGACCCCCATGTCCCCCCATTGTCACCCACCCCGGCGGTGCCACCAGCGACAGCCCCCGATGACAGCCAGGAGCAGGAGCAGGTACAGGAGGGTCCTGCCGACATTCACAGCCACTGCAGGGGACAGAGGGGGACACAGCGGGGTCACCCTGAGCCCCGGGGGTCCCGAACAGCCCGGTGAGCCCGTGTGACCCCACCTGTGATCCAGTGTCCCTGTGGTGTCACGTCCAGGGCCAGCTCTGGGCTGAGTGCCCGGAACACGCGGTGCCCGTCCTGTCCCAGCTGGTTGGTGGCCACGCACTGGTAGGTGCCCGAATGTCCCACATCGACGGCCCCAAGCTCCAGGAGGGGACCCCGGGCCACCTCGTGCCCGTCACGCAGCCAGGTGAAGGTGACAGGGGCTGAGCCCACCTGCACCGAGCAGCGCAGGGTCACGGGGTCACCTGGGCGCACCTGGAGTGCCGGGGGACCGGGGGTGATGGTGGCATTGGCCACGGGCACTGCGGGGACACAGACAGGACTGAGGCCGGGGGAAGGGGCTGGCACCCGGTGTGAGGGGAGTGGGCGACGGGAGCGGAGGGATGGGTTTGATGGGGAAATGTGGTGGATGGGGTCACCCCATGGAGGGGTGAGGGGACACAGAGAGCGATGGGGGGACATAGGGCAGAGGCGGGGGGCACAAGAAAAATTTCTGGGGGTCAGGACTGTAGCCAGGTGGGGGTCCCGTGGGGGCTGTAGGGGATCCCCGTGCCCATCCCCGCACTCACTGCGCACCGTGACGCCGAGCCGGGCGCTGCTCTTCCGCACGGCCCCCCCCTCGGAGCGCACCTCGCAGCTGTAATTCCCCGAGTGGGAGACCCCCACGGCGGGCACCAGGAGCTGCGGGGACCCCTGCGAGCCCCCCACCAACTGCCCGTGCCGGTAGAAGCGGTACAGGAGGGGGGCTGGGGGCCGCAGGGGGCTGGGGGTGCTGAGGCAGCTGAGATTGAGGGGGGACCCCTCGGGGAGCTCGGGGGGACCCTCCAGCATCGGCACCGAGAAGAGCTCTGGGAAGGAGATGGGGGTGGGGACTGTGACTCTGAGTCCATTGAGAAGTGGCTTTGGGGGTGTCAGGATATTGGAGTTGCGGCCGTGGGGTGCTCACCGTGCACTGTCACTGTCACCGGTGCTGACAGTGACAGTCCTGAGCTCACCCAACCCCCACAGCGGTAGCGGCCGCTGTTGTGCAGCCGCAGGGGGGACAGGGACAACTCGGTACCCTGGAGGGACTCTCCCAGATCCTTCTCGTCCTGGTAAAATCGGACCATGGTGACAGGCATGGCCGGCCGGCCCCGGCAGCGCAGTGTCACCGTGTCCCCCTCCAGCAGCGCCCGTGCTGGCACCTGCAGCACCAGCGGCTCTGTGGGACAGGAGGGTCCCGTCACACTGAGGAGCCCGAGACAGTTCCAAAGTGGGTGCCCATGGCAGCGGGGACATCTGGCTGGAGTGTCCACTGCGAGGGAGGGTCCCAGGGACACCAGGAGCACAGCTGCCCCCACGGGAGTCCCACCACATGGGATGCACTGGGGTTCACTGGGATGTCCCTGTGTCCACGGAACAGGCTCTGGCCACACGAGGGCTGTGAGGCCACCCACGGAGTGGAGCCCATGCAGACTTATCAGGGAGCCACCCTGAGCATTTCAGATCCCCCTCACCATCTGACACCATCACGGGGGTCTGAGCCCACTGCTGGGTCTCTGACACTGCTAGGTGCCACTCTCGTTGACAAGGAAGTGGTCCCGTGGCTCCAGTCCCCATCTCTGCCCGTCCTTGTACCAGATGCTGACACCGGTGGTCCCCGAGCCCTGGCAGGTCAGTGTCACCCGGTCCCACAGCACCGCCGGCCTCCAGGGGGGCTGCACGAGGAGCTGGGGGGTCTGGGCACCTGTGGGTGACAGGGGACACCAGCCTGCCAGGGCCACCACGGGGCTGGGGACATGGCATCCCCCGAGGGTCTGGGCTGGAAGGGAGAAGGGACAGGACTGGCTGTGGAACCAGGTGTGGTCTTTGTCCCCAAACTGTCTGTCTTAGGTTGCAATACAGGATGTAACCAAAAGTATGCATTCTATCACCATCTGTTAAAATCACCTGAGGTAGTATCCTTATGTCTCTGGGAGATAATCTTTGCTAAGAGGCCATCTCATAAAACCCAGTAGAATCGTCATATTTTTCTTTTCCATAACTCATTCTTTTTCCAAAAAATATTGTCTGTTAATGGGCCATTGGGTCCCACTGTATGACTGATCAAATTACATCATCCCATTGAGAGATGATCCAGCCAGTGGCAGGAGCCAAGCCTTTCCTACCTAGATACAAACTGAGATTTGGAACACCAAGGCAGCCTTCTTCCACTGGAACCCAGAGGAGAAACCAGTCCTTTCCACATCATCACTGGACCTTCGGAGGAAAACTGCACCTTCTACAGGACCACTGCTTCAACTGAGCCACATCTGTCATCCAGCAGGGCTGCAGCCACCATTTAATGGGACTGCTACCAACAGCCTGACTGACGGGGTGTCAGAGTTATATTCTGACTGTCAATGTTTTGGGTTTGTTCTCTGTAATACTGTATTTCTATTTTAATTTTCCTAGTAAAGAACTGTTATTCCTATTCCCATATCTTTGCCTGAGAGCACCTTAATTTCAAAATTATAATAATTTGGAGGGAGGGGATTTACATTCTCTGTTTTAAAAAAAGAGGCTCCTGCCTTTCTTGGCAGACACCTGTCTTTCAAACCAAGACACCGTCCCCACAGGAACACTGGTGTAGCACACAGGTTTTGAAGAACAGGTCACCTCGGACACCCTGGCCTGAGGCAGGGCATGGGGACACTGTGGACACCCCATGTGTGCACAGGTCACCTCCCCCAGCACTACAGCACCTGTCCCCATGGCCACATCCCCATGGCCCTGTGCCCGTGATCCCATTCCCATGGCCCCTGTCCCCATGGCCCATCTGCATGGGACGTGGCCCTTGTCCCTGGCACCAAATCCCTGTCTCCCTGTCCCTGTCCCTACAGCTGCCCCAGCCCCAAGGTTCCTTTTGCCACATCCTTGTCCCCCCATCTCGATCCCCCTGTTCCCATCCCCACATCCCAGTTCCCCTCTTCCTGTCCCCAGGGCCACCCCACGACTCTGCTCACACTGGGGTCCATGCCCATGCCCTGGCTCTGCTGGCCTTGGGGACCTCAGGGGACCCCGCAGCCCCCCTGTGCCCCCTCCCCACCGCTCTCTGCCTCACCGGGGCCCATCCCCGGGCCGTCAGGCCCGTGCCCGGGGCACTCACCCCACAGGAGCAGCGCCACCTTCCCGGCCATCCCGCTGTCCCCGGCCATGGGCACTGGCTGTCACTCGCTGCTGTGGCCACCTGTCCCCTGGCTGGCGGCTCTTCCCATGAAGGGACAGGAAGCGAGGTCACGTCTCGTCCCCACGTGTAGGTGGCCTCTGGTGGGGGCAGGGTGGGGGAAAGGTGGAGACAGGAAAGGAGCAGGGGACAGGCTGGGGACATGATGGGATAGTCTGGCAACATGGTGGGGGATGGAGTTCCCAGGAGTTGGGGGCTCAGGGCATGTGGGGAACCAAGGATGGGTGTCCAGGACAGTGGGGGTCCAGGGGAATTGAGAGCTCCATGCCAGCAGGGATTCAGGGATGGGGGTCCTCTGGGAACAAGGTGCCCAGGGATTTGTGATCATGGCATGTGGGTCCCAGGGTAGGGAGTGCAGGGGGGAAAAAGGCACCCTCAGGAATGGGGGTTCTGGGGTAGAAGCATCCCATGGGATGGGATCAAGACAATGATGGTGCTGGGCAATGGGAGTGCTGAGATGGGGGTCCCCAGGGAGGAGCGACCAAGGGAATGGGGATGCCAGGGATGCCAGGGTTGGGCTCCCAGGGGAATGGGGGTGCCATAGTTGGGTTCCCAGGGAAATGAGGATCCCAGCAATGGGCAGTGGCTGGGTGGGCAGCAAGGTCACAGCTCTTTCATGGGGTGTCTCAGATTTTGAGGGGACTCAGAACCCAGCATAGCTCCCACAGGGTGCTCATGGCCAGGAGGGAACCCCAGGCTTTTCATGGGAGGCTGTGGCTCTCTGCCTCACACACCCCTGGGCTTTTTCCCATCCCCTCATTTCCTGGCTCAGCCATCCCAGGGAAAACCGGAGCAGAAAACAGGTGGGGATCCCAGGAAGGGGAAAAGAGGGCTGGGGGGTGCAGGCAGAGACTGGGGGGCTGTGAGGGTTGGGGCTCTCTGGCTGTGTTCCCCCAATATATTAATTTTCTCTTTCCTGAGCAGAAGGAAGAGGCCGTTTATGCTGAGGCCAGGACATGGATTCTGTCCTGGGAGGGCACATCCAGAGAGGGATCCTGCCCTGACAGAAAAGGGCTCCTCTGGGGTGGATGCCTGGGTCTTGTCCCAGGGTCTTGTCCCAGGGAGGTCCTAGTTCTGGGGGTGGCAGCTGCTCTTGCAGGCTCAGATCCTGCAGGGAAGGAGCAAGAATGGAGAAGTCTGGAATCCCCCAGAGCCACCATCCCCCAGGACAGCATCATTTCCTTCTGCTTCAGGAGAGAGAAAATGAAAGTGTTGGGGGACAAAGCTGGACACCCCCATCCCCCAGAGCCCTCAACCCCTCCCTGCAGACCCCCTACCCCCTTTTGTCCCAGCCTGGGGTTTCCCCAACCCATTTCCTGCTGAGGTGCCCTCCAAGATCATCAAGTCACGAACTGGAGGGTTGTGAAATTGAGGAACTAAAAGAAGGAAATTCAATTGAAGACAGGAAAAAGCCCCTGAGTGGTGGGAGGGGCACCTGGGTGGTAAGGAGGCACAGACCCAGAGACCCATGGAATCCACCGTTGGGGTTTAGGTGACCCCCCAAACCAGGGGCACCCCGGGAGACAGCACTGGGCTTGGGTCACCCCAAACTCTGAGGCATCCAGGGAAGGAACTGTGACCCACGGGCCTGCCCAGCAACTGCCCATCCCTGGCACTTCCATTCCCCTGGCACTCCAATCAAGGGACCCCCTTCATTATGTCCTTTCTCCCTGGGACCCCATCCCAGGACTGCCATTTCCCAGGATCTCCATGGCCCAGGACCCCCCGTTCCCAAGGAACCCTGTCCCCAAAATTCCATCCCCTACAACCCCCCTTCCAGCAGAACCTTGATTATCCCAGGACCCTCCATTTCACTGGGGCCCCCTCATTCTCCCATCACCATCATCCCTCGGACCCCCATCCATGACCCCAAATACCTGGAGCCCAAATTCCCCTGGGACTCTGATCCCTGAGTCTCCCTGGCCCTGGTGACTCCCCCTCCTCAGGACCCCCATTCCCCTAGACACCCATTCCTGGCTCCCCACTCCCTCTGAGCCCTCCACTCCCGGGAACTCCATCTCCCACCTTGTGCCACCCAGCCTTGTCCCCATTCTGCCCACAGCCTGTCCCCAGCTTGTGGCCACCCTGCCCCCACCACAGGCCACCTACACAATGAGATGAGACCTGACCTCGCTTCCTTCCCCTTCATGAGAGGAGCCGCCAGCCAGGGGACAGGTGGCCACAGCAGCGAGTGACAGCCAGTGCCCATGGCCGGGGACAGCGGGATGGCCGGGAAGGTGGCGCTGCTCCTGTGGGGTGAGTGCCCCGGGCACGGGCCTGACGCCCCGGGGATGGGCCCCGGTGAGGCAGAGAGCGGTGGGGAGGGGGCACAGGGGGGCTGCGGGGTCCCCTGAGGTCCCCAAGGCCAGCAGAGCCAATCTATGAGGTGACCGGGGTAATGGGGTGGCCCTGGGGACAGGAGAGGGGGACAAGAACGTGGAGACAATAATGGTGGGACAGGGATTTAGGGAGGCATTATGGGGCTGATGGAGATGACCTGTGCCAGCAGGACGTGCCCATGGCATCCCCAATTCCAGGCTGTCCACACTGCCCCCGTGTCCTGCTGGAGCATGGGGTGCATTCAGCGTCCCTGTCCTTGAGGGACCCATGCCACACAAGCACAGTTTGGGGTCAGACACCAAACTCTGTGTCCCCGTGCGCCTGTCCCCACATTGCTATCCCCAGCCAGCCCTGTCCCTTCTCCCTTCCAGCCCAGACCCTCGGCCTCGCTGGTGAGTCCTCGGGGGATGCCATGTCCCTGCCCCGCTGTCCCCAGCCCCGTGGTGGCCCTGCCAGGCTGGTGTCCCCTGTCACCCGCAGGTGCCCAGAGCCCCCAGATCCTCGTGGAGCCCCCCTGGAGGCCGGCGGTGCTGTGGGACCGGGTGACACTGACCTGCCAGGGCTCGGGGACCACCGGTGACACCACCTGGTACAAGGGCGGGTGGCTCTGGTGGCAAAAGGGACCCAAACGCTTCGTTGTCAACGAGAGTGGCACCTACACGTGTGGCAGACCCGGCAGTGGGCTCAGCCTCCCCGTGAGGGTGTTAAATGGTGAGGGGGGATGTGTGCCCTGGCACCCTTGGGGTCCCCGACAGCTCTGGGTGGGCTCCTTTCCTGGGTCACCCCCCACCATGTGCTGAGAGCCTGTCCCCTGCTCACGGGGACATCCCAGAGCATCCCAGTGCACTGAGACCCCCTCAATGCAAGGGGGGACCCCTGGTGCCTCCCAAGGCCTTTGGGAACCCCCAGACTCCCCAGATGTGACAGGTCCTTCCTGTCCCACAGAGCGTCTTGTGCTGCAGCTGCCGGCACGGGCGCTGCTGGAGGGGGACACGGTGACACTGCGCTGCCGGGGCTGGCACGATGGCACAGTCACTGGAGTACGATTTTACCATGGGGACAGGGATCTGGGGAGGACCCTCTGCGGGACCCAGCTGTCCCTGTCCCCCCTGCAGCTGCACCACAGTGGCCGCTACCGCTGTGGGGGCTGGGTGAACTCTGGGCCATCACCGTGCTGGGAGAAGTCAGCCCCAGTGACAGTGACAGTACATGGTGAATGTGGGAATGGGGACGGGAAACCCCCAAATCCTCCCAGCTTTCACGCACCAGTGCCTGGGTCCCTCAGCCTTCCTTTCATCCCTCCCTGGCTCACCCAGACCTTCCCATGTCCGTCTCGGGTCCCTCCATCTCTGTCCGGGTCCTTCTCCAGGTCCCCCCATTCCTACCTGGCATCCTATACCCCTCCCGAATTCCCAGCTCCATCCTCTACTCTCCCTTCCCTACCCAGCTTGCTTCCACCCCTCCCTGCTTCCCTCCAGTCCCTCCCTGGGCTCCTCCCGCCCCTCTCTGAGCCACCCCACATCCCCCCCGGGGTCTCCTCTGTCCTATCTCGTGTCCCTCATCCCTGCCTGCCTCAACTCCACCCGTCCCTGGGTTCACTTCTCCCTCAATGGGGTCCACTCCCCATATGTTTCACCCCTCCCATGTCCCCAGTTCCTCCTGTGTCCCCTCGCAGGGGTCCCGCCCTCGGGGGTGTCGCTGTCGGTGCAGCCCCCCGGGGCACAGGTGGCACTGGGGGACTGCCTGGTGCTGAGCTGTGCGGTGGCCATGGGGACAGGTCCCCTGTTCTTCTCCTGGCACCGGGGGGGTTCGGGGACACCACTGGGCACTGGCTCCAACGTGGAGGTGTGGCACGTTGGGGACAATGACAGTGGCCACTACCACTGGAGACAACATCGCCAAGAGTGTCCCCCTGAATGTCACCATCCTGGGTGAGCAGGACCCTCGGGCTGGGCGTGACCTCATCCACAGCAATCACATCCCACCCATCCCACCCTTATTCCCCCCTCGGGTCCTCTCCCCTAGTGGGTGCCAGCCCCTCCCCCGGCCTCAGCCCTGTCTGTGTCCCCGCAGTGCCCGTGGCCAATGCCACCATCACCCCCGGTCCCCCGGCACTCCAGGTGCGCCCAGGTGACCCCGTGACCCTGCGCTGCTCGGTGCAGGTGGGCTCAGCCCCTGTCACCTTCACCTGGCTGCGTGACGGGCACGAGGTGGCCCGGGGTCCCCTCCTGGAGCTTGGGGCCGTCGATGTGGGACATTCGGGCACCTACCAGTGCGTGGCCACCAACCAGCTGGGACAGGACGGGCACCGCGTGTTCCGGGCACTCAGCCCAGAGCTGGCCCTGGACGTGACACCACAGGGAACCACTGGACAGCACCGGAACACAGGTGGGGTCACACGGGTCCTAATTGGGTCTGAGACCCTCGGATCATTGATGACCCAGGTTCACCCCTCGCTCTGTCCCTGCCAGTGACACAAACGGAACAGGGCACAGGAAGGGAACTCCTGAGGTCACTGGGATTGGTAAAAAACCTCTGGGGTGACCCCAGTGACCCCAGTCTGTCCCCCTCTATTTCCTGCAGTGGCTGCAGTGGTCCTTGGGTCCTTGTTGTTCCTGGTCCTGCTCATGGGCATCATTGTGGCCTTTCACTGGTGGATCCACATGCGTGGGTGACAATGGGGGACATGGGTCCTGGAGAGTGGTGGGAAGGCGCTCAGAGAAGGGGGGGTTGGCACCCACAGCCCCTCACTTGGGAGGGGCTGAGCTCCCAGTGACCTTGGCTGAGGGCCCTGGGGTGTGTGGGGAGGTGCTGAAGGGTCGTACAGGGATGTTGGGGGTCCTATCAGGGCTTTTTGGGGAATTCAGAGAGTGCCCTTCCCTGCCAGGCTTGGGGTTCTGGGAGTTCAGGATGTTGGGGAAGTGGTGTGGTTCAGGGATTCTGAGGTGACCTGAAGGGAATTGAGGTTCTGGTGGCAGTTCAGGATTCCTGAGGGTGGATGGGGAATCAAAGTCACCCCTCCAGTTTTCCTTTGCAGCTGCCAGGAAGCACCAGCAAAGGTGAGTGCAGGCTCCAACCGTGATTTGGGTTTTCCCCAAACCCCCAGGACCTCCCATTCCCTTCCACACACCCCCTTGTTCCCACAGGGCCCCCCCGCTGAAGGATCCTCAGGCGACCTACATGGAGCTACAGGGGCCACATGGGCAACCATGGGATCCCAGTGACATCTATGACAATCTACAACAAAAGTTGTGACACTCTGGGAAGCCAGAGGCACTGGGTGACACGGGGTGCTCCCTCCATGGCTCCTGTGGTTGCCCGTCCTTCCAAGGGAGGTGGTCATGAGTCAGGAGGAGGCTACACAGGGCACCCTGTGCTCCCCATTTCCTCTCCCAGTACCCCCAGGGGCTCCCCCATCCCCTTGCCCGTACCTGCAGGGACTCCCCACCCCCCATCCGAGCGCTCCAAGTACCCTCAGTGACTTCCCCATTCTCTGGCCACAGTGCTCGCAGTACACCCAGGGGTTCCCCATCCCCCCTCCCACACCCCCTGTCCCATCCCGCTCTCAAAGGGGGAGTCGCGAGGATTCTTTCTGATCGATTTCTCAGATGAAAATGAAGCACAAATGCTGCAATATCATATCTGAGAAGTGTTTATTGATAAAGGAGGGGAAGTGTTCTCACCAACGGGCACAGATGAGAGAGCAGAGAGGGAAAAAGCGAGACAGAGAGAGAAACAGAAGACGGGGACAGTGTTACTGCAAGAACCCCAGGTGCTCTGTTGGCATCAGCTCGGCAGGTGCAGTGTGAGTGTTGAAATCCACAGCGAGCCCACGTGGCTTTTGTGAGTGCCTGGGTGCGATTTCCAAGCGGTGGCACCTGCGTGTCTGTGGTTTGGCCAACGATGGCCATGGGCTGGTGATGCAGCACTGGTGGCCATGGGCTGGTGCTGCAGGACGGGTGGCCATGGGCTGGTGATGCAGCACTGGTGGCCATGGGCCGGTGATGCAGCACTGGTGGCCATGGGCTGGTGATGCAGCACGGGTGGCCATGAGCTGGTGATGCAGCACTAGTGGCTATGGGGTGGTGATGCAGCACTGGTGGCCATGGGCTGGTGATGCAGCACGAGTGGCCATGGGCTGGTGATGCAGCACGGGTGGCCATGGGCTGGTGATGCAGCACTGGTGGCTATGGGCTGGTGATGCAGCACTGGTGGCCATGGGCTGGTGATGCAGCACGGGTGGCTATGGGCTGGTGATGCAGGTTGGTGCTGCAGGGCTTGTGCAGCTCCTGGCTGTGGGCAACACGGGAATCACGGCAGAGGCGGTGGGTGCGTGCAGGCTTCTTGATAAGTCCTTTTGTAAGTTTCCAGACAGGGCTGTTTTGGCAGTCCTGCCCCTGTTCAGGTCATGAAAGCTGCACGGTGGTTTGGTAATTTCTCTTCTGACTGGGCCTCATTTTCCTGGTGCCAAGTGATGTCTGGTCAATTGAATAGATCCCTACTTTGAACCTGCTGATGATGAAAACACATGCATATCTTCTCTTTAACTTAGTGAATCAATTATGCGCTGTCATTGTACATTCAATTGAGGGGATTTATCTAAAAATCGTTTAACAGTTTTTTATATATAAATTTTGCATTACTCAGACTTCTTTAGAAGCTAATTCCCCTTGCTTTTTGTTTTAAAAGCGGTATGCATGACTCTTGCTAAGAACATGAAGAGAATAACAAAGCAATATGTCTAGTGAGACCAGAAACTTACAGCAGTCAGGAATAATTCAGATATAACAATCCAAAACATTTCCAATAACAGACATAATTAATAACACATGTGAAATTAGATGATTACCAAGCACTAAAACATTGTGCTATCATCCCAGTGTCTGCAAGAACTGATAAACCTCAAATCAGTGAAGAACTGGATAATCATCTCTGGAAAACGATTCCCAAGCTCACTTGAAAAATAGGTCCAGCTCTCATATTGATAGGGTCAAATTGCCAAGTCAAAGTGACTCGAGTGTTGTTTTGATACAGAAAACATCTGAGGGTGTTGGCAGTTTCCCATCCAGGTAGAGCCAGGGCATGGCCAGAGTCCTGGCTCTAATTGGAAAAGAATTCCCTGATATAATTTAAAAAACAGGACTCTTAAGAGTAGAAGTTATGAGTACATTGAGAATATGAGAATATTCAGAATATTGAAAATTGAGAACAAATTGAAAAGATGAGAATTTTTGAGTAAAGGTCTTGGGGTAAAAGACTAATCAAACCCATCCAATAGGTGGTTCCCTCCAAAGATTTCCTCAGGATAGAGATGAGAAAAGCAGCAAACTGCTGGAGTGCTTCTGTAAGAAATAATTGGGATTGCATCTGTGCTCTGTCCTCTCTCACAATAACCACAAGATCATCAGTTTAGAGGAGGTTTTCAACAAAGCTCAGATACTGTTTCTTGGAACTCTTAAAAGACTGACAACCATGAGACAAGAGAGAGGTAGCCTGGATAAAGGAGATGCATATGCAACTAGAGGAGAAAAAGAAAAGATCCTGACAATGACACGTGTCTCATAGAGAATTACACCATGAGATGTTAAAACATATGAAAAAGCCAGCTATAAATCCGATATTAATATCTTAGGAATTATGCCTTTTACAAAATCGGTAAATTCACACCATGCAATCAATAGTGTTGCAGCAGACCTTAGATTTGAGATAGAAATGAATCAAGACACAGACTCTTGTTTAACACATGAAAAGGTCCCGGTTTATTCTTCATTATCACTTGAGTAGAACAAAAAGCACACTTAAGAGAACTCAGTGAATCAGTATTAAAACCGAACATAACATGATCTAAATAAAACTGGAACAGAAGGTTGTCTAAATTTAGTGGTACTGAAACTTACAGAAATGAAACTTAACAGAATGAACCTAATAGAACTTAGCCTTAGTCAATCTTAACAGAACGTAACTGGACATTACAATACTGGACCTTAACAGGAATAGAAACCAACACCTATTACAAGTTATAGACATAACTTACTCTAATGCTAGTAATATAAAAAGGCACTAAAAGGTTCGAACAATCTGTGACCAGGATGATTTTACTGGAGGGATTAAAATGGATGTGATAAGTATCTTGTGATTCTATGTCGTTTGGATCATGATAATTGCAATTATTAAGTATAGCTCTTATTAGGATTTTTCAAAGTACAGTTTTAATCATTCGTAAATTACTGAAGAGGTATACATAATCAAAATGTTGATACATCTGTTATGGCAATAAGGATTTTCAGTCTGGGCTTAAATATTGATTGCTGTTCTACTAACATTTAATTAAAAACATTTGGGAAGAAAGAGTCCCCCGAATTAAGGAGGCAGAAACATTATCCGCCTGTAAATATTGTTGGGTATATAAATTTCCAGTTATTATAGTAAAAGCCAATACCATTATAATGTGCCACAGTGCACGTAGTTTTAAATTCCTCCAGTAAAACAATAAAAATAATTCCTTTCCCCCTTTTTTTTCTTTTTTTTTTTTTTTCTTTTTTTTTTTTTTTTCTTTTTTCTGATAGAAGGGATTTGCAGACACAGTCGCCTGTGGGCTGTGGTAAAGAGAGGTAGCTCAGAAGTCGAGCAGCAGACGGCGGGGGGGCAGCTCCGGGCCCCGCGGGGAAAACGGAGCCGCCCCGAGAGCGGGGGCAGAGGGGGACAGGGAAAAAAAACTTTTGCTGTATGGCATCTATATTCGTAGGGGTTGCATCCCTACATTTGGAACGAGCAGGTGGCGCTGGAAGCCGTGCGGACCCGCCACGGCACCGAGCCCGAACCGAGCCCGGCACAGCCCCCCGGGGCTGCTGCACCCCCAAGGACACGCGGGGGAAAAAGAGGAGGGGAAAAGGCAGTAAAAACAAACCCTAAAACTGCACACAGGAGCGGGAAAAACACCGGAAAATGAACGCAGAACAAGGCTAAAAAGGCACAAAGCCCCCCCACCCCTCACCCCCCGCCCCAGCAGAGCCGCCGGCTCCGCCAAAAGCCGCGCCCCGAGACCACGAGAGAATGCGAGCGGAGCCCCCAGCTCCGGAAAGGAGCCGTGCCGCAGGAAATGCCGCCCGGCCCCCGCAGCTCCGGAGCCCGCACACTCCCCGCAAAGCCGCGGCCAGGCGCAGCCGGGGCTTCGGGGGGCTCTGGAGCACAGGACTCACCCGGACGCTGCTGCGCCACGGCCGCGGCTCCCCAGAGGGCGGGAGCGGCTGCCCCGCGCTATCGGGGGAACTAAACCGCGCCCCGGCTATTGTGCAGGCGCACGCAATGGAATTCCGGATCCCGGTTTCTTTGTCCCTCTCCATGCATCTTCACGTGGCTGGATTAAAAGCAGTTTCAAAAGCGACTATAACATTTGCTAGTAGTTTTTTCAACATGACAAAGGGACTTAGAAGGTAATCTTTCCATCATTCGTGGGCAAAGGGAACAGAAACAGAGCCACAGACACGGGGGGCACCGTTCGAAAGTTTTCCGGCACCCTAGGGGGGGCGTCGAGAGCCGCAGCGGCAAGCGGCAAGCCGTCTGTAATTTTTTCTTTTTTTATACCATGTAGGTAGCGATTTTGTGGCTGCCATGTCATCCCCTATGGCCTCTGTCTCCCCGGCTCGCTGGCCCTATCTCTCCCACGATTCCAGATCGCGGCTCCGCGGTTGCTTTGCTCATGTGTTCCCCGGTTCTTCAGACCGTGCCTCGCGTCGCCTTGGACGCTTTTTATTTTTTTTTTTTTCCGGCTCTCGTCTGTTCCCTCACCACGGTTCTTGAGACCGCTGTCCCCACGACTCGCTCGGCCGTGCTCCCACGCTCAAGGGCTTGATACATTTTCCGGTTCGTGACTTTTTCTTGTTTCTTGCTGTCCTGTGGCTGGCTGTAGCCGTAGCCTTTCGCTACTTTATATATTCCATTTCTGAGTGCCTTGCTTTCTTTTGACCCATCGCTTAATGCATCCCACAGTTATTTCCCACTCGAGGTTGTCGAAAACACTCCTGGGGTGGCAAAAAATCCTCTCTCCTGAGTCCATCACAACAGTCTTTTGAAGACCTGCGGGTCATACTTAACTGCTCTCTTAGAGAGAATAAGCTGGAGGACATTCAGCGTGGCCTGTTCTTCTTTTGACAGTGCCTTTCCCATCCTTCCAGCCCCTGCCGCTCACCTTTTCCCGATGTACCCTGGGCAGTGTGCATATTTTTCCCGGAGCCTTTTCCCGAGCCTTCTTTCTCCTGCACTCCTTGGAGCCGCCCTCCGGCTCCCCCAGCACGGTCCTGTAGCGGCGATCTCCGACCGAGCCCCCGCCTTTTCACCCTGCAGAGCCACCTGCAGAGTCCAAAGGGGCCGATGCTCTGCTTCATTATCACCGTGTTAATCACATCGTGGAGTCACCAACATGCAGGAACTCAGGACTTCTGAACAGCTAAGCAATGGGATTAAGCAGAAGCCACTTCATTGTTTACATTATGCACTACTTATACATTCTAGAACTCCTGTTCACACGATCACACTGTACTTGATCTTGTCCACACGCTCTACTCACACCTTGCAGGAAAAAGGATTGGTTACAGTCCAGTGCTTCACGGCCCTTCTTTATCTGAGTTCTTGCAATCTTGGTATTCTGTTTTTCAGCCTCTTCTTTCCCAATTTAGCATAATTTGTGTTTCAGTAGCTGTGACAAATTCCAGACTCTTTGATAAGAATATCTAAAAATGGTTTGGCCTGAGCAAACTGTGGCCTAAGCTGTTCAAATACATTGGTACAGTGGGCACCCATGGGAACAAGAGGGGTAGGGACACAGGGGGGCCACCTTCGGGCAGGGACCCCCAGTGCCCCTAGAGCCCCCCAGTTCCCAGCCGTGCCCCGAGTGTCACAGCACATTCCCGGAGATGTCCCCACATTCCCGAGGTCGCCCATGGGTTGCTGCCAGCTCTGCGTAGGTCACCTCGGGATCCTGGAGTGTGGTGGCACAGGGGGACACTGCGAGAGACACTGGCTGTGGCATCTGGGCACGGGGACACCCATGGGTGACGTGTCCCTGTGTCCCAGCCCGGACTCACCCCCCGTCTGCTTGGTGATCACGACGTGGGTGTACAGCACCTCCCCCTCCTCTGGGGGGGCCGGGGGCTCCGGGGGGGCCCTGAGGGAATCAAGGGGATGTGTGGGGGGGAATGGGAGGTCTTGGGGGTTGGGGTGAAAGGGGAGAGTGTGGTTTGAGCCCCCCACTCACCTTTCCTGCTGCTTCCTGGCAGCTGCAAAGGAAAGAGGGGAGGGATAACTGTGGGGTCCCCATGGCCCCGACCCCTCTCAGGAATCCTCAAACCCCACTGCTCCCTCAATTTCCCGAAGGACCCCTGAGCATCCATGGTGTCCCTCAGAAACCCTGAACCACCCCAGTGCTCTGGAACCCCTAAGCCCCTGGAAGCTCAAGCCTGGCAGGGAAGGGGAGCATCCAAATTCCGCCTGGCTCGCTGAAGGAACCCCCAAAATCCCTGCAAATCCCTCCAACACCACCCCAAATCCTTCAAAACCCTGAGCAAAGGTCCTGAGCTCTCAGCACTGCCAAAGTCCAAGGCTGTGGGTTCTGCCCCATCATCCCACATTTAGGCGGCTCCCCAGGATACTCATTGTCACCCACCCCTGTTGTGGCACCGGTGCCAGCCCACAGCTCCAGCCAGGAGCAGGAGCAGGAAGAGGAGGGACCCGCCAAGGCCTGCGGCCACTGCTGGGGACAGAAGGGACACATCAGGGTCACCTGTCACGGCAGGGCTCCTGCAATCCCAGTGAGCCCGTGTGACCCCACCTGTGATCCAGTGTCCCTGTGGTGTCACCTCCAGGGCCAGCTCTGGGCTGAGTGCCCGGAACACGCGGTGCCCGTCCTGTCCCAGCTGGTTGGTGGCCACGCACTGGTAGGTGCCCGAATGTCCCACATCGACGGCCCCAAGCTCCAGGAGGGGACCCCGGGCCACCTCGTGCCCGTCACGCAGCCAGGTGAAGGTGACAGGGGCTGAGCCCACCTGCACCGAGCAGCGCAGGGTCACGGGGTCACCTGGGCGCACCTGGAGTGCCGGGGGACCGGGGGTGATGGTGGCATTGGCCACGGGCACTGCGGGGACACAGACAGGACTGAGGCCGGGGGAGGGGCTGGCACCCGGTATGGGGGACGGGAGGGATGGGTTTGATGGGGAAATGTGGTGGATGGGGACACTCCATGGAGGGGTGAGGGGACACAGGGCAGAGGCGGGGGGCACAAGAAAAATTTCTGGGGGTCAGGAATGTAGCCAGGTGGGGGTCCCGTGGGGGCTGTGGGGGCTCCCCGTGCCCATCCCCGCACTCACTGCGCACCGTGACGCCGAGCCGGGCGCTGCTCTTCCGCACGGCCCCCCCCCTCGGAGCGCACCTCGCAGCTGTAATTCCCCGAGTGGGAGACCCCCACGGAGGGCACCAGGAGCTGCGGGGACCCCTGCGGGCCCCCCACCAACTGCCCGTGCCGGTAGAAGCGGTACAGGAGGGGGGCTGGGGGCCGCAGGGGGCTGGGGGTGCTGAGGCAGCTGAGATTGAGGGGGGACCCCTCGGGGAGCTCGGGGGGACCCTCCAGCAGCGGCACCGAGAAGAGCTCTGGGAAGGAGATGGGGGTGGGGACTGTGACTCTGAGTCCACTGAGAAGTGGCTTTGGGGGTGTCAGGATATTGGAGTTGCAGCCTTGGGGGTGCTCACCGTGCACTGTCACTGTCACCGGTGCTGACACTGACAGTCCTGAGCTCACCCAACCCCCACAGCGGTAGCGGCCGCTGTTGTGCATCCGCAAGGGGGACAGGGACAACTCGGTACCCTGGAGGGACTCTCCCAGATCCTTCTCGTCCTGGTAAAATCGGACCATGGTGACAGGCTTGTCCGGCCGGCCCCGGCAGCGCAGTGTCACCGTGTCCACCTCCAGCAGCGCCCGTGCTTGCACCTGCAGCACCAGCGGCTCTGTGGGACAGGAGGGTCCCGTCACACTGAGGAGCCCGAGACAGCTCCAAAGTGGGTGCCCATGGCAGCGGGGACATCTGGCTGGAGTGTCCACTGCGAGGGAGGGTCCCAGGGACACCAGGAGCAGCCCCGTGATAGAGCTGCCCCACAGGGGTCCCACCACACTGGGATGCACTGGGATGTCCCTGTGTGCAGGGGACAGGCTCTCATCACACGAGAGGTGTGAGGCCACGCAGACCTATCAGGGAGCCACCCTGAGCATTTCAGATCCCCCCTCACCGTTTGACACCCTCACGGCGAGGCTGAGTCCACTTCCCGATCTCTGTCATGTGTAAGTGCCACTCTAAGTGACAAGGAAGCTGTCGCGTCCCTCCTGCCCCCAGCGCCGCCCGTCCGTGTACAAGGAGGTGTCACCGGCGGTCTCCGAGCCCTGGCAGGTCAGTGTCACCCGGTCCCACAGCACCGCCGGCCTCCAGGGGGGCTCCACCAGGAGCTGGGGGCTCTGGGCACCTGCGGGTGACAGGGGACACCAGCCTGGCAGGGCCACCACGGGGCTGGGGACAGCGGGGCAGGGACATGGCATCCCCCGAGGACTCACCAGCGAGGCCGAGGGTCTGGGCTGGAAGGGAGAAGGGACAGGGCTGGCTGGGGGTGGCACCGTGGGGACAGCAGCACCTGGGACACCCGGTGTGGTGTCTGTCCCCAAAGTGTCCCCACGGGAACACTGGTGTAGCACGGAGGGTTTGAGCACAGGGACACCTCGGTCACCCTGGGCTGGGGCAGGACATGGGGACACTGTGGACACCCCATGTGTGCACAGGTCACCTCCCCCAGCCCTACAGCACCTGTCCCCACGGCCGCATCCCCATGGCCCTGTGCCCGTGACCCCATTCCCATGGCCCCTGTCCCCATGGCCCATCTGCATGGGACGTGGCCCTTGTCCCTGGCACCAAATCCCTGTCTCCCTGTCCCTGTCCCCACAGCTGCCCCAGCCCCAAGGTTCCTTTTGCCACATCCTTGTCCCCCCATCTCGATCCCCCTGTTCCCATCCCCACATCCCAGTTCCCCTCTTCCTGTCCCCAGGGCCACCCCACGACTCTGCTCACACTGGGCTCCATGCCCATGCCCTGGCTCTGCTGGCCTTGGGGACCTCAGGGGACCCCGCAGCCCCCCTGTGCCCCCTCCCCACCGCTCTCTGCCTCACCGGGGCCCATCCCCGGGCCGTCAGGCCCGTGCCCGGGGCACTCACCCCACAGGAGCAGCGCCACCTTCCCGGCCATCCCGCTGTCCCCGGCCATGGGCACTGGCTGTCACTCGCTGCTGTGGCCACCTGTCCCCTGGCTGGTGGCTCTTCCGATGAAGGGACAGGAAGCGAGGTCACGTCTCGTCCCCACGTGTAGGTGGCCCTTGTTGGGGTCAGGGTGGGGGAAAGGTGAAGACAGGAAAGGAGTAGGGGACAGGCTGGGGACATTATGGGATAGTCTGGGCACATGGTGGGGGATGTTGTTCCCAGGTGTAGGGGGCTCAGGACATGTGGGAACCAAGGATGTGTGTCCAGGACAGTGGGGGTCCAGGCGAATTGGGGTGCCCCGTCCTTGGCGATTTCTGTCCCAGAGGTGGCACATCCTGGACGCCTTTGTCCTGAGGGTCCTGAGCATTCCTGCTGTCCCCAGTGGGGCCCTGGAACCTCTGGGGTGTCCAAAGTTAAGGGGACACCGGTTACAACCTTGCCTTGATGATGGGAAATCCCAGGAAACATTTGCTTGAATTCCCTGATGCCCAATTCTTTGAGACAAAATTATAAATCCGTAGAAAAAAGGCAAAAATCTTTGCCCCTACCATTTTTTTCCCCAATCAAAAATGAACTCAGCAAAAATCAGTCTGACAAGATATTAAATGATCTGATGTATAGAAACCTTTGAATCATTGCTCTCCCAACAAGTTGCTCACAATACAAACACAAACAAATCACAAAGAAATGAGATTTGTTGGTTCCCTTTAGGAGCCCATTGGTGCCATCCCACAGCAGCATTTCCTTGTGGATAACACAGAGGGTGGAATGTCCCTGAGTATCCAACAGCTCCATGGGATTGTTCCCTGCCTGCTGGGCACCAACCCAGCCCTAAGGAAGGCTTTCCTTGGGCCATAGTCAGGAACTCTTCCCATTTTTCTCATTCCCACTCTCAAACTTGATTTACTTCCCATGGATTCTGCTCCCAAGCAGGGAGGAACTCTGTCCATCCTTGGAGCAGGGCACAGCAATCTGTGGCAATGCCCGTGTGTCCCTCAGGGTCTGATTCCCTGGTAAATCCACTGCAGCCTGCCCTCAATTCCCCTGCCTGGGCACTCCCTGCTCCTGCTGTGACACCCCTGTGCCCCAGAGCCACGGGTGGAGCCCCTGCTCGATATTTCCACACTTTTCCCTCTCTTCTGCTGTCCACATCCAGAACGCAAACATTCTTTCTGGCAGGTTCCAGAGGGCTGCAGGTTTTGTTCAAGGAGGAGGGTCCTGGTGAGGTCGTTGAGCAGATCCTTGTGGCATTTGCAGCAGTTCTGGGGCTCTCTCAGTGCCTTGGGCACAGGGACCAAATGATCAATTGCTGCATTTCCGCACTGGTTCCCTCGCAGCTGCCCCTGCAGGGGGGGTTTCCAGCCAGCCCTGCTCTGAAAACCATCAAAGGCCCTCGCAGAGCCACGGCTTGGGCTCACCCTGGGTTTTGTGCTTCTTGCAGAGCTGAGCAAACCACAGCCACGCCTTTTCCCCCCCAGAATTGTCACCTTTGCAGCAGCTCGAGAGCTGCGAGAATCAAAGCCAAGGGGGCGGGGGGAGCCTCAGGTCCTGGCTGCCAGCTGGGGCTGGCCAGAGCAGGGCTGGCCAATGCCCATCCCTATGCAGTGGGGCTGGGCCATGGCTGGGCCCCACACTTGGATGGCCACTGGCTTCAAGGAGGAGCACTTTGGGAGCTCCTTCCTGCCTGGGGCTCCATTCCCGAGCTGCTCTTGCCAGCTCAGATCCTGCAGGGGATGAGGGAAAGTGGAGAAGTGTGGAACAGGATTTCTCCCAAACCCCAATAAAACCATCATGTCCCAATTCATCAGGACAGAAACCCCGTGGGGGGATTGTGGGGAGCAGGAGAGAGAGGGGGAAGCCCCCCAAGAGCTTCTCAAGTGTTTCATGTGCAGGGTCTCATCCATCTCCTGGTTGCCAGCACTGAGGCCCTGCAGGGCTTTTGGGTGTGGGGGTGGCTTTGGGTGTTTTTGGGGTGGCTTTGGGTGTTTTTGGGGTGTCTGTGCCCTCCCTGACTGACACCAGCCCATGTCCATCCCCCTCCCCAGTCAGCCCCGCTGGGGTTTTTCCCCCACAGAATGATCCTGGTGGGCTGTGCAATGGGGCCGAGGTGCTGCACCTGTGAGGGTTCCCAAATGGGGATGGAGGGCTCCCAGATGGGCGGGGGCAGCCAATGAGGGGGTGTAGAGTGGGCGGGTCACACCCCAAATTGGGGCACCCCAGAGGTCACAGAGGTCACAGTGCCCCACTGAGGACAGAGGGGGTCGCCAGGGCCCCCCACCCACCCGGGACAGGGGTGTGCAGGATGTGCCCTACCCTGGACAGGGACTTCCTCAGGGAATGTGTCCAGGGACCCTGCCCAGAACCCCCATCCCCCAGGACAGGATCTCCCCTGCTGGGATGTGTCACCACTGGGACAAAATCCACCCAGAACGTGTCACCCCCAGAACAGGATCCCCTCAGGCAGGACCCCCTGGATGTGCCCCCCAGGACAGAACCCGCCCCCGTGTGACTCTCAGCACAAACGGCCTCTTCCTTCTGCTGCAGGAGAGAGAAAGGGAAAGTGTTGGGGGGGCTCAGCCGGACACCCCCATCCCCCACAGCCACCCCATCCCTCCCTGCAGACCCCCCACCCCCTTTTCTCCTTCCCTGGGGCCTCCCCAACCCATTCCCTGCTCAGGTGCTCCCCAGGATTTCTGACCCAGGAACTGGGGATGAGGGAGCATGGCACAAAACTGAGGAAAATGAGGAAAACAGAGAAATAAAGAGAGGAAAAGTCAAGGGCAGGGGAGGTCACAAAAGCAGAGCGACCCAGGAGCCCCATGTGATGCCGGCCCAGGAAACGAGAAGCCCAGGGGGGCAGCGCTGGTCCCTGGGTCACACCAAAATCTGAGACACCCAGGGAAGGAGCTGTGACCCAGGGGCTGCCCAGCCACTGCGCATCCCAGCACACTCATTCCCCTGGGAGCCCAACCATGGGACTCCCATTCCATATGTCCCACCTTCCCTGGGACTTCCATTCCTGGGACCCATCCCATGATCACAAATCCCTGGAGGCCACGTTGTTCTGGGACCCTCATCCCTGAGTCTGAATCAACCCAACCCTTGGGACCCCCATTCTCATGGGACCCCATCCATGGTACTCCAGTGCCCTGGACACCCATCCTTGGCCCCCTGCACCACCTCAGCTTCCAAATTCTGGAAACATCCTGTTCCTGTCATGTCACACTATCACCCCCATGTTACCACCCTGCCCCCACCAAGGGCCACCTACACATGAGGACGAGACGTGACCTCGCTTCCTGTCCCTTCATCGGAAGAGCCACCACCCAGGGGACAGGTGGCCACAGCAGCGAGTGACAGCCAGTGCCCATGGCCGGGGACAGCGGGATGGCCGGGAAGGTGGCGCTGCTCCTGTGGGGTGAGTGCCCCTGGCACGGGCCTGACGCCCCGGGGATGGGCCCCGGTGAGGCAGAGAGCGGTGGGGAGGGGGCACAGGGGGGCTGCGGGGTCCCCTGAGGTCCCCAAGGCCAGCAGAGCCAGGGCATGGGCATGGAGCCCAGTGTGAGCAGAGTCGTGGGGTGGCCCTGGGGACAGGAAGAGGGGAACTGGGATGTGGGGATGGGAACAGGGGGATCGAGATGGGGGGACAAGGATGTGGCAAAAGGAACCTTGGGGCTGGGGCAGCTGTGGGGACAGGGACAGGGAGACAGGGATTTGGTGCCAGGGACAAGGGCCACGTCCCATGCAGATGGGCCATGGGGACAGGGGCCATGGGAATGGGATCACGGGCACAGGGCCATGGGGATGCGGCCGTGGGGACAGGTGCTGTAGGGCTGGGGGAGGTGACCTGTGCACACATGGGGTGTCCACAGTGTCCCCATGTCCTGCCCCAGCCCAGGGTGACCGAGGTGTCCCTGTGCTCAAACCCTCCGTGCTACACCAGTGTTCCCGTGGGGACACTTTGGGGACAGACACCACACCAGGTGCCCCGGGTGCTGCTGTCCCCATGGGGCCACCCCCAGCCAGCCCTGTCCCTTCTCCCTTCCAGCCCAGACCCTCGGCCTCGCTGGTGAGTCCTCGGGGGATGCCATGTCCCTGCCCCGCTGTCCCCAGCCCCGTGGTGGCCCTGCCAGGCTGGTGTCCCCTGTCACCCGCAGGTGCCCAGAGCCCCCAGCTCCTGGTGGAGCCCCCCTGGAGGCCGGCGGTGCTGTGGGACCGGGTGACACTGACCTGCCAGGGCTCGGGGACCGCCGGTGACACCACCTGGTACAAGGACGGGCAGAGATGGGGACAGGAGAGAAGCGACAGCTTCACTGTCACCGGGAATGGCACGTACCACTGTCAGAGACCAGGCAGTGGACTCAGCCTCGCCGTGAGGGTGTTAAATGGTGAGGGGGGATCTGAAATGCTCAGGGTGGCTCCCTGATAGGTCTGCGTGGGCTCCACTCCGTGGGTGGCCTCACAGCCCTCGTGTGGTCAGAGCCTGTCCCCTGCACACAGGCACATCCCAGGGCATCCCAGTGCATCCCAGTGTGGTGGGACTCCTGTGGGGCAGCTGTTTCACGGGGCTGTTCCTGGTGTCCCTGGGACCCTCCCTCGCAGTGGACACTCCAGCCACATGTCCCCGCTGCCATGGGCACCCACTTTGGAACTGTCTCGGGCTCCTCAGTGTGACGGGACCCTCCTGTCCCACAGACCTGCTGGTGCTGCAGGTGCCAGCACGGGCGCTGCTGGAGGGGGACACGGTGACACTGCGCTGCCGGGGCCGGCCGGCCATGCCTGTCACCATGGTCCGATTTTACAAGGACGAGAAGGAGCTGGGAGAGTCCCTCCAGGGTACCGAGTTGTCCCTGTCCCCCCTGCGGATGCACAAGAGCGGCCGCTACCGCTGTGGGGGTTGGGTGAGCTCAGGACTGTCAGTGTCAGCACCGGTGACAGTGACAGTGCAGGGTGAGCACCCCACAGCCCCACCCCGACACCCCCACAGCCCCTCCCCAGGCGCTCGGTGTCACAAATCCCCCTCCCATCTCCACAGAGCTCAAGCCTGTCTTGGTGCTGGAGGGTCCCCCCGAGCTCCCCGAGGGGTCCCCCCTCAATCTCAGCTGCCTCAGCACCCCCAGCTCCCTGCGGCCCCCAGCCCCCCTCCTGTACCGCTTCTACCGGCACGGGCAGTTGGTGGGGGGCCCGCAGGGGTCCCCGCAGCTCCTGGTGCCCTCCGTGGGGGTCTCCCACTCGGGGAATTACAGCTGCGAGGTGCGCTCCGAGGGGGGGGGCGTGTGGAAGAGCAGCGCCCGGCTCGGCGTCACGGTGCGCAGTGAGTGCGGGGATGGGCACGGGGAGCCCCCACAGCCCCCACGGGACCCCCACCTGGCTACATCCCTGACCCCCAGAAATTTTTCTTGTGCCCCCCGCCTCTGCCCTGTGTCCCCCCATCGCTCTCTGTGTCCCCTCACCCCTCCATGGGGTGACCCCATCCACCGCATTTCCCCATCAAACCCATCCCTCCCGTCCCCCCCTCCCCTCACACCGGGTGCCAGCCCCTCCCCCCGGCCTCAGCCCTGTCTGTGTCCCCGCAGTGCCCGTGGCCAATGCCACCATCACCCCCGGTCCCCCGGCACTCCAGGTGCGCCCAGGTGACCCCGTGACCCTGCGCTGCTCGGTGCAGGTGGGCTCAGCCCCTGTCACCTTCACCTGGCTGCGTGACGGGCACGAGGTGGCCCGGGGTCCCCTCCTGGAGCTTGGGGTCGTCGATGTGGGACATTCGGGCACCTACCAGTGCGTGGCCACCAACCAGCTGGGACAGGACGGGCACCGCGTGTTCCGGGCACTCAGCCCAGAGCTGGCCCTGGAGGTGACACCACAGGGACACTGGATCACAGGTGGGGTCACACGGGCTCACTGGGATTGCAGGAGCCCTGCAGTGACAGGTGACCCTGATGTGTCCCTTCTGTCCCCAGCAGTGGCCGCAGGCCTTGGCGGGTCCCTCCTCTTCCTGCTCCTGCTCCTGGCTGGAGCTGTGGGCTGGCACCGGTGCCACAACAGGGGTGGGTGACAATGGGGACAATGGGGACAATGGGGACCCCGGGAGCTGGGGGAACACCTAAATGTGGGGGTGATGGGGCGGCACCCAGAGCCCCTGACTTGGGCAGTGCTGAGAGCTCAGGACCTGTGCTCAGGGTCCTGAAGGATTTGGGGTGGTGTTGGGGGGTCTAGCAGGGATTTTGGGGGTTCTTTCAGTGATCCCAGGGGAATTTGGAGGGTCCCCCTCCCTGTCAGGCTTGAGCTTCTGGGAGCTCAGGGGGTCCAGAGAACTGGGGTGGTTCAGGGGTTCTGGGGGGCTCCAGGGATGCTCAGGGGTCCTGGGGGAAATTGAGGGTGCAGTGGGGTTTGAGGATTCCTGAGAGGGGTCGGGGCCATGGGGACCCCACAGTTACCCCTCCCCTCTTTCCTTTGCAGCTGCCAGGAAGCAGCAGGAAAGGTGAGTGGGGGGCTCAAACCACACTCTCCCCTTTCACCCCAACCCCCAAGACCTCCCATCCCCCCCACACATCCCCTCGATTCCCTCAGGGCCCCCCCGGAGCCCCCGGCCCCCCCAGAGGAGGGGGAGGTGCTGTACACCCACGTCGTGATCACCAAGCAGACGGGGGGTGAGTCCGGGCTGGGACACAGGGACACGTCACCCATGGGTGTCCCCGTGCCCAGATGCCACAGCCAGTGTCTCTCGCAGTGTCCCCCTGTGCCACCACACTCCAGGATCCCGAGGTGACCTACGCAGAGGTGGCAGCAACCCATGGGCGACCACGGGAATGTGGGGACATCTACGGGAATGTGCTGTGACACTCGGGGCACGGCTGGGAACTGGGGGAACTGGGGACACTGGGGGAACTGGGGACACTGGGGACCCCACTCATGGGCAACCACCCGTGTGTGTCCCCCCCACTGCTCCCTTGGGTGCCCAACATTCACGGGTAGGTGGGCACAACTGAGGGGTCACCAGGGCACCCAGAGCTCCCCATGGCCCCTGAACCCCCAAGGGCCTCCCCACCCCCCTTCCACTGCCCCCAGTGCCTCCCCATTCCACATCCAAGTGCTCCCAGTACCCTCAGAGATTTCCCCATTCCCTCCCCACCGTGCTCCCAGTACCCCCAAGGGCTCCCTGTTCCCCCTCCCAGTGCCTCTCCATTGCTCCCAGTAGATCCAGGTGGTTCCCATTCTCTCTCCCAGTTCCCCTGTACTCCCAGTGCCTCTGCAATGCCCCTCTCAGCACTCCCAGTACACCCACGGCTCCTCATCCCTCCTCCCAGTGCCAGGGGAACACAGGACTCGTTTCCCTCTTTTTGGCACCAAAATGCAGCTTTTTGGTTCAACTGGCAGAGATGGTGTTTCTTTGTTCAGCTCTGTCGCGCTTTAGGAATGGGATTCTCCAATTTTGGGCTGCCACTCTAAACCAGAGCTCTGGATTCCCTCCTGCCCTGTCTCAAACCCCTCCTGTGCCGTGTTCCCCACACCATGAGGTCACAAAGGCCCTGGGGGGGTTCCGCAGCCTCCCCCTTTCCCAGGGCACTGGGGATCAGGCCATGGCACAGGGTGGGCTGTCAGGGACAGGAAAAGTTGGATGTCTCGAGACATTTTGGGACACCTGTGTGTGGCAGGGCTGGGTCAGGCCTTGCTGTTGGTGACACAGGGCCCCGTGTGTCAGTCAGTCTGTCAGCCATGGCACTCTGGGGACAGAGTGACGCTCTGCCAAACCCAGCTTCTGAGTGGCCGAGGGACCAGGAGTCCCACCTTGGCAGAGGGACCTTGGTGGCCCAAGGGCTTCAAAGGCAGAGCATGAGGTGGCCAAGTGTCTGAGCCTGTCTGCTCTTGGAGTGTCTGCCCCATCCACGCTGGATCCCAGGAGCTGGAAACTGTCTTGGTTTAAAAGAGAAACGTCTGCCAAGGAACCTTCCGGGAATGGAAATAGGAGCCATCCCTCCAAATTGTTATAACTGTGAAAATTATGGGGCTTGCAGGCAAAAATGTAAGAAAAGGAATAACAGCTCATTGCTGGGAAATTTATAGAACAGAACAGAACAAACAACACGAGAACAGAAATTTCCAACCCGCTCAGGGCTGTTTGTTCATCTTTGGTGCAGTTCTGGCCACGGCCAGCAGGGGGCGCTGCAGGGAGCACTCCCGGCCAGCAGGGGGCGCTGCAGGGAGCAATCCCGGCCAGCAGGGGGCGCTGCAGGGAGCAATCCCGGCCAGCAGGGGGCGCCCCGGTGCCGCTCGAACCCCTCAGGGGCCATGGCGGCCTCGGGCGGGAGGGACCAGGGGAAATCGCTCCTTTTGCAAACTCACGCTTTGCACCAATCGCTCCCGGCACCAGCACCGGCAGCGCCCGGGCAGAAGAGACCAAGGCAGCAGCTTGGATCCCAGTGCCCAGGGGCAGCGGAGCAGTGTCCCGGGGCCAGGCACACACCCTGCGCAACACCCGCCACCGCTCTCCCTGATCCCCAACGCAAGGAAGGCACCACCCAACCCCAGGCAGCTCTCAGCTCCACAACAGCACCTCTCGGGCCTTTCCAGCACAACTCCTGAAAACCCTCTGCCTTTCACTGCCTTTTCCTCCTCCAGCCCTGGCACAGCAGCTTTGGGAATGCTGAATTGCCCTGGGATGTTGAGGAAAGCAGGTGCTCCTTGCTGACACTGCCAGGGCTCCTCAGGGGCTCCAGAGCTCGTTTGGATCTGCTGCTCTTCCTGGGCCACTGCTGGTCCCGATACAGCAGCCCCAGGAGAGGGAGGTGGAGCAGACTCTTAACGAGCTGTTGGAATTTGGGCCGGGGGTCCTGAAGTTCAGCTGTGCTGCTAAACCATCCCTGTGCACAAACACTCGGCTCTGCTGCCTCTCCCAGGGATTTTGGGCCACTGTGGCAGCACTGGACACATTTAGGGGATGACAGGGTCCCAGCTCTGCCAACAAGAATTTTTTTGGTTGGCGGCAAGGTTTGGTGGAGCTTCTCACCTTGGCCACTGCACAGGGATGGGCATTGGCCAGCCCTGCTCTGGCCAGCCCCAGCTGGCAGCCAGGACCTGAGGCTCCCCCCGCCCCCTTGGCTTTGATTCTCGCAGCTCTCGAGCTGCTGCAAAGGTGACAATTCTGGGGGGGAAAAGGCGTGGCTGTGGTTTGCTCAGCTCTGCAAGAAGCACAAAACCCAGGGTGAGCCCAAGCAGTGGCTCTGCGAGGGCCTTTGATGGTTTTCAGAGCAGGGCTGGCTGGAAACCCTCCCTGCAGGGGCAGCTGCGAGGGAACCAGTGCGGAAATGCAGCAATTGATCATTTGGTCCCTGTGCCCGAGGCACTGAGAGAGCCCCAGAACTGCTGCAAATGCCACAAGGATCTGCTCAACGACCTGACCGGGACCCTCCTCCTTCCTGAGCTGAGCAGGCAGAGCTGAACAAACCAAAACCATTTCTGCCGCTTTAATCCAAAACCTGCGTTTGTGTCCAATAAGAGGGACAAGGGTCCTGTGCCCCCTGGCACTGGGGGAGGGAATGGGGAGCCATGGGGGGGTACTGGGAGCACTGGGAGCACTGGAACGGGGAGCTCTGGGCAGCCCCACATGGGACCCTCCAGTCGTGGCCACCTCCCGGGCACGGGGGGCAACCACAGGAGCCGAGGGGGTGTGGGACACAAGAGGTGTGCCCTCGGTTAGGGAACTCCAGTGTCCCCAGTGTCCCCAGTATCCCCAGTGTCCCCAGTGTCCCCAGTGTCCCCAGTGCCCCCAGTGTCCCCAGTGCCCCCGGTGTCCCCATTGTCCCCATTGTCCCCAGTGTCCCCAGTGTCCCCAGTGTCACCAGTGTCCCCAGTGTCCCCAGTGTCCCCAGTGTCACTGCTCCTTCTCGTAGCTGTCCCTGCGGTGCCGCTGTCGCCCGTGGGGTCCCGGCAGCTCCTCGTGGTCCCCTGGGGCTGTGGAGTGTCCTGAGTGAGGCTCCGGAGTTGGGGACCTGGGTGGGGGTGACACCCGTGGGTGACGTGTCCCTGTGCCCCCCTGTACTCACCCCCTGCCCTCTCGGTGCCCACGATGTGCGGGTCCAGCACCGCCCCCTCCTCCGGGGGGGCCGAGGGCTCCTGGGGAGGCCTGCGGGGATAAAGGGGGGGTCTGTGGGGGTGCGGGGCTTCCTGCGCTGACGGTAAAATGGGGGGTCAGACCTGGAGCCCCCCACTCACCTTTCCTGCTCCTTCCTGAGGGCTGCAAAGGAAAGAGGGGAGAGGGGTGACTGAGGGGGCCTCAGGGCCCTTGAACACCCTCGGGACCCCTGACTGCCCCCTGAGCCCCCAAACTCCCCCAAAACCCCTGACAGAACCCCCAACATCCCTGCACGACCCTCCAGGGTCTCCCCAAATCCCCCAGGAGCCCCAGCTGAGGTCTCTGGGGGCTCAGCTTCACCCAAGTCAGGAGCTGTTGGTGACACCCTATGGCCCCCCCACTCTGGTGACTTCACCCCAATCCCTGGGACCCCCATGTCCCCCCATTGTCACCCACCCCGGCGGTGCCACCAGCGACAGCCCCCGATGACAGCCAGGAGCAGGAGCAGGTACAGGAGGGCCCTGCCGACATTCACAGCCACTGCCGGGGACAGAGGGGGACACAGCGGGGTCACCCTGAGCCCCGGGGGTCCCGAACAGCCCGGTGAGCCCGTGTGACCCCACCTGTGATCCAGTGTCCCTATGGTGTCACCTCCAGGGCCAGCTCTGGGCTGAGTGCCCGGAACACGCGGTGCACGTCCTGTCCCAGCTGGTTGGTGGCCACGCACTGGTAGGTGCCCGAATGTCCCACATCGGCGGCCCCAAGCTCCAGGAGGGGACCCCGGGCCACCTCGTGCCCGTCACGCAGCCAGGTGAAGGTGACAGGGGCTGAGCCCACCTGCACCGAGCAGCGCAGGGTCACGGGGTCACCTGGGCGCACCTGGAGTGCCGGGGGACCGGGGGTGATGGTGGCATTGGCCACGGGCACTGCGGGGACACAGACAGGGCTGAGGCCGGGGGAGGGGCTGGCACCCGGTGTGGGGGGAAGGGGGGACGGGAGGGATGGGTTTGATGGGGAAATGTGGTGGATGGGGACACCCCATGGGGGGGTGAGGGGACACAGAGAGCGATGAGGGGACACAGGGCAGAGGTGGGGGGCACAGGAGAGATTTCTGAGGGTCGGGGATGTAGCCAGGTGGGGGTCCCGTGGGGGCTGTGGGGGCTCCCCGTGCCCATCCCCGCACTCGCTGCGCACCGGACCCACCCTCGGAGCGCACCTCGCAGCTGTAATTCCCCGAGTGGGAGACCCCCACGGCGGGCACCAGGAGCTGCGGGGACCCCTGCGGGCCCCCCACCAACTGCCCGTGCCGGTAGAAGCGGTACAGGAGGGGGGCTGGGGGCCGCAGGGAGCTGGGGGTGCTGAGGCAGCTGAGATTGAGGGGGGACCCCTCGGGGAGCTCGGGGGGACCCTCCAGCACCAAGACAGGCGTGAGCTCAGTGGAGATGGGAGGGGGATTTGTGACCCCGAGTGCCTGGGGAGGGGCTGTGGGGGTGTCGGGGTGGGGCTGTGGGGTGCTCACCCTGCACTGTCACTGTCACCTGCGCAGATTCCTTCCACCCCCAGATTCCCATCCAGCCCCTGCAGTGGTAGCGGCCGCTGTGGTTCAGCCCCAGAGGGGACAGGGACAGCTCGGGGCCATCGCCGATCGTCCCCAGTTTGTTCCCGTCCCGGTAGAAGGACACCCAGGTGACCGAATTTTCACGCCAGCCCCGGCAGCGCAGTGTCACCGTGTCCCTCTCCAGCAGCGCCCGCGCCGGCACCTGCAGCACCAGCCAGTCTGTGGGACAGGGGGGACCTGTCACAGCCGATGTCACCAGAACCCCCCATTGGGTCACAGCAGGGGTCTCCAATTCCAGCACGGGGATCCCCCTGCACTGGGATGCTCTGGGATGTCCCCAGAGCAGGGGACAGGCTCTGGTCACACCAGGGGTGACCCATGGAGCTGAGCCCACCCTGAGCCCTCGGGGTCCCCGCGGGTGCCAGGCTGGGGACACCCAAATCTCTCTCACCAATTGAGACTGTCAGTCGGCGGCTGAACCTGGTCCCGGGTCTCTCACACCGGTAGGTGCCATTCTCGGTGACAGTGAAGCTGTCGCTTCTCTCCTGTCCCCATCTCTGCCCGTCCTTGTACCAGGTGGTGTCACCGGCGGTCCCCGAGCCCTGGCAGGTCAGTGTCACCCGGTCCCACAGCACCGCCGGCCTCCAGGGGGGCTCCACCAGGAGCTGGGGGCTCTGGGCACCTGCGGGTGACAGGGGACACCAGCCTGGCAGGGCCACCACGGGGCTGGGGACAGCGGGGCAGGGACATGGCATCCCCCGAGGACTCACCAGCGAGGCCGAGGGTCTGGGCTGGAAGGGAGAAGGGACAGGGCTGGCTGGGGGTGGCCCCGCTTGGACAGCAGCACCCGGGGGCGGGGTGTGGGCTGTCCCCGAGCTGTTCCCGTGGGGACACCGCTTCTTGTGGGAAAGTGTCCAGGGAAGGTCCCCAACAGGTCTGGAGAGGCTCCCAAGGGGCAGCTCTGGGTGGCACGGATGCCTTGGTGGCAGGGACACCACGGCCACCCCGTGCTGGCACAGTTCACCAGCACCAGCCCCATGGCCACATGCTCCTGGTACTTGTCCCCTTGTCCCTGTATTCCTGTCCCCGTGTTCCAGTCCCCACAGCTGCCCCGGCCTCGTGGAGCCAAACTCCACATTCCTGTCCCCCTATCCCTGTGCCCAAATAAATCCCTTTCCCATTCCTGTCCCCTTGTCCCTGTCCCCAGGGCCACGCCGGTCATACTGAGGGGCTGGGCTGTCTCGCACTGGTTGTGCTGGCCTTGGGGACCTCAGGGGACCCCGCAGCCCCCCTGTGCCCCCTCCCCACCGCTCTCTGCCTCACCGGGGCCCATCCCCGGGGCGTCAGGCCCGTGCCCGGGGCACTCACCCCACAGGAGCAGCGCCACCTTCCCGGCCATCCCGCTGTCCCCGGCCATGGGCACTGGCTGTCACTCGCTGCTGTGGCCACCTGTCCCCTGGCTGGTGGCTCTTCCCATGAAGGGACAGGAAGCGAGGTCAGCCCTTGTCCTGATGTGTAGCTGCCCTCGGTGGGGGTAGGGTGACCACAAGAAGTGACAGGCTGTGGGCAGGGTGGGGACAAGCTGAGGACAAGGATGAGTGGCACAAGGTGAGACATGGATTTCCCAGGACTGGAGGGCTCAGAGGGTGTGGGGAGCCAGGGATGGGGCCCAGGGGAATGGGGATCCTGAGGACGGGGAGTCACCAGGGTTGAGGGGACTCAGGGATGGGAATCCCAGGAGAATGGGGGATCAAGGGATTTGGGGTTATGGAGGGAGGTCCGAGGGATGAGGGTGCTGGGGGAATGGGAGGGTCTTGGGATAATCAAAGAAGGGGGGTTGTAGTGGACAGTATTCAGGGAGAGGGGGTTCCTTGGGAAGGGGGGCCTGGGCCATGAAGATCCTGGGCAATGGCAGTCCTGGGATGGGGGTCCCAAAGAGGTGGGTCATAAGGAATGGGGGTTCCATGGTTGGGTTCCCAGGGGAATGAGGGTGCCAGGGATGGGCAGTGTCTGGGCAGGCCCGTGGGTCACAGCTCCTTCCCTGGGTGCCTCAGATTTTGGGGTGAGCCATGGCCCAGCACAGCCCGCCCAATGTGTTGGTGGCCTGGGGTCAGCCCAGGCAGATTCCGAGGGACTGTGGGTCTGTGTCTCCCACAGTGGGGAGGCTCTGGGGATTCCCGGGCTGGGATATGGGACAGGATCCACACCACCCCCCCTTCCCCCCCGCCCCAGGACATGTCACCCCCAGAACATGGGACACCCCAGAACAGTGACAGGACCCGCTGGCTGTGCCCCCTAGGACAGAACCCACCCCCATGTTACTCTCAGCCTGGTCTCTTCCTCAGGAGGGAACCACCGGCTTTCATCCACTGAACCTACCACTCACTGCCCACAGGAGATCCCAATCATTGGAGGAGGTGTGGGGGCAGCGAGAAGCTGATGGCAGCAGCCTGGCAGGGTCATGGCCCCTCCAGGCACCCCCGCTCCAGGATTCTGCGCCAAGACCTTGCCCAGCCTTTAGGCAGAGCTTTTCCATCACACCCCCCCCCTTCTCTGGGAGATTAAACACAGAAACAGCCTGAAACAATGTATTTATTTTGAGGCAAAGATAATTTTCTGTCTGGAACCCATCCCCCAGTGCAGGGATGCCAACAGCCCATGTCCAGGGTATTTTCCCCATATCCAGGGTATTTTCCATCCCTAGCAGACTTTAAACAAACTTTTCCAGGCTCAGCCTTGAGACCAGGTGACTGCAGTAAGCTCTTCCCCACGTCAACGTCAAGGCAGCTGGTTTCTCCCCTGCCACGACTCAACCTCTCATTCCTGGGCTGTCTCTGGTGCTGCAGATTGCTTGCTCTGGTTCTCACCCTTCTTTTTGTGCCCCGAAACGATGTCGTCAATGCGGAGGAGGAGAACTGCAGTCTGCAGAGAAACCCCACACCCAGGGCTCATCTGGAGTTCATCACAAAAGACAAAATCCAACCTGCCCAGCTTCCACACCACACAACCATCAGCCTGGGTGGAAATGGTTCAGTACAGGAGAAGGGATTGGTGCCTCAAGGCTTGTGGGAGCAGCAAGGGGCTGCTTTCCCATCACCATGGAAACAAGGACACCCATTTTTTCTTGTTGACTGACATAGAAGGGACACAGTATCCCTTCGAGGAACAGCCTTTGACCCAACACCAGCAGGGTAATGGCAGGATCTGTAAGAGGGGCAACTGAGACATGGCAGCCCAAGCCAGTCAAAGGGACAAAGCTCCGACGAGCACTAATGATTCCAGCATGTTGCACTGGACTGCTCAGGCACAACTCTGTCTGGCATTGGAAGCAGTAAAAATACTCTGCACCATTTGCAGGAAAAGATGGAATGAAATATGATGAAATTTAGCCGCAGGATCAAAAACCCTGGGAAAGCCTGAGTCTGGATTCCCTCATCTCTCATTACCCCATCTCCAGCAACAAGCTCAGACACCTGCATGCCCTGAGCTGGGTGTGTGATGCCCACCCAAACACCCGAGCATACAGTGAAGGATGTCCTCCTCTCCCAAATGATAACCCACCGACGCTCTGAAGTTTTCCCACTTCTCCTTACCTCCACGGCTGTTTTGTAGGTCTGAAGTTTGACAGCCAAGGGCTCCCAGATCCCCAGCTCCTTCATGTCAACCAGGGCTCCAGTCTCCCCATTCACCCCCCATGTCTGGCTCCCTTCCTGAGTGTGCTTGGCCTGGAAGCAGAAAGACAGGTGGGGTGAGATGGCGAATTCCCCTCTGGAGTCTCGAACTGACCACAGGCTCAGGAATATTCATAAGAATATTAATTAGAATATTCTCGATTTTGCAGTTTATACAAGAATATGTTACTGATAGCACGACAAGGGCACTGCTTTGAACAGTGACTCATCCAGGGAGCTGCGTGAACTAGGAAAGGCCTGCCTCTCTCCTGGAGCCCCTGCCACACGCCTTACCCTGAGTGAAGTCAGAACACGGATTGTACTAGCACCACAGTTCTGGATCAGCGTCCGGGGAATGACTTCCAGAGCCTGGGCCACTGCACGGTAGGGCCATTGCTCCACGCCTGTCATGCCCTTGGACTTCTCTGTCAGTGCATGGGAAACAGCCATTTCAGTGGCTCCCCCACCTGGCACCAGCTGCGGGTCCATGAGGACATTGCGGCACACCTGCATGGCATCCTGCAGGTTGCGCTCCACCTCCTGCAACAGATACAGAATCACAACATTGTTGAGGCTGGAAAGCCCTCTAACATCATCAAGTCAAAAAATTCCCCCAGCACTGCCAAGGCCACCACTAACCCAAGTCCCAAAGTGTCACATCCATACATCTGATAAATCCTTCCGGGGATAGTAACTCCACTACTGCCCTGGGTACCTTGTGCCAGTGCCTGACCACACTTTCCATGAAGAAATATCCAATCCAATCTAATATCCAATCTAAACCTCCCCTGGTGCAACTTGAGGCCACTTCCTCTTGCTCTGTCACTTTTTACTAGGGTGAAGAGCCTGACTCCCAGTGAGCTAGACCATCCTGTCAGGGAGCAGTAAGGTCCTCACTGAGCGCCCCCCAGCTCCCTCAGCTGCTTCTTGTGCTCCAGACCCTTCCTCAGCTCCACTGCCCTCCTCATTATTAACTGGAGCACCACACTAGCTGAAAGCCCAGCCTGCAGCCATGGCACAGGAGGTGAAGCAGTCCATGCACTCACTCACCGCAAGGATTTCCTTGCTGGCTCCCCGCAGGATGATGGTGCAAGCCTTAGGATCTTTGCAATCAGTGATGAAAGCAAAATACTCATCTCCTATTTTTTTCACTTCAAAGAGCCTAGCACCAGTTCCCACATCCTCCTCCCGGAGCTCATCTGTGCGACTGACGATGCGAGCTCCACAGGCCCTGGCACACCAAAGCATGACATCAGACACTCACAAATCAGAACTGAGAAAGAGTGAGATCAGAACAATTCCATGTCATACGCAGCAGGAATGGGCTCCAGACAGGAGCCAACACCTACCTGGCAATCCGGTTGTTGTCAGTTTTCCGCACCCTGCGGATGGCGGTGATGTTGGCTCTCATCAGGTAGTGCTGGGCCAGGTCTGAAACCAGGTTTGTGCAATTTCAGTAATGACTCAGCAATATCATGTTAAACTTCATCTGTTTATCAGTTATCAATCCAGCTATTTTAATTCTAGTCTTTGAAGCAAAAGGGATTACAGGAAAAAAGCACCTAAAATGTAGCTTTTTAAACCAGGCTGCAAGGGAAAATGGTAGCATAGCTCTCCAGGGGTTAAGACTCAGCTTCACTTGTTTTGGTATCTTTCCCAAACGCTGGAATAGCAAAATATTATTGTAAGGGTCTACTTTCACAAAGCAACATCAAGGATAAATTTCAATGCCTGCAGTGTACACCTCTTCACTAGAAAGCTAAAATAAAACCCAAACCAGGTTCAGCACCAGGTTTGGGAGGAGTTGTATTAGTTTGCTGTTGTGTCTTTTTTCAGTTTTGGTTGGGTTTTTTCCAGGTTCTTGAGCAGTGCACTTAACACCATTAACCTCACTACGATGAATTCAACACAGAGGATGACATGTGCTATTACCAGAAACTCCTTTTTCTGTGATGACCAGATCTGGCTTGACTCTTATCAGATCTTCACACATCTGCTGAATGTACTCTTCCTCCATCTGCAGGATACGGGCAAAGTCTTCCTCCCGAGTAATTTCAATGTCAGTCTGTACAAAAGAGGTGTAAACAGCTTAGAGTGCTCATTCCAACCTTCACAGTATTAGACACACCTCCCCTACCTTCAAGCAGATCAATTTCTCCAGTACAACCAGGGAAAGAGTCAGGGATGAAAACCACTGATCAGTTAAACTGCCACACTGTGTCAGTTGAGCATTAACCTTAGTTCAAGCTCAGAAACATTTCTTTTGCTTTTGACCAGCACTTAGATACACTAATCACTGTAGCTGATTCAATGAGTCAAAACACTGTAGCCTGACTCCTATTTTTATGGACCTCACAGCAGAATTAAGCCCCACATTCAACAGGCCTCTCAAAGGTAGAACACAGAAAACCTTTCACCACTTGCACTTTTAACAAGACATCTACATTTGTTCATTTTACTCACTCTAAATCAAGACTTGCAGATGTCTCAAACAGGACTCACTTTACCTGGCTCTCTCCTTTCTTGTACTCCAGTGAACAATCCAGAAGGACAATGCGTGGATTCTTAATAAGGCGACGCATTCTGGGATGCGTTACATCTTTGTTCACCATGATTCCACGCAAAACACACGAGTCTTCACTAAAACCACCTGGAATCTGACACAAGGCAGGGAGAAAATTAGGTGAGTCAATTTAGACTACAAAATGTGTGTATCTGAAAGTATCTCCTGAAGCTGTCTCACATACAGAAAAGGGAAAACATCTCCCAAGTAACCACGGTGCATCCAGACCACTATACAACTTTAATTTTAAACACACACTGACTTAGATTTTAAATGGGAAGCCATGAAAGAACTTAAGAAACTTTTAACATCCTATTGTCTGGCAATGTTTCATTTCCCATCTTCCAAATCCAATTGAAATTATCTTTTTGACAACTACTCTAAAAGAGCTGAAATAGCAGCCCCTGTTGGCATTGTAAATGAGCATGGCTGACACCACTGACTGAAATATTTTCAATGATTATGTCTGTGGACTGAGAGAAGAAACACAAAATTCTTCCCAATGCAGTCTGCAATAAACTAGTTCAGAACAAGAAAGAGGTACAAGGATAAGAAACAGTTCAGGACAAACTCACCTTTTCTACTTTTGCATATTTTTTAATATCTATTTCTTTTCTACCATTTTCTTCAAACTCCACAGTCTTAACAGCTTCAAGAGCGATGCTACAGGCTAAGTCAGACCAGCGGTTTATTGCCTTGGTGTTTATAGCACTCTTAATTATTTTAAGCATCATCTCTTTATTGTTCACATCCACTGGAGTGCTGAGATAAAGGAAAAAACAAAGAGCAAACTGAGTGTTAATTCCAAGCAACAACAACCTAACCCTTTTGACTCCCCCTCCAATTTTGCTAAGCTGTATTTGACTAACACGACTGCCTGAAGGAGCAGCTTGAAGCAGTACAGAAAGTCCCCATCCCTCCTCTCTAACTTCAGCCCATACTTACCCAATCTTCTTTAGAATACTGATCATGTCATCAAGAGCCTTACGATAAGCCCAGATGATCACAGTTGGGTGCATCTGCTGTTCAAGAAAGTGTTCAGCAACAGAGAGCATCTCTCCAGCTAAAAAAAAAAAATCAATCAAGATCCCCCAAGTAAGTTAGTAGGATAATTAACAGTCAAGAAAGGAGAGCATATAGCAGAAAAAAATATATTTTCTATCCATGCAGAGAGCTCTAACATCACCTATCTTTCCACTTAACAATGGTTATCATGGGGAAAGAACAACTTCCCAAAGTGTGGAGCTGATCACCTTAGGGTCTCATGAACCTAGCATGCTCTTACACAGTAAAAAAACCGCTCTCCATCTCAAGGTTAGTAAATAACTAAGATGTGTCTCATCACGAGCTCCGCTTAGAAAAAAGGGTGAACTTCAAAGTTCAAAGTGTCAGAGTCAGTCTCCTTACCAAGGATAATGACAGATGTGGTCCCATCTCCAACTTCTTCATCCTGAGTGCGGCTGATCTCTATCATTGATTTTGCAGCTGGATGCTGGACTTGAATCTATGTAGGAGCAAGGGGTACGGATTTGTCCCAGAATATTAAAGCAGAAATGTCTCATGCCACTCAATGGAACAAATATCACACCTTTAACACAATCAAAGGCATTCTGTCCAACCACAGCAAGGCTTTTTCTTCCCTTTTGAGACCAAAACCAAGCCCTTGTAATTGGCAGTATTGGGTCTCTTCACTGTTTTTCAGGCATGACAGTTTTTAGGATGTTCTTTAACAGCTCTTGCACCAGACAGAGGATAATAATTTCTAGGTCTCATCATGTGGCATTGCGAACACCACCATCTACTCAAAAGGTCTCAATGCAGTTGATAATAGCTCCAATTAGCAAAGAATTTGCATTACTCTTGTAAACATTCCATGAAAACTTCCCACTCTAGGATCAAATCTACATTTCTGTAGAGCAAGAACACTTGCTGGATATGTTTCATTTCTCCTCAGTAAGAACCTTTCTTGGTGCAGCTGCTTACCACTTGCTGGCTCTCAGGACAGGTGAGGAGTTCACACAACTCCACTGTCATCCAAGATCCAGACTGACATACTGACTTAATGTTAAGCAAGACAATCCTTTAGGAGAAACTTACTTCTCTAAGAATAGCATTGCCATCGTTGGTCATCACAATCCCACCCATGGGGTCCAAAAGCATCTGCAAGCACAAAGAGAACCAACACTTGACTGCTCTGCCCCATGTGTGCCTCACTTCTAGTCAGCTGCAGCTCAGGTGTTGCAGCACAAATTCTTACCTTCATCATTGCTCTCGGTCCTAAACATGTCCGGATAATGTCAGCAATAGTCTAGGAGGAATCAAAGAAATTAGGAATAGAGGAGGGCATCAAAAAGTCTAAAAAAATCCCCACAGTGAAATCAGCAGCTCTTGCAAAATTTAAGTGATCCAACAACTCTGCTGTGGTTGAGATGCAGCCAAGGTTAAGAATTGTATGGAAATGAGAATATGGGGATTATCAAGACACTTGAAACACACTAAATTATTATCTTAATCAGATGTCAAACCTGAGACACTTTCAGACTTCACAGAGAAAGGGAGTTTGGTTGGTTAAATCCCTCCATGGTTATTTCTAGGGTACCCATTGCATTAATAATGCAGATATTTTATTTTTATACAGAATTTTTATGTAATACTATAAAAAATCTTCTGCTAAGATAGAAAATTATCTTCTATGTTGCTTCTTCTTCTACTCTATATTCATATAGAGTAGAGAAAATATGCTTCACATCCAGTTTTCCCTCTGAAATATATAGATACACACACACAGAACAGAACAGCCTGAGAATTTGGTACCTTTGCAGCAGTGATGTTTCCAGTCTGGACTTTTCTTCCAGACTCACGTTTTGTATTCTGACCTAAAGAATACAGAAAAAATAAAATTAATCAAATACAATCAAGTACAAAACAATAAGGATGCAGTCACCTCTCAGTCACGCATTCAACATGTCACCAGTTTGAAATTCAGAGTTTACAATATAAATACTGCAGTGATGATGAGAAACACACTGACAGATTGTCAGTGAAAAACATTCCCTATTATAACAGAACTCCTCGTTAGCATCCTGAAACAAAGCTTTGCAACCCTGAAACAGGACCTATTACCCAGAAAATCAAACTGCAGTGACTCACTAGGATCTGACAGATCTCACAAAGCCAAGGAGCTGCTATTGTACAGTAGCGTTCAGTAAAAAAAAGTTACAGTGGCTTATGTACAGTAAGCAGAACTGGGTGAACATAAAGTTAATCCATCAACGTTGCTTTGGCACATGAAGATGACCCACTGCTGCCAACAAACTCAGCCCTAGCATATTTGGGCTCAGGTATACTCTTCTAGTATTAAAAGCAAGGCCTGAGCACGCCCAGATTTACTCAGGAGCAGATGCATGCGCACACGAAGGTGTAAGACAGAACAAAAGAAAGCAACAGCAAGAGCAGCACCAAGCCTCAGGCAAGCAGGCTTATAGAAAAGGGGCAATAGGCTACCACAGTCTGCCTATTGGATTAGTAGAGCACAGGATGGATGGAGGAAAGAGAATGAGATATCCGAACAAAAAAAAAAAAAAATCCCTCGGAACACTTCATTTTGATAGATGGTGACAGAATCATAGAATGGTTTGATTTGGAGGGGGCCTTAAGGATTACCTCGTTCCAAAGCCCTCTCACGGGCAGGGACACCTATCCCATCACTAAAGGCCCTTGTCCAAAGTCCCTCTCCCTCTTTCGGAGCCCCTTTTGGCACTCGAACGAATTCTGAGGTCTCCCTGGAGCCTTTACTTCTCCAGGCTCAACACCCCCAGCTCTCCCAGCCTGTCTTCAGAGCAGAAGGGCTTCAGCCCTTGGAGCATCACTGTGGACTCATTTAGACTCGCTCCAGTAGCTCCACGTCCTTAACATATTAGAGGCCCAAGAACTGGGGTTCACATGGGGTTCAAACGGGACAGTACAAAAAAACATGCTGAGAAAGATGTGAGAACAGCTGAGAGCACCGAAGGCTGCCAGAAGAAGGTCTGAGCGCAGTGGGGCTCCGAGATATCCCGCGGAGAACACGGCAGAGGCTGTGGGTACGGAGCTGTGAGGGGGAACAGAGGCTGAGGCTGTGGAGCTAAGAGGGGGAGCAGAGGCTGAGGGTATGGAGCTGAGGAGGAGAGCAGAGGCTGCGGGTAGGGAGCTGTGAGGGGGAGCTGTGGGTCGGGAGGTATGAGGGGGAGCTCGGGCCGCGCCCATCGCCAGCGGATGCCCGGCAGCACAGGGGTCCCCGGCCGGAACGGGCAGTGAAAAGCCGCCCGGCCATGAGGAGACCCAACATGGCGGCGAGTCAAGCGAGCGGCAAAGCGGGGCGGAGGTCCGAACCGTGCATACCCTCGCCCCTCGCCCGAGAATCCGGGCCGGGCCGGCGGAACTTACTAAGAACCAGGACGGGGCGTGGGCCCATCATCGCGGCGGAACCTTCTGGAGCCTCGGCACTGTCGCCTCGCAAAGCCGCGACTCCGCGCACCGCCTCCCACCGCCGCGGAGAATCGCGCGTGAGCGCCGCGCCCAATCAGAGGGAACGCCCGGCGGGTTCCGGCCGGGAAGTGACGCCGGGCGCGCGGGGCGGGAACCACAGGGGCTCCGCACGAGCGGGGTGCGCGGTGGCCGCGGGCAGGAGAGGCCGCAGGGCCCGCGGAGTGCAGGTCTCGCTGCCGCCTCCCCGTTCCTTCCGGAAGGCACCGGCTCCGAGATGTCACCCCGGCTCCGAAACGCATATCTCAGTGCCCCTGCCCCTCCACCCCCCTCGGTCAGCACGGTGGTCTCGCCCAGCCCGCGCTGCAGGCCACTGGCCACGGCCGCGCTACAGAACGCCAGGAAAAGGACGGATACTGGGGAGGTAGCGCCTGTGCGATAGGGCAGGCCGTGCCCGGCTCCTGCAGCAGCAGCTCCTGCTGCTAGAACGAACTGAGCCCGAGCCCCAGGCTCCGGTGTCCGCTCCAAGCAAGGCCCTTAGCCCTCTTCAGCCGCCAGCGGCCATTTTGTGTTCCAGGCCGTTCAGTGTCACCCGAAGAGACCGGGGGTCACATAATGGCATGAGAAAAGACCTGGTGTCATAGGACACGACCTGATCCACTGTCAGCAGAAAGCTGGACCGTGTCCAGGTGTGGGTGCATGTAGTTAAACAGAGCATACCCAATGCAGGAAGGGAGAGTTTCCCAGCCTCTGCACCTGATTCTTGAGGAATTTAACTCCGATCCTCCTCCCTGCACTCCACCCTCATTGCTTTACAAGCCCACCATGGACCTGAGTAGGCTGGTGGGCCAGAAAACAGCATCAACAGGGCAAAGTAGCAGCTCTGACATCCTCTATCAAATCAGGTCTGTGGTGTGACCAGAGCAAACTCCATCCCACAGAGAAGGCAGCACCTGGAAGGTACCCTCAGATATGACACCCTGCAGAAACCTGCAGCAGGCAAATGAGAGCTGGAGGCACCACAAGGGGCAAAGCCCCACAAACAGGCACTAACACACTGTTCCTACATATGTATTGCTGCAGCTGCAGAGGAAAGAAGAGATCTGTCTCCAAGGCAGTTTGGGACTTTTAGTTGTTCTTTTTTCTGTTTTCTTGTTTCTCCATTAGAACACAGAGGACACCTCATCGCTGCTGCTGCAGCCACCAAATCCTTTGCCCAGAGGGCTGAAAGCGCAGCATAGGCAGCACCTCTCAGGGAACGGTGCCACCCCGACCCAGCCACTGTTCTTGATGATTCAGGGTTGTCCTTTCCCAAGCTCTGGGATGCTGGTGGCATTTGACTCTGCTCAGTTCTTTTTGGTCTTGGGGGTGTCATACTTCCTCTTGCTCGAGTACCAGAGCAGCAGGGGGATCCCGATGGACGGCAGGGTCATCACACCAAATGCTGCCCAGTCCAGCTAGAGGGAGAAATTGTTAAAGTCAAAACAATCCAGGCCAGAGGAATCTTAGAGCAGTATGGTCAGAGGAGGAGAGAGGGGAGACCTCACACTGTCTGCAGCTTCCTCATGTGGGGAAGCGCAGGGGCAGGCTCTGCCCTCGGTGACCAGTGACAGGACCTGAGGGAGTGCCTGCAGTGGTGTCAGGGCAGGGTTAGGCTGGATAGTAAGGAAAGGTTCCTCTCCCAGAGGATGGTCTCCCAGCCACTGGAAAAGGCTCCCCAGGAAAGTGGTCACAGCACCGAGCTTGACAAGAGCTCAAGGAGTTGGATAGGGCCGACAGGCACCTGGTTGACACTCATGGGGTTGTCCTCTGTAAGGCCAGGACTTGGACTCCACGATCCATGCGGGTCCCTTCCAGCCTAGGAGGTTCTAAGATTCTACTCTCAGATTTTCTGGATCAAATCCCACAGTGTAGCTCCTTCACATAGGGAGCTGAGATGGAAACTCAGCTGCTTCTGTGATAGTCCTCTGGAGAACTGACAGGAATTAACTCCAGCTCCAGCTGGAACTCTCCAGGTGACTGCAGAGCAAGCCACACACACCTCGTGCAAGCAGGAAGCCACGGCACTGGGCTGCAGCTGCCGTGGTGCACTTTTCCATTTTCAATTGACAGGCACTTACAAAGTGAGGGGAGAACCTCCTGTCGAAGTCGCGCTGAGCCAGGATTCCTCCCTGCCCGGGAGCACTAGTGAAGCCAACCTGGAAAAGGCAGGGAAGACACAGGCTGTGCCACCTTTCCTCCTGGCTCCAAAACCGGGCAGGGTGACAGCACAGGGACAGGCATCATCCCTGACCACGCAGCTCCAGGAGCATCTGCAGGGCTCCCATAAATCAGCCACTTACCACAACCTGTGCACCTTCCTGGGCCAGGTAAGTGATGGTGGCAGAGGTGAAGTTGAAGTAGCCAGCTTTGAGAGGCCGTAGAACCACGGTGTGGGACACGTTGCTCGCTCTGGGAGCCGGACATTAAGGAAAATGGTTTTATTTCATCACAGGAAGAAAAGTGAGGAGATGGGAAAGAGCAGCCTGGAGCCAGGTGCAAAAGTCAGTGCTGCTGACAAATCTGAATGCTCGTGGTCACAGCCAGCAAGACCCACCTGAGGCTGACCCAGCTGCTCCTCCACAGGCAGAGCAACAGCCCCAGGACCTGGTCCTGTCTGCAAGTAACTTTAATTTTACACTGCACCATCCAGAAGAGCAGGGGTTTGGATTTGACACCCTGGCCAGGCTCTGGAAGGAATTTCAGAGACAGCAGATAAACATATGACGAAGCTGCAGGATGCTCAGGGGCAAGAAAAAGAGTTGGGAGAAATTTCAAAACATTAAAAGATACGGAGCAATCCTGTCCCACTTGACATTGAGCATGCCAGAGACGATGCCAAAATCTTCTGGGGGGAAGGAATCATCCGACAGCTCCACATCTAGGGCAGCGCTAAACACAACAAAGAGAGGGGTGAGATGGAAATCTTATGATTTGCCATCTGCTCATAGGCTCTGCAGCAAAGTGCACTGACAGTTCCATCCTGACCAAATGGAAAAACTGGTTTTTGAAAGATGAAATTTCACCAGTAGAAGATGGGGAGGAGACCTGTGGCGTCCTACAGGGAGACTGCACAGAGAGGAAGGCAAAACTGAGAGAAACAACTGCAAGGACAGGAAAACCACCGCTTTTTCCACAACAGGATTTGGCAGCTTGCTGAACTTCTGATACCATCCCATGGATACAAATGTTGGCCTAAATAATAACTTAATTCCACATATAAAATCACAGTATCTCATTAATGTTGCATGAATCCAACATTACAGCACCTTATATTCTTCTCTTAGCAATACCATACTCAGCATGCATTATTCTGCCTTTAAAAAAAAAATCTAAAGAACAAAACTGCAAAGCTTTTTAATAGTGTCCTGCATTTTGTCCAATCAGCTTTTCATTCTGCAACTGAAGCTTTTTACCAGCATCGTGGAAGTTCTGTTTTATCTTTGCCAGGTCCTGATAGCAAAAAGGAATTTTCATTAAAAAGAATAAACATGAAAAAGAGCTCACAAAGCCAAGGGAGCTGCATGCGTGGGGAGCAGAGTGTCACCAGGACACCACAGGAATTATACCATGCTGGACTGCCAGCTTGAGCAGCCACAAAATGAAAGCAGGGACAACGGAGGAGGAAGGAAAAGGCAAATTTCAGGGTCAATCCTTCAGGCACTGCTGGAAAGCTCAGAGTTAGAGGGAGCAAAAGCAACAGCACATCACGGAGCTCAGAAATCACCTTGTAGCCTGCAGCCACACAGAGAACATTTTGCTCATGGTCAGTACTGATGCCTGGACAGGGCTTACCTGGAGCCAACGTTGTAGATGTTGTACTGCAAAGTCAAGTCCTTGCCCTCCACTGCATATCTGTTTAACAGGGATTTGGAGGCCAGGAGCCTGGCACCATCCTCACAGTGAGCCACAGACACCAGGGCAAACACAGCCAGAAGCACGAGCTTCATCTAGAAACACAAGGAAATGGAATGGCACTGATCATTTGAAATCTATGAACACTTGCCTGGGGGGATGTAAGAACTGGCACAGCAGTGTCCCAGATCTGCAGCCGATGGTCTTCTCCCCTTTCAAAGCCCTGGCCGATATCACTCCCGTTTACAGAATCATGGAATATGCTGAGGTGAAAGGGACCCACAAGGATCATCGAGTCCAACCCCTGGCCCTGCACATCTCAGGAATGGGCAAAGCTTTCCGATCACTAAACCTCTTCTAGTAACTTCCAGACCAAAAGCTTTTGCAATTAACAATTTCATCAGTTTTAGCAACTAACAGTTAATTTTCCTTGCAAAACCTGGCAACTTTCCAGCACTGTCTTACACACCAGAGTTAGTTCTTTTCAGAAAGCACCAGCTCCTCACTTCCGACATTTATTCTTTCCTATTTCCGGCCACTGAGGAACCACCAACTCCCTCCAGTGGCTTTTATGATCCCCTGCACAAATCCCTGCTTCAGGCCACGTGGCCTGACTTACCCAAACACAGTGCCTGCCTCTGAAGCCACCCTGTTGAGAGGGCAAGGAAACAGGAACACTACAGATGTAACCACTGAGGACACTTGATGGGATTTTTAAATGCAAAATCTGCTTCAATATCAGGGCCTCTGCCCTCCACAGTCACAGGGTGGTTGGGGTTGGACAGGACTGTAAAGACCATCCGATTGCACCCCCCTGTCATGGGCAGGGACACCTTCCACTAGACCAGGTCGCTCCAAGCCCCATCCAAACTAGCCTTTGACACTTCTAGAGATGGGGCAGCCACAACTTCTCTGGGCAACCTGTGCCAACGACTCACCTCCCTCACAAGGAACAATTTCTTCCCAATATCCCATCTAACTCTGCGCTCTGGCAGTGGGAAGCCTTGTTCTGTCACTCCAGGTCCTCATCCAAAGTCCCTCACCAGCTCTCTTGGAGCTCTTTTAAGCAGTGGAAGGAGCTCTGAGGTCTCCCTGGAGCCTTCTCTGAGCTGAGCACTCTAAGCTCTCCCAGCCTGTCTCCAGAGCAGAGGATCTAGATCATCTAGAGCAGTCCCTGGATCATCTCTATGGCCTCCTCTGGACTCACTCCAGCAGCTCCACGTCCTTCCTGTGCTAGGGGCCCAGAGCTGGAGGCAGCTCTGCAGGGCAGGGTGTCAGGAGTGCTCTGCTGAGGGGCAGAATCTCCTCCTTCACATGCTGCCCAAGCTGTTGGGGATGTGCCCAGGACAGTGTTGGCTTTCTGAGCCCCTTGTGCACGTTAACTCAGCCACGGCATGCTGAGCTTCTTGTCAACCCATGCCCCCAAAATTCTTCTCAGGGCTGCTCTCCATCCATTCACCTCCAGTCTGGTTGTGTTTCGGTGCAGGTGCAGCACCTGCCTTTGGCCTCGCTGAAGCTCGTGGGCCTGGCACGGACTCGCCTGCCCAGCCCGACCCAATGCGGCTGCCAGAAGCCCCTTCCTTCCCCCCTGTCCTGCCCTACTGCAGCCGCACACCAGCGCATGCAGCCCAGGCTGCTCCAGCCCACTCACGAAGCCCACGGGCCCAGAGGGGTTCAGGGACACCTCTCAAGAGGGAACCGCCCGGTTTCACCCACCGCTGCCCGCGGAAGACCCCGACTCTGACGCTCCAGCTCCAGAAACCGGCCGCTCCTTCCCGGCCCCTCAGAGCCCACGACCGATCCTCTCCTACAGACCCTTCCCAGCGCTCTCCACTCCGTCCAGAGGCCCGAGGACACAGCTTCGAGATGCTCCGGGCCTCCCGCCCCTCACCGTCTCTCCCGCCGCCAACGCCGCAACGACGAGTCAGCGCAGCCGCGGCGGAAATGTCGCACTTGAACCACGCCTCAGTGTGGCCCTTTGCCCCCTGGGAAATGGAGTCCAGAGCCGTGCCCACGCAGGGACTCCGCGCCTGCGCAGGGCGCGCTTCCTGCGCTGCCCCATCGCCCGCTGGTGGCAGAGTGAGGGGAAAGGAGGCGGCGGGAGCGGCAGGGGCGCGTTCTGCTGGGCCTGGGCTCTAATGGGGCTCTGGCGAAGAGCAGCGGCTATGTCTCGGCGCAAGTTGCTCTGCCCTCGCCAGCACCCTGCGCAGGTCTGTGGTGGATGTGTAAAGCGGTGAGGGAGGAGTGAAGGAGAAGGAGCACGGCTAAATTCCTCAAGAATCACAGAAGCCCAGAATGTCCCTTGCTGCTTGACTCATTCACCCTAGAGAGGCTGCGGCCTTCTGCTGCCCGCGGAACAGGCCGTGTTCCGACCTAGCTAGTGCAAAGCCAGGAGCATAACAAAACTCTTGGCGTTTCCAGCACTGCAGGAAGCCCCCAGAGCTCCCCTGTGCCCATGTCTCTCACGCAGATGCTTCTGGTGGGAGAAAGGCCTCCGGACCCTCATCTGTACAAATACTGCTCCTCACACACACCTGTTCCTTTCGTTGCAGGTCCCCACTCCTGGCCTGTGCCAACACCTCTTCCTACCACGGCTTTCTGCTTTCCCTGCTCCCTCAAGCAGAAGTTCTCCAAGCTGCAGAGAATGAAAAGCAAGACACTTAACTATTCTCTCTCCCACCCCACCTCTCTGCCTGGTTTTTCTGCAGCCAGGGCAGGCTGTTCGCAGTCTTGAAACACTGATAAAAAACCTGTCCTAGCTCTTAGAACCTCAGACCTTTTTCTGTGAAGCAAGAGCATTTTTGGGAAATATTTAATTCCTCCCCTGTAAGCACCTATGTTGGTGTGATGGCTTTCAGGCCAGAAGAGGAGATCACACAACTCCATTGCCACCCACATAACTGTATTCTGGAAGATTCTGACTTGGGTTAAGGAGGGTTGAAGCCACACACTTTTAGAAGGGGTTCCAGGAAGGTGATGTGGTTGTTGGCTGGGTCAGTGTCTAAGAGCAGAGAAATGTGTGGCATCTGTGTTAAGTATTTACCTTTGGCTTTGTGGGTGCTGTGTGGGCAGCATTTTCAATTGGATGAGTATTTGAGCTGAGTTGGGCCATAGCAAGGAGGAGCTCAGAGCTGGTGATTTCTCACAGGTGCAGTGGTAGTTTTCTGTCTTTTGGTAACTTTGGTACCACGAGCCATGACGGCTGCAGCGTCCTGTCAGAACAGGAGAGCAGAAGGCTGTGGAGCTTTTGAGGGCAGGGTTGTTGTGGAAGACCTCTGCGGTGTCCAGTGTGATTCTGACTAGGGAGTTTTCTTGCACATGATGGAGAGTGACCTGCCAGCTGCAGGAATGGTGCAGTTAGCTGATGGGGCTTCTGCTGAGGATGACCCCTCTGCCCTCTGAAAGCTCCATTGAGGGGCCAAAGACCTCTGGCCTCCAGTGTGTAGTTTTAACTTTGGTTGGAAAGAGATCCCAGCGTAGCACATCTTCCAAAAAATTGCTGGCATTGCATCTGCATTAATTGTCTCACGTCCAATGGTGTGTGTCCCAGCAGCATCTCCTTTGGGCAGTGCAGCTGGCCAGATATCCCTCCTAACTCTGTAACACAAAAACTCCTAGTCAGGGTAAAACCATGTATTTTGGGGATGGAAAAATTTATTGGTACCAGTTTACAGCTGTGTAAGTTCAGTTAATGCAAAAGAAAAATCAAAGATTTCTGTCATAGAAGTATTTTACTGGATGTGTATAACCACACACGCCCCTCTTCAGGAAAAAGTGAATTACTAAGATTTGTTCTTTATTTTATTCTTCAAAGTTTTACACTTCAGTTCCAGTTTTATTGGCCAAGCAAGTATGGTCTGCAGCAGCAGTGCAATAACTCAAGCTGTTGAGGGAATGATACCTCCCCTTCTTTTGCAGGGGGGAATTTGTCCATTTTGAATGGCATTGTTGAAAAGAATGATCTTCTGGTCAGAGCTCTTTCCCTTGTTTTGTGCCTCTTTGTGAGGTTGAGGTGAGATCATGTCTATTGGGACATCCAATGTCACGGTGAGGAGTGGGCAATGGTGCAGCAGAAGAGCAGGTGTGAGGAGGATGAGAGGGTCACAGGGGATTTCCAAAAGGTGTCTGTGTTGGTTTCAACAACCAACGAGGAGCTAAACTCCAAACAAGCCACTGTCTTTCCCCTCCTGCCGTCAAGGGAGGGACAATAAATCAGAGATGATGACTTAAAAATAACAATTTCTTAAAAAATAAATCACAAAGCAATGGAATGAGACATACAGGATGGAAAGAAAATGATACAAAATAAAGGAAAATATTTTAATCAGCAAATAGCAAGGTGTTAAATAGCCCCCTTGTAATAAAGATAAAATGGCTGCTGCTTCCTTTAGCAGCTCATGTGGGCCAGGAGGACAAAGACACGATGTTGGTGAGGTTCTCTTGGCTCAACTCTTCCCTCCTGGAAGTAAAAAACGCCGGGATGTCAGGAGCTTATGGAGTAATTCTGCTGGCAGATGGGGGCGTGCTGGCATTGCCTAGTGAGCTCCAGACCTCCACTGTCAGTTCCCTGCTCCCTCCCACTGACAGCAGCAGTGTCTCTATAGGTCCGTTTTGGCACTTCACTGCCTCTTTTCGCATCAGCTGGGCTCTCCCTTGGCTTGGATGGACTCAGCTGGTCTCGACTCTGCTGCTTTTGGTCTCTTCTGCACCCGGGGGAGGAAGGAACGCCCAGTGAGGGAAGCCAGGCACTGAAAACTGCACCCCTGGCTCCACAGGAAGATCTTTCTGTCCTTACTCCTCTTGTCTGGGAGTAATTCTTTGACATAATGAATTTTGGAGGCTGAATCAAAATTTCAGGGGTGGTTACCTCACAGAGGATGAATCTGGCTTTTGTCTGGGAGCAATCCTTGAATATATAGAATTTTGGAGGTGGAATCCAGTTTTGGCGATGGGCTCCTGAATGATAATGACACCATAGAAAAGCTTCCTGTGATGAGTGGAAGCTTCAGGCAAGCCCTGCCTTAGCCTCAGATTTTGGTAACAGTTTAAATTTAAGAGATCACTCTGGACTGCAAGTTCTAATGATTGCAGATCAGATCTATTTATAAAAATTAGTTATTTATTAAACAGACCAGAGACGACAAATGAAAGATCCTAATCAGAGTTACTTACTACACGATAGAAAACTAAAGACCTACTAGTAGACTATAGCATAACATAAAACAGTGCACTGTATCAAGGTAATGATATTAAAGCCAGCTAAAGAAATAGTATTGATTAGGAGGCAAATGTAACTTAGCACCAAAATGTACAATAATGCACACAGATTCCTTCACTTAACCCCTGGGGAGTAACTGTGAAGCAGGTGTCCCTACTCACAAGAGAAACTCCCCACATTTCCATGGAAATGTACAGAAAGTTTCTGCCTCGTGAAAGTTTGATGTGGCTTTTAGAATTTGTAAATTGAGGTATCTGTCAGTTAAAAATCTGTCTTACATTGCCACTTCTCACTTCAACACTAAGATGTTTATTGGCAGTTGGGAGATGCCAGACCAGTGTTAAACCCATGGTACCAGAATAACTCCCTACAAGACAGCTTGTCCTGTTTGAATTACCTGACTGGTTACTGACAAACTATTGATAAGCCCTTGTGGGAGGGTGAGATGCTCTGCTATGGAAGGAAATCACATAGGCCCAAAGTTTCAGGTATAGATGAGAAGCTGCCCAGGGGAGGCCAAGGCCACCAGACCATCTGTCCTGGCAGCTTTCATCTGGGAGCAACCCTTAGATGTATTGCATTTTGGAGGTGGAATCCAAATTTTGGCCATGAGCTCCTGGAAACAGGAATGACAGTTCTTTTCCATAGGAAGTAAAGCACATAGCCCCAGTGTTTCAGGTGCAGATGAGAGGAAGCCCAGAAGAGATCAATGCCAGGCAGACCAGTCTGTCCTGGCAGCTTTTGTCTGGAAGCAATCCTTGGACATACTTCTTGCTTTGCCTTGTAAACCCAACCCCTTACTTGCCTTGCACTACCTTGCATACCCATCCTTCACCTGTCAGCTGCTTTCATTCCTGGCCTTCTCTTGCAAGGCTTACCCCTCCTTTGATTTGCCTTCCCATGCCTACCTCAACCTTGCATTTCTCTATGGACCCCTCTGTGTTCTTTTCTTGCCCTTCCTCCACTCCATTGCCTTGCACTGCCTTGCTCACCCATCTCCCAAGCTTGACAAGAAAAGGGTTCTTCCAGGTTTTACTCTTGTTCCTGTTTCACACTGGTTGTTTTTTTTGGGGGGGGAACAGGGAGTTCTGTAAACCTGGAAGGTCTTTAGCTGTGTTGTTTTTCCTTTCTTCCTTCTCTCCACTACATTGCCAGGAGTGGACTTCTCCTCCATTCTTGCCTTTGTCCCCTGGGCTACATGGTCTTCTACTGAGATAAAGGTATTATTTTTCCCATACTGGGGGAGGGGGCTTCCCTGTCCCATTGTCTTTGCCCTTGTCGGGTTCTGCAGCCCCATCTTGATGGAGGGGCTTCTCTGATATTTTGTTTTCCTTATTTCTGGGGTACTACTTCAGTCTTAGCTTTAGAGCCTTTGTATTTTTGGTTACTGCTGTTTCCTTATTAATTGATGTTTTGTTTTTTTAGTAAGCTGCTATTTTTTCACTTTTATCTTCTCACATTTGTCTCTCCTCCTGTTGAAAGGGGAGTGCTTAAAACTAAAAGAGAGGTAGCTTGTTCCCCAGGCTCCACCCTGTAAATAGTCTTAAACTGAGACAAATTTGGCACATAACTAAAGGGGCTTGAAAGAGAAAATGACAAAATAACAATATTGTCTGAAACATTTATATGTTGGGTACAGAACTCCCTGGTCAGATGCTTCTGGGTCTAGTCATGTGGGTGTGGCACCTTTGTGCCCCTATATGTGGAGCCATTTGCCCATCATGATGGATGTCCTTTTTCAGATCAGGGAGAGAGAGAAACCAAGATTGCTTTGTGGATACACTTTGTGATATCAGTTTATGGAAAGTTAACATCAGTGGTAATAAAGATCATTTTGGATGTGTTTGCCTGTCCAGGTCTAGCATGCTACTTCTGGGGTTTTATTAATGATTACACCCAACCTACTGGGAGAATGGGAGAGGATGATTTTTCCCAGCCTTTCACCTCCTTCTCCCCCTTCAGGTCTGGCATATTACTTTTTGAGAATGTTGAATTCCCTCAAAATGTTAGAAGACACCATAATTTGTTGCCTCTTGTGGAGCTAATACAAATTTCCACACATAAGGAGCAAGGTCCCAGAAAGCTTCTTTTCCTGGCACACATTTATCTGTGAGAGATGCAGCTGAGAACGTTTTGGTTTAGACTCGGACTACAGCAGTGACAGAATGTGATTGTACATAGACCTGAGAAGGAAAGTGCATGGCACTGGCGTGTTGTGATAGAAGCAGTGTGCTCGATGGCTCCTGTGCTGGCTCATTGTTCTGTGTCAGGAGTAGATGGACAATTCACCCTTTGGGAGGATGGAAACGTGTGATGCTGTATAAGGTGAGGAAGGAACCTGCAGAGCACCGTGGCTGTCTGTGCAGGGTACTTGTACAAGCTGCAAGAGGAGCGTGGCTGCCTGCCAAATTCAAGTTGTCCGTTTTAAGGGGGAAGGTCTGCCGCAGCTACCTGTGCTGATACATATTCCTAACTCAGCCCTATGTGAAAACAATTCCATTTAGCTTTAGACTCTGGGATCCAAAGAACCTGATGGTTGATGTAGCCAAGAAGGAAAGTACAGAGTACACGAGGATATGCACAACAGGTGCTCCCTGCCTGAGTCCAGGAGCAGCAGGGATGTGCAGGCCCTGGTATGGAAGTTAGAGGCAGAATTGTCAAGCAGAAGGAACCAAAGAACTGATCACACATTTTTCAGCAGCAAAGCATATTTTTCTGAGTAAGCCTAGCAATGCATAGTCTAAAAATGAATGTGACTGACAGTCGCATGTTATAAAAGGCCAGTCCCACATTTTCACAGTGAGGACTTCTAGCACACCTCCCTAAGGTGTGTGTGAAGATCTTTCCCATGAGTGGGGATGCCCCTCAAGGTTACACCTCGAGGCTCAGCAAAAGGCATTTGCCCACAGTTGCTGATAGAGGCAAAGAACATCAATCTCTACTTAAAAATTGGGGGTTTTCTAGCTTTAATGAAATTGCTTCAATATTGTTTCAAAAATAGAGCATTATGCTAGAAGTTACAGCTACCTATCCTGTGTACTAGATAATTCTGACTAAGGTATTTTTGTCTAAGCATTATCACCATTGTAATGGAATTAAAGAAATAATTTATTTTATTTGTATAAATATATTTGGTTAGCTATCCAAGACAAAGTTGTATAAAGGTAGGGTTACACCTGTAAGATCCTTTAGACATAAACCTTTGACCACATCTGGGATTGGATTTAGCCACACCCAGACTCCTCTATGAGAAGGAGTTTAGAAAGCCAGGGCATTCTTTCTGCACCTCCTAACACAAGGTGAGGGCTTCTCTAATAAATTTTGTCTGAAGCTCCCATCCTGCCTGTGACAAAGTGGGAGGTAGTTCATCAGTAATCAGTGTTATAAAGTTACTGAGAGCAGGTACTCTCAAATTTAAGACAAGCTGCCCTGGATGTCCAAGTTAAACCTTGAAGGTACATGCTAATTGCTCCATAGTCACTACGCTGAAAGAATAATGATAATAATAATAATGGGTTAGTTACAGTAAAAACCTACACACAAGTTTTTACATACTGTACTTGCAGAAATGTATTCAAGGTATGTGCTGTGTGGCCTACAAAGCACAAGGAACCAGCTTGTGATAAGGGAGGAAAATAGGAGTGTCTTCTCTGTCCAGGAATACATACAGTTTTGTCCCAGTTCCTGCAGCTAATATTGTTCCAGACTCGGGAACTTGATATGGGATAATTGCCCACAGATATCGAAGAGCTGGTGAATTGCCTTCTACAGGTTGGACTTCAATTTCATGTTTGATTTGTGACACCAATAACAGAGTTCCAGTGCTATCCCTTCTAAATAAGGCACAGAAGATCATCAAATATACCTAAAATACAGGAACTTGAGAATATGATGCCAACAGAGGATGTAGAAGGGGAGAATTCAGAGTAGAGAACTATACTGCATTTTCAGGGGTTGTTATATAAATGGTCATTTCTAGGTTAATAGGTTGCAGTTCCAGCACAGAATCCATTGGTGTAAACAATTTCACTTATTCTAACATTTTGGAAGAGACACCATCTAGAAGAATTTCAGTCCTCACCATGTTTTATACTGGAGGAACAGTCACAGTATTTCAGCTTGTAATTCTTTCTGTTTCTTGCAAGGCTCAAATTGCAGCTTTAATTCATTTTTCCATTGCATTATAACGTATGCCTTGTAATGCCTTGGACCAAAATCCTAGTGATTTTTTCTCACTTTTCAGCCCAGTTGTCTGCCACAAATCCCATAAGATTTTATCACCTAGAATTTTTACTATCAATTCCAAAGGATTTCCTTGAGTGTGTAATTTGGCTTGCTCAATCAAAACATTTTTGCAGGTATCAAAGGCTTCTTCTTGTTTCTTTGTCCATTGCCAAGCAACTTTCTTCCTGGTCCATTTCTGCTGTTATAGCATTTGCCAGGTAGTGTCTTGGTGTGAGGTGACAGGAGGGTTGAAAGAGAATTTTTTTGCATAGGCATTGACTTTGTCAATGATGAAAAATTTTTGCTGTTAAGTTCCTATTTATTTCTGATCGTGGGACACTGACTTTCACAAGATCATTCCATATTGTTTCCTCATCACACATAAGATGAGTCTTCAGTTTTGCCAGATGATTTTTGTTCACCACTCTCAGGGCTGGCTCTGAAATTAGAGCCCAAATTTCCCCTAAGGTATTTGCTAGGACTCCTGTATTACTGGTAGCTCTGTGATGGCTGGTGTAATCAAGGTGTTCAATGAAACAGGCACCTCTCTCAAAAGGTATATTTTTAGTTAGATTTTTAGCAGATACTTTTAGTTACTGCTGCCCCATCCAGACTAGATCCTGCAATTAGAGTGTGAGCCATCCCTACCTGCTGCAGGAAACTAAAACCTTCTGCCTTGAACATCAACTTCTGAGGGATGGCACGGATTCATCAGTGTCTGCATATGCTGTTAAAACTGCTGCGCACAGCTCTTGATGCAGCACAAGGGTGGCAATACCCTGCCAAACAGGACCCCTGATAATTTGTCACTGAGTACATCCTCTGTGTATCTGATCCTTACTGCCTATAGGACTTAATAGATTTTTTCACCAATTAGTAAGTGGGCAGACACAGTCCCACTATGCCAAGCTGACAAAATCCGTATCAGTTTGTCTTCTCCTCTCTTCTGCTGATAGATCTCCAGAAATTCCATTTTGGAATATAAGTGCACCCCTCCATCTAACAGATCCCTCTGCTCTTCCATTTGTATGAGGGGTATGCTTGTACCACCTCCCTTTCTGCTAAATCTGGCTAAAGCTCAACCTTGGAGTCTGAGGACTCGTTTAAGATATTTCTAACCCATTTCTCAGGATCCTGTGAATATGATTGGGAAATCAAAATCTTGTTTTGCCCATATGTCTTGGTTTGAAAGACAGGTATCTGCTAAAAGAGGCAAGGGCCTCTTATTTAGAAAAGGAGAGTATAATCCTCCCTCTCCCTTCACTCTACTATGACTTTGAAATTAAGGGCTCTCAGGTGAAGATATGGGAGTAGGAATAACGGTTCTTTACTGATATATATATATATACATGTAACAAGAGAAAAAAACACAACAACAATAAGTGCGAGATCAATAGCAACAGAGCAGAAAACCCAGTGAACAGTTCTCCCGGTTGTGGATACCTTTCCTCTGGTGCAGTTTCCGTTCTGGCGCTGCCTGCCAGCTCTGGGTGAGCAGGGAGGAGATGCGGGGATCCCACCTGGCTGTAGTGAATGGCGTCTGTGTCCCAGATGGGAAGGGCGGAGGGGAGAAGCTGCTCACAGGAGCCAGGGCAGTGTCAGTCCTGAAGCTCCAAAGGGATGTGCTGGAGTCAGCAGGAGATGCAGGAGAGCGTCCGAGCAGGGAGGTTGTGAGATCCCACAGTCAAGGAAGGCAGCTCCCGGCGTCAGCGTGGCAGAGCCGAGTTTTCAGCGACCGTCCTTCTCCGAGCCAGAGAGCGAGAGAGCCAGAGCCCGAGACAACAGCCCCCTATCCCACCTTTCCTTTTCCGATGTTCCCCCTGTCCCCACCCCCTGCGAGAGAAACTGTTACTAGCTAAGGTGTAGCCACAAATACTTAGCATAACTATGGGGGAAATTCCACAGACAGAAAAGGAAAAATTCAACCCCCAACACCATATCTGTACCTTTGTTTGTGAGCAGTATGTGCCACCACATATTGCTGTTTTCAGTCATTCTACACTGCATTGCTGCTCATAGCACCGCTGTGCTGGAGTATAATTAGATCTTGTGTGATTGCCTTTGCATCTTGTAAAGTCCTGACTTTCTTTTCCAACTCTCACATTGCTCTGCAATGCTATAACTTCATGGTCCGAAGCTCTAAAGAAAGGCAGCTAGCAGCCATCTCTATCTCCCCACTAACTTGCAACAAGGCTTTGATGCCCTTCCCCAGAGTAAATACTCATGTGCTGGATCTCTAAGAAGAGACAAAGGAAGTTGCAGCTCATGACAACAGATGATCCATACCTTATCCATAGCTTATCCATAGTTTTAGATTGTGGTGTTTATGGGAAATGTGAATCTGTTGCTCTTTGAAATGTATCAGAGCAGGTGACTGGCACCGGGGGATTCACTACCCAACACCCATCTCCACACAGTCATAGAAGAAACAAGTGTCCCAACTCTGGGTGTGGATCAGTTCCTGGCACACTGTGGAAAGAGCCCACTTTGGGGACATTATGGTGACTCAGATGGGGTGGCCATAAGGTCTTGCCTAGATCATCTTGCTGCCCCTGGCAATGGAGAATCAGAACAGACTCCAGGAGGCACCAGCCAGATGATCAGGGACTCCTCCAAATCTGCTTCAGCATTATGGCAGTGAGCAAACTCAAAATGCTCCAGAGATATTCAAGCAAGGGTGGATGAGTGGACGGAATTCTTGGATTGGCAAGTGCACTTTTGTTCCTTTTTCATATTGCTTTTACAAAAGGTGTAGATTTATCAGTGTAACTTATCAGTGGTATCAATCTCCATGTAAGTCACAAGGAAACACTGGGCAGTGAGCCTTAATCAATCAATGGGATGGGAGCACTGTAACTACTTAAGGGCCAAACTTTCTTACCATAGAAGAAAAAAGAATGATGTTATAGAAGGAAGAAGAAGAGGAATGGCCTGGAGATTTGGGCTCTTGGCCTGAATGTGTTATTTGTTATTTGTTATTGGACAGGAGGAGTCAGTTATAAGAGTTAGATGTTATGATGGTGGAAAATTTTGACAGTGAGGGAAGGGGACCAGGGGAAAATATCAGGGCATGCCCAGTTGATATTCTGGTTCCAATAAAGCTGGGGAATTAAACACTAGATTTTTCTATCTATAGTGGAGCCACACTTTCAGAAGTAACTTGCTGCAAGGGCCTGCTGAGGAAAGTTCCAGTACAGATTTTTGAGACAGTAGGAAAATGAGCTTTGTAGCCACTCCTACCACCCATGGCATGGATAGTTGGTGACACTAAAACAACTCATCCATTTCTATATATGCCATAATGCCCCCTTCCCTTTCCGGGATGAGATATATTTTGTAGCTTAAGTGCACAAAACCTTAAACCTTTTCTGAGAATACCATGCAGCTTCACATTCCACCTGAGATAGGCTGGAAAGCTCAGATCTGCCTGTTAATGTGTAAACCATCGGAGGACATTGGAGAAAATATTCTGGATGCCATTTCAAATGCAGTGATCCGCATGGGCCACAGGAAAATGAGGTAAAGCAAAGAATATGACTCCAGTTAAGACAAAAAGCTCAGAACGAAAAGTTAAACCATTAAGAATAAATAAATATCCTATAAAGACAGAAGCACAAAAAGGTCTGGAACCACTGACATACACATTCTTACAATTTGGTATACTCAGACAATGTCAATCTGACTTTTAGATGCTTTTCTCCAGGTAAAGAAGCCCTGTTCTTGAGAATGCAGATTAGTACAAGTTTAAGAGTAGTCAATCAAATATGCACAGATATACACCCAAGTGTACCAAATCCTTATGGCTTGTTAACCTCAGTGCTGGAAACAAACTTTTATTTTACTGTTTTGGCTTTAAAGAATGCTTTCTCTTATATCCCAATAGACAAGCAGAGCCAAATCATCTTTGCCTATGAATGAGAGAATCCTGTGGCTGGAAGAAAGATGCAGTTGCACAGTGCTCCCTCGAGGATTCAAAAATAAGCCCACTTTATTTGGTGGTTTTGGCAAAAGTAGAACAATGGAAAAAAGGTAAGTGTTCTTCTTTTGCAGAGTGTAGATGACATCCTAATTGGAGCTGGAAAGGAACAAACCTTCTTGAAAGTGACCATGAGCCTGCAGAACTTTTTGGGACTTGCTGGAATTTCCAGGAAAAAAAGGTAAGACAAATACCTTAGCTTTAAGGTATCAAAAGGACAATGAGCTCTGGGAGAAGGAAAAAGTAGTGATATTCCAAACTTCAGCTCCTAGGACTAAAAGATAACTAACAGGAGTTTTGTTAGTGGCAGGATTTTTCCCTATACAGGTTCAACGTTTTGGACTAATAGCCGAGCCCCTTTATTTGGCAGTCAAAGGCCCTGAAGAATTGCTGGAATGGCCCTGAGATGGTTAAACCAGTTATAACACCATAAAGGATGCTCATGAAAGCACCTTCCAGATACGACTAAGCCCTTTTCATGTGCACAAAGGCAACAAGTAGTCTCTTTGGGGATGACACAGCTTCTTGGAAGTTGGCAGAAGCCAGTGGCATCCTTCTCCAACTGGACCAGCAACTAGATGGCCAGCATACTTATGGGCCATAGCAGCCAGCACCTTAATGATGGAGGAGGCCCAGAAATTCACTTTGAGATGATCACTAACTGTGCTAGTCCCATATGCCATTGCTGGCTGTTTGGAATCCAAAGGGACATCACTGGATCTCTCCAAGCTGACTGGCAAAATACCAAGCTGTGCTAATGGACCAGGGAGGGAAGTAGCCATGTGTGTGACATCAACTTTAAATGAAGCCATTTTGCTCCCTACTGAAAAGCAAGGACCTTTTCAATATGGCTGGCTGCAGACCGTGGAGCAGTCAAGATGCCGAGATTTAAGGCATGAACCTTTGAAAAAAGCCTACGTTTTTGGCAGCAGGTTTGTGAATACAGGTAAGTTACCCCTGGTGGGATAGAAGAGATCAGTGGTATCCCTTAGGGTCTGTGTCAGGGACCCCTAGGATGACATTGACCCATAGAGCATCACCCTGTGCCCACAAATCTCCTGCCTTCACTCACTTCACTCACTTCTTGGGCATCTAGCTACCTGACCTGAGGACCAGCCGGGTTTCACTGCCTGCATCACACCTGGAGGCAAAGGTAGGAGCCCCCACAGCCTGGGGACCCCCTCCCCAGAAAATTCCACGTCCTCCCTGACAGCCCCATTTTCCGCAGGGTTGTATTGCAGTGAATGCTACAGAACCCTGAACATCTGCACCGTCTGCATGGCCCCCCTGAGCTTCCCAGACGCTGGGGAGGAGGAGATGTGAGCAGAGGGGTGCTGGGAGCCCACCCGAGCCGGGGGGGCTGCAGCAGATGGTGGGGACTGCAGCTCACCCCTGCCTTCTCTGCCCCTGCAGGGACTCCAGTGACGAGGAGACACCGGAGCTGCAGCTGGGTGCTGTGCAGGAGCGAGGGGGCCAGGAGCGAGGGCAGCGGCTGCTGCAGCGCATCAAGGACATGATAAAGGACCGGAGACTCCCCTTCAGAATGGCTGCTCAGCTGTGAGCCCAGCTGGAGGAGGAAAAGAGCGAGGAGAGTCATGTGGGCAGCAATGGGATGGCCAACAAGAACAGATTGCTCTGTAGGTGAGGTCTGGCTGCAGGGGTGGCAATGTCCCTGTCCCCCGCAGCACTGGCGATGCTGGATGCCAGCACTGCACTCCTCTCTCACAGCAAGACTTCAACTACCAGCAGAAGGCCAAGAACAGTGAAAGTGTGGGCAAGGGCCCAGTGACAGCAGGATAGTGTCACGTGGCAGCAAAAACATGGGTCCAGGTGCTGGGATGTGTCTGGAGCCCCACCAGTGCAGCAGAAGCTGAGAGCCACTGGGTGGGGATGGGCTGGTGAATAAATCATCTGGTCCTCAAGGCAACAGAGTCCTGGTACTCTGAGTTGGTATCCACCATTCCATGGTGATCCTGACCTTGTGATACCCCAGCTCCATGCTGTCCCTGGCTCCATCCCTGCTGTCACCCCAGCCTCTCAATGCCCCCCAGCCCCTACCTCCAGCACCTTGGTGCCACCATCTTCATGCCCACTGTGCCTCCAGCCCCTACACATCCCTGTTGCCAGCCTTTATGGTGTCCCCATTCCCATCCCTGTGGTGCCCCCAGCCCCATGCTGATCCTCACCCCTCGATGTCCCTCTCCCCATACATGGTGCCCCCTCCTCATCCCTGCAGTGCCCCAGACTCTCACTGTTCCTGTCCCCAGTCCCACAGTGCCTCCCATCCCGAGCTGTTCCAGGGTGGGGGTGCAGAATATACAGACAGCTGGACACGGGGGAAGTCCCTGCTTCTCCGTTTATTACCAAGCAGCCTTCGTTTAAAAAAAAAAAAAAAAACAAACACAGACATACAGACAGGCAGAGGCGGCCCGGCGGGGCGGGGGCCGCCCGCCCATGGTTTGTTTGGTTCCTGACACCAGAGAGGTTCAAGTAGCCGAAAAGGTTCAAGTTCACCATAAGGCACTTTAAAGCCATGACGGGAGCAGAGCCCCCCCGGCCCCATCACCCCTCCCGGCACCCCATGGCAGATGTGGAGGCCGGGCAGCGCTGGTGGTTGGCAGCGAAGGGGCTGGGGGGGGGGGGAATATATTACATCATCTTTTTAAATATAGATAAAACTCTTATTTGTAGACAAATAGTGCCGGTCCCCTACACCCCCGGGGAGGCTGCGCCCTGCGGGGGGCATGTGCAAAGGACAGAGGGGTGACCGTAGGGGCCCGGCCACCCCAGGGAAGGGGGGGGTCCCACAGGGCCGGGGGATTTTGGAAGGGAGAAGGGTCCGGGGGGGGCCGGGGCTGCCCCGCACCCGGGTGGGCTCACCCAAATAGTGCAACCAAGAGAAAGCAGCCGGGAGTGCAGGGGCGAGGGGGGCTCGCCGGGGGGGGGCTGCTCAGAGTGGGGAGGTGGGGAGACAAGCTATGCACAGCGCAGGACAGTGTCCCCCCCACACTGGGGAGAGGATGAAGGGGCTCTCCCCACCTGGGGGGGGGCGGGCCTTGGTCCATGGGTGTCCCTGCCCAGTCCTGGCATCCACGAGGGGTTTGGTGGGGGGACATCCAAGTCCCAATCCCGCCATCACCCACCTGGGCATGACCAGGTGGGCCCGGGCATGGTGGGGGGGTGGTAGGGGCCCCCCACCCCCTTGTGCAAATCGGCCGAGGGGAGTTTCCCCCTTTGCATAACTAGGAATGAACCGTGACGGGAAAAACAGGAACAGAAACCCCAGTGGGCACGGCACAGCTCAGCACGGAACGGCACGACACCTGCCGTTGCATCGGCCCTATGCCATCTCCACCGGCACGGTGCCATCTGGCTGCGGCCCCTCCTCACCCTCCGGCTCCTCATCCTCCTCCTCGGGCTGCCCTGGAGCCCAGTAGCGGGCGATGGAGAGGCGCAGCCCCTCCAGCCGCCCGTTGGAGAGGTCGAGGCCGGGGGGCCCAGCGGGCGGTGGAGGGGGCTCATCACGGCGGCGGCGGCGGGTCCGCACCTCCAGGCAGTTCTGGCCCTTGAGGTGCCGCTGGAGGTGGTCGTCCTTGGCGAAGGCCTTGTGGCAGAGGTAGCACTCGTAGGGCCGGGCGCCTGTGTGCAGGTGCATGTGGTTCTTCAGGTCATAGCTGTGCAGGAAGCGGGCACTGCAGTGCTGGCAGGAGTAGGGCCGCTCACCTGTGTGCTTCCGCATGTGGATCTTCAATTTGTCATTCCTGGAGTTGGGACACACAGGGAGATATTGGCATTGAGTAGCCAGCATGCCAATCCAATCACAGCAGAGAGGGCAATGGTGCTGAAAGCCCGACAGCAGGGATGCTCTGCAAGGCACAAGGGTCTGGGTGCTGCATGACAGGGCAGGGGACCATGGTACAGCTGCATGGCTGAGATGCAGCTGGCTGCAGGGATGCTGCTGGGTACCTGGGCTGGTCTGGCAGCATTAACAGTGTGGAAGACTTCCCTGGACCTGCACCACAACCATGCTGGGGCTGGCAGATGTGTTATGGGTGCCATCAGGTATCAGACCTTGGCTGATCTGGCAGCACTCAGAGTGCAGAACACCCCACTGACCTGACTTCACCAGCAGCTATGGCAGAGGGGCACTACAAGGGATGCTACTGGGTACCTTAGGTCAGTCCAGCAGCTCTCATGAGGTGCAGAAGGCCCCATAACCCCATGCACCACAACAGAACTTGCATGGAGGATGCCATTGGGTACCCTGTGTTGCTCTAGAGCACTCATGGGGTGCAGAAGACCCTCTGAATCTGCATTGCACTGGCAGGACTGGCAGAGGTGTGCCGTGCAGTATGCCATCAGGTACCCGAATTTGGTCCGGCAGCACTCAGGGCATGCAAAAAGACCCCATGAGCCATGCCAGGCCTGCGGCTAGATCCCAGTAGGACTGGCAGGGGAGTGCCATAGGGGATGTCATTTGGTACGTGTCAGGTGGGGAAGCGTCCATCCAGCAGCACTCACCGTGTGAATCGGACTCCACAGACCTGGCAGGCGAAGGGTTTCTCGCCCGTGTGCGTGCGCATGTGGCGGGGCAGCTTGCCGGCGCCATGGATGACCTTGTGGCACACAGGGCACTCCTGGGGCATCTGCGAGCGGCGCTTGCGCACCAGCTTGTCAGGGCTATCCAGCCCAGGCGCCAGCGACTCATGGTGCAGAGAGCTCAGATACGCCATCAGGTCGGGGTCGATGGCGTCGTCATCAGAAGCAGCCTCCTCAGGGGACAGGGGTGGCTGGTAGGGGAAGGGGAAGGAGTGTGGGGGCAGCTCCTCCTCCTCAGGCAGCTCAAAGCTGTCATATGGCAGGGGCAGCGCCTCAGGCAGAGGGGGCGAGGGCAGCTGGGAGGGCGGCGGGGGGCTGCCAGAACCCTCGGCCTCAGTGGGTGGCTCCTCGGCATGGTTGTTGAGACGGGCACCACGGGCTTGCAGGAACTTGCGGGTCTTCTTGCTGCGGCGGGGGGTGGGGCGGGGGGGTGGTGGGGCGGGCACCTCACCCTCGGGGAGGGTGGAGAAAGCCTCCAGGTAGCGGCGGGCGCGTTCGCAGTCGCCATCATCGGGGCCAGGTGCCTCCATCCCATTGCCCTGCAGGATCTCTACACAGGCAGCAATGACACAGGGGATCTCCAGCAGCCGGGCAGCACGCAGCACCTCGCCCATGTTGGCGCTGCTTATGGTCAGTGTGGCTGTGTAAGCAAACTCCAGCAGTGCACCCAGTGCCTCTGGCCCCACAAAGTCCAGCTCACAGACCTCCTGCCCTGGCCCCGGCCCTGCAAAGAGCTTCTTAAAATAGCGGCTGGAGGCAGCCAGGACAGCACGGTGGGTGCGGTACTCCAGCCCTTGCGTCTTGATGGTGACGTCGCAGAGCAGCCCCAGCTGCCGTTGCTCATTCAGGCAGCTCAGCAGCTCGCTGCTGTGCTCGGGGAAGGGGATGCCGATGAGGTCGTCCTCTGGGCTGGCCATTGTCCTCACCTGCAGGAAGGATAGGATGCTGCCTGACTGATGGAGGAATAACCTGGGAGAGAGCACTTGGAAGAAACCCTGCAGCTGGAGCATCACTGTCAGGAAGCCAGCGCACAAGGAACCCTCCATGTACATGCTGGTGGCACTGGGGTTTCAGTGGGACACTAAAACGGGGCAGGCTTGGGGCCTGCAGTCTGCCCTCAGCTTCCTCCGTACTATGTAGAGGTTGGCGGGCACAGGCCCCCCACCACAGGCCCCCCACCACAGGCCCCCACGCTTCCTCCACTACCACCAGCAGCCAGCCGTCTGCACCGCCACAGCAAAGGGGGAAATCTCAGTGTGGTGCCTTTGAACAGCGCTAAGGTGCAGCACTTCCTGTGTCAGCCCACCCAAAATCCCCCCAGCTCACTGTCATGGCCAAGCGCACCCATTGGCTCCCAGCAACCCCATCCTGGGAATGTGGGCCTCACTGGCAGCAGGCACGGGTGGGCGGGCGAGTGCTGGGAAGAGCACCCTGAGGGTTGGGGGCCGCCCCATGGAGCCCAGCTGGGCTGGGAACAGGGGCCACATTTCCTGCCACAGCAGATTAGGATCAGCACCCATGCCACCGGTTCCTGCCCCCGCTCCTGGTCGGGACTGGGCCCCCTCCCTCCCTCCCCCTGTGCCCCAGCCCGGGGCCACTCCTCGCCCAGCCAAGCCCAGCCTGCGCCAGCCAGGCCTTTCCCACGCTGCGGCTGGCAGAGCTTGGCCTCAGCCCTAAACCCAGCACTGCTCACACTCCCACTGTGGTCCCCATGGTGCAGCACCAGGGTCCCATGCATTCCTGTGGAGTCAGCACAGGTGGGAAGGGGGAAGCCCATGACCCTCACCACCTGCAGGCAGGGTGCAGGCAGCAGTGGCAGCTCCGGAGCTGCAACCTGCCCTGTGACACCATGCCCAGCTACAGCCCTTGCAGCCAGCCAGGCCGCTGGGTGACAGTGGCACTGCGGGGTGATTACCAATTGCAGCCTGGGGGAGGCAGAGGTGGGTACCACCTCTGTATTGTGGATTTTGGTGCTGCCAGAGTAGTGCCATGCCAAATCAAATCATGGTGGACGGTGGCATGTGGCACCAGCCGTTGCCAAGCCATGCCAGGCAACGCTGAGCCGTGCCAGGCCCATCCACCCCAAACCCCTCGTGCTGTGCCAAGCCACACTGTGCCGTCGGCAGGCGGGCGTGGGGGACGTGCCCCCTCTTGCCCATGGAGGGGCGGCGCGGCCGACGGCCCCCGGCACAGGGGCCCATCCCCAAGCCGGCCGCTCCCTGCGCTTGGGCGGCTGCCAGCTGGGGCTGCCTCGGCAGGCAGCTGGGAACGGCCCTGGAGCAACCGGCTGCGGAGCCGCCCCAGCCGCTGCCGAGCAGGCCCAACCGGCATGGCAGGCGGCAGCCGCCCCTGAAACCGGGAGCCAGGCAGTGCCGACCGCCTGGGATGCTGGCGCCAGCACCCATGGCCAAGCCCCCCGCCTTGGCAGGAGCCCATCCCACCACCAGTTGAGGTCCCCTCTGCCTGCTGAGGTGGGGGTGATCGGATTAGGGGTGATTAAACCATCAGGGCCCTGGGAGCCAACAGGCAGTGACAGCCCCCAGTGGGATTAGGCAGGATTAGCTGCAGGGGCAGGATTAAGCAGGGGGGCAAGTACCCCATGCCACAGCTTGGGCAGCTGGAGAGGGATGACAGGGATGTGGCACCTGACAAGGGTGGCCCAGAACCCCACAGACCTCGAGGACTGTTGCAAGCAATGGTCACAGGATAGGGTGGCACTGTGTCCTCCAACACTGCCTCCCCCAGTAATAGCACCAGGACAGACGCCCTTCTGCCCTGGTCCCCACAGCACCTCCAGCCCCACAAGACACCTGGGCACAGGACACTCACAAGACGGATGGCACACCCTGGCACATGCCTGTGGGGGTGTCTGGGTGCAGGGCAGCAGCTGAGACCCCGTCATATCCCAGCAGGTGGCAGGGTGCTCTGAGGGACGGGCACGGGCACCAGCCTCACCATGTCACAGTGCAGATGGACACAGCCTCAGTGCTGCCAATGCCACTGAAACTACCAGCAGAGGTCTGGTGAGGGAGTTGGGACCCCTGTGAGCAGCCACAGGACTCGATGCCAGCAGACATAGCTGTAGGGCTGGGGCAGAGTGGGGGCGAGGTGGTAGTGACAGGAGGGGGATTTTCCATCGCACCAAACCGCCCGTTACGGCTCCTTTGCTGACACCCCCACCCCCCCGCACATCCTCCTCACTGGAGCGAAGTCACATGCTGAGCGGGTGCTGCCGTCGAGGAGATCACCGCAGTGATAAGGAAATGGCAGAGGATGAGGTGTGAGGGGACTGGAGCCGCCCCCAACATTCCCTGGCTGGTGCTGGAGATGATGGCTGGGAGGGAGCAGGTGGTGATGCCCATGTCCTCGCCATGCCAGAGCTTTCTCAGTTACGTCAATGCTGTGGCTGGGCACATTTCGGCTGCAGCAGGCGAGCAGAACTGAGGAAGGGGGAATTGCTCCCCATGCTGAGCTAGATCCCATGCAAGGCGGGTGGCAGGAGGAACAATGTCTGCCCAGGTCACCCTGACATCCCTCTGCCAGCCCATGCAATCTGAAACAAGCAAGGCCAGGCTCCACCCACCTGCCAGCTCCCTCCATCCTAGGGGTCCAGCCACCCAGGCAGAGCCATGGACAGCGGGGTGGGGCCCCTGCAGCACCCATCCTGCATAGGCTGTGTCCCATGACACCAAGCCGGGATGGCACACTGGATGAGGACACATTGCCAGCCTGCACTGACTACTGGGCCACGGCTTGAGGATGGTGGATATTGTGAGGTCGAAAGGGGTGTCTAGGAGGGATCTCCTTAACTGTTCCCCCATGGGGAAGAAGGGCGGAAGTCCTGGGGAGCACATTCCGCACCCTGGGCTGCTGCCAAGTGCCCCTGCTTTCGGTCACAAGAGTCACAAATGCTGTCGAGGGACTTCACAGCCCCACTGGGGAGAATGAGTCACCCAGGAAGGGGAGCGCAGTGCAGTGTCACCCTGGCCCCTCACCCCGTGGGGCCCCTCACCTTTTGGGAACTAGGACCTGGACCCAGGAGTCTGGGCTGTGCAAGCACCCCACCCTGCTACTGCCCTGCCTGAAACCAGTTGGGAACAGCATGGCCCATAGTGTGGAGGGTGGTGGGGCTGCAGGGCAGGGGCTGTGCAGCCCCTCTGTCAGCCCAGCAGGGAAGGTGGTGGCCGGGGTCTGGCTCAGCTGGTGACCCTGTAGCAAGCACATGCCGGGGGTCCCATTGCTGGAGGAAGTGGGGAAAGCAGCACTACTCTTTCAAAGAAAAGAACGAGTAGAAACAAAAGGAAATGGTTTGGAGATGAAAGAGGATAAACAGTCCCCCATTCCACAGCACTGAGAGTGAGCCCCATGGCACTGCTCAGGCCCCCGATACTGGCCAGCTCACCCATAGAGCTCCCAGGCACAAGTGTGTGCTGCGCGGCCATGGAACATTCGCCATGGGCACAAGGGGGTTGGAGCGCTGTGGGCCAGGGCAGCCTCAGCGCCCAGCCGGCACCTGGGGCCCAGTGCCAGCCCGGCACGAGAGCTGCCACGGAGGCTGGGCACAGGGCATCCTTGTTAGAGCAGGACTGGCAATGTTGCCAGAGCCACTCCTGGCGTCTGTGGCAGGGACAAGAAGCAAAGTCCCCATGCTGCCCACCAAGCCTGTTGGCACCGTGCAGGTATCCTGCTGCCAAAACCTACCCCACTGCCACATCCAGTTGTCTGGCATTGCCACTGTAGGGTGTGGGCCCAGCTCTGCCAAACCGAAGTGACCCAGATCTCACCACTCGTCCCATCCCATGCCACCCCATCCCATCCCACCAGCAGCAAGGGTGGCATAGGGCTCAGACAACACCAACATCCCACAGCTTGCTGGTGCCGAAGCAGCTAGCCCAGATCGCCTAGTGCCCAGTGGTACCACACCGAGTCCCCACCACCCTGGCAACTTCCTCCACCATAGCAGCCAGTGATGGCAGGGTGGGTGTGTAGCTCACCTGCCCCGTGTCCTGGCGTGGCTCAGCGCTGCGTCGCGGCCAGGCTGGCGGCCCGCGAGTGGCAGGGAGGGGAAAGCAGGGTGCTGTGTGAACTTGGCCCCGCTCCCCGCTGCACTTGAGCTCAGGATCCCACCTCAAAAGGAGTCGACGCCCACACCCCGGGTCACGCACCTCCCAGCCCCACTTCCCAGAACACACACGGCATTAACTCTTTGCGGCCGGTACTGCGCGGTGGGGCAGCAACCCGGAACCAGGCAGGGGGCATCCCCTGGCCTAGTCCCACGGGAGAAGATTCCTAGCACTGCCAGGACTGGCACCCCGTACCATAAGTATGCCTTCCCCGCTACTAGCATTGTCTCCAAGCCGTCTGCCCCTTCCCCCCACGCCGAGGCATCACACAGGCCCTCACCTTCTCCTCTGCCGCAAGGCAGGGCGCTGGGTGCTCGCCACTGGCCATGGCCAGCCTGGCCGAGCTGGGAGGGCGCCTGCGCTTGGAGGGAGCAGGGCAGGGCTCGCTGCAGCATGCTGCAGCCTGCCCAGCCAGCCCTGGAGCCACCCCCCGGTCCTATGGATTCCTGCCCTGCTCTACCCTTGGAGTGGGTTCCTGAGGTGCCATGGGGAATGTAGGAAGGAATGATGGTCCAGCTGGACTATGCTGCCTGATCCCCTCCACTCCCTGGGCAGGGGCACTCGTGGGCTTCCCAGCCAGGCTGCAGATTCACGCAATCCCCCCCATAATTACACCCTCTGTGTCCCCAGCTAAACAGCAATTAGCAGCCTGGAGAGAGCGCCCCACACCCCACCACCAGCACCAGCACCCGCCCAGGCCACCCACGCCAGACTGGTCAGGGGCACCTGCACTGCAGCACCCTGGCATGGCCCTGGATGGGCTCCAGGCACCATGCTGGTGCTGTCTGTAGCAGGAGGCCAGGCAGAAAGGGGAAGAGCCCCATACCAGCTGGACAGTAAAGGGCTTCTGGTGTCAGCAATGCTGATGGGAAGAGCTGGGTTGTGCAAGAGCCTGTGGGCAGGCAGTGGAGATGGCAGGTGGGCAGAGGGGCATCGCCAACCCCAACCCTAACCTCTCCCATCACTGCGGTGCTGGGTAGGAGCCAGCTGTGGCACCACGAGTTGCCCAGTGCCTGGAGTGCAGGCAGCACACAGCCAGTGGCAGCAGGGTTGTGGGCAGCGTTGTCCACCACACTGCCACAATGCCCCAGGCTGACCACCTGCCTCAGTTGGGGGCACAAAAGACGGCACAGCCCTGGACAGCATCTGTGAGAGGGAGGGAGGAAGGACGGGAGGGAAGGAGGAGGGATGTGGCACCTGCTGCCAACCCTTCCCCTGCCCTTTGTTCCCCATAAAGGAGGGGAATGGCGCCAGTCCCCCCTGGCCCAGGTGTGCCAGGTGCTAAGGGCGGGAGATAAGGTGGGCGAGGCGGGCAGGGAGGGGCATGGCACAGCATGGGCACGCAGCCCTGAGTCAGGGTTCCTACTGGTGGCCAGGATGGGGTGAGTCACCGTGGGCCCCCCCACCCTGGGGGTGTCGCAACCACCCAGGCGCTGGCCACAAACTGCTGCTTGCCCTGGCTGGGGGGCATCAGGCTGCCTACCTGGGGGGCCAGGTGGGAAGGCGCTGGCCTTTGGGGAAGATGGGCTAACCTCCATCAGTCCATCCATCCATTCATCCTCCTCCAAGCTACGTCCTTGCCTTGGCCAGTGGCACCCTGACCAGTGTCACCAGTGATGGGACATGGCCTCATCCCAGCTCCTCTCCCAACAGCAGGATGGGCAACCCCATCTCCTGCATCATCTCCTGACACAGAGCAGTACCCTGACCTGCCAGGACATGGCATGCCATGGCCACATGCTTGCCCATGACAGAGGTGGCCAAGGACATGTGGCCTCTGTGTGTCACCTCTGGCCTTCCCAATGTGCCAAGGAGATGGCAGAAACACGCAAGGGAGAAGGAAGGAAGGATTCCAAGAAGGAAGAAGGGAAAAAGGGAAGAAGGGAAGAAGGGAAAAAGGGAAGACAAGGCTCTGCCAGCCACCAGCCTGGGACAGTCAGGCTCACCTACAACTGGGCCTGCTCGCTGGCCTCAGGGTGAGCTGGCTCTGGAGTTGCTGGCCCTGCAGCACAGTCACGGGAACCCCTTGGAGGGCAGCCAGACCCCCTGGGTCCCACTGTGCTGCACAGCCCCAAGAGGCCCCCCAGCTGGTGGCACCTCCTACTCAATATGCAGGGTTCATGTCCTCACAGCACCTCGGGGACTGAGCATCGCCAGTGGCACAGGTTGGGTCCCAGTGCTCCATCCTGGCACCAGGGTGGTGCTGGTCCTGGTGGGGTCACCTGGCAAGGACAGTGCCAGCCCACAGCCCCCCCCTCCACATCCTCCAAAATAGCCCGGCTTCCGCCCCCACGGCAGCTGCCTGCTGCCAGCTCCCCGCTGCCCACGGCTGATCCCAGGGAGGGAAGGGGGGCAGGCGATTCTAATCCCCCCCGGCCCCCCCGAGCCCACACAGCACTGACAGTGAGGCCGTGCCCGCCACAGTCACTCCGACCCACATAGCACCCCTGATGAGACCCCAGTCAGCCCTGCACAAAGGGCAGGGCAATGGCCCCACGGCTCCACAGTGCAGCAGGCACGGCAGCCTCTGTGGAGACCCTCGGTGAGCCATGGAGCTTTCCCCAAGGCCCACCACGATGTCCGCACCACACCGGATGCCTTGTGCCACCCAAGCAGGATCCAAGGGTCTCTTACCTTCTTTTCCTTGGCCCTGCAGAGTGGCTGACAATCCTCCTGTCCACCCTTGCTATGACTCCAAGCCCTGTGCCCTGAGGGTTGCCCATGGGAGGGGAATCAAAGCAAAACTGCTGGGGTGCCACTGTACCTAACAAATGTCAGCCAACACAGCCACACTCTCCACTCTGCTGGTGTTCACTGTAGGCAGGCTTGGCACCCACCCTGCCTGGGACCCAGTGCCTGGCAGCAGGGCCCCCTTACCCACTACCCACTCCACCTGCTGCCCATGGGGCCTGGCATGACAGAGACAGCTGGGCAGAGTGGAGCACGCAGTGCAACCAAGGCTGCGGGGAGAGGCCAGAGCTCACCTGACCTACTTCTCCTTCCGCATCACCTGCTTTCATTTTCCCTCACCCTGGCTGGTCCCCCCTGCCTGCCCATGGCTCTATCAAGTCATGCCACTAACGCTGGGGATACAAGTCACTCAGGCACCATGACTCCCACTGCACCATCCCGCATGTCAAGTGACCTCCCCAGCCCTGGGCACGGAGCACGGCCGGGTGCACTGGCCACAGCCCCAGCACCACCACCACCCCCCCCGCCTGCACGGCTACCCAAGCACCATCTTCCTGGCACGAAGCGAGTTTGACGGGTCTCAGCCCAGCCCCTCGCCAGGTCCTCTGACCGCCCTGGGGCTTGCTGGGGTGTGGACATGCAGCTCTCGGGGCATGTCAGGGACGCCAGTGCTGCCACGGGGAGCCAGGCGGGCGCCAATCCTCCAGACGGGGCGGACGCTCCCACCGGCACCCTGCCTGCTCCCGCCGTGGAGTTACCATGGGAAGGCAGTGCTGGTGGCGCAGGGGGAGCGCAGGCTCCCGGGGGCTCCCGCCAGCAGCCCACATGCTGCCAGGAGAGATTTCTCCCTGGTTTCATCATCCGCTGCCTGCGCTGAAGGAGAAGTTCCTGCTTCACGCACGGGGCAGCAGCCACCCCTCGAGGGCTGGGGTGCAGCAGGGGCTGTGCTGGTCCCGCACCCCGTGCTGTGCCCACTCCGCCCCCGTGTGCTCAGGCCTGTCGCACTCGTGCCACGTGTGCACTGAGGGTGCACGGCACCAGCTGGCAGAGACGCGCTGCCATAGCCTCGGGCTCAGCACCACAGCGCTGGGAGCAGCCTGCGTCCAGGCAGGGGGTCTTGGAGGGTCCCCAAGACTCAACACTGGTATGCCCCCCCCCCCCCACATCTGTCACCTCCCCGTCCTCACTTCTGCACCCATCCCCAGCATGGGCACTCCAGCCCTGCTGCCCCGCTCTCCGTTGCGCCAGTTTCCCCTTCTCCATGCACCCACTTTAAGTTCCTGAGCTCAGTCCCTCCCTCCGCACCCAGCACCAGCATCACCACTGAAGCTTTGAGTCGCCGCAGCTGTCGCTTGCCTCCGGCAGTGCCGAGGATTCCAGACTGCTCCCCGCTCCTACTAGCCCAGCTGTGGTGGGGCAAACCGAGGTACGGTGCGACTCACCCCACGACAAAACTGGCACTATGTCCCCTTGCCAAGCGAACGCAGCCACGGATCGAAGACGGCTGTGGCCCAAGACGTGGATCTGCTCCGGCGGGAGGGTAAATACCGCACCCCGCCCCGGGCAAACAGCGGCCGGGGGCAGCCAGCCAGGGGGACGAGGACAGGTACGGCAGGGCTGGGCGCACGGGGCAGAGTCCACCGGTGCTTGGCAGGTGCTACCACGACACCGATCCCAGGGGACCACTGCACAGCCGAGCAGAGGCACCCACTGCTGCTGCCAGTGTGTCAGGTCCGGGGCTCACCAGCGTGGCACAGCATGCTGGGACACTGGGATACCCTCCAACTCTAACAATATCGCTGGAGAAGGGGCTCCCTGAGTTGCCTTCCTCCTGCAACGGTGCCGTGCCTACCCGGTGCACCAGGCATGCCGCCAAGCTGCTCACCATGTTAGGAAGGGCGGGGTGGCAGCACCCAGTCACCCGCGGGAGACCTGCGGGGGACCCTGGCTGGATGGAGCAGCACCGCAACAGGACCACAGCGGAGCCTTGGCAGCTGCCCCGGCACGCAGCGGGCACCTGCCGATGTCACAGATTTCCCGCAGCCCCGTGCGCAAGGGAGCGGGAACAGCCCACGAGTGACACCCCCCGCCCCACGGGCGACGTGTCCACCGGCTCCGGCGGCGGGCGGGGACAGAGGGGCCGTGCAGTGATCCGCACGCCGACCGTACCCACCCGCTGCCAGCAGCATCCCAAATCAACGCGACTCACCGCAACCGGGCGGCAAAAGCGGTCGCCGCACCGGTCCCCGTCCCGATCCCGCTGCCGGAGGGTCGGTACCTCGGCGCAACCGTCGTCGGTGGGTCTGTCCACTCCCACCCACCGCCGCTCACCTGCGCGCCCCGCCCGAGCCACAGACCGGTCCCGGAGCCACAGCCCCGCCTCCGCCTTCACCTGCCGCCGCCGCGCCCCGCCCGCCCCCCGGCCACAGCCACCGCCGCCGCCGCCGCCGCCGCCGGGGCTCCAGGAAGCGCCCGCCCCCGCCTGCTCATTGGGCAGCGCGCCGGCGGTCACGCGTGCGATTGGTGGGAAGCCCCGCCCATCAGCCTCGCCACACCCCCTCGGGAGGGCGGGGGTCTTGCGGGCCCCCGGGACCGGGGTGCGCGGGTGGGGGGCAGCTGAGTCAGAGGCGGGGAACGGGATCGGGCGCGAGCCGGTCCCTCCGGCCTGGGGAGGAGAGCATAAGACGGCCCCGGTGCGGCCCTACCGGCGCCGAGCGCAGTGCCAGGCGCCGAGCGCGCCCCGCCCGCTGCGGCCGCCGAGTGTCGGGGCCGGCACGGCACTGCCCGCTCCGCCCCGCGGACAAGGGGGGCGGGGAACCGGTATGGGGGGGGTAAGAACCGAGAAGTGTGCACCGAGGGAGACTTTCGACTGCTGGGCACGGGAAAGCGTGCATAGGGTGAGGTAGGGGGGTGGAGAGTCGGACTCGGAGGGCCGGGCAATGAGAAGCGGGCACCGGGGTACTGGAATGCCGGGCACGGGGGCACGGAGAGCTGGACACGAAGAGCGTGGCATCGCGGGGTGCCGGTCGGGCTGGGGCGCGGAGAGGCGCGGCGCGGGGAGCAGCCCCCTGGTCTCGGCGGCGCTGGAGCGGGGTGCGGCGGCCCCCAGCGGGGTGGCTCCTTCGCAGGTGCTTGGGCGCGGGCCCCGCGCAACCTGTTTGGCCGCTGCCGGCTCAGGGAGGCAGCGGCGGCCGCGGGGTTCACCTCGGTTCACCCCGGCCCCCCCGCGCCTGGCTCGGAGCGCGGCCACTGCCCGGCGCTAGCGGAAAGTGTGAGGAGCCACTGCCGCTCTGGGGCTGCCAAGGCAAACACGGCCCCGCGCAGACGTTATGTCAGTGGGTGGGGGGGCCGCGCCGGGGCACCGCGCCGGGACCGAGAACGGGACCCTCCACCCCTTCGCCAAGCCCCCGGTACCGGGCACCTGCTGCCGCGCCTCGCCCAGCCGCCCGCTTCGCTTCTCCCAGCTCCGTCCCTCTGACCGTGCTCCTGCATCCCCGTCGAGGGTACCGGCCCGCCAGGCTCCGGGCTTCCGCAGGGCGGAGGGGAGGACCCGCACAACCACCTCCCCCTCCGCGCCGCTGCCACCGACCCCCGGCTCCATCGCTCCCCGCCCGTCCCCTCGGGCCACGGCTCGCCATAGCCACTGCGCTCTGCTACTGCCTGCGGCTGTGCTCCCGGTGTCTCTCTCTCCCTGCTTCTCTCGAGGCGACTCCGGCGGTGCGGTCGAACTCACCTCTCGCGGCGGGGCCAAGACCGGGGCCGGGCAGGGGCCGCGGGCTCAGCCGGGCCGGCGGCGTGGCAGGAAGGACCGGGTGGTCATCGCGGCCCGCTGCAGCTGCCTGCAGAGGGCACTGCTGGTTCCCGGAGCCGAGCCCCGTGGGCGGCACTGATACGCGTAGGGACACGGGCGTCTCTTGGTGCCGGTGGCACCGTTTATTTGGGTTAAAAACAGCAGACACGACTCAGGCAATCGGAGATCCCCTCGGCTGCACTTTCTCGGGGCTCCCCCATGCTGCCCGATCGGTTGAAGGACCTCCCCCGGGCCTGGGACCCATCTTTGGTAACTCCGAACCAGTCCCCACCCCAGGGGTGCTCACCTGCCCCCGCCCCTCATTCGACCTGCCCCACACCTATCCAGATGCTCTAACCTGCCGCACATTCCAGCTGTGCTCACTTGCCTCACCCCCCCGCAGTGCCAGTTCACTCCTATTCCTTGTCTACAGTGACATTTAGGCCCACAGCTCCCCCCTCCTCCCCACTCCCTCCCACCTCCCTTCTCTCCTGCTCCTCCTGTCCCCACCGGCTCTGGCTGCCACCCCCCAGGCCTGGCCCTGACAATGGGGACTTCTGCCTCATTCCTCGCTTTTTTTACAAAAATAGATAAATTAATATAAACTTGAACATTAAAATAATAAAATTAAAAGAAAAAAAAAAGATATTAAATATAGCGCCCTGTGTCACTGAGAGCCCCATGGCTGGGGGAAGCAGGTGCTGGCAAAGTGGTGAGCCATGCAAGGGGGGGCACTGCATCCAGCCAGCACTCAGACAGACAGTCCCCAGAGCCAGGACAATCCTGCTGCAACACAGCCCTGGAAGACACAGGCTGGGGTACAGTAGAAGGGCCCCCCAGCTTGTGAACTTGCTTTGGGGGAGCTCCCTGGCATCCCCCATCAGCCCCAGCCTCAGCGTGGCTGGTTCAGCAGGACCTCAAGCCAGCATGGGCAGGAGGTGATGAACTGCCGGGAGTAGCAGGGTCCCCAGCCCTTGGCAAAGCTGATACGGATACTGTGGGGATCGCAGGGTCCCTCTCTAGGTAGCTGCCAACCCTCTCTGTCCCCTGCCCACTGAAAATCGAACACCTTTGCCGAGTAGCCAGGCAGCACCTTGAGGACAGTGAGCCTGCAGGCAGCAGGGGGGCTCAGGGTGGGTGAGCTGACGAAGATGGGGTGCTCGCTGCGGTTGTACACCCAGACACCACCTGGCTCCCGGCTCAGCAGCAGCCCCCGGCCAATCTTGCCACGTGCTCGCCGGACAGCACAGCTGCGGTAGGCAGCTGGCAGCTGGGCCAGGCAGAACCCGCTGCCCCATGGCAGCTCACAGAAGACGTTCACTGATGCCTCGTGCACGGCGTAGAGGCGGCCCACGCGTGTCCGGTACTCCCAGTAAGCCAGTTTACACCAACAGCCATCCTTGATGGTGCTCCATGAGAGGCTGGTGTCTGGCAGGGGAGAGCAGAGCTGTCAGCACCAGGACATGACTGAGCCAAGCAGCTGGATGAGCCAAGGGGAGTGGGCACAAGAGGGCATATGAGGACAGATGGATGGACATGGCGCAGCAGGGATGCCTTAGCACGGGGTCCTGCACTGGGTGTGAGTCTCTGGAGCTGTTCCCAGTCCCCAAGTACCATGGTGAAGAGATGGGGGAGGGCTGTGAGGAGGGTTGGTCCCTGAGTGCAGGGGAAGGTGGGGCTGTGGTAGCTGGTGGCCTTGGTGGCCAGCAGCCAGGCGGGAGCTGGGGCTGTGTGCGTCAAGGCACATTGTGTGTGTCCCCATAGGCAGTGCTTCCTCCAGCAGGGAGCCCGGCACTGCCAAAAATAACAGGAGCTTCGGGGGGGCGAGGGGGGGGTGTGTCTGGGCCCAGGCTGCTCCCCCAGCAGGAACCCCTCATCCTGTGTCGGAGTCTTTTCCTCCTGCTGGGGGTGACTGCTGGCTCCATTCCCTGATTTTCATGTTCTGTCCCTTCCAACCTCTGCTTCTGACTCAGGGGTTCAGCCCTGCCCAGTGCCCTTCTGCCCGCTGGGTGTGGCAGAAGATTGTGGAGTGTGGTGGGCCAATCTTACCGCACCAGTCCCCACCGTTGTAGCTGAACTCCAGGAGCTGGGTGCTGGGGTGTTGGGGCTCATCTGGCCAGGAAGGCCCACAGGATGCCTTCAAGTAGGGGGGTGGCGGGGTTTCTGTAGGGGAGAGAGAAGGAAATGAGAGGCTGGGACTGCATCCTGCCCCCCTGGAGCCCTGAGCCACTCCCAGAGGGCAGGGGTCAGAGCCTGAGTGGGCAAAGCAGCCTCCGGTGTTGCCACCAGCACTCACCAGGTACAGCCAGGCGGCTGAAATGATGGGGGTTGCAGCACAGCACAGCCAAGTCCCCACAGGACCCCTGGCCCCCAGCACAGTAGCAGAGGTGCTTAAGCTCATGGGACTGGTGGAGGTCAGGCCAGCGGAAGAGGCGACAGAGCAGGACTTGAGGGGGGAGTCCCTGCTTGACCCCTCGTGGGTCCCCCCGTGGTGCCAAAACACAGCCAGACTCCCAGGCGCCTCGGCTCTCCACCACCTGCACCAGCAACTCCAGCTCCTCGTCCTTCAGCTTCTTGAAGAGGGCATTCGCTGCTAGTTTGAGGGCACTGGGGCCATCCTCGGGGCTGGCTGCTCCACAGCGCTGCCGCCACAGCCTCCGCACCAGCCCAGCACGGCGTGAACGGAACATGGGGTGGTCGTGGGGACCACCTGCAGGATGGAGACAGGCATCACCTCCCGTGCCCTGAGAGGGCTGTGGCTCCAGGGGATCCCAGTGGGGACCCTGCTGCATCCTCCTGTGTCCTCCCAGATCCCTGGCAAGGCTGCTTTGCCTGGGTTTGCTGCTGCCATCCCCACCATGAGGTGGGGTGCCACTTCAAGGAGTACTGGCATCCCCAAGGTCACATCAGACATGACCCCAAAAAACCACCCCCACTGCTGGAGAACCTGCCTGTGCTGAGACAGCGAGGGCAGGGGTTCATATGCGCCTGCCTACAGCACCCTCCCACTCCCCTCTCACCCCCTATCACGGGGCTGGGCAAGGGGTCCCTGCAGAAGAGGGTCTCACTCACGGTGGGTGGCGGAGGTGGGTGACAGGCTCCGGGGCACTGCATGGGGCTGTGCTCTCAGGGCGGCCGGCACTGCTCTGCCCGCCACGCGTCACTGCCTGGACTTTTTCCTGTGCTAGGACGCTCTCCCCTCCCCCGGACCTTCCCGTTTGGGGAATTCATTGGATTTCCCTCATCCCAGCCAGCCCTGGGGCTGAGCCATCGCCAGGGCCACCACATCAGGGCTACCACGGCAGGACGTGGCAGATGTCAGATGCGTGGGCTCCAGTGGTCAGGGTTGCCCAGCACCATGCTACCAAGGCAGCTGGGCACAGCCAGGAGCCCAGCCAGCACCACAGACACCAGTGCACAATCACAGGGCAGGGTCCAGCTGAATAGCTCATCTGGGCAGGGGGAAGCCATGAGGCACAGTGGCAGGACACCGTTGTGGCAGACCCCATCCCTACTCGCGTCCTCACAGGGTTCACTGCAAGGACCACCTAAGCCCCTCGTGGCATCTCGGGCCAGGGTTCCTGTTGCCCCTCAATTCTTGACCTGGCCAGGCCCTCCCCCCCCCCGCGAGCAGTGGGTGAGGGTGGGAGCCTGCTCCACAACAAAGGAGCTAATGTAAACGGGACCCTTATCCCGCGCCAGGCCAGGCTTCCTGCTCCCGACTTCCCGCAGAGATAAGGGAGGCCACACTGGCGCCAGTGCTGCTGCCGAGGATGGGGCGTGCAGAGCTTCCCCTGTGCTGGGACCAGGCACCAGCACAGGCAGCAATGGGGCACGGTGTGCTCATGGACCCACAGCTACCCCCATACTAGCATAGGGCACCACTCTGTTCCAGGCTTGTACAGATAGAACTAGAAAATAGGGATCTGACTCAGTCTCTGTGGAAAGCATTTCATTAAGTGTAGCATCTTCTGATGCCACCTGACCTCAAATATCTATTTCACCAAATGCAGACATATTTTTGGCCAGTCTCCTTCCTACCATGAGAGTTATATGCAACACATACAACAGGAGACTTTCAGAAGACTGAAAGATTTAAGTAATAGAGGAGAAAAAGC